>NW_026606321.1:6702500-7302500 GCF_029834395.1 Sorex fumeus | reverse complement strand
TTAGGGTCCACCTGAGCTCAGGAGTGACACGTGAGCACAGAGCCAGGACTAAGCGAGCCCTGAACACCGCCAGATGTGGTTCAATAAACAACAACACTGTAGTAATAATAGTAATCACTGTCACTGTCCTCCCGTTGTTCATTGATTTGCTCAAGCGGGTCCAGTAACGTTGTGAGACTTGTTACTGTGTTTGGCATATCAAATACGTCACGGGTAACTTGCCAGGCTTTGCCATATGGGCAAGATACTCTCGGTAGCTTGCCGGGCTCTCCAAGGGGCAGAGGAATCGAACTTGGGTCGGCCGTGTCGGCCGCATGCAAGGCAAATGCCCTACCACTGTGCACTGTAGAGCAACTCTCTGGGGTGCTGAGACCCCCGGGCCCCTACGTGTGTGGCTGTGCACCATGCTGAGCTGTGAGCCCAAGGATTCAGGAGAGCAGCGTGGCCTTGGCTCTGAGAGTCTGTGATGGACAGAGACTTTGGAAACACCCGCCAGGCCCCTTCTGTCTTGTATCCGCTGCCAGTGAGGTCTGGGGAAACTGAAGAAGGTACAGGGCCAGTATTGGGCATTTTTTGAAAATGTATTTTGTTTCGTTTGGGGGCTGCACCCAGCAGTGCTCAAGGCTGACTCCTGGCTCTGCACACTCCTGGCGGTGCTCCGGGGACCCTGTGGGATGCCGGGGATTGAACCTGGGTCGGCCATGTGCCAGGCAGGCGCCCTCCCCGCTGTGCTGTCGCCCAGTCCCTGTTATGCATCTTTCAAGAGTGAAGGCAGACCTGGACTCTGAGCTCTAGTCCATCCACCTCTAATTAATGGTTTAGTTTTCCCTTCCCCAAAATAACCACGATTTGCCAGGCAGGAAAGAGCAGCGCCTCATAGTCTCAATGCGTGAATGCAAGCCTGCAGATACCAGCCGGGCTGGTGATCCTGGCTCCTTTCCATGGGTCAGGTTGGGCATCAGCATCAGTACCGGACTCCAGCAATCTCTAGGCAGCCCTCGGCCCCAGGGACTTGGGCTTGGGCGGGACATGATGATGCATTCCCAGCTCTGACTTTTCCTGGTGTGTGCCTTGGAACTGTGCCTTTGGGAATTCGTTCCTCACGGATGGCACCCGGGCTCTGTTCCCATGAGCTCATGACCGTGAGCAAGTCCAGCAGGACCAAACTGGCTCCGGCCCCAGCTGCCGGCTCTGCCAGTGCTCTGGAGACTTAATGATGGTCTGCAGCCATCAGATGGGACCCCAGCCAGCATGTTTCATCGTCTCCCTCGGTGAGGACCTGTTTGATCCTGTAATCACGGCTCAGCATTGACCTTAATGCCAAAAACTCTAATTGAAGAAAGGAAAATAGCCTGAGGGTGTCCCTCGAAGGCCAACGGCAAATTGGAACAGGGTCTTCTAAGGGTATTTGAGACTTCAAGGCAATCTTGGGTGTCACTTGTGGATGGGGCCAGCAGCTGCCCCCTGGAGGGTGGGGGGCAGTTTGAGGTGGTCTCAGATCCTTCTGCAGAGCCCACGGCTGAGTAACTTCCCAGCTGCTCTCAGACCCCTGCTCCCCTCTCTGCTTAGTGAGCAGTGTGCTAGACTTGGTGCAAACTCAGGGAATTGGTCTACTCTCCCCAAACCCATTTTAAGAAACAAGACACTTGTTTTACGCTGATTAATGTTAACTTAACAACGGCCAGGATCCAGAGATTATCACAACAAGCTCCCGGGAGAGCACAAGGCAGAGTCTCCTACCCTGTGCCTGATTATCCTCGCCAGGGCCCAACAGCTGAAGACCTCCAGGCCCCAGCCAAGGCCATACTGAGGCCACTCTCCACACACTTGGTTAAGCCTCAGGCATAACAGAACTGGCAGAGGAACCCAGGTGTGTGGGACCCGGGGCTGAGATCTCCAAGCCTGCACGGTTTGAGACTAGACCTGTCAGTAGCTAGACAGTTACACCCTCCAACTGCCGTGTAACCCCAACAACGGCCAGGATCCAGAGATTATCACAACAAGCATTCGCGGCCACGCGACTATTTATTTACTTTCCTCTAAGTTTCCAGGGTACCTTTAAATATCCCACCCGCACGCCAGAGCCTGGCAAGATATCCGTGATCTATGCCAAATAGACCAAATTGATATGCCAAATCCAGTAATAAATGGATCTCATTCCCCTAACCCTGAATATGGCAGAGTCGAGAAGGATATGGAAGGAAAGGCTGATAAAATACCAAGGCAGAAATAGGCTGCCAAAACAAAGAAAAACAAAAATAATTGTCTGTACTTTTAATGCTCGTACGCTGACATCTGCTGCATCCATTGAAGACCTTATGGTACAAGCGCGAAAGATCAAGTACGGCATCATTGGTCTGACCAAAACGAGAAGACATCAATCACATCATGCCGTTTTAGACACTGGAGAAGAACTGTTCCTTGGAACATGTGATAAAAGAGGCATTGGTGGTGTCGGTATCCTTGTCAACACAAACTTAGCCATGAGCATTGATTCATTCGAATGCCTAACAACCCGAATCGGACGATTACACTTGAATAGATGTGGCTCACTACCGACAGTTTCTATCTTTGTCATCTATGCACCAACATCCAGTTATGGTGAAAGAGAAACTGAGAAGTTCTACATGGAGCTGGAGAAGTTCTATAAAGAAGATCACACCTTCTACAAAATCATTGTCGGTGATTTTAATGCCAAGATAGGACCAAGAAGATCAGTCGATGAACTCCACATCGGGACCCATGGCCTAGAATGGAACGAACAGGGTGACAGACTGTCTGAATTCATCATGTCAACCAAAACCTTCCTTGGTAACTCACAGTTCCATGGGACATGGGAGACATGGGGGACATGGGAGTCTCCCAATGGACAGTTCCACAATGAAATAGACCACATCATATTCAATCGGCGGTTTTGCCTAACCGATGTTGCTGTTGTCCCAAAATTCCAAACGGGATCAGACCACCGTCTTATTCGTGCAAAATTCTACCTCACAGAACGAGGAGAAAAGAATGCAAGGTTTAAGAAGAGGACTCCCAGAACGACCACCAACTGGGAGCTCTTTGGCTCTGCTGCGGCAACATGGGAAGATGCCGTCATTGACAACATTGATGAGGAATATGATCGAATGATTCAGCACCTCCATGATTGTGCGAGGAATGCCAAGAGAGAGATAACCACAAAAAACTGCCTTTCTTCGAACACTCTTGAACTTATTCGCTAACGTGGCTTGGCACATGCCTCAGGCAACCACAAGCGAACATCCGAACTGGCAAAACAGTGCAGAGAAGTCATCAAGGATGACCTCAAAAACAGGAGAGCAGCAGTACTGGTAGATGCGGCAGAAGCTGGGAAAAGCATTCGTAATGCCCGCCTGTCCTTCACCAACTACAAAACCAAGATGACTGCCCTCCGACATCATGATGGATCTATCACATCTTCCAGAAGGGCAATGGAGAAGATTATTCATGACTTCTACTCAGATCTCTTTAATAGTCACATCCACTTGCCCACATACCACATACCACATGATGGATATGTCGTTCCCAATGTTCTCCCTTCCGAAATCCAACATGCCATCTCGTCAGTAAAGAAACAAAGAGCACCTGGCCCAGACAAGATCAGACCTGAACACCTGAAGAACTTACCATCAGTACTCATCAATACATTGGCTCGGCTCTTCACACGCTACCTGTCTGAATGCAAGGTTCCATCCCAATGGAAAACCAGCAGGACTGTACTACTATACAAGAAGGGAGACATCCACGACATTGGCAACTATCGCCCAATTTGCCTATTGTCTGTCGTCTACAAACTGTTCACTTGAATCATCCTGAATAGGATTAGCAGAACACTAGATGAAGGACAACCATGTGAACAAGCCGGATTCCGCAAAGGATTCAGCACCATCGACCATATCCACACGGTAACCAAGCTCATTGAGGTTTCTCGGGAGTTCAAGATGCCGCTCTGTCTAACGTTCATTGATTTAAAGAAGGCCTTTGATTCTGTTGAGACGGAAGCGGTCATGGAAGCCCTAGCCAATCAGGGCGTACAAACTCAATACATCAGGATCCTTCGTGAGCTCTATTGCGGATTCACTACCAAGATCTCACCATTCTACAAAGAAGTAATCATCCATATCAAGAGAGGGGTTCAGCAGGGTGATACCATTTCACCAAAACTCTTCAGTGCCACCCTCGAGAACATCATGCGACAACTGGGATGGGAAAGCATGGGAGTGAAGATAGATGGTTGGCAACTACACCACCTCTGCTTTGCTGATGACATCGTTCTAATAACACCAAACATCAACCAAGCGACACAAATGCTGAACGACTTTGACCGTGAATGTGGAAAGGTCGGACTACAGCTGAATCTTACGAAGACAATGTTTATGAGAAACAGCCTTGTTCCTGATGCTCCATTCGCTCTCAACGGAACCACCATCTCCAAATGCAACAGTTATATATCCCTAGGTCGAGAAATCAACATGATGAATGACCTGGCACCTGAGTTGCGCAGGAGGAAGAGAGCGGCTTGGAATGCCTTCAAGAACGTTGAAGAAATAACTAAAAGGACAAAGAACCTCCAGCTACGAGCACATCTCTTCGATTCCACTGTTCTTCCTGCATTAACATATGCCTCAGAGACCTGGACCCTACGAAAACAGGATGAGAACGCTATTCGGGTCTCTCAAAGAGGAATTGAAAGAACTATGCTTGGAATATCACGATTCACTCAAATGAGAGCTAGAATCCGGAGTTCTGATCTTCGTCAACGCTCAAGAATCAGGGACGCTGTCTCATTTGCCAAGGCATCAAAAATCAGATGGGCTGGACACGTAATGAGGTTTACAGACAACCGCTGGACTAGAGCCATTACTGATTGGATTCCACGGGACATCAAAAGATCACGTGGACGCCCACCTACAAGATGGTCAGACTTCTTCGTCAAGACCCTGAATGATCAGTTTGAGGCTCTGCATGTTCCTAGAATGAACAGATACCACTGGGCTACGCTAGCACGCAACCGGGATGAATGGAGACGTTACTGGCACCCGCTCGAGTAAATCGATGAATAACGGGGATTAAGTGATTAAGTGATTAAGTGAATGTTTGGTTGATAATACTATAGATATTCAGGAGGTTAGCTGTGTTTGTGTGTGTGTGTGTGTGTGTGTGTGTGTGTGTGTGCGTCCTATGGGGCCAGAGAGATAGTACAGCAGGTAGGGTCCTTGCCTTGCATGCAGTTGACCCAGGTTTGATCCCCAACACCCCATATGGTCCCCTGAGCCCCGTGAGGAGTGATTCCTGAATGCAGAGCCAGGAGTCAGCCCTGAGCACTGCCAGGTGTATCCTGGGCCCACCCCAGAGGCCCTCTGTCCTTCTCCCCACCCCTGCCGGCAGCCCCATTGGTTCCCAGCGAGCCCAGGAGCCAAGTCTGTTGCTTCCTGCCAGTTCACTCAGCACTGACCACACTGCATACAGGACTGAGGTCCTCTGGCCCCTGCTTTCACTCCCTGACTCCGGCCACAGAGCACCATCACTTCGGGTCTCTCCCAAAGGACACCAGGCTTGTCCTTTTCGGTAGCGGCAGCACCAGGTCCTGAGTACACAGATCACAACTCATCTCCCAGCACCGCTGCAAAGAGCAGACCCACCTTCGAAAGGGGGTGGCATCACAGCAGGGGCTGCCATCCTCGGGTCTGTGTGTCCAGGATTCTCAAAGGCTGTCTTCTGACTGGCAGCATCAGCCACCCCTTGGGAGCTTCCCAGACACGCCAATTCTCAGGCCCAGTCATAGCCGGAGCAGCTGGAGGCTCCCACACGCTTGGGTGCTGGAAAAACAATTTCTGCGGCTGAGAGGGACCTGATGAAGCCAGAGCAGCCCCCCCCCCCCCTCCAGCTCAGTCCTTCACAAAGGAGGGAACCGGAACCCAGGACGCAGATGATCCATGAGGACACTGGAAGGGGGAAACCCCTGCCCCGGAAGTCAGGCAGTGCTACCCCCGCGCCCAGCTCCCACAGGGCCAGGGGGCTTGACGCAACACGCCATCACCTCGGAGCCCACAGGCACCTTCTGGCCCATCCAGTCTCCTGAAGACATTCACATCCCAGCTGTCCTTTGAAACACCTGGCTTCTGCCTGGGTATCTCAGGACCCTCGTTCCCTGCCGAGCACAGCCACCAGCTCTTGAAGACCCCAGCCCAGGGTGGCGCCCATAAACTCTGAACAAACTGCCGCAGTGCTTCTCCTCCATGCCTTCAAGGGGGTTTAGGGGATTCGCTTCCAAGAGTAGAACATCAAGATGCCGAGGGAAACACATTTCATTTGCCTCACATTGCCATGAGCTCTTTTTGTCAAAGGAAGCCCTGTTTTATTTTAATTTCTTAAGACTAGATTAAAGCCAAGGACTGTAGACACAAGGGCCAGGAATGTTGCTCCACGGTTGAAAGCCTGTTTCATGAGCTGGGGGAGAAGCAGCTGGAATAGGGAAGGGATCACTAAGACAATGATGGTTGGAGGGATCACTCGGGATGGGAGATGTGTGCTGAAAGTAGACACAGGAACAAACGTGATGGCCTCTCAGTATCTGTACTGCAAACCATAATGCCCAAAAGTAGAGAGAGAGTATGGGGAAAATTGTCTGCAATAGAGGCTGGGGGGGGGGGGATGGTGGGGGTGGATTCTAGGGACATAGCTGGTGGAAAATGTACACTATTGGAGGGAGGGATGGGTGTTCGATCATTGTATGAATGAAACTCAAACATGAAAGTTTTGTAACTATCTCATGGTGATTCAATAAAAAAAAAGAATACGTTAAAGGAGGAGGATCTGATTAAACAGCCATTTATTTAGCTTGACACTAATTTATCACTTATATTCATCTTTCTGGGCTGGAGTGATAGCACAGCAGGTAGGGCATTTGCGTTGCATGCAGCCAACCCGGGTTCAATTCCTCCGTCCCTCTCGGAGAGCACAGCAAGCTACCGAGAGTATCCCACCCGCATGGCAGAGCCTGGCAAGCTCCCCGTGGCATATTTGATATGCCAAAAACAGTAACAACAAGTCTCACAATGGAGACGTTACTGGTGCCCGCTCAAGCAAATCAATGAACAATGGGAGGACAGTGCTACAGTGCTAGTCATCTTTCTTAATAATCATAAAGCAACTTAAAAACTTTCAATAACCCAAACTTTATTTTATTTTCTATTTATTTGTTCTGGGGCCACACCCAGCAGTGCTCAGAATTTAGTCATGGTTCTGTACTCAGGGATCTCTTCTGGCAATGTTCAGGGAACCATAATTGGTGCCAGGGATCCAACCAGGGTCAGCTGTGTGCAAGGCCAGTACCTTACCCAATGTACTCTTTCGGGTCCCCTAAATGTATTTTCCATCATGTTGCTATAAATATAATGTAAAGCTTTTATTAGAAAATAAAATGAAAGACACCTGCAGTGAAAGGAACATTTTCAGAAGCGTAAAGAAGTATTTAGAAGTCACCCACCCTTGAAATTGCCAGCAATTCTGTGTCAAATGTCTAGAGAGAATCCAAACAATAAAACCAGCCAAGAGACATCAGCATTGAAATTAATTAAATCACCTGCCCATTCAATACTCAGCAGAGGGAAATTGAATCACAGTAGATGAGGAACACTTTTCCCCCAGTGGACCCACTCAGTCAAAATCTAGCCCCGCTATGACATTGTAACACATGAATAAGGCCCCGATTGTCTCCAAAGTCAACACTTCCACATTTAGGTGGGAAGTGGTGGCTGCCAGCCCCCATGAATATTCCACAGACACCGCCCCCCCGGCCCGTGGACCCTGCTGGTTCCCACAGACGCCCCCACCTGTGGACACTGCTGAAATCCCAGGCACCACCGCCAGAGCTTCCCCTTCTTTATTTCGTTTTTGGGGCTGCACCCTGAACCTCACAGGCCAGGCTGCTGCTCTGCTGCTGGCTCACACCCCCGCCCTGGGGACCTCACTTTTAAGCAAGGCCAGCGGGTGCCAGCTGCTGCTCTTCCTGACCAAGGCCTTTCTGTGACAATCGGGAAAAGAGCCGGAGACGGTTGCTGAGTTCCGTGGGCAGCTCTACTGAACACTCCAGCCCCAAGAGGGGTCTTGGGAGCCTCCGGTTTATGAGCATTCTGGTAAACTAAAGTCAGTTAACTAAAGTGGATTCCGGGTGGCCAGGCGGGGGTGACCCACCTTCTGAGGACTCTGATGTGGTCTCCAGGGGGTGTGAGGATTGGGTGGAATTCGTGGACACCCAGCTGCCGTCCAAGCATCCTCCCCACGCTGGAAACTTTCCAGGACCACCTACCCAATCGCGCAGGTAAAGCATGTGGAAGTGGCCCCTGAAATCTGGTCTCTCCCCTGCCCCCTGGCTAGAGGCCCCTGAGGAGTGACACCCCATCCTCTCTGCTCCTCCGGAGATGAGGACTGAGCCAGACACTCTTTCCATCCTGGCTCCCCACCCTCCCAACCCCAAACAGGGGCAACTCAGGACTGTTTGGGAGGCCCCACAGGTAGCAACTTGCAAGCTGGGGAAAGCAGCTACAGTCCCCCACCCCCGACACGTCCCCCTTTCCCCAGCTCTGCGCCTCCCGCAGGAAGCCCGGCCTAGGCAGAGAGCCAAGGACTGAGATGTGCCCAGGGCCCCACGTGGAAACAGAGTGCCCTTTATTTGTCGCCAAGGAAGAGTTTCCAGAGGATACCAGGAGGACCTCTCTGCAAAGGGGGGCGTGGTGGTGAAACCACTTCGGCCCTGAGCACTCCGGGGTCCGGGTCCGGATGAGTGGGGGGGAAACAGGGACTGGGCGTGGCCTACCTGGAACCCCTCAAGGGGCGGGGCCTGCAGGGAGCAAGGCTGAAAGTCTGGGGCGGGGCGGGGCTTCCATGAAGGGGCGGGGCAGGGGCCTGGCCAGTCCCGGAGCTGGGTGAGGGGCGTGGCCTTTCCGGGCAGGGCGTGGTCAGGGCTGGGCACCAGGCTGGTAAGGGGCGTGGTCTTCGCTGAGGGGCGTGGCCGGGGCGTGGTCGGGGCCGGGCTCGCAAGGTCCCTGGTCCGGCAGGCGCTCAGGCCGGGGACACGTGGCCGAAGCCCGGTTCCCGCAGGCCCGGGATCTCGTTTTTGCGGTGGAAGTCGGCCTTGGTGTGCTTGATGCGCCGGTAGTCGCGGTTCGGCGGCTCCAGGAGCTGGTTGATGCGCTGCCCATAGACGGTCGAGGACAGCACCCCCACCGTGCGCTCCTTCTCCTGCGCCCGGGACGGCGGGGCGCGGTCAGCCACGCCCAGCACCCTCCCGGCCCCGGCCCCTGGGGCCTCCGCCCCTCCCCGACCTCCCGGGCTTCCGCCCTGGGCCACCAACACTGGGCCTTCTCCCTCCCCCCCTCCCCTCTCTTGCTCAGACCCGAGCACTTGGCCCTTCCAGCGCTGGGCTCACTGCAGCTTTCCTCTCTCCGGGATGCTTCCCTCCCCGCCACACCCCACCCCGTGTCCCTCCATGCTTCTAGCCCGGGTGTGGGGCATCCCAGGACTCTGGAGGTCAGTGACCTCGGGAACTTTTCTAGCGCCGAGATGCAGCAGCGGCACTACCCACGTGATCGACCCAGAAGTGCTGGAGGAAAAGTGGTGCTCAAATAGCGGGAGCTTCTGCACCCTCCTCGCCTCACACCAGAGGGGGGCTTCAGTACGTGGTGCCCCCGGTCAGGGCAGACACAGCCCCCGTGCGCCCCCGAGAATGCTGCCTCCGGACTCCTGTGCATGGATTCATCAGCCCTACACCCGGTACCGCATGGGCTTTGGCGTCTGGGAGGGAAGGCATCAGGAGGGCGAGCCCCCCTCACCTGGGTCCTGCCCTCAGCGTCCACCCACTGCGTGCCCTTCTCCTGGAGATGTGGGGGGAGGTGGCCGGGGGTCTGGGGGCGGGTAGCCTGTGGCCCTCCCAGAGCTCTGGGGCCAGGACTCGGGGGTTAAGCCAAGACATGCTGTCTGGACAAGAGCCTGTCTTAGAATGAAGCAGCATCCTGGAAACCCACGGGAGAACAGAGAGCGAGAGGGAGGGAGGGAGAGAGAGGAGAGAGAGGAAGAAGAGAGAGAGGGGGAGGGGAGAGAGAGGGAGAGAGAGAAAGGAGAGAGGAAGGAGAGAGAAAGGAAAAGAGAGAGGAAAAGAGAGAGGGAGAGGAGAGGGAGAGAAGAGAGAGGGAGAGGGAGAGAGGACGGAGAGAGAGGAAGGGGGAGGGGGAGAGAGAAAGAAAGAGGGGAAGAGAGGAGGGAGATAGGGGGAGACAGAGGGAGAGAGGGGAGAGGAGCCTGGCACAGCCCTGGGGTGCCCCTCCGTCTCCCTAACTCACCCCCCTCACCTCGTCATTCACGTGCAGCCCCAGGCTCTTGGCGTGCGCCCTGTCATCCCGGTGCAGGCGCTGGTTGTAGCCCAGCTCTATCTTGAACAGACTGTCATAGAGGGAGACAACCCCTGGCTGGTGGAGAGAGCAGGAAGGCGAGCATTGACCCAGGGCGCTGGGAGCCCTCCCCGGGACAGCAGGCCAGCAGGGGTCCTTTCCCGAGGGAGTGCCACGCCAGACCACCTGGGAGCAGGGAGCAGGGAGCGGGCCTCAGGCAACAGTAGTGCTCAGAGGGTGGGTGGGGTCCGGCCTGGCACCTTCTCTTTCTCCATAGCACCCCCTTACACCCTCACCCGCCAGCAGAATGTAAACCTGCAGGGAGCACTCATCCACCAGGTACCCGACTACAGAGCCTGCGTGTGTGTGTGCGCGCGCGCATGTGCGTGAATGTGTGCACGTCTGTGTGTGCATGTGTGTTTGTAACGTTCATTTGTGTACGCACGGTTGTGTATGGCCGCGTGCGTGACTCTGCGTGCATGTGTGTGCTTCCCTTCCTTCCGACTCTCCTTATTCTCCAGTCTGTCGAAGAAGCGGCCAGCATTGAAAGATAACAGATACTTCAATGTCAGGACAATGCCGCTAGCCAACTTGCCTCTGAGCGGCTGCTCCCAGCCTGACTGTGCACGCAGCGCCCTCTGCAGGCCTCCAGTGGTCACCACCACTGACCTCCACCGTGTGCCCTGATCTCTACCCAGATCAAAGGCGACCGGCCATCCGCCAGACAGTGACCCGCCCTAGGGCCATCGCCGGTTTTCATCCCAGCCGCTTTCCCCTCTGAATCTTTGGAACTGGGGCCACAGGCACGCAGCACTGCTCTGGGACTGCTCCCAGGCTGTGCTTGGGGATGGCTCCCGGGCTGCTGGGGACAATGAGCCGGAACAGGGGCCAGTCCTAGGTCCTGCACAGAGCATGTGCTCCAGTCCCTTGAGCTGCTCACCCCAGGTCCTGCCCATGGGGGAGAGGCCTGGTACTGCTGCTTGCTGGCTCTGAGCAGGCGAGATCTGTCACTCCTCTAGCCCGTGTCTGCCTCCATTACTGTTTTCTGTGCACTGTCATGCTCCAAAGGTCCCCTCAGCTGCAACTGTTCATGACCGGGTTTCCATCACAGTGTTCCAACACCCGTCCCTCCACCCGTGTGCATTTCCCAGCACCAGTGTCCCCAGGTTCCCTCCCATCACCACCCCCCCAACCTGCCTCTAAGGCAGTCACCTCTCTCCCTCTCCCCCCCCTTTTTTTTGCGTTTTGGGGTCACACCCAGAGATGCACAGGAGTTACTCCTGGTTCATGCACTCAGAAATCTCTCCTGGCAGTGCTCGGGCGACCATATGGGATGCTGGGAATCGAACCTGGGTCTGCCGCGTGCAAGGCAAACACCCTACCCGCTGTGCTATTGCTCTAGCCCCTCCCCCCTCTCTTTCTCTCTGTCTCTGTCTCTCTTCTCTCTCTCTCTCTCTCTCTCTCTCTCTCTCTCCCCCCCCCTCCTTTTGGGCATTGTGGTTTGCAATATAGACACAGAGCGCCTATCAGGAATATCCCTTCACCTACTTTTAACACTCAGTTCTTGTCCAGTGTGATCATTTCCGGCTATGGTTGTCATACTTGTCCCTTCTCTATCTTACCTGCCCTACATCCCCCACACACACTGTGGTAGATTCCAACCACTGACCAACCCTCCTGGCCTCTGTTTTCCCTGGCCATGGTCATTAGTCTTCTACCTTATATTTTCATATCCCACAAATGACTGATTTAGAATGACTGTGTTCATTTGTTTCTTTTTCTGAAGGCCCCCGCCTCTCCCCGCACCCTGGACCCCCAAGATGGAATGGTTTTGGCTAGGCCACAGTCTCTTGGTCAGTGAGGTGGGGAGAGCAGGGACCAACAGCCCTTTCAACGGCCCAGGGGTGTCCCTCTGAGGCCTCCGTGCCCTCACTGACTTCCAGCGCCAGAGGACCGGGTTTCACAACAAGGTAAGGTCCACCGCGCCCATATCCTGGCGCCTGCAGCCAGAGAGATGCCTGAGTCCCCTGAGGCTGGCAGTGACCCCTGGGCAACTGAAAAGAGGTGTAGACTGCGAGCTCCTGGCGGACAGGGCTGCCTGCCACCCCCCACCCCCCGCTACCTCCTGTCATAGTCTGGGGCTACCCCTGGATACGAGCCCAATGCAGAGGCCCCCCACACGCCCCTGGTCCAGACACTTGGGCATGGTCTCCAGAGCCCACCTTGACCAAGAGGGCAGTGCCCTCACATCGGTGCCCAGCCGACACCATGCCCACCTTTCCCGCGCCGTGAGACCCACTTTCACACCAAACTCCTGGATGCAGAGTCGCCCCTGTCTTCAGAGAAGCCTCATCCTGGCTGGCCAATCTGTGCTTGTCCCTTGGCCTCAGGAGGCCCAGGGTGAGTGTGCAGAGGGGAAACTGCATCATCCTGGACTCATATGTGGCAGCACCGCTACTCCTGGCCTGAAGCTCCCGAGCCTTCGCGGTTGGGGTGGGACACGGCTCACTGGGTAGAGCATGTGCCTGGTGTGTGTGAGGAGCTGCTCCAGCCCAGGCCACAGCGGGTTCGGTCCCCGAGCCCCAAAGCATCCCCTGAGCCAGGAGAAGCCCTGAGCACCGCAAGTGTGAACCCAACACCCACAACCCAAGCCCAACAGAAACCAATGTGGCTTTCTGCGGTGCTGGGACTGAGCTCACCCTGAGTGACGGAGACCTAGTGCGTCCCCGTTAGGGGCCGTCACTCTTGTCCGTGTCCCTGGCACTGCCAGCTGGCACAGGGACTGTTTGTGCCTTCCCATCTCTGTTTAGCCCCCAGGCCTGCGGGCAGCTCCTGGGCTGCTTCCCAGGCCCTCCCAAGCGCTCCCCAAGGGTCACCCAGAGGCTGGCCTGGGGAGGGGCAGTGCCTACCTCTGCACTTTCCCTTTGTCCCCTCCGACAGACATCACCCTCTGCTGACCTCCCAGCCCCTCCACACTAACCCCCAGCCCTCCTCCTGGCCAAGCTGAACCCCGACGGACGAATGCCCCTGGGTCCCCACGCAAGATCCCCCAACCCCTGCGGCAGGTCCCTGCATGTAGATTCCCGGCTCCAGGCCCCAAGTTCCAGGCCTCAGCCCCTCACATCGCCAGGGCTCTCCCACCCTGCGCCCCCAACACCTGAGCCCAGAGCCCCCCACCCGGCCCCTCAGCTTACTCACTCCGCCCCTCACGGTTCTCTCCTCCCAGCTCCCCGTCTTACCTCCCCAGCCCCTCTCCTCCCCTCTCCCTGCCCAACCCCGCCCCTCCCACCCCTGCTTCCTTCCACCCTCCAGTCCCTCCACGACCCCTTCCTGCCCTCCCCTCCTCTCCCTGCCCTTTCCTATTCCTCCCCCTCCCTGTCCCTACCCCTCCTGACCCCAGCCCTCCTCTCCTCATCCCCTGTCGCCCACTTTCTCCCGTCCCAGCCGGTCCTCCCCGCCGTCCCATCCCTCGTCCCGCCCCGCCCCACCCCGTTCCATCCCGTCCCATCCCGCCCCGCCCCGCCACGCCCCACCCCGCCCTGCTCCCTCCCGCCCCTCCCCTGCCCGCCCCGCCACGCCCCGCTCCTGCCCGCCCCTGCCGGGCACCTGGCCCTGGCGGGAGTAGTAACTGTGCTCCTTGGGGTCCTGGCGCCGCGGCGGGATGTAGCTGAAGGCCGAGAGCGCGGCGAGGGGCGGCGGGCGCGTCCTGCCCCGCAGCGTGGCCGCCGTCACCTCCTCCTCGTCGTCCGAGTCCTCCATGGCTTGTGCGCTCCGCGCGGCCTCCAGCCTGCCCAGCCCGGCCACTGCCCACTGCAGCGGCCGCCCGCGGTCCGCGTTCCACGGTTGCCTGGAGACCGCGTGGGGAGCGGGGCTGGGGCGTGTCCCGGGGTGGGCGGGGCAAGATTGGTGGGCGGGGCGTGCTGTAGGCGCGGTGCGTTGTGGGCGTGGCTTCCTGTGGGCGGGGCGTGCTGGTGGGTGGGGCGTGCTGTAGGCGCGGTGTTTTATGGGCGTGGCTTCCTGTGGGCGGGGCGTGCTTGTGGGCGGGACGTACTGGTGGGCGGGGCTGCGTGGGGCGGGGCTGGCGAGGCGCCCCCCCCTCCCCCGCGGATCTGGGGTCCTGCGCTCTCTCTAAAGCTTTGTCCTCGGAGCCCAGCTGGCCAGGACGGGGCTGGGGACTCAGTGGGACTGACTCCTGGGCAGCTACTGTCCCCAGCTGTGCTCTGCTGGCAGAGCTATGCAGGCCCCTCGTGAGGTCATGAGCTTGCACGTGGTGGCAGCCGAGATCTGTCCGCAGTGCTGGAGGGACCACGGGGTGTGGGGGCAAGCTGGGGTCGGGCCCAGAGAAACTTCTGCACTGTGTCCCCCGAATGTTCTTCACATAGATGGGGGACGACGCTGTGGGGCAGCCTCTGCCCGGGTCAGGTGTCCTGCCTTGAGACAGGGAGAGAACACATCAGCCGTGGTCCTCGGTTTAACGGGGACAGACAGAGCTGGCCGAGGGGCTGGCGGGCTGGGGTGGCACGGAAGGGGGTCCTGTGCACTGCCCCATGCAGCTCAGTCAGGTGTACTAAGGCTGGCTTTATTTTTATTTATTTATTTTGCTTCCTGGGTCACACCCAGTGATGCTCAGCGGTCACTCCTGGCTCTGCACTCAGGAGTTACTCCTGGCGGTGGTTGGGGAACCATATGGGACACTGAGGATTGAACTCCGGTCTGCCGTGTGCAAGGCAAACACCCCACACGCTGTGTTATGGCTCCAGCCCCCTAAAACTGGCTTTATAGTCCTTAAATCTGTTAGGAGCCTTTAAAAAAAACAAAAAACCAAGAAATTTTGAGCAGCAAAAGGCAGCGGTACACTGCTTCGAGGACCTGAAATGACCCCGTACACGAGGCAGTGAGTGTCCGGGAGAGCTTGGGCCTGGGTCTTGCTTTTAGGGGACAGAGGCGGGTTTTTTGTGATCTTCTGTGCTCATCCTTTGTCAGTGACTTCAGATCTTAAGAGCAGGAATTTTAAAGCATGGAGAAAAGCCAGGGAGATGACACTCGACAGCCCTGTGGGGCCAGTTACCCAGCTTCTCTGCGGTCTGGAGAGCAGGGGTCTGAGCGGGCCGAGGAGTGGGGGGTCTGGGCTAGCCCCCCTTGGAAGTGGTGGTGCTTTGCAGCAAGTTTGAGTCCAGCACTCACATTACAGAGAAAGTCAGCCGACCCCGGGAGCCTCCACAGCACCTGCAGCAGGGGTGCACGCGTCTGCACACCTGTCTGCATGCATAACCCTCCCCTCCCCCCCCACACACCCTTATACACACTTCTCTCCTCCAGGAGGAACCTGTTTCAGTGGCAGCAGCCATGAGAGCCTCAGGTTTGCTGTCCCCTGGTGGTCGGCACTAAGAATAGCACCGTGTGCTGCTGCTTTGCTTTGACCTAATGGTGAAAAAACTGTAGCACGATTATACTTTATTGAAAAAAATCATCAGACCCCCATCTTCCAGTAGGTAGGCGTCATACCCACCAGCTGCTGCCAGCACCAGGTTGATCCCATCAACGGCCAAGACGCAGAGACTATAAAATCCAGCTCCCGAAGGAAAACAGTGCAGGATCTCCTGCCCCCGCGCCTGGCTGTTCTCACTGGGGCCCCTTGGAGGGGGGAGGGTTGAGTTTCTCTCCCCCCTCCCCGCCCCGAGCAGAGCCCCAGCAGCTGAGGACCTCCGGAGCCAGCCACGACCATGCTGGAACCACTCTCCACACAGCCGGATGGGCCTCATGCATGAAAGAACTGGCAGAGGAACCCAGGCATGCGGGTCCCAGGGCTGAGGTCTCCAAGCCTACTCGGATCGGGACTGGGCCTTCTCCAACCAGACCCACATCTTCCAGTAGGTAGGCGTCATACCCACCAGCTGCTGCCAGCGCCAGGTTGATCCCATCAACGGCCAAGATGCAGAGACTATAAAATCCAGCTTCCGGAAGTGCGTGGCCGCATCCGCAGCCGCGCGACATCTTATTATCTTTTTTTTTTTCCTTTGGAGAACCTGGCAGGCTACTAAAAACATCCTGCCCACACGGTAGAGTCTGGCAAACTTCCGTGTCGTATTCAGTATGCCAAATACCAGTAACAATGATGGGTCTTATTCTTCTAATCCTGAAAGAGCATTGAAATTGCTCTTTTAAAATCTCAGGGCTAGGATGAAGGAGACGTTACTGGTGCCTGCTCGAGAGAATCGACGAACAACAGGATGCTTGTGCTTGTGCTTGTGCTTTTTTTGGGTCACACCCGCCAATGCACAGGAGTTGCCAAAAAAGCAAAAAAAAAAAAAATCATTGAGATTGATGATCAAGGGAAGGTACCTAGGATGGATTTTAAAGACAGTTCTGCTACTTGTAGAGGAGGCACGCATTTCAGTTTATAAGAACTTGCATTTCTAAAGTCCTGGTTGGTCACAGTCACATGCTGGTGAAACCCGTGACTGGTCTGTTCGTTCGCTCAAGTCATCTTCATAGCACCCAGATGTACATTTTTAAAGTTCGGATTTGCTCTAAAGCAGTTCCTGGTCGGTCTGCCTGGCTTCCTGGGACACCCTGTCGACCTGAAGTCCTCTGCCTGACCCCCGACTGTCCTTGCTTGGGTGGGACAGTGTCAAGTCTCAGGAGTCCCTCACACTCTTCCTTCCCGGGGTGGGGGGGGGGAGCTTTCCTGGCGGCCTCTGCAGCCCACAGGATGGCACTCTGGGGCAGCTGTGGGTGGGTAGAGGGTTGCATGCATGCATGCCAGCCTGTGGGATGGCGCTCTGGAGCGGCTGTGGGTGGGTAGAGGGATGCATGCCCGCCTGCCTGCAAGTGCCAGAGCAGCCAAAGGTTCGGAGGACTGAGCTGAAGTGCAGGGGGAGGGTGTCTGCTACCCAGGGCAGTGGCCAGGGACCCATCCCAGGCTGATGAGGAAGAATAGAGCACCCCCCCCCCCCCACGGGCAGTTTCCGCCCCAGCAGGGATGGGGGCTGAAATGATGTGGGGGAGTGTGTGGATTCAGAAGCAATTGGGGGGCATTTTGTCTAATCAGGGAAGGTAGATTTCCGGGGTGGGGGGTTACTGAGTGATTCTTTTTCTGAAGGGAGGTGGGCCAGCTGGTGAGTTTGGGCATTTCTCTTCACTGAAGAGGGCGGCGCTGAGCTGCTCTGCAAGCCCCGGCCTCCGTGTGGTGCAGTTCCCTGTCCCGCCTGAAGGGGCGCTGCGCCCAGAGGTGCGAAGCTGGAAGCCTGGAGGGGTAGGGAGAGGGGCTGGTGGATCCCCCTGTGAGGGTCCCTAAGACCAGCGCTGTCCTTGCCTGGGGTGCTTTCCCTCTTCACCTCTTGGGGTCTCTCCCCCTTTGTCATGTGCAATTGCCTTGTGGGGGCTGGGAGGGGGGGTGCACCTGGCAGTGTGGGCCAGGGGCAGATGCGGATCAGCTTCGGGCAAGGCAGGCGCTTTACCCGCTGTCCCACCACTGCAGCCCTGCCAACACCTTTAAAGAGACGTTAGGTGGGGCTGGGGTGGACGTCCAGCTGGGCGGGAGTTTGCCTTATGCGCATCAGTCCTGCCCTGATCCCCAGCACCACACCTGGTCACTGAGCATGGCGGGGTGTGGCCCAAACAAGCAGCTCGCCTGACTTCGGCTCCTGTTGTCAAAATGAAAAGGCTGGAAAAGGTGCTTGACCGGTAGGGCCGGCGGGAATTGAGCCCAGGAGCACTGTCAGCAGGAGTCCCTCAGTGGGAACGCTTCCAGCCTTCCTGTCTCACGGGGACACCCCAGTCTTCCTGTCTCACTGGGATCCCAAGCCTCCCCTGAGCCTCCTGCCTGAAGGAAACCTCCAGCCATCTGCTTCACGGGGGTTCCCAGCCTTCCCTACTCTGAGGCTGAGTCTCACCTCCACCTTCAGGATTACCTGTCCTCCCTGTGGGAGCAGATGGAACGCAGGGTCTTTGCTGTTTGGGGGCCATACCCAAATGTGCTCCTGGGGGGACTTGGGACCGTCTTCAGTGGCAGAGTCAGACATGGTCAGCTGTATGCTGGGCAAGCACCTTCACTCCGTGTTATCTCTCTAGCCCGTTTCACTATTTTATAGTTTCTATGGGGGGGGGGGGGAACCCCAGCAGAACACCCTTGGATGACAAAGGTTCCTGATCAAGCCAGGGCGGAGTTCTGCCTGATTCTGCAAACATTTGCATCTGGGGGCTGCCCAGCTCTCTCCCGTCCTCCCCTAGCAGATGGCCTCCTCCAGCCAAGTCTGCAGGCGGGAGATGGGGGGAAGCGCTTCTTCATGGGGAAACCAAGGTGTGGGCTGGAGAGAGCACAGTGGGGAGGCGCCTGCTTTGCACATGGGCCCAGCTGATCTGGGTCTGAGCCCCATGGGGTCCCCTGAGCCCTGCCAGGCGGAATTCCTGAGTGCAGAGCCAGGAGGAACCCCGGAGCCTCGCTGGGTTGATGCTAAAAACACCACACCCCAGCCCAAATCCTAAAGGTGTAGAGAACATATGTTTAGCTAATGGGTTCACAATTCCAAATGAAAACTGTGAAAAGTAACACTTCCTTATGTTCCTTTATTGGACTGGATCAATTCGGTTTGATGTAGAAAAGCATCTGTGGGGCTGATAATTAAACACAAACTATAATCATTAATTTGAAATTATGTTCAGCATATCCCTGATGTACGGAGAGCCCCAGGCCCCTCTGTCTTTGGTAATCACGGTGGGCAGGGCGGATCCAAACCTCTCCCGCCTGCTGTGTTCGCTGAGGACACGGGACTGTGTTCCTTCAGGTCACCAGTGCACGCCTGTCCTTTGTGGAAACAGTTTTCTCTGTAAATAGTCCACTAATTCAAACCTGGACTTTAGCATCTCGATCTCGTAGAAGGGGATCTGTCAAAGGAGAAAAGGAGGATCCGTCATCAGCCCGCAGTTGCGAAAGGCCCAGGGTCCTGGGAGAGCCCCTGACTGTGAGTCCAGCAGGGGCACCGATGCCCCGGCCGCCCCTGGCCGAGCGCAGGCCCAGGCAGTATGCAGGACGCACCCAAGGAAGAGTCAAACATGATGGCATCTTCACAGACTTGGACGTTAAATCTACAGCCACAAAACGGCCAGGTTGAATGCAGATCCTGGCATGGACTTGGGTTGCAGCATCATGGGGCAACCCAAGTTGAGGCACCGTGGTGCTGGGGCCCAAACGGGCAGAGGAGAAAGGCCAGGGCAGGAAGAGGCCCCGGGCTGGGGGCCGGGCGCCCACTGGCCCATAGACGCGGATGGCGTCACTCTACCCTCCCATGTGAGGGCTGGGGAGAAAGAACAGTGGGTGGGCTCTGATCCCGGTTCCAACCCTGGCACCACTTATGGTTTCCCCATAACATCACCAGGAGTGGCCCTGAGCACTGCTGGGTGTAGCCCCAAATGAACAAAGAAAAAACAAATAAGGTGGGGGTGGAGTGGGGGAGTGTTCTGGGCCCAGGGTGAGGTGAGTCACATGAGGAGAACCCTGGGGGTGGGCAGGAGCAGGTGGGCCTGGTCAGCAGGCAGGAAGCAGCGAGCAGTCTGCAGGGGGCCCCAAGAATCGAGGGCACCTGAAGTCCCCCCTCAGTCTCTCCCCAGTGCCAACCAGCACTGATGCCACCCCTTGAACATACTGGCACCAGCATGCACTACTGGTGGCTCACACTCAGATGTCCCATCTGGACAGGAACAGTTCTGGTTGCCAGAATTTTCTATGACGCTTGGGTGTGGGGTCATCTGACAAAGCGGAGGAGCATAATTCATGATATCCCCGGAAAGTGAGAAGCATGGCACTGCGAGGCCGGTGCCCGGTGTCAATGGGTCACTATCCTTTTCTCTTGTTTTGGGGCCACACCTGGAAATGCTCAGGGTTCACTCCTGGCGGGGCTCGGGGACCACATGGGGTGTGGGGACTGACCCTGGGTTGGCCGTGTGCCAGGCCAGCGTCCTCCCCACTGGATTATCGCTCTGGCCTCACTTGTCCCTTTCAATCACCGACGCAGGGGAGAGGAGAGTGGACACATGGCTCTAGAGTCCAGCCCGGCTGGGCAGGGCAGCCCTGCCCACCCTGACAGAGGGCGGGAAGCCAGGGGGCTGCACGGCTGTACCTGGACCACCTGGTAGCCCAGCAGGCGGAGGTGTCGCTGCTTGGTGGCCTCGGCGCCCAGCAGGTGGCGGCTATTCACACAGAACCTCTTAGGACCATCAATGCAGAGCGCAATCCTGGGGAAGGAGAGCAGAGCCTCAGGTCGCCGCCCGGAACCCCATGGCACTAACGAGGCTTTACAACCACACGCAGAACTTCTCAGGGCTGCGGGCTGCCAGGCGGGGTTGCATTCAGTTTCATTTTTCTGATTTTGGTTTTTGGGGGCCACATTCCTCAGGGATCACTTTTTTTTTGTTGTTTGTTTGTTTTTAATTGAATCACTGGGAGATACACAGTTCCAAAGCTGTTCATGCTCGGGTTTCAGGCATACAGTGCTCCAACACCCGTCCCTCCATCAGTGCACACTGCCTACCGCTAAGGACTCCACTTTCCTTCTGGCCACATCCCCCACTTCCAGCCTGTCTCTATGGCAGGCAGGTTTCTCTCTCTCTCTCTCTCTCTCTCTCTCTCTCTCTCTCTCTCTCTCTCTCTCTCTCTCTCTCTCTTCACCCCACACACACCTCCAAAGGGGACCGTATGTGGTGACCATCACATTTGGGGCTGGCGAGAGAGTATAGCAGGTCTGGTGCTTGTCTTGCACTCAGATGCCCCGGGTTTGATCCCAGCATCCCACATGGACCCCAGAGCACCCCTAGAAGTAATTCTTGAGCACTGCCAGGGGTGGCCCCCAAACCAAGAAAATAGAATCAAAACGAATGAACCCACTGGAGCTTCCCGCCCCAGCGAGTCGCGGACGGGAGCCGCTACCTTTTGTGGATGTCTTCGTTTACTGTGAACGGCAATACGAATCCCTCCTCGTCTAACTTGATCTCAACGTCTGGTGGGAGAAAAAAGGAGACAGTCGCTGTGTAAGGCCCTCACCGACACAATCCTCCTCTCCTTCCTGT
Source organism: Sorex fumeus (assembly GCF_029834395.1). Lineage (NCBI taxonomy): Eukaryota > Metazoa > Chordata > Mammalia > Eulipotyphla > Soricidae > Sorex > Sorex fumeus. The sequence goes on along the minus strand of NW_026606321.1, from coordinate 7,281,027 downwards.
CCCGGTCTGACTGTGTCCACGCCGCGTCCACCCGCCAGGCGCACCGCTGTACAGTAACCGCCACCCCGGGTAGGGGTGAGAACGCGTGGGGCCCTGCGGTGACAGCTCCAGTACCCCGGGCAAATCCGTCCCTGTGGGCCCTCATCCCTGGTCACTAAGATGCCGCCCCTACCCCTCGCCAGCTCTCGGAGCAGATCCAGCATCCCACAGTCCCCGCTGCCCGCGACTGCCCCATCCCTGCCTTCTGTCTCATGTCCGGCAGCGCTGGGGGAGCTGAGGGTGGGGGCAGTGAGATGTGCCTGGGGCCTGTCCGCTCCGTGGCCCAGGGCCCCCTCCCCTCTGCTGGCCACGCTTCTGCGTGTGTGGGCCCACAGTGGGTGTGGTTACGAAGCATGTCAGCCTGGCCACTGCCCCTGGACTTCAGAGCGCCCATTTCCCAGGAAACACCCCCCACAGCAGTGACCCTAGATTCAGCATCAGCAGGTCTCCTGGCACCACTCCCGTATCCCCCTTCCGTCGTGGCTGCCACTGGACCCTCCCTTTTCAGGGAAGCCAGCGGCCGAGGCTGACTGCTGCCCGAGGTAGGCTGTGACTCTGTGGCGACCTCCCGGTGCCCCCCGCCGCTGTGTGTCGGGACCCCGGGACCCCGAGGCTGAGCGGAGTCCTGAGGGCTTCTTACCTAGCGTGTAACAATAGGGGCTTAACACTTTGGAAGCGAAATACCACCTTGCTCCCAGGAGCTCGATGAGGCCCAGCATCACGGACTTGTAGAGCGGGAACTCCACGGGGCTCTCCAGCGAGCAGCAGGGAGTCAGCAGGGACTTGACCCGGAACTTGGGAAGGAGTCTGGGGCCCTGGGGGCGGGAGGTGCAGTCACGAGGGGGAGGAAGGGAGGACGGGAAGCCCACTGCCCGCAATGGAAGGCCCGTGGAGCGCAGAAGCCAGCCTGAAGAAGCACAAGTATTTTTTTTTTTTGCAAAATACTTTTCCGTTTGTTTCAAATGTTTTCTGAGTGTGCAGTGAGCCAGTCAAGGTTGGGAGGGAGAAGGGGCTGGAGGGCAGTGGGAGGAGCTGCTATGTTCGCAGTGCTGCTAAGAGTGACAACACCTCAAGGCTTGGGTACCACTGTGTGGTACTCAGGTACCACACAGTGGAAAATGTAAGAAAACAGGTTTCCACGGAGCAGGAGAAGGGCAACAGCAGAAATGGAGTTTGCAGACGATTCTCTGCACCAAGAATCTCGTTAAAGTGCCTCCACACCTCGCGGACCAAGATGCCAGGCAAATGCACTTCCAAATAAGGAGAGCATTTCTAAAATCCAGGAATGTATTCCTATTACCTTAGGTGTGGCAAAATACTCAAGGGAGATAGGAAACTATGAAGCGGTGACAGATGGATAGATCTGACCACAGAAAACTTGAAAGACACCAAGAAATAATAATAAAACAGCAAAAAAAGACACCAGAAATAATAATAAATCAGCAAAAAAACAAACCGAATCAAAAAGACCTCAAACCCCCACTGACAAACTAAGAGGAAGTGTGTAACATATGTGTATGTGCATACACACACACACACACACACACACACACATATATATATGTAGCACTGTAGCACTGTCCTCCCATTGTTCATCAATTTGCTTGAGTGGGCCCAGTAACATCTTCATTGTGAGACTTTGCTGTTACTGTGTTTGGCATATCAAATACATCACGGGTAGCTTGACAGCTTGCGGGCAAGATACTCTCCGTAGCTTGCCGGGCTCTCCGAGAGGGGCGGAGGAATGGAACTTGGGTCAGCTGGGCCGGCCATGTGTAAGGCAAATGCCGTACCACTGTGCTATTGCTCCAGCCCATATATGTATGTATATAATATATACATTTTACTGGGTATTTGTTTACAACGAGCTCTAGGACCGAATGCCCCCAAATAGAGAGGCTTTGTGTAGTTGGGTGTGGTGCCAGAGGGACTTGACACAGCAGACCCGGGTTCAATCCCTGGCACCATAGGTCCCTGAGCCTGCAGGAGAGATTCATTAGTGCAAAGCCCCGAGCATGCCCTGAGCACTGCCAGGTGGGGTCCCCGAATTGAACACAAAACACAGCAAAGCATGCAGGTAGGGAAGGCCACGTGCCGTGGGTCCCCGCGTACCTTGTAGAAAGGACATTCCAAGAGGGAAGTGAGGAAGAGCTGTGTCAGCCGCGCCAGAGCCAGCCGGTCCAGATGGGGGTCTCCGCCTGAAACACACAGAGCCCGCCAGTGAAATGGGGCTTGGCCACACCCGCGGGAACGCAGCCTTCCTGCTGGGCTCTCCCTGGGGCTGTTGGGACCCCAGCTCCTGACCAGAGAGGGTTCAAAGGGGACAAAGCACATCACGGGTGAGCAACAACTTCCTTCCACCAGGGTGACCTGGACTGTCCTTGAATTAAGATAAATAATCATCAGTCTCTCAAGAAAAAAACAAGTGTGGGAGTTTCAGGTCACAGCTGCTCTCTGCTCCCTGACAGGAATCCATCACTGGGCCCATCAACCACCCCTGCTCTCAACTGGACCTTTAGAGAAGACACCTGCTGCCAGAGGCCATGGGGGTGGGAAGGTGGAAGGAGGGAAATTGTTGACATTGTCGGTGGCTAATGTGCACTGGTGAAGGGAGATGTGTTGGAACATTGTATAACTAAAACCCAGTCATGGGCAACTTTGCAACTGTGTATCTCACAGTGGCTTCCTAAAAAAATTTAAAAGAAAATGCCTGCTGCCCCCTGCTGGTGTCAGAGCGCCCGAGTTTGGGATCTTTAGATTTGGTGCAGGACCAAACCCAGGCAAGCCCAGGGAGGGGCAGAGGAAGAGCCAAAGCCTTCGGAGGCACCCAGGCAGCTTTCCCCACTCACCCTGCAGCTGCTGGAGAAAATAAGGGCTGAAGATCTTTGCCATGAAGTTGACGGGATGAAATTCGAGCAGTGAACACGAGTGGAGAAGCTTCAACAGAGTTTTCGGGGGGAACGACTTGAACTGGGACAAGAGCCTGTTCTCCAGCTTCCTAAACAAGGCAGAGGCATTGGGGGGCACGTAGTTGAGTTTCCCTAACGGCTCGATAAAGTCACACACCTGGGCTGGTGACAGCTTCTCCGCCTGGCAGAGGAGCGTATCCGCAGCTGCGTCCAGGATGGGTGTGGACAGAATCCGTTTTTGGCTGCAGTAGCCCAGGATCTTGCCCAGGACCTCGGGGTCCAGAGACAGAGACCGGGAAGCGACATGCCGCTCCAGGCCTTCTGTGAAGAACCTGTCACTGTGTCCAAAGTGGATGAAGGCCTCCAGGACTCTGCCCAGCTCCGCATCAGTGAAACGAGGGATGTGCCTCACCACACCCTTGCCCAGTTTGATCACCAGTGGAAGCGCCTGCGTTTGGTCGAGCACCACCAGGGCAGTGAGCATTTGGCTGATCTGCGTGGGGCTCAGCTGGCAAACGATGGAGAGAGCGAAACTGTTGACCCGATTGAGGAAGGGCTGGTGCTGGTCCAGCTTCTCGGAACAGCCCTGCAGGATGCAGTAAAGGGCCACCACATCCTCTGGGGTGAACTCCTCCAGCTTCTCAGCTTGCAGTTGGTGGATGATCAGTTCGAGGGTGGCACACCCCGGGCCGCTCAATTTCACGAGGTTCTCCCCAAGGACGCAGAGGCTGCGCACGCCTAGGGTTCCCCCCTGGAGCCGACGCTGGGCCTCGGCCAGCAGGTCCAGTAACAGGCCACTCTTAGCACTCTGGGGCCCCTCACACAGCAAAGCCAGGGCTTGCAGAGCGGTCAGCAGCCCATGGTCGGACAGGCTGGCCGGTGCCCGTTGGAAGGACTCGCACAGGGTGTGGAAGACATGGCTCTCCAGGACCTGGCCGGGCAGCACTCCATCCGTCCTTTCCCCGGCTTCCCGTTCCAGCTCACAGATACGCTGCAGTGCGCTGGCAGCCAGGGTGTCAGGCAGCGTGGGTAGCGGCCCGAGGAACCTCAGGACTTCTCCGGAAGTTGAGCAGCTGTCCAGCCTCTGATGGAACAGTTGCGTGTCCATGCTGTGCACATCCTGCGGCATTGTGTCCGGGTCCTGGACCGCAGAGGGCGAGGATCCGCCTGGGTCGTGTCCGTTTTCCGAGTGGAACTTTTGACAGCAGGCGTGGTGGAACCTGACCCTGAAGGACTCGGGCCGGCTTGGTGGGATAGCAGCTACCCGGTGCAGGCCACTCACAGGCGGGTCCGTCAGCGCCCACGCGGCGACGCGTAACCCCAAGCCGGGCTGCTGTGCCAGGGTCCTCCGCAAGGTGATCAAGGCCATGCCATCGGGTTCTCAGCTCCTCCGGCTGGATGGCTACGCTCGGAAAGTGGGAAGAAAGAACAAAGCACCGTCAGAGACCCAGGGCATCAGTACCGAGAGTCGCGCAGCATCGGTGGACGCAGAGGAGAGCGGCAGGTGAAACACCGTGTGGACAGCTAAACCCCTAGAACTGAGCCTGGCGGCTTCTAGCACTCAGGAGCGTCACTCTGGTCCACGACCCTGGGCTCACACGTGCGCTAGGTTAGTCCAGCAAGGCCACCAGCTCTGGGGAGCGATGCTTTCGCTCCAGGACGCGCGGGAACCGAGCAGGGCCGGTTAACTGCATCCCCAGGCTGCAGGGAGGACCCGCGCCCTGCACGCGTTTGGTTGGAGGAAGAGTTTTGCATTATTTTTTTTTTTTGCTTCGATCTACTCGAAAGAAAAGGCAACGGGAAAAGTAGCTGCAATTCGGAGCGGTCAGCAGAGTCTGCAAACGTGCCCTGGACATGTGCCGTGCGGGCGCCCTGGGGACCCCTCGGTGCGCTCGCGGGGCGGATCTGGCTGGGACTGAGGATGAGAATGGGGAGGTTGGGAAGGGAGGGAGGAAAGTCGCGAGCGGAAGGTCAGCCAGAAGGTGCGTGAGGTGCAGGCGGGGCGGCCGCGCTGCCCTCCACGCCCGGCGGCGGCCAGTGAGCGCGGGAGCCTGCAGGACAGCGGGGAGAGGGCGCCCCGGCAGCCGTGTCCACTCAGGAGTGAAAGGACACGCGTGCCGGTAGCGCGGGCGCTGCGCTCAGGTCCCCGGCCGGCGGTCCGGCCACACCGGGTCCGGGGTCCGGCGCTCAAAACCCGGGGAAAACCTACCGAGCCGGGAAGGCGGGCGAGCGGCACGGCCGGGAGGGCTTCAGGGCCTCGTGGGCTTCCGTAGGTGCGCGCGCCAGTGGCTGGAGCAGCCGTGCGCCTGCGCGGACACGACGGGCCCTGCCCCCACCCGGCGATTGGCACGGCTCCGCCCCCGCTTTCTAGTGGCTGTAGCGGCGGCGCATGCGCGCTCCGGCCGGCGGGCGGGGCTCGGCGGGACGTCCGGCCTCGCGCGCGCAGGTGAGTCTCCGGGTGGCCGCTCCCGTACCTGGCCGTGGGCAGCGCGGCCCCAGGGCGGCGAGCTCGGGGCACCGAGGGGACCGGCCTCTGCGGCCTGCCTACTACCTGGGCCTGGAGGAGCGCGAGGACAGGACGCTGCTGGGCGCCGTTGGACACTGCTGGGCGCCCTTTGACACTACTGGGTGCCCCTGCTGCTGGGAGCGGGGAGGGGCGCTGGACGCCCGGGTCGGGTCGGGGACTCGTGAGCTCCTGTCCGGCCTCCCCTCTGGCCGAGCCTGCCCGGCGGGCATCCCGGGGACCCACTGTGCACGCGGCGGGGGCAGTACCTGCTGTCCAGGGGCTTCGTCCTTGCAGAGCTCTGGACCTGGCCAGCCGCTGGGGACAGAGGCAGGCGGACACACACGCCGGCAAGGGTCGTGAGTGCCCACGTTTCTTCGCCTTCGGCTCTTGGCCAGCCCTCCACGAGCTACTTTACTTTGTTTCATTATTATTATCGTATCACCGTGAGATACAGTTGCAAAGCTTTCACGATTGGGTTTCAGGTATAAAATGTTCCAACACTCCTCCCTCCACCGGGGCACATTCTCCACCACCGGTGTCCCCAGTATCCCCAAACCCTGCCTCTAAGGCAGGCACTTTTCTGCTTACTTTCTCTCTACTCTGGAGCATTATCGTTTGCAATACAGACACGAGCAATTTTTATCTTATTTTTAACTTCGTTAATTTCTTGAGCTCCTGGTCTTACAAGCTTTGTTCATGGTCCCCTAGAGTCGTTGTTCTGAAGTTCCCAGCTCCTCTGGCTGTTGATTTTACCCTCCTGTGGTTTTGCCTGAACCAGAGGAGCTGATGACTGTGTCAGCGTTTCATTCAACGCATGCAGGACTATGATTTGCATTCCGGTTCCCATGAATCGGGATGCTGCGGAGTGCTTGTATCTTATTTATTGGTTCATTGGTTTTGTTTTTGTGCCACACTTGGCTGTGCTGTGGGGTCACTTCTGGCAGGGTTATGAGAATCTTATGTGGTGCGGTGGATGGTACCCTGGTAGGGTGGGCACAAGGCGAGCTCCTGACCAGCTGTAGTATCTCTTATGCCCAGGGGTATCTTATATCTTATTCCTTGTTATCTCTAAGAAAAAAATTAGTAGTAATACTTATGTGGGAAGGAGATATTTTTGTTCCTTATCAACATATACAGGTGCGTGCATATTTTTTTTTTTTACGGTCACGGTCCTCCTGTTGTTCATCAATTTGCTCGAGCGGGCCCAGTAACATCTCCTTCGTGAGACTTCTTGTTACTGTGTTTGGCATATCGAATACATCACAGGGAGCTTGCCGGCTCTGCCGTGCGGGCGAGATACTCTCGGTAGCTTGCCGGGCTCTAATGCTAAATATAATTGAACAGTATGTGTAAAGATCAAGGATTCTGACACTTCATTTGAAAAGATTTGGGGCAGGGGGTTTGGGGCTGCACCCGGAGCTCTTGGGATATTGGAAGCTGGGGACTGGAGGGGGTCGGCCACGTGCATGGCAAGCACCCTGACCCCTGTACTATCTCTCCATCCAAGAATTCTACCATTGAAATGGGAGTTTGGCTTTACTGGGGCTCTTTTGCCCACACCTGGCGGTTGCTTGGGCTTCCTCCTGCCTCTGCCCGGAGGTCGTTTCTGGTGGTGCTCTGGAGATTGGATGGATTGTGCCAGGGGAGTTAATGGTGGTTGGCCGGACGGGGGCTCTACCTGCTGTACTATCGTCCTGGGCCCTGTTTGAAGTGAACAAAGGGATTAAAGTTTCAGGAACTGCCGCACCTTAACATCTGGGGGCTCTACAACTCTGGGGGTCCATCCGGTGGGATGAGCATTAGTGTCCCCATATTCAGGGGAAGGAACTGAGACTCGGTGTCTCGTCTTTTCTTAGCCGTGCCATTGTGAGTGAATCTAGACCCAAGCGGTTTGACTCCAGACTCCTATTTGGGAGGTGGGCACACCCCTTTGTGGTGGGCACCGCGGGGTGCCAGGGATATCCAGTCCTACCTGCAGACCCTTACTCTGGCCCAGGGCTCTCCCCTCTTGCCTGCAGAATGTTGTTCTCCTGCCTTTGGTGCTGTCTCTGGTTCCGAAATCTGGGCTCTGAACCATGGAGGTAGAGATTCCCCCTCTGCGCTCAGTGGGGAGATGAATTCTCATGTTGGGGTTTGGGGATTATTAATTAGAGAGATCCCTTCATGGGGTGGGGGTTGTCAGTGTCTTTCCGAAAGATTGCGGGAGAAACCGAATGCCTTTCGATTCATTAGCCAGCAAGCCCACTGTGCCTTTCCCGTTTCAGCGCTTGCCCGCCCTGGCCGTGCCTGGCGGCATGAGGAGGTTTTTGTTGCTCTACGCGACACAGAAAGGACAGGCCAAGGCCATCGCAGAGGAGATCCTGGAGCGAGCCTCGGCCCAGGGCTTCTCAGCAGAGTTGCACTGCCTCAGCGAGTCTGGCAAGGTGAGGCCCCAGAAGCTCCTGCCTTAGATAAAAGGTGTTGGGGCCACCGTCATTTAGAACACCGAAACAGGATGCTCAGTGCCACCACAAAGTTTTCCTCACACTCACGTTTCATCGGCAGCTTCTTGGTAGATTTGCTAGTATAGTTGGTTTTAAACGCATCAGCGTTTGAATTGGGTGGACAGTTTCGAAAACCAAAGCAGTAACTAATCAGCCCAAATGCTATTATGTAAGTGACCCGTCTATCTCCAGGGGTCTTCAAGAGTAGAGAGGTCGCGGAGCAGAGACTGTGCCAGGGCGAGAGTTCATTCCCTCATTAGTGTATATCTGGTGGGCGATGTAATCAGGTGTAGGGCTTCATGCTCCAGCCCCGCTCCTGTCCCCAGAGCAGAGGGGGCCGCTGGGGAAGACCCCTTCTTTGCCCTCAGCCTGCCTTCATGCCTTGGTGTGCTGGGCCCTGGGCTTCATACCCAGCTGCACAGAGATACCCAGAGTGCAGCAGCTGTCCTGGGCCCGGCCCTCATCTGCTTGTCGTGATGCAGTACGACCTGAGGACGGAACGCTCCCCCGTCGTGGTGGTCGTCTCCACCACGGGCACTGGAGACCCCCCCGACTCAGCCCGTGGTTTCGTCAGGGACATCCAGAACAAGAGTCTGCCCTCCGACAGCCTCGCGCACCTGCGCTATGCGCTGCTGGGTAGGCCGGGCGCTGGGGATGGGGCGCTGATGGTGGAGGGGGGTGTTTGTGGAGGGAACGGGGTGCTGACTGGTGCTGGGGGGATGGCCTCACTCTCACTGTGAGATGGTCATTGGGTAGGATGGTTCAGTGGGTCTAGACACTGGGGCGCGTGGTCTTGTGGCTTTTGTCCTCTGCGTGTTTTGTTTTGTTTTTGTTTTTGTTTTGCTTTTTGGGTCACACCTGGCAATGCACAGGGGTTACTCCTGGCTCTGCACTCAGGAATTACTCCTGGCAGTGTTTGGAGACCCATATGGGATGCCGGGGATCGAACCCGGGTCAGCTGTGTGCAAAGCAAATGCCCTACCCACTGTGCTATCGCTCCAGCCCCTGTCCTCTGCGTGTTTGAATGGAAACCGTGGCCATCTGACTCAAAGGGGAGCCGTGGGCTGACCCATGCCTCGGTTGGCCTGCCAGTGTCCTCTGCAGGGACCCCAAAGGCGGGATTTCCGGTTTGGCCCAGGCATGTGAGGGTCTCCCAGCCCTGAGGGTCTGTCCCAGGGTGCTGCAGGCTCAGCCGGGAAGGTCTGGGGAGGTCGGTGGCTCCCCAGCATGGCCCTGCTGCAGCCCTGCAAGCGGTGTCATTCTCCCACGTCTCCCCCCAACCCCCGTCCTGCCTCGTCTCCCTCCTGTGGCCCCCAGGAGTCTCCAGCTGCCCACAGGGCCTGTGTGGCTCCTGGCTGGGAAATGCCTATCTTCAGTTTTTCATTTGGGGGCCAGCAGCCGTGGGGCCAGGTCAGGGTGACTGCGAGGCTGACCTGGGCACCGCAGCTCTGCCACCCAACCGGCTGGTCTCCCCCAAGTGCCCCCGCCCTGGCTGTGACCCAGTGCTGCTGTCGCCATACTGGGCAGGTGGGCCTGGCTGCGTCCAGCTCTGCATCTGAGACACTGGGCTCAAAGAGTCTCTCCCCCACAGACTCCCCCGCCCCTACCCTGTCCCTGCCGGTCAGCAAGGCCTGCAGTCAGGTGCTGCGGCCCTTCCTGTCAGTGCCACGGCCACGTTTCTTCTCCGCTTTGCTTGCTCTGTCTGGACGCCCACCTTGCAGTGCTCAGGGCCTCTGGCTCTGCACGTAGGCATCGCCCTGGGCCAGCTCTGGGGACCCTGCAGGGTGGCAGGGGCCGCCCCAGTCCTCCCCACCAGGGCAGTGCCCTCCTGCTAGATGGGCACGCCAGCTCCTCTCTTTAAAAGAGATCCATGTGAGCGCTGCCTTCCTGATCATGGCCTGAAGTGCCCCTCGGCTTCTGGGGGGCCGTGCTTAGGGTTGGCGCCTTCACAGGGTTGGGGAATCAGCCGGGGCCAGGATGACGCTGGTTAGTTACGTCTCGGTCTAGCCCAGAGGGGCTACCCCCACCCTGCCTGCCCCCTCATGCGGCCCCTCACCTAGGGCTGGGCGACTCGGAGTACACTTACTTCTGCAACGGCGGCAAAATCATCGACCGGCGGCTTCAGGAGCTCGGAGCCCGGCGTTTCTATGACACTGGGCACGCGGACGACTGTGTTGGGTGAGAGCCCACCCGGACCACCCCCTCTCCCTCCCCTCTCCCCTCCCGCTTCCCTCCCCTCTCCTGCTCTCTCCCCAGCCCTCTCCTCGCCAGTCCAGAAAACCCTCCTCAGTGCAGGGGGAGGTCAGCACCTAGTGTCCCCCAGGGGTCCCAGTGTCCCCACCCTAGAGGCCCAGGGTCCTTCCTCCCAGAAGCCTTTCACTCAGAGAGTTGTGTCGCACTCGGAGTGTGGCTGAGCGCGGCAGGGCCGTGTTACCTGAGCTACCATGGGTTCTGTGCGTCCTGCAGATGTCCACCTCGCTGGTACTCTCTGCCCCGAGAGGGAAGGGGAGGTTAAGTCAGGCCATTCCATTTTGCCAGCTGTGAGCCAGCCCCTCTTTTAAATGAAGGTAGTGCTTCTTTGGCGTTCCCAAAAGGATGTTTTAGCCTCATGGCCAGCGGCTCTGGAAGTTTGCTGCCACCCCTTGTCCCCCGAAAAATTAAAGTCAGATGCAGGAGAAAGTTTTTGGTGCTCAGGGCTAACGCCTGACTGCAGGTAGGTCTCCGGGAGGTGTGCAGGGCCCGGGCTGGAGCCCAGGTGCCCCCTGTGCCAGTTGAGACCCTCCATGCTGGGCACCCTCCAGCCCTCTCTAGTGGAAGGCTGAGCTGTAGACGCTGCGTGAGTCCAGATTTTGTTGTCGTTTGTGGTCACACCCAGCAGGGCTTGGGGGACCCTATGGGGCGCTGGGGATCGAACCCGGGTCAGCCACCTGCTGGATGGTCGCTCTGGCCCTGCAATGATTTTTCTTTTTTTGTTTAGTTTTGATTCTTTGGGGAAAAACATCAGTGAGTCGACCAGGCAGAAAGCCCCAAAGCGGGGGTGCGTAGTGGCTGTGACTGTCATCGCAGAGACGTGGGTTTGGCTGTTCGGGCCCGCGTGCTTGTTTCAGGTGTAGCCCCCGCTTTAAACCTGAGGGAAGGGGGATGCTGTAGTGCTGACCTTTATGCGGAGGGTGTAGGAGACCTGACATTACCTGTGCATCACCCGCTGACGGCCAGGAAGCAGAACTGTGTCCCTGTCAGCGTTCTGGTCCCCTGCCCTGCAGTCTTGCTTTTGAGGCCGGGTGTTAACCGAGCACGTGGCAGCCTTCTGGCGCAGGTGTGACTTTGGGGCTGACCCTGGCCCTGCCCCCAGCCCACTCCTGGCCCCGGCTGACTCCTGGGACCCGGGGTACTGTGTCCATGCGAACCTTACCCTGGGCCGCCCCTTGGGCTAGACAGCATTCCCATCAGGCTGCTGGACTCCTGGGGCTCTGACCGCATGCCATGGATGCTCAGACCGACAGTGGACAGACAGACAGTGGGCAGACTGACTGGACACTGAACAGTCGGGCAGTGGGCAGACTAGCAGTAGACAGACTGATAGTGGGCAGAGTGGCAGTGGACAGTCCAGCAGTGGACAGTGTCCCCCCCCCCGTCTATGGAGAGCTCACGAACTCACTCGAGCATTTCCTCCTCGCTCTTCCCCCTGTGTCACTGTCCAGCTTAGAGCTCGTGGTTGAGCCGTGGATTGCGGGGCTCTGGGCCGCATTGTCGGAGCACATTATGTCCAGCGGAGACGAGGAGATGCCCAGGGGTCTCCTGGCACCGGACACCACCTCCCAGGACTCATCAGGCCTCGAGTCACGGCTGCAGCTTCTCAGCGTGGGCGAGGCGGGAGGGGAGGACCCGGCCCCTTCCGACCCCCCGGCAGCCGCCGCTGCCCCGCCTGAGGCCTCACTGACCCGCTCGGTACCCCCGCTGTCCCTGGCCGAGCTCACGGTGCCGGCCTCGCCCCCCGCCTACCTCCAGGTGCAGCTGCAGGAGACCCTGGGCCAGGTAAGTGGTTCCCCGGTCTCTCGGCTCTCAGCTCTCTGACGCCGTGACCCAGCTCAGCTCAGTGACTCACTGGCCACGGTTAGTGCTACCTCTGTGCTCAGCTCCAGGCTGGCATCTGGGTGGGGGCTTTGGGTCTGCACCCCTGAGCCTCCATGCAGTGATGGCTCCTGCTGTCCCTGGACCCGGCAGTCGCGGAGTGACCGGGCAGGGACTTACTAATCCTGGGGATATGCGGAGGGCGGGCACCTGGCCAGACAGTCGGGAGACGTCTGCATCGGGGGACGCTCCTGGCCTCCTATGGGACTGCCCTTGTGGGGAGCAGCAGCTGCCCGCCCGGCACTGTGGGGTCCCCAAGCACCGGCCAAACCCCACATACGAGTCACTTACTGGTGGGTTCTGGTCATCGAGCCCATCTATTTATTGGTTTGTTTTTTTTGTTTTGGGGCCACACCTGCTGGTGCTTAGGACTTGCTCCCGGCTCTGTGCTTGGGGCTCACTCCCAGCTCTGTGCACGGGGATCGCTCCCGGCTCTGCTCGGTGCTCGCTCCCGACTCTGTGCTCGGGGATCAGTCCGGCTCTGTGTTCAGGGCTCCCTCTGGGCGGGCTCCGGGGTCCCTGTGGGCGACTCTGACTCACCCCAGGACAGCTCAGCCTGGTCTGTAAGAGGCGCTGGCGTGAGATCCTGCTGTCCTAGCCCCATGGATGGCCCATGGCATTGTCAGAGCGGACAGTGGGTGGGACAGACGCTCCCTGGTGCCCCTGTGGGTGCAGAGGGACAGCAACCTGTGGGCTGTGTGCATCGGAGACCCCCGCAGGCCGAGATCTGTGACTGCCGAGGGTCGGTTGGGGGCTTCCACCCCCGCCAGCGAGCTGAGGTCCTAGTGGTGAAGTCCCTCTCCGGCTCCCACTCCACACCTCCATCTCTGGTACTGCGAGCCAGGGTTGGGGGCTCAGGCATCATCTTGGGGGATGGGGTGGGGGTGCTCTGCTCAGCGTCTGGGGGTCTGTCTGGGTAGTTCCAAGGGATGTGTGGCCTCTTTGAGACCCACGGGTGTGGACGTGTAGGCATCCAGTATGCGCCCAGAACTCCACATTACCACGCGAGGGCCCCCCGCCCCCCCTCAGTTCAGCCCCTTAGTCACACTGGCCCTCTTTCAGTGCTCACTGCCTGGGGCCCTTGTCCTGCATGGTCTGGGTGGGAGTGCTAACGTCCTCGGTTGAGCACTGTGGAAAGAGCCTCCACCCTTCTGGGTCCCGTGACCTATCCCTGTCTTTCCCAGATGTTTCCGGAACAGTCTGAGGTACAGGAGTGAATTGGGGTGTTTGGGGGCCCTCTCTGGACCAAGGGGTTTTTTTTTTCCTTCGGCAAAGGGGTCTGTGGGCCAGTTAAGTTTGGGGTCCCTGATCATGCTGACCATTTGGGCCCCTGACCACACTGACGATTTGAGGCCCCTGACCTCGCTGACCATTTGGCCCTCTGACCACACTGACTGTTTGAGCCCTTGACCACGCTGACTGGTTGGGCCCCTGACCACGCTTACCGTTCGGGCCCCTGACCACACTGACCATTCGGGCCCCACCCACACTGCCAGCTCATGTTTGACTGGCCTCCACATCCGTGGTTCAGGTTAGCGTCCACTCCTTCTGGGCCTGAACTGCAGAGCCTCAGCCTGAGGTAGGGTTTGTCCGGCCACGTTCTCTGGGGATGGGTGGTGCTGCCCTGCAGCCTCCCGCCTGGATTAGCCCAGCACAGGGCTGAGGTGGTCCCATCTCCCGGTGGTGACTCTTTTTTCCCCGCCCCCTAGGAGGAGACTTCGATGCCAGTGTTGGTGACATCGCAGCCGGTGTTCCGGGTCCCAATCTGCAAGGCGGTTCAGCTGACGGCCAATGATGCTGTGAAAACCGCCCTCATGGTGGAAGTGGATGTTGCGGTGAGTGGGCGGGGGCAGGGAGGGTGGGTGCATGCCTGACCTGTCCCCTGGTCCCACGCCCGCGCCCAGGTGTGAGTCATGTGCTCGCTCTGCTTCCACTCATGCTCCTGTGTCATGTGCTTTCTGCGGGGACCCTCACCCTCTGACTCCCCTGCATGGCCCTGCCCAGCTCCTGTTGGAGGCCAGAGAGGACCCAAGGGCCGTGTGTCCTGAGGCCTGGGCTCGAGTCCAGCACTGCCCCCACCCCCCATCACCGCCTTCTGTGGCCCCCAAACCCAAAGACACAAGACATGAGTGAGGGGCTCTGGGGTCACACGGCACCTCCCTTTATCCCCGGGAAGGCCCTGAGATGGGGCAACACTGCAGAAAAGCCAGATTCATTGACTTAAAAATATTGTTGGCCACAACCGGCATTGCTCAGGACTGACTCCTGGCTCTGTGCTCAGGAGTCGTCACTCCTAGTCGTGTTCAGGGGACCATGTGGTGTGCCGTGCCGGGGATCGAACCCGGGTGGCTGCATGCCAGGCCAACGCCCTCCCCTGTATTGTCTCTGGCCCTGTCATGCAAGTGTCCTCATGCCCATGTGCCCGTGTGGTCGGATGCCGGTGTCCACCCTGCAGCCCGCATTTGCTTCCTCAAACCCATTCTTGTCACCACCAGTGAGGGCTGGCAGGGACCCCCTGGCAGGTCCTTGGTGTGAGTGTGCAGCTAGCGGCCTCCAGCCCTGCTCTGAGTGACCACTGCCCTGCGCTCCCAGCCAGCCCCAAGCCCGGGCCTAAGCCCAGGGTCCACTTGCAGTTTCCCTGGTGGAACCGAGTGCCCTTTCCCACTGGGGAGCTTCCCAGAGTGCATGGAGGGGGGCGGCCGGTGCTCCAACCCTCTTGGTCTCTGCGGCTCCTCGTGTCCCTGGGGGTGGGACAGGCGTGGTCCCTCCTCCGTCCCCCTCCAGTCAGTGCTCAGAGGCACAGGGCCTGCTCTGGCTGGCGGGCCATCTCCTCAGACACTCCAAGCTGCGGTGTCTCTGTTCCCTGGCTCGGCGTGACTGGCCTGTCAGGTCCCTGTGGTCGGCTCGCTTTCCTTCTCCTCCGCGGGGTCCACTGTCCTGTGTTTAGGACGCCACCGTCCTCCCCACCGCAGGAGAGCCCCGCGTTTCACTCAGGCCCTGTCCCCTGCCGGGTGCTCTCGTAGCAGACAGACTTCTCCTACCAGCCTGGGGATGCTGTCGATGTTGTCTGCCCCAACGACAAGGCTGAGGTGCAGAGCCTGCTTGCGCGGCTGCAGCTGGCCAGCCAGGCGCACCACCACGTCCTGCTGGAGCTCAGGGCCGACACCCGGAAGAAAGGTACGGCGGCGCGGGGTCCCCGAGCAGTCCTTGCCCTGGGTGGGTCACCCTAGAGACTGCAGGATGCTGGCCAGTTTGCAGGTTTGCAGTTTGCCTTTTCTTCTCTGGGATGAGGGGGCAGGTGCAGGCCTCCTGTGGGTCTCTGAGCCTGCTGGCTCGTGCCTGCTGGCTCAGGACTGCTTGCTCTGGGCCATGTTCAGGGAACCGTTTGGACCCACAGGCAGATCACAGAGCCGGGCCCAGCCCTGGCATCCGTCCCTCCAGCCTACCGTCACCTTGTTTCCAAGTTTACGTTACGAGTACAACACAGGGAGCTCTGAAGAAACTTTTTTTGGGGGGGGTGGCGGGAGGGGGCTTTTTGGGTCACACCCGGCGATGCTCAGGGGTTACTCCTGGCTCTGCATTCAGGAATCACTCGTGGTGGTGCTCGGGGGACCCTATCAGATGCTGGAAATCGAACCTGGGTTGGCTGCATGCAAGGCAAAAGCCCTACCTGGTGTACTATCGCTCCAGCCCCAGAAACTTTTGAAGTATTTTCTCAATGTCCATTTTTCTTTTTTCTTTTTTTTTTCCGTTTTGGGTCATACTCAGCGATGCACAGGGGTCACTCCTGGCTCTGCACTCAGGAATTACTCCTGGTGGTGCTCGGGGGACCACATGGGATGCTGGGGATTGAACCTGGGTCAGCTCCGTGCAAGGCAAATGCCCTACCTGCTGTGCTATTGCTCCAGCCCCCAATGTCCATTTCTCTTAAAAAATTCTCAGTGCTTATTTAATACATATAGATGATCATTTTTTTCCCCCCATGAGTAAGCAAAGTTTATTTTTTGTTGTTGGGGGTTTTGGTTGTTTTCTCTGAATCTTGGACTGGCGCTCAGTCACTCTAAGATGCTTTTCTTTTTGAGAATCTGTCGCTTGGCCTTTCTTTCTTGTAGAAAAGTTGGCTTTTGTTTCCTCTGCCTGGCTCCGGGTGCTCTGACTAGCCGAACCCTGCAGAATCTGTCCTGGAGGGTGGGTCTCTCTACTGCGTGTGTGTGGGATCTCCCCCCACCCCCCAATACGCACCATGGGAAATGCTGCATGTCATTGTATTTTCAGGGACAAAAGTACTCACGAGTCTCTCTCTCCATGTTCTCTGTCCCACACGCTTCCTGTCCCCTGTGAAGGCGCCGCCTTGCCACCACACATCCCTGCAGGGTGCTCGCTCCGGGCTCTCCTGACCTGGTGCGTGGACATACGGGCAGTCCCGAAGAAGGTACTGGGGCCTGGCACTGCTGTGCGGGGAGGGGCACTGTGGGAGCAGATGCTGCCGGCGTGTCAGCCCGGCCATTCCTGGGCCATGTGTGGTGTCTGTGGGCCTCCCAGATAGACACTCAGCTTCTGCCATCTGTCGAAACGAGGTTCTCGAGGTGGATTTTCCCACGGGGATGGTGCAGTGTTTCCGGCAGTGACTGATCTGGGACCTATAGCGGCCCTGGGTGGGCTGGCTGTGCCTCTGCCGGCCGTGTGTGAGCAGCGCTACCCCTCCCACAGCCCCCGCTGCCCCTGGCCCCTGAGTCAGCTCCTGTGGCTTTTGTGGAGGTTCCGATGCTGCCGGGGCCATGGAGGCTCCTGCCGGCTGAGCTGTGCGTGGAGCGTCCACTAGATGTCAGTGTTGCCCCGAGCCGCGCTGCGCTCGGGAAACTCCCAACCTCGCCCCACCAGGCGGCTCTGGGACTGGCCACCAGACCACCAGACGGCAGAGCTCCTGCCCAGTGGCCTCCGGCAACGCAGGTTTTGCACTTGGGTGGTCTTCGGAGAGCGAACTCCGGGATTCAGCCCCACACGCCCTTTGGGGGTAGTTCACCGTGCCTCGCGTATCTCAGTTCAATTCAGTAAATTCAGTTTCAGTTCAACTCTGCCGCTCAGAAGCTTTTCATCGCGTTCCTATGCTTTTCTCACTCTCACCCGAGTTTCCTCATGGTGAAGATTCCAGAAGGAGCAATCAGCAGCTCACGAAACAGAAGGCCTTTGTGAGCTGTTGGTGCCCAGGTTGGACTTTGCCATGGCAACGCGAGCGTCCCTGCTGTTCTGGGACGTGGCCTTTGTACTTCGTGCGTTTGCCACTCGGGGCAATGCCAGAGGCCTCGTGGACGCTCTCGGGCCGTGCGCCTCTGCCTGTTGTGTTCAGTGCCCCTTCCTGGGTAGTGGGGAGGGTGGAGCTGGGCCCTCCCAGCAGTGCCCAGGCCTTATTCCTGGCTCTATTCCTGATGGGACTCGGCAGACCCTGTGGGGTGCCCAGATTGAACCCAGGCTGAGCACGTGCAGGGCCCTTCCCATTGGCTCGTCTCTGCAGCCCCAATGCCGTAAGAATTGACCCCAGGGTGAGCTACCCCGTGGGACCCACTGCATCCCAGTGACCATTCCCTTCTCTGCCCCATCCAGGCGTTCCTGCGGGCCCTGGTGGACTATACTAGCCACTCGGCCGAGAGGCGCCGGCTGCAGGAATTGTGCAGCCGGCAGGGCGCGGCCGACTACGGGCGCTGGGTACGGGACGCAGGTGCCTGTCTCGGGGACCTGCTTCGGGCCTTCCCATCCTGCCGGCCGCCGCTTGGCCTCCTGCTGGGTGAGTGACTGGGGCCATCCCCGTCAGCTGGGAGAGTCAGGTGGGGCCGAAGGCTTTGTGGCTTCTGCAAGTTTGTTTTCCCTCTTCTTTTAAGAGAATCGTCACCCAATATATTTCTAGAACTCTCTGTTAAATATATATGAAAACTGAACCGAAAGCCTAAAATTGGCTTCTCTGTTGCAGCTTTTTTTTTTTCTTTTTGGATCACACCCGGCGATGCTCAGGGGTGACTCCTGGCTCATGCACTTATGAGCTGTGGTGCTTGAGGGACCATATGGGATGCTGGGAATCGAACCCAGGTCGGCTGCGTGCAAGGCGAACACCCTCCCAGCTGTGCTATCGCCTCTATCCCCTGTTGCAGCTTTTCTTGCGTTTATTAAAACCCTAAACAGTTTCAGGAAGTTCTTTCCAAAGTTTTGCTACATTGCTCTTGAAAACACAGCAGCATGTGGAACCCAGAAGTGTTCCTGTGTTTGTGTTCTTTTATCTTTTTTTGTTTGGCTTTTGGGTCACACCCAGCAGTTCTCTGGGCTCACTTCTGACTCTGTGCTCCGGGATCACTCCTGGTGGAGACTCAGGGACCCCGTGAGGTACCAGCGCCCGCCCCGCCATGCCCTTGCCTGTGGCCACCTGCTGTAAAAAGAGAGAAAACATCGGGTTGGAAATACTGGATCTGGGAATAATTTGATTTTTAAATATCTATATTTGCACTTCCTTTCTGGGCTTATTACGTAGTCATAAGGACAAAGCCTCGAGTGTGATCAGCACATCCCATGGCCATGGAAGTCGTAGTTCCATCCTCGGGCCCAGGGACTCCCCTGTCTGCTCAGCCTGAGTCACCCAGGACACCGAGCTCTTCAGGGGCTCCTGGCTCCGAAGCGCTTGTGGGCCCCATTCCTGTTACCTCTGGGCTGGAGAGGCAGTTGTCAGGTGGAACCTCGGTGTCCTTGGTAACCTTAGGAACCCAGTAGAAGCATTCATTATTCTTACTCCAGCACAGAGAATCTGTACGTGCTCTAGAATTTTCACAGCAGAACTAGGTTGTTTTGAAACTGCTGAAACAGGAGTCACATTTAAGGCCTCCAGTTTCCGTTTCCCCACCCCTGCCGGTAACTCATACTCGGTGCCGGGAGCGAGTGACTGCCATCTCTGTTCTTTCTAGAACATTTCCCGAAGCTGCAGCCCCGGCCATACTCCTGTGCAAGGTACTGACCCATGTCCAGGGCTCAGGCTCCCAGCAGCGCGGTCTGAGCCCCCCTGCAGGATCTCCTTCCCTGAGTGCAGGGCGCCCAGGGCCCGGCCCGGCCATGCCTGTCAGTTCCTCCTGGTCTTGGGGTGCCCTGGGTGCTCCCAGCTGCCCACGGGAGGGTGGGAGGGTCCTTCCGGGAGCTGACGTTGGGCCTCTGGGGGGGCTGCAGCCCTGTGCCCTGACTCTGCCTGTGTATGCTCGGATGCCCGTGGCCCCGAGTGGCCCACGTGCCCGTGTGTGTATGTATGTGTGGGGGTGGTGTGTGTGAGGGGTATGTGTGTATGTGTAGGCGGTGTTTGGGGTGTGTTTGTGTGTGTGTGTGTGTGTGTGTGTGTTTCTCCATCTCAGCCCTGGGCTGACCTTCCTGTCTCTGCAGCTCCAGCCTGTGTCGGCCCGGGCGGCTCCGCTTCGTCTTCAATGTGCTGGAGTTTGCGTCTGAGGCCTCAGCGGGGGCCGTACGCAGAGGGCTGTGCACCGGCTGGCTTGCAGGCCTGGTGGGCTCCATGCTGGGGTGCGACGGAGAAGGTGGCGAGGGAGCCCGGACCCCCGAGGTACAGGGTGTGGAGGGACTGGGTGGTTTGACGGGGCCCCTGAGGTGTGGGAGGGGTGGGGTGCAGGGTGCGGGACTGAGACTTTCCCTGCAATCAATGGGCACTGTGTGCCTGGTTCCCGTCCGTGTCCCGCTGCTGTTTGTCCGGATGCTGCTGGCCGCCTCGTCGCTATGTAATGCCTCCTGGGCCTTGTGCTTCTGTCCAGGATTCCCGCTTTCTGACTGACCGTTGGCTTCATGTTTCAGATCTTCATCTCTCCGCGAGCTGCCAACTCCTTTCACCTCCCACAGGACCCCTCGGTTCCTGTCATAATGGTGGGTCCAGGAACCGGCGTAGCCCCCTTCATCGGGTTCCTGGAGCACAGGTGAGGACTTCTTGCAGCTCAGGTGGGCACTTCCTGCACCTCAGGTGGGCTGCAGTACACTGCCTGTCAGTGCCAGCTGGAACGTTGATTGATAGAGCCCTTTTCAGTTCCTTCGTAATTTTTAGTGTTTCTAAGCTTTTTATTAAAAACAAGTAGCACCCGGGGCCAGAGCAGTGGGAGGGCATTTGCATTCAGCGTGGATCCGATCCCCGGAACCCCATGTGGTCCTTTGAGTCCTGCCAGGAGTCAACCCCAAGTACTGCCAGGGTCTGCCCCAAACCAACGATTTATAAAAGCTCACCTCAGATGTGTTAGGGGGACGTGGCCGCAGTGACCGTCTCCAAGGCCTTGCCCCTCCCAGATCACTGCCAGCCCTTCTTCCGGCGTGTCCCCAGTGGGTGTGCAGTGACACGTCTCGGGGTGAGAGGTCAGAGTAGACGACCCCATCACCGGGGCATGGGGTTGCAGCTTCGTCAGAGAACAGAACTGAGTGAAATGAACCGCTTCTCTCCATGTGTGTCAAAGAGGGAACAATTGTGTGTTTTTTTTTGTTTGTTTGCTTGATTTTGGTTTTATTTATTTGTCTGCATCCAGTGATGCTTCTGGCTCTTTGCTCAGGGGTCTCGCCTGGGGGGCTGGGGGTCAAACGGGCTGACCACGTGCAGGACAAGTACCTTCATTCTGCATTGTCTCTGGCCAGGATGCAGCAGTTACGTGCTGTCCCCCAGAGATCGAGCTGATAACCTTTGGGTAGAAAATCAATTTTTTTAATTAAAAAAAATTTTTTTTCCTTTTCTTTTTGGGCCATACCCAGCAATGCTCAGGAGTTATTCCTGGCAGTGCTCAGGGGACCATATGGGATGCCGGGGATCAAACCCGGGTCAGCCACATGCAAGGCAAATACTAGCTATACTACCACTCCCCGCCACACTTTGTTGTTGTTGTTTCTGGGCCATACCCAGCAATGTAGGGGTTACTCCTGACTCTGAGCTCAGGAATTACTCCTTGGCGGTGCTCAGGGGGACCATATAGGATGCTGAGACTTGGACCTGGGTCAGCTGCGAGCAAGGCAAGTGCCCTACCCGCTGCTCCTTTTGCTCTGGCCCCTTCTTGTTTTATCTTGTCTGAGTGTTATCCAGGGGCGTCCCCGTGTCATGGCCCTGGTCCCCCCTGTCCCCAGGGGCCTGTCTGTGACACATGGTCACGCCCTCCCTGTGCCTCCCGCCCACGCAGGGAGAAGCTGCAGGAGCAGCTCCCCGAGGGATCCTTCGGCGCCACGTGGCTGTTTTTCGGCTGCAGACACCGTGAGAGGGATTACCTGTTCAGGTACGCCCGGCCTGCGTGGGCGTGTCCGTCCACGTCTCTCTCCCGCCCCTGCACCCCCATCCGTGCCAGCCTTGGCCTCAGCGCCCCAGCTGACGCCCCAGGGTTGCCTTTCAGAGATGAGCTCCGACGTTTCCAGAAGCTCGGCGTCCTCACGCACCTGCACGTTTCCTTCTCGAGGGACGCCCCCGCGCCTGGGGAGGCGGCACCTGCGCGCTACGTGCAGGACCACATGCAGCGGCACGGCGCGCAGCTGGCCCGCGCCCTCCTGCAGGAGCGCGGCTGCATCTACGTGTGTGGGTGAGTGCTCCGTGTGCGGGTGAGTGCTCCGTGTGCAGGCGAGTGCTTCATGTGCGGGTGAGCCCTCGACCTAGCAGGGTCATGTGTCTGTTGGGGCCTGGCCTCGAGGCGCACGTCTGGGCAGGGACACGAAGCCTGTAGTGAATCTTGGTCGCCCAGTCTCTGCTCGTGGCGGTGGGTGGACGCATGGGGCTGACCCAGGCCGCTGCAGACACTGTGCATGCGGGCCCTGCCGCCCACCACCAGTGCAGTCCTGGCGGCTCCTTCTGGTCAGCCGGGAGCTGTCCAGCAGCGCCAGCATTTATACACGAGAGAGAAGCACAGTGGAGGGAGGAGTTTGCTGTGGAGGGTGGGTGTGTGTGCGCGTGAGGGGTATGGGGTGCTGGGGATGCTGCAGCGGGCATGTGTGTGTGTGTGCACACGCAATGCTGAGGGTGCTGTGCTGGGCCCTGCTAGTGTATGTACACACGTGCGTGTGTATATGTGAAGAGTGTAGGGTGCTGTGGACACTGCATAGGGCACTGTGTGTGTGTGTGTGTGTATACAGTGCAGAAGGTGACTTGCTTGGCCCTGCTGGTGTTTGTGTTCACATGTGCGTGTCTGCACGTTTGTGTGTGTACGTGTTTGTATGTATGTGTGTGCATGTGTGTGCGTTTGGTGTGTGCACGTGTGTGTGCATGATTGTGTCCATGTTTTTGTATATGCGTTTGTGTGTGTTTGCATGTATGTGTGCATGTGTGTGGGCGTGTTTGTGCATATTTTGTGTGTGCGTTTGTACATGTGTGCGTTTGTGTATGCATTTGTGTGTGTTTGTATGTATGTGTATGCATGTGTGTATGTGTGTGCGTTTGTGTGCGTGTGCGTTTGTGTGTATGTGCATGTGTCCCTGCCCGTGTAAGAGACATTGGTGTCCTGAAGTGTGGGTGCCCAGATGGCGAGCTGAGCAAGGAGCTGGCTGGTCAGTGGAGTCGGGTTCCCAGGCTGAGCCTGTGTACAGCCCTTGTCAGGCCACAGGCCTTGCAGGACGCAGCGCGTGTGCATATCTGAGTTGCAGCAGGGGTGAGGCAGTTGCCGGGTGCCTGCTGGGCAGTGGCCGGGTGCCCTGGGCCACGTCCTGCTTCTCACGGGGGTGGGTGCCGTGTTCCCTGTCTCCTGCTTCTCACTGGGTGGGTGCCAATGTCTCCTGGTCACTGGGGTGGGTGCTGTGTCCCCTGTCTCCTGCAGCGATGCCAAGAACATGGCCCGGGGCGTGAACGAGGCGCTGGTGGAGATCCTGGGCCGCGAGGCGGGACTGACTAGCCTGGAGGCCATGAACGCACTGGCCCAGCTACGGGAGGAGCAGCGCTACCTGCAGGATGTCTGGGCTTGAGGCCGGAGCCGGGCTGGTGTGTGGACTCAGCACTTGCTTGGATGCTCCTGAGAGACACTTGTCGGAGGATCCAGCTGTTGCTGCCTCGTCTCCGCCCCAGGCCCGTGGCCCCTGCACTGGTGGGGGGAAGCCTCTGTGCAAGCTGTGCTCGGCACAGCCCAGCCTGCTCCCAGCGACTGGACAGGCCTCTGTGTGCCCGTCAGCACACAGGACGTGCTGTTTGGTACACGGGATTGCCAGGAGGAAGAACCGCGTGCGTGCGGGCAATCGGACATGCATGGCTCTGCGACCATATGCCCATGTGCCCATGGAACCGCAGCGGAGGATTATTTATTGCCAAGATTATTTCTGATAAAAATATATTTTAATCTAATCTCACATGCATTTTTTAATGATGTTATTGGTGTGAAATATATTTTGAAGAATTGTTCTGGTAGAAGCTTTACCACAGTTCTTTGAGGGCCGCAGACCTAGGCGAGGGGCACTGGCTTCAGTGTACAGGCACTCAGATATACCCCAGGGTTGATTGATTTGGGGTCACACCCAGCAGTGCTCAGGGTCACTCCCTTCCCAGTGCTCAGGACTCCTGGCTCAGTGCTCAGAGCTCCCGGTGCTGTGCTCACTCACTGTGCTCACTCCTGCCCAGTGCTCAGGGCTCCCGGTGCTATGCTCAGGGTTACTCCTGGCTCTGTGCTCGGGGCTCACTCCTGGCTCTGTGCTCGGGGCTCACTCCCGGTTCTGTGCTCAGGGTCACTCCCAGCTCTGTGCTCGGGGCTTGCTCCTGGCTCTGTGCTCAGGGAATGTGTATTCATAAAACGAATAAGAAGCCCACACCTCTCTCTCACCACCTGTGTTCAGTGGTCTCGGGCTGCTTCCCCACCCAGAATGGCCGATGCCATGAGCAGACGGAGAAAACTAGGGCCAGCTTGGTTGGTGATCAGTTGCCGTTTATTCCATTCTCTCCATGTCCTGTTCCAGTCTCACCTCCCCCTCATTCCCGTCTCCTCTGGTCCCCCTTGCTAGTCTCTCCACCTTCAACCTGCCGTCCTGGTCTCTCTAGTCTCTCACACCATCCAAACCTTGACACATAGGTCACCACATCTAGGTCTGGTAACACAGTCAACATATGAAAACCCTTCCTGAGCTCCTGCAGCCAGCTGGGAGATGCTCTAAAGGGGGCGAAATACCACCCAGGGTATGTATTTTCTTTCCTTAGTCCAATAGTCATTTAAACATTCATCTTAATTTTGTTCCTTAATAATATTAGTAATTTTGTATGGCCATAGTAAGAGATACATTGGGCTTGTAGGGTGGCTCTCCTGGGGACTTCTCGCTATAGATCTCAGACTACAGTGCTCAGGCCAGATTAATCTTTCCTAACCCTAGCAGGATCCTAATTCAGTTGTTACTTTTTGGGCTGGAGCGATAGCACAGCGGGTAGGGCGTTTGCCTTGCACACAGCCAACATGGCCCACCCGAGTTTGATCTTCCACCCCTCTCGAAGAGCCCGGCAAGCTACTGAGAGTATCTCACCTGCACACCAAAGCCTGGCAAGCTACCCGTAATGTATTTGATATGCCAAACACGGTAACAACAAAGTCTCACAATGGAGACGTTACTGGGCCCGCTTGAGAAAATCGATGAACAACAGGAAGACAGTGACAGTGACATCTTTTTGGATCGTGACAGAGCTTGTCCATAGTTGAGTATTGTGGTGCTTTGGCCTGGCCCCTTTCGATGCCAGGGTAGCTCACAGCTTGCCCTGGGTTTATCCAGTCCCTCTTCGGGACCCTGCTTTTGGGGTGCTAGGAAGTAAGGGCAACTGAGGCTTAAGTCGAGAGGAGAGATGCCC
This sequence comes from Sorex fumeus, assembly GCF_029834395.1. NCBI lineage: Eukaryota > Metazoa > Chordata > Mammalia > Eulipotyphla > Soricidae > Sorex > Sorex fumeus. Next base: position 7,256,169 of record NW_026606321.1, on the reverse strand, counting down.
AGGAGTGAATATCATTCGGAGCCAATTAACTCCTGACTCTGGGCTCAGGACTCACTCCTGGGTCTGCTCAGGGCTCACTCCTGGCTCTGTGCTGGGGGCTGCATCCTGGTGGGACTGGCAGGACTCGAGGGGACTCTGTGTGGTGCTGAGGAGTAATCCCAGTTAGCTGTGTCCATGACCAACCTTTAACCCATCACTTTCTCCAGTCCCTTGAACCTACCCTCTTATAGTGGGGTGGCACCTATTCCCTTACTTCCTCACCCCGTTCCTAGGAAAAACGTCAAGCAGACACGAGACGTACCTAGATGAGTACGTTGTAGGCACAAGAATACTTTTTATTCTTTTAAATGCAAGCCTCTTCACCCATTACTTCCCTTTTTCTTCTTCGTTCTCCATTGATTTCTATTCTTCTCTGTCATCCCTAAACTTTGGTGTCAAGGGTGATATGATACCCCCCTTTACTACGCTACATTTCTTTATCCAGTTATTCTCTATACCACAGAGAAGTGAGGCCGTCCTGTGTATGTCTGTCTTCATCTGGCTTACTTCACTCAGGATGCTACTGCCAGTTCCAACCAGATGCAGCAAATTTCATCATTTCATTGTTCCTTGCCTCTGTACTGTCTCTCTAGCCCCAAATCTGTGACTTTCTGAGGCTGATGAGTGGACCTAAGGAACAACCAAGCTCAAGGAAGGGATTGGAGGGACCCAGATGTACAGCTGGTCACTTAGAAGTCCTGCTGGGCCCTGGGACTTGGGCCTGGTGCTCAGTGTGGCCTTTGGGACTGAGCCCTGACCATAGAGTCAGGACTAATTCCTGGTACCATAGTCAGAACTGAGTTGTAGGTCACCCTCGTTGGTGTCCAGAGATTCCTAGAATTGCCTATGGAACGGAAGGAAAAAAAGCCCTTGTTTTTGGAAGTGCCGTGAATGAAACTCAGTTATCAAGATTGAAGGAAGAGATTTATGAGCAATTTTTTTTCCCGTAGAGGAAAGTAAAGGGATATTGTCATCTCCACATCCAGATGGTGACTGAATTTAAATCTCGTTATACGAGAAATAAACTGCTACCTTAAGTCAGGACCAATTCTGGATTTTTCTCCCAATTCTGGGCTTTATGACCCAATCTCAGTGTATTCTTGTCACCTCCATGGGTCCAGGGGTCTGGCCGAGGTCAGCAGCCCCTCCTGGCTAGGGGAGTGCACCATGGTGAAGGGCCGTCAGCTGAGCAGGGCTGCCCCCTGCTATAAGTGAAGACTCCGGGAACATTCTCAGCAAGTGGGTTTAACTCTAATATCTCACGGGCCAGATCAATAAACTGCCAAGCTGGAAAGATTCCCCCTGTTAACACCCTGAAACAGTCTTTTATTCTTACAAGCATTTCCCTCTGGATTTGTATTTCACCACATGGTGACTTTTTATTCTTTTAAATGCAAATAAACTGGTCAGTGTTTTTTTTGGGTTTTTTGTTTGTTTTTTGGAGGGGGGTGTTTGGGGGGTGTTCCTGGGGCCTTCCCTAGGCGGTAGGGTTGCTGGTGGTATCGAGGAAGCCGAGTCTGGAGCTTAGACTGAGGAATCGCTTCTGGAGATGGAGAGGCTGGTAGTCAGCGACACGGCCTAGGGGCCAGCTCATATGCAGTCACCCAGTCCCCAGGCTCTGCTAGTTTGGTCCAAAGTTCCTCATCATGGGCCTGAGTGTTGAGGAGCACAGGACCTTCCCCTCGAGCGTGACCTGGGAGGATCCCTCCAGAATAGTGACAGCACAGAGGCTGGAGTCAGACACTTGTATGATGCGGCAGTGGCAACACAGTTTGTGTCCCCGGCAAGTTACTAATCTCTGTGTTTGCTAACACAACAGCTCCTGATCATTCTCAACCCACCTCTCTTTAGGATATATATTTACATATGTCCTAAATATATCACTGTCGCTGTATCACTGTTATCTCATTAATCGTTGAATTACTCGAGCAGGCACCAGTAACGTCTCTATTCTTCCCAGCCCTGAGATTTTAGCAGCCTCTTCTTACTCATCTTTTACCAACAATTGGAGGCTGTTTCAGGGTCAGGGGAATGAGACCTGTTGTCGTTACTGTATTTGGCATATCGAATACGCCACGGGGAGCTTGCCAGGCTCTGCCTGTGCTGGCAGGATACTCTCGTTAGCTTGCCGGGCTCTCCAAGAGGCATAAATGGGTAGGAAGTGTCTTATAATATGTCCGGAAAGCAGCCTGGAGTGTGGCGGTGGTTGGGCAGTGGAGGTTGGCAGCCGGGGCTGGATCCCTTGGGGTGGGGAGGGCTCTCACCTGCCCCACAGCCTGGCACAGAGTCTGGTGGTATGGTTACGGGGCCTCCTTTTATATTCTCGTTTGGGAGGAGCATTCGTAAGTTCTGGAGGGTGGCTGATGAGATTATCTGGATGTGGGTGTGACTTATGGATGTGATCCCTGAGTCCCTGGAGACTGGGGAAGCAGACAGAGGATCTCTGTTCCGGGTCCGTTGAGTCCAGAGTCCAAGGTCACAAAGTTCCGCATTATTTGGGTTCTGTGGGACTTTATTCTAAATATATATGTCTTAAATAAGTGAAGCTGTGCGTAGCATTATATGACTTATATTTTCTGTGAACTACATACTTTCATTTTTCCCCCATAAGATGCAGCCACGGTAGGACTGTCCTCCTGTTGTTCATTGATTTGCTCGAGCGGGCACCAGTAATGTCTCCATTGTGAAACTTGTTACTCTTTTTGGCATATTGAATACACCACGGGGAGCTTGCCAGGCTCTGCTGTGCAGGCAAGATACTCTCGGTAGCTTGCTGGGCTCTCTGAGAGGGGAGGAAGAATCGAACCTGGGTCGGCCACGTGTAAGGCAAATGCCCTACCCGCTACGCTATCGCTCCGACCCGCAGCCACAGTATAAACTAGAATTTTACTTGCACGCTGGTCAGTGACATCATTTTCCTTTTTACACATGGGTGAGCAGCATCTCATGGAAATCCAGAGCTGCTCTAGATGCCTGTTCCGTGTTTCCTGACCAAAGAGAGGTTCGGGTGCATGTTCTTAACTCAGAACTTGTGTTAAAGTGCCCCATGAGTGGTGAGGGTAGGCTAGAGCAGTGGCCAAGGCTGGGTGCCCCCGAGTCCTGAGTGGCCTCCTGAGCATCTGTCCTGTTGGGAAGGTGTGAGCTTGTCCACTACCTCCTCAGGGAGTTGTGCTGGCCAAGCCTGGAGGCTGCCTGTTCCAGGTGGGCCCATGGAGCCTCGCTGAAATTGGGTGAGATATGCGGCATTAATCTTAGTTTGCAAACGGGACTTTGGCTGAGGACGTGTGACTGCTCCATAAATTTATATACCTTATTTTTCTTCTGAAAGAATATCTCTGTGACTCGCAGGTTGTTGTTACTCTTTGTAAACTTTAGAATCAGTTGTTCAAGTTCACCAAAACATCCTAAGGAAGTTTTTAAGACAGGAATGGCCTTAAGTAGATTTTTAGAAGGATTGGAATCTGCCACATTGGGGCTTGTTATTATGAAAATGACATTGCTTTCCATCTGGTAAATCTTTTCATAATGTTTTTCAATACAGTTTTGTGATTTTATTTACATAGGGCTTACATAGCTCTTGTTACTTTCATTCTTGGGAACATTAAATATTCCATGATCCTTCAATCACTTTTTAAAAATCTTAAATAAACTGCCAGATGTTGAGAATAGTTTAAAGGTGGGATTTGAATGATATTAATGATAGAAATTTAGTATATTTATTAAAACAATATTCAGCAACTACCTAAACCATATGATCACAATAAACTTACTAAATTGCTACAACAACAAAAATAATATTATAGAGTTAAGTTCTAGTGGAACTGAAAGAAACTAGACTTTATTTGGATTCTGCCAGTTTTCACGGTCATCTCCCTGTTCCAGGATCCATCCAGGACACCATCTTGGATCTAGTGCCCGTGACTCCCTCTGAAGACAGTTTCTCAGTCTTTATGTTGAACATGACGGGGAACATGCAGAGCACTGTTGCTCCCGAGTATCCTGGCAGTGGTTGGTGGAGCGTGTGCACAGCAGAGGGGAGGGGGCTTCCATAGGCTTCTGTTCCTGCAGAGCATGGAACACTAACCCATCACTGGTTGGCTCAGCCCACCCCGTGTGATATCTGCCCAGTTTCTATTTTTTTGCTTTGGTATTTTCTTTGGAAATGAGTCACTAGGACGGGCACATTTGGTAAGAGAGGGAAAGTAAACATGAACTCTTTTTATTTTTATTTTTTATTATAATGTAGTTCACTATTTGATTACATTTAATATTCGAACACCAATCCCACCACCATTACACCTTCCCACCGCCATATTTCAGATGTTTCCATCCTGAATCCCAACCCCTATCCCAAAGCAGAAATGAAATAATTTATTTTATATTGATTGTTTGTTGGGCTGGAGCGATAGCACAGTGGGTGGGGTGTTTGCCTTGCACGTGGCTGACCCAGTTGACCTGAGTTCGATTCCTCCGCCCCTCTCGGAGAGCCTGGCAAGCTACCAAGAGTATCCCACCCACACGTCAGAGCCTGGCAAACTCCCCACGACATATTCTATATGCCAAACACAGTAACAACAAGTCTCACAATGGAAATGTTACTGGGTCTGCTCGAGCAAATTGATGAACAACAGGAGGACAGTGCTACAGTGCTATATTGTTTATTATATCACAAGCATCCTGTTGTTCGTTGATTTCCTCGAGCAGGCACCAGTAACGTCTCCTTCATCCTAGCCCTGAGATTTTAAAAGAGCCATTTCAATGCTCTTTCAGGATTAGGAGAATGAGACCCATCATTGTTACTGGTATTTGGCATATTGAGTACGACACGGGAAGTTTGCCAGACTCTGCCATGCGGGCAGGATACTTTTGGTAGCCTGCCAGGTTCTCCAAAGGAAAAAATAAGACAATAAGATAATAAGCTTCCGGGAGCTGGGTTTTATAGTTTCTGCGTCTTGGCCATTGATGGGACCAACCTGGTGCTGGCAGCAGCTGATAGGTATGACGCCTACCTACTGGAAGATGGGGGGTCTGGGTGGAGAAGACCCAGTCCCAATCCGAGTAGGCTTGGAGACCTCAGCCCTGGGACCCGCATGCCTGGGTTCCTCTGCCAGTTCTTTCATGCATGAGGCCTGTCTGGACGTGTGGAGAGTGGTTCCAGCATGGCCGTGGCTGGCTCCGGAGGTCCTCAGCTGCTGGGGCTCTGCTCAGGGTGGGGAGGGGGAAGAGAAACTCAACACTCCCCCCTCCAAGGGGCCCCGGTGAGGACAGCCAGGCGCGGGGGCAGGAGACTCCTTTGTTATATATATATAAAAAAAAACCGCTGAAAATGCTAGAAAAAAGTTTTCTTAGAGGAAAGAGTGTGAAGATTCAAACACAACTTCTTGAAGAACAGTTTTTTTTTACATATATTTGTCAGTAAAATTTGTTCTATTCATGTATGTGTTTCTAGCAGTATGAACTCAAGGATATTTATTGACACTCCTGAAGGCACAGTGGGTAGGGCGTTCGCCTTACAAGCGGCCAACATGGCCGACCCGAGTTCGATTCCTCCGCCCCTCTCGGAGAGCAAGCTACCGAGAGTATTCGATATGCCAGACACAGTAACAACAAAGTCTCCAATGGAGACGTTACTGGGCCCGCTCGAGCAAATCGACGATCAACGGGAGGGCCTTTACCTTTTTACCTTTACCTTTACCTTTACCTGAAGGCAGAGTGCAAGTCTCCAAACACCAAGACCTGCTTAGCGGATCCACCTGTTGGTCTTGGAGTACTGCAAGGTCGTTGGATGGCTCCAAATGTTGGTCTTTGACTGCTGCAAGGCCATTGGGTGGCTCCAGATGTCATTGTTTGTTTAAGTTTTTTGGAACCTTTGTTCAAACCTTTATTTTTTAAGTTTTTTATTTTCTGGCATACTCAGATGCTCAAGGCTCATCTTGCAGTCCCCTGATCAATGCTAAAATAAACCTCTTTCCACAAGAGTCCTAGTATCTTCTTGAAAAATCATTGTCTGAATTTCATCCCCATTGTCTTGCCTTTCTTAGATTGCAAGAAGCTAGAATCAGGCATCAGAGGGCTTTTAAATTTAGCAAAATGTCTTTAACACGCTAACTTGGTGCTGCAATTTGTGCAATTTGTGTCAATTGAGCTAAATTCAAGTGTGAGCCCCGAGTGGTAGCAGAAGAGTTGGCATAAGTGTGTTAGGATCCATCCATATGAGGTATCCATAAACAGATACTTGGTTTTCTTTCATTGTTTAGTCATGTTTATCCCCTTGTGTGTATATATAAGCTCCCTATGGAAGGAAATTTACATTGAACATAAGTTTTTACTTGGATAAATACCGAAGAGTAAAATTTGTAAGTCATTGGCTAAATTTGTTTTTTTTTTCCCTTTTAACAAAAATTTCTAAGAAACTGTCCATCTGCATCTGGATGCACTGTCTTATTTTTCACCAGCAGTGAGTGAGAGTCACTGCATTCATTTGGAGAGTCAATTCATGGGTGTTTAGCTTTGTGAGTATTTGCCTTGGGTACTATCTGTGTTTCCAGCCTCTGCAGGGTTATATATTCCTACATTTAAACAGGAGATTCAAAATCTATCACGACAGCAATGAGAATATAAACTGAAAAAAAAAACCCCACGAATCTGTGTTATTTCAGTTCTGCTGTGCTTTATGGTCCTTGAAGTTTTTCTTCATAGTGTGACTTTTTGAAACAAATATTCGGAAAACAATGATTTATTCCTTTCAGTCTCTCTTGCAGGGTGGAAAATGTAAACCGACACAGAGAACTGTGAGAAGACGCTCCCTAGGGATGAGGCTCATTATGGAGCTCTGCAGAGCTAAGACAAATGCTTAAAAAATTGACTTTTGAAATGCATTTGCCATTGGAAAGTGGCTGTGGACACGGGGGGTTCCACTCGGATTTTCTCCTCTGCTGCGTGGGATTGTTTTCCGAGAGCCATTTTTATTTATCTTTTTTTTCTGGTGTGAAGTTTTGAGTCTGGTAAATGAAAAAACACCTGCAGTAACACTGTCACTGCTACGAGCCCCCTCTGTGGGGTCTATAGCAGGCCCGGAGCAGCCGGCTTTGTGGTGAGGCGGGTCTAGCTTTCAGAGCAGCCCTTTGCCCATGCCAGTTATTTCACGGGGTGATGGTTTTGCTGGGAAGGGCCAGTCCTGTGGTAAACCATCCTCATGACTGTAGCCCTAAGGCCCCTAGAGCAAAAAGTAGCTTAGGTCTTAGGATATAAATGGGTGCCAAAGAAGGCACCCAGGAAAGAACACAATAAATTGCGGGGCAAGCAAAAGTGTGTCCAAGAAATAGTAGAATAAAATAGTTTCGGGCCTGGAGCTGGAGACATAGTACAGTGGATACGGCATTTGCATTTGCCTTGCATATGGCCAACTTAGGTTCGACCCCAGGCGTTCGGTATTTCTCCACTGAGCCCCCTCAATAGTGATCTCTGAGTGCAGAGCTAGGATTAAAGCCCCGAGCACCTCTGGTTGTGATCCCACTGTCACTGTCCTCCCGTTGTTCATCGATTTGCTCGAGCGGGCCCAGTAACGTCTCCATTGTGACAATTGTTACTGTGTTTTGGCATATTGAATACGTCACGGGTAGCTTGCCAGGCTTTGCCGTGCGGGCTAGATACTCTTGGTAGCTGGCCGGGCTCTCCGAGAGGGGCGGAGGCATCAAACTTGGGTTGGCCATGTTGGCCGCTTGCAAGGAAAACACCCCACCTGCTGTGCTATCGCTCCAGCCCGGGTGTGATCCCAAAACAGAAAAAAAAAAAAACACCTAATTAGGGATCTTCCAGATGTAGCGGGCGACACAGGCAAAAATAAAACAGGCAACTGTCAGGATTTCTTCAGGCCTGCCTGCCTTCAGAGCTTGGAGAAACACCCTCGCCAAAACATTGGTGAGCTCTCTGGCTATCCTTAGCATTGCTGTCAACTTAAACAATCACTCACAGGCTGGGAACCAGCATGGGGGGTCGACATGATAGTAGATAAACGGTTTGTGAGCTCACTGAGGGCTGGTCAGGTGACCCCCAAGCTTGAACAGTCCTTGTGTGTTTGTGTCTCCTGGCGTGTCGTCTCGTGCCCTGGGATGGGTCCCAGACGTGGTCCCACCTGGTCCAAGGGCTCATGTCTGTCTCCACAGTCCTTGGCCCATGGCAGTAACACGGAGCCTTGTAGCAGCTTTAATTCACTCCCCAAAGGTTAACAGGCAAAGGAACAGGTTCAGGGAAGGTCTAAATCATGTTTCTCTTTTTCCACATGGGAGACTTTAACAAAGAGCGTGACTCCATCACGAAGAGCCGTTAAGTCAGCCTTTATTTCAGAACTGATCACGGTGATTAGAACAGTCTCCGCGAGTACTCCCAAGGGGAACTGAGAGAGCTGTATTTCTTTTCTTTTTTTTATAGTTATCCTTTTATTGATTTATTATTAGTTTACAGTGAGTGAGACCACTTTCCACACACATGAAGGTAACAGCAGAGGAACAAAGGCATGTGGGTCCCGGGGCTGAGATCTCTAAGCCTGCTTGGATCTGGGCTGAGCATCCTCCACCCAGATCCTCCATCTTCCAGTAGGTGGAGGGTCACACCCACCAACTGTCCCCCGGTTGCCATGTAATCCCATCAACGGCCAAGACCCAGAGACTATAAAACCCAACATATTATTATCTCATTCTTGGTTTGGACAACTTGGCAGGCTACCGAATGTAACCTGCCCACACGGCAGAGTCTAGCAAAATCCCCGTGGCGTACCCAATATGCCAAATACCAATAACAACGATGAGTCTCATTCTCCTAACCTTGAAAGAGCCTTGAATATGGCACTTTTTAAAATCTCAGGGCTAGGACAAAGGAGACATTACTGGGGCGTGCTCGAGGCAATGGACGAACAACAGGATGATCGTGATAGTGATCGTGATCCTGTCATTGATTTATCATTAGTTTACAGAAACTTAGGTGTATAGTTTAACACTATCTGTGTATAAATACATACATATGTATGGATATATACATATACATATATACATACACAAACTTGTCTGCTTCTCTACTTTAGAGAAGCAGACAAGTTTGAAAGTCATAACCTTTATAATAAGACCTATAGATTCTACTATTGAAAGAACCAACAGAACTATGATAGACAAGCAGTTCAAATCTCCTGTCATCAATGTAATGAAATTCTAAATACTTTCACATTAAAAATAAACATTAATTTTTAATTTTTATTTAATTTTTAATTTTTTTATTTTATAATTTTTAAATTTTTTTATTTTATATTTTTTTAATTTTTTAATGAATCACCGTGAGATACAGTTACAGATTTACAAACTTTCATGCTTACGTTTCAGTCATACAATGATCGAGTACCCGTCCCTCCACCAGTGCCCATTTTCCACCACCAATGATCCCAGTATCCCTCCCCCCACCTTCCCCAATCCGTCCCCCCTCTCCCCACCCCCCCCCGTCGTGGCAGGCAGGCACATTCCCTTTTACTTTCTCTCTCCTTGAGAGTGCTGTGGTCTGCAATGCAGGTATTAAGTGGCCATCATGTACAGTCTATAGTCTATTTTCAGCACACATCTCCCATCCCGAGTGGGTCCTCCAAAGCATCCTTGGTGGTCCCGTCTCTATCTGAGCTGCCTTCCTTTGTAAGAAGCTTGTTGTTAAATAGGAGAGCAGCTAGTTTCAAGCCTGACCCAGTCGTGAGACTGTGTTGTGTCTTTGGGTTGCTTCTTTCCTGGTCCATGAGTTAATATCACTATCATTGAATAATAGCAACCATGGCTAACTAAGCTAGAGTGTTTTCAGGTATTTAGATCCTGGAGTTTTGGTCTCGTTTGGAATCCAAAAGGCTCAAAAACTGGGGAGGGTTCGTTTGGATTTGGACTTGAAGAATGCAGAGGAAGAAAGTGACTTACTTGGTAAGATTTGGGGAATTACAGTGGGTCAGGTGGCCACTTAGATCCCATTGGGAAGGGCAAGAAGACCACAGGAGCTTATCTTTGACCTGGTTGCTGCATGGGGCATTCCAGCCTCACCCTGCCCTGCGCATGCGCATTCCTGCAGCTGCTCCTCAGAGCTCCCTGAGAGAATGGGCGGGAAGAGGCCATGGGTTGTGACTCTTGGGACTGCATGCATGACTAGACACACTGAAAATCCTGACTCTTTAGGAACCCTGGACGGCTCCCTGACCAAAGCTTCTGCCTTGTATGAGAGAGGCCAGGTGTTGGGTCCCTCAGTGCCTCTCACCTAGGTTTTGCTGGGTGGGCCCTCTGGTTCTGGGTGTGTGAGCACCACTGCCAGAGAGACCCTAACACTGATCAGAAGGACTTGTGGCGAGCGTCTGAGTGAGCACCACAAGGAGTAACCCCCCTTAGGGAGCACTTCCTCCAGTATGTTCCTAGGCAAGCCCAGTAGCATGTGCAAGCATCACAACTAGAGTGGCGTGGGGGTGTCGGGGTGGGGGGCGGCCCACTTCGTTCACATGCCTGGCGTCAGTTGCACTTGTGTGGGGTCAGTAGGGATCACAACAATAGGGACAGAGTCCAGACCAGCTCAGTACTGTAGATCAGGGACCAAACCCTCAACCTCATGCACTCGAAGCTGGTGCTCTAATCCTCAGCCCCACCCCTGGCCGTGTTATTGATTTCTTGTTTAATTCCTACACTTGGAGAGCATTGTAGGATGAGACTTCGTGTATTTATTTTCCCAGTAACATGAAAATTTTTTGATGGAGTTCTTGTGGTTTAATTAATAATGGTTTAATTATTAATGGTTTCTAGTGCTTAATTCCAACATTGCATCCAACTTCAGGGTACCAACCATCCCTCCCTCAAGGATCGCAATGCCCCTCCCTTTCAGCCACCCCCCTTCACTTCCAACTCAGTTGTGTGGCTCATTTTCCCCACTATGTTGCCCTCGGATCTTTGCAGCTATTTTCTTGTCTATCTTTAAGTCCCTGTATTTGTTTGTTTGTTTTGATTTTTGGGTCACACCTGGCTCATGCACTCAGGAATTACTCCTGGTGGTGCTCAGGGGACCATATGGGATGCTGGAAATGGAACCTGAGTCAGCCACATCTTTCATATTCTTAATACTTGTTTTAGTACTCGTGACCTGGTTTCTCATACTGTGTCTCCATGTCCACATTAGTAGCACATGCAGGGGCAGAAATTGGAGAATCACAAAGATGGCAAGTTGGTTTTGTGGTGTAGCTCACATCTTCTCTCTCGGCTGAGTTCCTGTCTATATGTTATATCAGTATCTGAGAGAGAGGTGGAGAAATCTCCACCTGTAATTGGAAGCTTGTCTCTTCTTTATTTCTATCAAGTTTATCTTTGTGCATTATGGACAGGCACAAACCTTAGTAGGTGAATAAGTATTTATAATATTATATTCTTTGATGAACTGAACTTTTTCATCATGAAGCCACCTGGTGGCATTTCTTTTTCTTTAATCTACTCTGACACAAATACAACTTTCTTGGGTAATGGTTTTCATGGTATATTTCTTCCTAGTCTTTACTTCAGGTTTTTGCTGATTTTAAAAAGTGTTTCCTTGTGGACAGTGTATATTTGGGGCTAGTTATTTGATCTAATCTGCTCATCTCTGCTTTTTGTTTGGGACGTGGAGACCATTTTGAAGTGAAGTAATTATTGCCTTGGTTTTTATCATCCATCATCCTATTTCGTTTTGGTCCAGCAAAGAGCTGATTGTGATGGGGTCAGAAAGAAGCATCTGGAGATCAGGGTCAGCCTGTGAGTACCCCTTGCATTTTCCGAGGGTTCTGGAAGCACCATGGAAACCCGTGGTGGTTTTGACTCCAATTTGATTCCATTCCAGGGAAGGGCTGAGATACTTATTAATATGTAAATGTTTATTTCCAGCATTCAGTGAGAGCAAGATTTATAGCTTAGAAATTTATTTGTTCTTCAAGGCAAAAAGCAGTCACAGATTTATTGATTGTGGTTTTTCTGGTTTTTCAACTATGAATCTGTAGAAAACAATGGTTTAACACTTGGATTTAATTTCATCTTATTTTTCCCTAGAAGGAAGATTTCCATAATTTATGGTAACAAACATTGGCTGTGTTTGTTTGAGTCTTTCCTTGACTTATTCTAATACTATTGTGTTGATTTTTTTCTTTGGAGGGGGTATTGGGGGGAGTTGATTTTCTACTGAAAAAGAGACTTCTTTTTTCTAAGAGAGCTTGATCTATTTGGGCACATGGAAGAAGAGGAAGGCTTGGCGCCTCCACATTTTCTGAAGAACCATGAGAGTCTTGAGGCTGGTTCTTAACCTGCGAGGTAAGTGTTGGGTCCAGATGTGGCCAAAGCAAGGCCAGAAGAGCCCCGTGCAGGCTCCCTGCCTCCCACCCTGCCCTTGCGAGCCTAGAGGGAATTGTTAGCCTTTTCTGCCACCCCTGGAATCTTTGATGGGCCTATCTCTGATCTCTGAGTGCTTCACACATTTTGGGAGTAATACCCGAACAAGATGCTTTAAGAGTATTTATTATGAGCTTCTCCTTGATCGACAATACTATGGAATTTCAAGGATTAGAGGCATACCCTGGCCCATGTGTTTTCTCAAGTGCCCTTCACTACTTCCCAAGGTGGGACAAGGGTGTGTCCCCGAAAGCAGCCCTGTCAGCTGCACCCTGGAGTCAGCCCATAGGCTGCACTGAGTGACTCTGCTCTCAGTGTTTCAGATCTAAACCGACCAACTCTCTTCCTCCAACTCAGCACCTGTAGGTTGTAATCGCTTTCCCCGCAAAGTTCTTGAACTCCAACTCATGTTTAAAAATATTTTTTAAGAGAAAAGTTTCAAAGGAGACTCATTCACAGTCATATCCTTCTATAGACTCTTGATCTGGCCATATCAGGATCCTGAACCGGAACGTAGAAGAAAGAGAGCGTTTGGGTGGCAACCTGATTCTCTCCACTGTTCACTGAATTCCTGCTGTTTCCCGAGGATGTCTCTGCCCTCCTTTGGAAATCATTTCACCCTTGGGAGTCAAGAGCAAACAGAGCAGACCTTGGACCCCAGCCCAGGCTCTGTCTATTGATGATGGAATCCAACATGTGGCATGTACAGTGACATGGATTTTAACCCCAGGGGTGAACGGTGACATCATGCTCATCCTATGCCAGTGGGGTACCCTCCAGCTTCCACCTTTCTCGAGGGCTCTGAGCTGGTCAGCTAGAGATGCCCCGGGCCATCCATTCGGTTTCCACACAGAAGCATCTTTCTAACACAGGCTGTTGGAGTCCCCAGGGCAACGCTCCCCACAGGTGGAGCAAGCTCGCTGCATTGATAATACTTTATAGGGGCACTTGGAAGAGGTGGGGTGCTCTGCCCACACAGATCCTGTCACTGGGCCGATGAACTGTTCCTGCAGGTGGCTGGGGAAGCTGGGGACAGCAACAGCTGTTATGACGATGATACGGTCCCAGAGTTTTGCGCAACTAAAAATAGCCCTCTTTGCTTTCCATGGGCCTGCATTTCCCTGCATTGCAAGAGCCATAGAGCCTCTTTAATCCTTGTGAATGTGCTTGGTGTGGGTCTTGCTTTGTAATTGCATTTTCGCTGTTGCTGGTCCACAATCTCTCATGGAAATACCCTTGCTGGATGAGTGGCAGATTTTCTGAAAAAAGTCTAACGGATTTCTCAACAAACAGAAGAAAGAAATCTATCCTGTCACTCGAATAATCCCAAACACCATTGTTGGATAATTGCCTGATTTCCCCCATAGGAACTACCCCCAGTTAAGCTGGAGATGGGGCCGGAGGGGCGGGGCACTGCAGGTCACAGCAGCCTGACTGTTGCTGCCTGCATTGGGGCCAGAACCCACGGTCCATGCTGGGCATGTGTGCTAACCCTTGAACTATTTCCCTGGTTCCCAGTGACCTGTTTTAATACCACAGTCCTCAGTTGAGAGCTCTCCCATCTCCCTTTCAACTGCCTCTGTTGATATGTTAAAAGGAGCAACCCAAAAAGGTAAAATATAGCTCATCGCGAGGCTAATCAGGGCTGTAGCGATAGTGTAGCCAATCCCACTTTGACCCCCAGCACCCCATATGGTGCCCCCTAAGTCCTGCCAGGAGTGATCCCTGAGTGCAGAGCCAGAAGCAATCCCTGAGCACCACCCACCAAAAAAAAAGCAAGATTGTAATCAATACTTGCATGAAAAGTGTAACTGACAGTATTGTAAATTCCAGTGCTTCTATAAAAATGGTGAAAAGAAAAAAGATTATGATCATCTTTTTTTTTTTCAATTCAATTTTACCTCCAGACAGGTAGCAGGGGTAGATGCAGCAGAGCCAACTGAGAATTGCTCAAATATTTTGGGATGGGGGGTCAGCTCTGAACCTGTTCTTTGAGTGCTCCAGGCTCTCTAGAGACCCCCACATCTGACCCCTCAGGAACATAATAACCCATGTCTGTCACACACTCAGACCCTCCTACGTCATGCACATGTGTGTGTGACACAGATCGTTCCAGAGACACAGGCAGGAAAGGTCAGACCTAGAAAAGACTGGGCACAGAGAAAGGTCTTTTTGTTTTTAAAAATTAGCCAATTGAGAGAGTGCTGGTTTATAAGTGAAGACCTTAGCTTCTGGAACTCAGTGTTACAGCTCCAGACCCAAGGCCAAGGGCAAGCGACTTCACACTGTCCCCCCAGAACCTTCCCCTCCATGCCACATCTCTCCACTGCCGGCCTTTGCCGACTCTAAGGGTGTTTTCATGGGAGTTCTTGTTTGTCACAGCTGGTGGGGTTGGGGATCATTCCCAGCTCCGTGCTCTGAGGTCGAGAATGGGTTGTCACATTGCCCAAAGCATTGAAAGAATGCTTCTTGGGCAAAGGTGACACTTCATGCTCCTTTGTATTTGAGACACCCGAGGGACTGTGTGATTTATCCAATTGTTGAAGTTCAACCTTTGACCAGACAACCAAGGATGAGCAACGGAGACGCTGCCAGCAATGGAAGTACTTGTGGAATGCTCTAGAATGCCTGTCTGGATTCTCAACCTTAGGGAGGGTATATTCCCTGTGTTGTCACATTGCAAACTGGGGATGTTGGTTGTGCAGGATGAGGCCTCCCCACATCCACCTTGGGATGTGGGCCCTGGGTCAGGGCTGGAGACACAAAGAGTGGGTCTCTGTGCAGCAAAAGCCTCCGTCTGTAGCAGCTGCCCTCTCTGCTTACATGACAGCGCTAACGGGCTGCCGGCGCTCACTCCCCTGCACCGGCCCTAAAGCCATTGATGAGTTTATTTTTGTTTTAAAAATTCAGTCAGTTGGGGAGCCTTGGTTTGAGGGGGTGGATGGGTGACAGCTGGCAGGCTGCGGGCATGAGCCCTACAATGCAATGAGCCCTACAATGCAACGTGGGCACAGAGGGCACTGCGAGGGCCGGGGAGGAGGTGGAGATCGCTGTTTCTTGGATCTCCTGACACGTTGACACCCCGGCACTGTGCTATCTCCCTTGCCCAGTCGAGCTGCCCAGTGCCAGACTGTCACCTGTGTCCAGCTCTGTGGGGGGACATCTGCATGGACCGGGAGCGAGGAGGGCCGGCGCTGCCCATTTGGGGCCCTAGGTGGCGCTCCAAGACAGCTTTTCTCTTCATGCCAACTCCACTTGGAGTGTCTGCTGCAGAGTTTCCGAGACCCCTGGGCAGACACTAAGATTAGAGAGGACCCCACTGGCCTCCGCAGCTGTCATTACAGTGGACTTTCACACAGGTACCTGTGACAGTCACAGTATGCATCTTAGCGAGTCGTTAGCAGTCAAGATTTCAACTTAAAAATCCACCCGGGAAAATATATATAAATCTATATTTTATATAGATATAAATATATACAAGCACATAAGGCTCAATCTTTACCATTGTGTTAGCAATCTCTTATACAAGGACCTGATGAAACATGACAGGGTGAAACTGAACAATCTTCACACACTTTTCTCTAAGGAAATGTCTTTGTATCATTTTTTAGTGGATTATTCATAACCTGCAATACAACATAAATTATTTAGGTCCTGCTTTGGGGGCAGGTTTGGGGGTCGGGGTGGAAAACTTCAGATATGGTGGTGGGAAGGTGTAATGGTACAAATAAAAGAAAAGAAAACACCAAGTCTGAACTCGGCGAGTGGTTTTGTGGAAATGCTCCCTCAGTCATGGGGTGGGTGCTACAGTGTCCTGAGCGGGGAGGCCCTGGGGATCCTGAGGCCTTGTGAGGGTTCCCGCGTGTCTAGAACAAACCCACAGCCAGCACCAGCCTTGTCCCAAGGCCATCAGCCTTCCTGAGCCCCAAGGGGTCCTTTCAACACATTGAGGATGTTCGCATCTGCTTTTGAAGTACCTTTGTGGCTTATATTGGAATTCAGTATTTCTGTCTCAAAAGACAGTTCAAGGTGCCTTGGTGCTTGGTGCAGCAGCTCTTCCTGTGGGCGCCCGTGACAGAATAGAACACCAACAGCTCCTTTCTGCAGAGGCCTAGTGCTCAGATGTATCTTCCAACCATCTGATATGCTCTTCTGTATTCTTCTTTTTCAGGTGATTGCCTGGGCTATTTCCAGCTTATCCACTGATCCGGTGGATTTGGCAATTTCTATTGACTCGATGTAGTCAGCATTTGCCTTACTACTGGCCCACTGGCAAAACAATTGATCATAGACACTGAAAAGATAATCCTGAATCCCAGTCCTCCCCAATAAGTGATTGTAAAATAAGAATATATATATATATATATAAAGAATATATAGCACTGTAGCACTGTCCTCCCATTCATTGATTTGCTCAAGCGGGCACCAGTAACGTTTCCATTGTGAGACTTGTTGTTATTGTTTTTGGTGTATTGTTACTGTTTTTAGTATAGCAGCTAAAGCGTTTGTCTTGCACGCAGCCGACCCGGATTCGATTCCTCCATCTCTCATGGAGAGCCCGGCAAGCTATGGAGAGTATCCCGGCTGCATGGCAGAGACTGGCAAGCTACTGTGGCGTATTTGATATGCCAAAAACAGTAACAAGTCTCACAATGGAGATGGTACTGATGCCCGCTTGAGCAAATTGGTGAACAATGGGAGGACAGTGCTACAGTGCTATATAATACTGTATAATATATTATATAGTATATTCTGAACATATAAAAATATATAATAATATATTCTTAATATATAATAAAATATATAACAATATGTTCTTATTATATAATAAGAATATATATAAAATGATATTGTATTTATTTTGACCTAGGATCTGCATGAGACCAGTTGTAGTTACTGTTTTTGGCATATTGAATACACAACGGATAGCTTGCCAGGCTCTTCCATGCGGGCGGAATACTCTCGGTAGCTTGCCAGTCTTTCCGAGAGGGATAGAGGCTTTTGGGGCGACCTCTAATCAGCCTTGTAGGTGTTACCCTATTTGAACCCTATCAAATATGGTACGACAATTCTGGAAGATGGGTATTTAGTGTCTTATGATGTGTCGCGCGGCCGCAAAGTGGCCGCGCGGGTCCAGAAAGCGTCCTGGAGTGTGGCGACGACTGGGTAGTGGAGGTAGTGTCGATGTGCATAGATGGTCAGACTTCTTCGTCAAGATCATGAACGATCGGTTTGAGGCTCTTCATGTTCCCAGAGCGAACAGATGCCATTGGGCTACACTAGCACGCGACAGGGACAAATGGAGACGTTACTGGCACCCGCTCGAGCAAATCGACGACTAACGGGAAGTGAAGTTAAATGATAAGTTAAGGATCTGCATACAACTATTTGAGGGAGAGGGAGAGAGAGAAGGAGGGAGAGGGAGAGGGGAGAGAGAGGGAGAGAGAGAAGAAAGGTGCCTACCACAGAGGCAAGCAGGGTTCATAGGGGAGGGAAACTGGGGATAATGGTTGTAGGAAATGTACTCTGGTGAAGGAACAGCTGTTGGAATATTATATGACTGAAACCCACTCACAAACAACTTTGTAACTATATATCTCTTGATAATTCAATAATAATTATTTTTTAATTAAAAATGAGCAGGACTAGAAAATGTCATTTCTGTATGTTGGGGTGACCAGGTCTATTCAGAATACAGATGTTCTTTCATAAATAGTCAAAGACAACACAGACACTGTGGAACTGCCTCGACAGAGAGCATCCAATCAATGATGCCGTTTTCTGGTTCTGTCTGTGAACTGCAAATTCAGTGAGGAATGAGACACTACTTAAAATGAACAAAGAAAGGAGAGTCCAGAATAAGAATGAGTCTGGCAAACTTGGTGAGTCTTGACCCTTAAGGTCAGGAGAAGCAAGAGAAAAGGAACAAGGTAAGAAAAAGTGAATCCTTAGCCTATGGGGATTTGATTACAACAGAAAAATTGAGAATACCAGTTTTTATATAATTAATATTTCACTGAAAGTTTGAAGTTGATTTGCCTGAAGGGAGCTCAGGGGGCATTATTTAGGCATGCAACATTTTCTGGATTTGAAAGTATTTTACTAACTACCTGTCAAGAGACCAAGGAAGATGAGACTCAGAGAGTGATAGGCAAGGATACTTCTCGAGAGGCCCGTGAGGGGGAAGGTGAGCACCTCAGGCCACTTCTTAGAGGGAAGGCGAAGAACGGGAGGTCACTGGACTTGGTACTCCAGGCGGCATTGGCATTTCTGATGACCTGGGCAAGTGCGTGGGCGTCAGGGTGGTGAGACCAGCTGAGAGAACAGTGGGGCTCAGGTGAGAAGGGCTGGAGGGAAGCACGGCCCAGTGGTGCCACAGGAAAGCATCAGGATGGCAAGTGACGGCGAGGGCAGCCCCTGGCTTGGAAGGCATCTTCCGAGCTGGATCTTCTCTGGCGCTTCCCATGAGAAGCGCTTAATCTCCCGGGAGTCGGCAGATGGGGCATGTGGAAAGAGCTGTGTTAGGCTCAGCAAGAGGACCGCGGTTGCATTAAGGATCGAATAATGCAGGAAAGGCAGCAAACACTTGGAGTGAGACCAACTCCACCTGTCCTGAGGTCCAGGTCCAACCCTGAACCTGAGGGGTCATTTGCCCTCAAAGGATCTGGGGAAATTAGGGAAAAAAACTACATTTCCTAAAGCACTTGGAGCAGAGGACATGGACACACACATGCAAGCCTCAGCTTGATGGGAAAATACAATTTTGCGCCTGATTCTGCCACCTTAAGTCTGCCAGCAGTTATTGAAGAGGTCACTGCATCTGGAGTGGGTTGACCGCAGTGGCAGAGGGAGGTGGTTCAAATTCAGAGTTATGTGAGTTCTGGAGGTGCAGTGCTCTTCACGAGGGAAATTCTCTACTCTCAGGAAGATCACGATGCAGGAGGAACAGTCTAGGAGCCCAGGACCACAGCAAGGTGGGAATGTAACCCAGAGACGCCCAGAAGGAGATGGGGAGCACTGTGAGTGCCAGGGTAGTGCTCCGGGCTATTTGTTCTTTGATGGGAGTTTAGCTAGAGGCAACATTTCACATTGAACAGTATGAAAGGATAATGGTCACACATTCTGAAACGTGTTTTACAAACGCTTATTATAGTCAGTATTTAAAAAAGGATTATATAGCTTATTAACATCTAAGAACTTGAAAAGAAAAATATTTAAAGGCATACAACTGCACTATGTATCAGAGTAGAATATTGTATTGGTGCATGACCTCTAATTATTTCAAAGTGCACCCGTGCCTCTTAAAAAGTGGAATCTTCAAATAACCTAGCAAGGTGTGTAAGGGAGAGAGGTAAACATTATATTTCGAGATGAGGAGAGCGGAGTGAGGTGGGTGAGTCCATGAGGGGTCAGCCTGGGCTCAACAGTTAGTGCCCTTTTGAGATGAGCAAATGTCTTTCTATGTCTGTGTGGGTTTTTTTTTTTTTTTTGCAGGCGGGTGGTGATGGTCTCCTAAGTGATGCTCAGTAGATTGGGGGTCGTTTCCAGGTGATTATCAGCTTGAGGTTAGAGAATGTGGTGCTGATTGAGCCCTGCAGTCCCTGAGATTACCCAGATCACCTGACAGTGCTTTGGCTCCAAGGCTACAACTACTGGTTCCAGGGTCACACCCAGTGGTATTTCGGGGACCATGCAGTGCTGGGGATGAACTGGGGCTGCACGCACGCAAGGCCTGTACTTTAAGCCCTGGATTATCTACCCACCCCCTTCTCTGTCTAAGTTGTTCATCTGCAAGATGGACATCATTATTATACCTTTTAGGAAAAGAATATTTCATTGGATTAGTACATACAAAACACTTGGAAAAATTCCTGCCTAGGGAGGAATGTAATTTCAACATATGTAAGTGGTACAGTTATTGCTATTATTAGGCTGAGTACAAATGAAAATGATATTTCACCAAGTATTATCTTATCAAAAGGTCTTTGGGGTAGCTGGAAACTTGTTTAATTAGAAAGAAAAATACGTAACATCTTAATCCATCCATAGAAGTAATTTACAACAAAGAATATGCCCATCAAGGGAAAGAATCTATAAATTTTGGTCGATGATATGATCTTGGGTGTCTTCAAGGGTTCAACAAAATCATCAAGAAATTGCAATTACCCACAGCAGAGGTGCCACAAAGAAGGAAGCCATTTAGTTTCTCCATTATTCTGTGAAATGCATGTCAGAACAAAGTGATCTCCTGCTCTGAAACCATGATGGAAAGGCGTGCTTAAATGCACACTAGTCACATAGCCCTCAGAAGGAAGCTAAGATAATATTGTCCTCATAAAAGGATAGTTCCAAAAAGAAGAGTGTGATACTTTAAAATTCACCGAGGAATTATGAATTATGAATTATGATGACTATATTGACTTGGTCAAGGATGATACTTCTCTTGTATTCAGCACTTGGCACAATCAGAGAAAAGTATTAGTGTTTAAGGCCAGGTTACTTTTATTGTGGCTGGAGCGATAGCACAGCGGTAGGGCATTTGCCTTGCATGCAGCCAACATAGCCGACCCGAGTTCGATTCCTCCGCCCCTCTCGGAGAGCCCGGCAAGCTACCGAGAGTATCTCGCCCGCACAGCAGAGCCTGGCAAGCTCCCCATGACGTATTCGATATGCCAAACACAGTAACAACAAAGTCTCCAATGAAGACGTTACTGGGCCCGCTCGAGCAAATCGATGATCAACGGGAAGGCCTTTACTTTACTTTTTACTTTTATTGTATTATAGTTTTCTTTTTTTTTCCTGGCAAAAGAGATGATGATGATCATTGAGATTTTAGCAGCTGTTGGGCAGAGAGTTCAATTAGATGGCATCTGATTTATGTCTTTTTGCACTTCTTAATAATTGATACAGTGCTAATATTTAATGTTCTATAGACTTCAGGAATAAAGCTTTAGGATTCAATGTCTTTCTATATTAAACTGTGTATATACTAGTTTTCATTCACCACCTTGCAATTCACTTTATTTTTTGGGGGGGTCACACCCAGTGATGTACAGGGGTTACTCCTGGCTCTTCACTGAGGAATTACTCCTGCTGGTGCTCAGGGGACCATATGGGATGCTGGGAATCAAACCCCGATCAGCCGAGTGCAAGGCAAACACCCTACCCACTGTGTTATCGCTCCAGTCCCACAATTCACTTTCTTAACTTGTTCCTACATGTTTTTTCCTCTGGAAAACTACCAATATGCTATTTTTTTAAATCTAGGTGTTAATTTTTTAGACTATTTCTTTATATTAAGCTTATGAGTGAAATAATAGTGTTTGTCTTTTTTCTGTCTGACTGACTTCACTTACCACATACCTTCAAGGTCCATTAATTTTGTTGCAAATGGCAGAGTTCCATTTTTTTACAGCGGAGTGGTATTCAGTTGACAATACATCATCTTTATCCATTCAGCCTGGACGGGCACTTAAGTTGCTTCCATTATTCTGTCTATTTCAAAGACCGAAGCAGCAAACATATGGGTGCATATACATTTTCAAAGTAGTACTTTTTTTTTGGATAAATATACAGAAGTGATATCTCAGATCACCTGCCATTTCTCATCTTAATTTTACTGTTCTCTCTACCATTGTTTTCCATAATGACTGAGCCAATTTTCAGGGCCTCAGGTTTCCATTCTTCCAGCAGCCTCTCCAGCCTGTGTCTCCATCTTTCTTGCAGGTTACTGTACCAGCGGTGAGGGGATCGCTCATTGTGGCTTTGATTTGCATCTTCCTAATAGTAAATGATGATGATATCTTTTCATGTCCCTGTTAGCCAGTTGCGTGTATTCCTTGGAGAAAAGACTTCTTGGATCATCCTCCTACTTTATTTCCATTTTAGTGCCCGTACTTTGCTGTTTATTTGATACTATAGGAAATCCAGCATGGAGGGCTGATACCGGGATGGTTCTCTTCCCTGGTCAACCCAAGAGGGAGAATCCAGGTGATGTTCCACCACCAGTCTAGGATCTTGAATGAGCTCCTTTTTTTTTTAAAAAAAAAAAAGTATTACTATTGAATCATCATAAGATACAGTTGCATGCATTCATGCTTGAGTTTTAGTCATACAATGATTGAACACCCATCCCTCCATCAGAGCACATTCTCCACCACTAATATTCCCAGTATCCACCCCCTTTCCCACCCTCTCCCTGCCTCGATGGTAGACAAATTTCCCCATACTCTCTCTCTACTTTTGGGCATTATGGTTTGCAGTACAGATGCTGAGAGGTTATCATGTTTGGTCCTTTATCTACTTTCAGCACACATCTCCCATCCCGACTGATCCCTCCAACCATCATTGACTTAGTGATCCCTCTGTATTCCACCTGCCTTCTCCCCCGATCATGAGACAGGATGAGCTTCTTTTTCACAAGAGATATGGGGGGGCCTTTGGGGAATGGTAGCAGCTGTTCTACCACAGTGAGGCGTACCTGAGTTGGAGAGAATCTTGTCTCCACTCTGACAGAGAATCAAAGTTCTATCCCTGTGGGCTGGAGCGATAGCACAGCGGGTAGGGTGTTCGCCTTACAAGCAGCCAACATGGCCGACCCGAGTTCGATTCCTCCACCCCTCTCGGAGAGCCCGGCAAGCTACCGAGAGTATTCGATATGCCAGACACAGTAACAACAAAGTCTCCAATGGAGACGTTACTGGGCCCGCTCGAGCAAATCGACGATCAACGGGAGGGCCTTTACCTTTACTTTACCTTTATCCCTGTGATCATTGGAACAAAGGGACGTACTTTTACTGAGACCCACTGGTTTACTCAGAGGGATGTGTTGAGTGATATCAGCATCACAAAGGAGGGGTTACTAGATTGGGCAAGGTCAGTGGTCCAGGTGAGGAGAACACTTCTTTCCTGTGTGAGTTTCGCTCATGGGCAAAGTCCCAGCACATCATGTTCTGTGATGTGCACGGCTGGAGCCCCTGCACAAAGCCTGTGGGTTATCTGGGACAGCTTTGGGGCACTTGCAAGGCAGACCTGAAGGTGATGGAACACCTGTGGGGCACCTGCAGATCAGGTGCAGCGAGTGTGTACTCACTGGTGTTGCTGCAAATCTCTGGCACACTCTGCCCCAGTCCATCTGCTGCTCATGCTCTTGCCGAGTGACCCGTGTCAGAGAACATTCACTTGTAAACTGCTTATGAATATACACTTCTGAGAGGAGCTTCAGACTTATAAGAGCAGCATCGTATGGCACATGCAGGTTGTGGAGAGACTGAGGGGTGGTTTGTCCTTCAGCAGGTGTAGGTAGGAGTTCCCAGACCCTCTCATAAAGGCCAGTGACCTATGGTAAATGGCCAAAGTGTTTAGGGCCAGCATACAAGATATTTTGTGATATTTTAAGGGAGTAATGAATGGCTCATACCAGCATGTGATTGACATTGATATTCTTTAGGATGTGCAAATGAAGTGACTTTCTCCTTTCTTCTCCTCCTCCTCTTTCTCTTCGTCCTTCTCCTCTCCTTCTCCTCACCTTCCTCCTCTTCTTTTTACTTTACTGTCTTTTCCTTATTTTTCTCTTCCTGCTCCTCTTGATCCTCCTCCTTCTTCTCCTCCTCCTGCCTTCTCCTCCTCCTCCTCATTTATCCGTATTTATTTGTTTCCACAAAATGAACCCATTTTCCATATCAGTTTAACTGTCTACTCTCAAATGTCTCATCCCTACAGAAGGATCACAACCAGGTGACCAGACATAATTCTGCAAAAACACTTGCTTTTCCCTGGCAGCTGAAGCTGAACACAAGCTTACTATTTGGTTGGGGCATCTTGTGTGAAGATCCTTTCTAGAAATTCAGAGCTATTTAGAAGTAGATGACAATATGGATTCTTGATCTTGCTGAGCCTTTGTTAGTAACCTCACTAGTTAGTAACCTCACTAGTTAGTAACCTCACTCCACCATGTTCTCAGATATGTAGGTCTGGGTGAGGGACTGTATGATGCCACAGAGCTAACTTTACATTCCCCTAAAGCTCTGGGGTCAGAAGGAGAAGAGTCCTCCAGACTCTGAAAGCATCGGAGAAGAGGGGTGCCCTAAAAAGGGTGGGGGAGGATTAACCTCCAAAGTCATGAGTCAGCAGATAAAGGGCAGATGTTGATAGTTGTTTTCCTTTTAGATGAAGAGCATCAGTCAATGCCAGAAGGGAAGTTGGTGGTAAAGAGAATGGTGGTAAAGAGAAGAGAGTGGCAGTTTCAGGGCAGGTCTGTGGGGGCAGAGGAATAAGGCTTTTGAGAGAACAGGAGAATCCTGTGCAGGTTAGGGGTTTCTCTGTCAGTGAAACAAGGTACCATTTCCGATTGTGGATAGTGGATTTAGTTTTACTTAATTTTTTTTGTTATGGGGACTTATTTTTTGGCTTTTTTTCAACCACACTTGTCAATTCTCAGGAGTTACTCCCTGCTCTATACTCAGGAATTACTCCTGGGGGTGCCTAGGGATACCGGCGATCAAACCCAGGTAGGCCATGTGAAAGGCAAGCACTCTACCCACTGTACTATTGCTCTGGTCTCCAGAATTCTTTCTTTTTTAGATAAAAAAGAAACACATGAGTGCCCAAGGACAGATGACTGGTTAAAGAAACTATGGTACTTCTACATAATGGAACACTATGCTGACACCAGAAAAAATGAAGTCATGAAATTTGCTTAGAAATGGATGGATATGGAGAGTATCATGATGAGGAAATGAGTTAGAAGGAAAGGGATGGACATAGAATGATTCTACTCATTTGTGGGATATAAAAAATCAGTATAAGACTAATACCTGAGGGCAGTAGAAACAAAGGCCTGGAGGATTGGTCCATGGTTGGAAGACTGCCTCAAGTGCTGGGAAAGAAGGCAGCTGGGATAGAGAAGGGACCACTATGACAATGATAGTTGGAAATGATCATTCTGGACAGGTACTGTGTGTTGAAAGTGGGTTAGTAAAAGATCAAACATGATGGCCTCTCAGTGCTTTTATTGCAAACCATAATACCTAAAAGAAGAGAGAGAGAGAGAGAGAGAGAGAGAGAAGTACTTGCCATAGAGGCAGGCCATGTGTATCTGTCAGTGCGAGGGAGATGATGGTGGGAGGGAACCATAGAAACTGGGGACATTGACGGTGGTGGGAAATTTACACTGGTGTGGGAAACAGGTGTTGGGCACATTCTATGACTAAAACCCAATCATGAATAACTTGTAACTGTGTATCATACAGTGATTCAATTAAAAAATTGAAAAATTAAAAAAGAAAGAAAAATATAGACCAAAGTTGGGGTACAGCTGGAGTTCTGAGGAGAGAGATGGCTTTTCCCATGCTGTCCCAGAGAAAAGGGTCATTAGGGTCTATCTGAACCTCCAGTGGACCCAACCAGCGCCCTGAAGGAACATGTACAGCCCAGTGGCAACGAATGCAGCACAAGTGGATGAAAAGGTGTGTGAGCAAAGTGGGGAGGAGAGAGGATGTGAGAAAGATGAAGGGACCTGTGGGCAGGGATGGGCTTTGGCTAAGAACAGGCTTCTGAGACTGACCCCTGAGCTGCCTGCTGGTGCCCAGTCTGTAACGCTGACCACAGGGTGTGGGACTGAGTGCTCAGCACTGAGAACAGACAGCCATCTTGTTTACCTCAGACCCCACCACTGTTATCTTCACAGTTCCCTTGGGTTATTTTATGGAAGTTTTTTTTTGAAAACAATTTTCACCGGTATAATGGAATT
This sequence comes from Sorex fumeus, assembly GCF_029834395.1. NCBI lineage: Eukaryota > Metazoa > Chordata > Mammalia > Eulipotyphla > Soricidae > Sorex > Sorex fumeus. Next base: position 7,229,973 of record NW_026606321.1, on the reverse strand, counting down.
AAAATGGGACCCAGGTAATGGAAATTCCCATTGTTGATCTGTTAAAAATTTCTAGAGTCACCGTTCATGGAGGAACGCCAAAGTCATTTGGAATGGACAATGAGTTATTATCTGACGCAGGTGGGGGGGACAGGATCTTCCCCATTTGGCTCAACTTTAATCCAGCTAGTACAAAGGGGAAGATGAGATGTCTGGAAACAATGGAAAGGAAGGGATTAAAGGGCAAAAATCCAGGACATGTCTAAAGCCTACATTCTTCCATCCAGAATTGAGCATCAAAGTCTACAGAATTTTGACAGCTTGAAGTGGAAAACCAGGTTACTATGCCCAACCACCTAATTGATGCAATAGAAAGAAGGTTGCCAATTTTTTTCTCTTTAAAGAAGAACATTTTTGCAGCTGCTAAATTACTTTGGATTTACTCTTTTGTGAGAGTATGGTTTTGATGGGAGAATCTATTTCTTCTGGGAAGGTGGTCTCCATTGCTTTTATTTCTCCTCTAAAGGACTGTGACCAATGTATCTAACACTAAGCCTTTTATTTCCCTGAAGCTCTCTACTAAAACTCAAAGAATAGCTCTAAAGAGAATGAAAAATAAGAAAAAGTTTTATAAGTAGAACTTTGTCATCTTAAAACATTCTACAAAAGTTGCCTACCATCCCTCAAATGAAACTGCTTATTAAAACAGAAAATCGGGACGATTATAATTAAGATGGACTGTACTGAACTTCTTCTTAGGAAAGTTTTTGGTTCTCTATGTTTAACTTATTTTTGTTTCACTGTAGTAATTAACATGAAGAATGATGAAATTTTTAAGAACGTGACCTCTAGGTAAATTAGTGATTCACTTTCAGATGTATGAAACTTATGGGTTTTTAATGTATTTCCTTTTATCTTGCATAGAAGATGCCAACTATTACTGTAAAGAGATAGTTTATTTCTTAACACTGAGAAAACCCAAGACATTTGAATTTAAATATTTAAGTATTTTTGAAGCTACATTGTTTTACAGGGATCTAAACATTTGTATGTTTTAGGAGCAGAATGTTTTACCTGTTTTTTTTCCTTTTGGGCCATACTTGGCGATTCTCAGGGGTTACTCCTGGCTCTGCTCTCAGAAATTACTCCTGGTTGTGCTTGGGGGACCATATGGGATGCTGGGATTGAACCCCAGGTCAGACGCATACAAGGCCAATGCCCTACCCGCTGTACTATTGTCCAAGCCCCTATTCATGTGTTTTTGAATACATAAAGAACACACATCTGAGAACCAAGAGCATAGACACCACAATAGTCTTCTCATTTTAAAAAAAGATTAATTTGGGGAGAGAGCAATAGTGTAGCAACAGGGCGTTTGCCTTGAACAGCTGACCCAGATTGTGTCCCATTCATGTCTCTTCCTCCGTCCCCTGAGTCTTCCAGGGGTGACCCCTGAGTTGCCATCCAGGAGTAAGCCCTGAGTGCCATCATGTGTGACCCAAACAAAACCATGTATTTATTTTTCTTTAATAATAGAAATAATTTTACTGTTTTATACATACATGCAGGCTGCTACAGCATGCTACAATAGTATTTTCAACGAGGGTTAATGCTTTATACTTTATTATGATTTCTTTTTGGGCTGGAGCAATAGCACAGCGGTAGGACATTTGCCTTGCACGCAGCCAACATGGCCAACCCGAGTTCGATTCCTCCGGCCCTCTTGGAGAGTTCGGCAAGCTACCGAGAGTATCTCGCCAGCACGGCAGAGCCTGGCAAGCTACCCATGATGTATTCGATATGCCAAACACAGTAACAACAAAGTCTCCAATGGAGACATTACTGGACCCGCTTGAGCAAATTGATGAACAACGGAAGGACAGGGACAGTGACAGTGACATGATTTCATTTTATAACACTTGTTGTTAGACTCAAAGCAACCTACTGATTGGATGTGACACTCAATAATCTTTTCATCGTCCCAATTTTAGAGACAAAATCACACTGATTTGTTCTTATCCCAGAACAAATGTGGTTATCAAGTCAGTAAAAGAAAATCTTTTGGCACTTAACTCAGAGTTATTTCCTTTAACTGAATGAAATTGCGAATGGACAAATTTGCAATTTTCAAAAACTTAAAGTGTTTTTTTTTGGGGGGGGGGACTTGGGGTAGAACCATACCTGATAGTGTTTGAAGATTACTCCTGGCTCTGTGCGCTATGCCACAGTGCTCATATAGTGCTGTGGATAAAACCTGGGTCTCCAGCTTGCAAAGCATTTGCTCAGCCTGACTCCAAACTTGAAATGTCTTTACAAGGAGGGCGTTTCATACTGAGGTGGTGAAAGTAGCTTTGTACACCAAAAGTATGAACACTCGTGTTCAAAAAACCATTTTTTTAAATTCCCGTTCTAAATAACTTTAGACACAAAACATTTAACTCAGCTGCATCAAAAATATTTTCACACGATTTATATTAAAGCAAGTAATTACGTTTAATTATCATTGGGAGGAGTTGGGTCCTCACTCTGGGGGTGTCTGGGGCTTACTCCTGGCTCCATGCTTAGGGCTGTTTCCTGGAGGAGCTTAGGGATCATATGTGGGGCTGGGATATAACCTGAGTTGGCAACATGCAAGGCAAGAGCCTTATTCCTGTACTCTTTCCTTGGCCCCTCAGTTCATCTGCCCCCCTCTGCCTTCTAAATCCCCATTCTCCTCTGCTCTACAGTTATTATATAAGAGTTTACACATAGCACAGCGGTAGGGCGTTTGCCTTACACGCGGCCAACATGGCCGACCCGAGTTCGATTCCTCCGCCCCTCTCGGAGAGCCCGGCAAGCTACCGAGAGTATTCGATATGCCAGACACAGTAACAACAAAGTCTCCAATGGAGACGTTACTGGGCCCGCTCGAGCAAATCGACGATCAACGGGAGGGCCTTTACCTTTTACCTTTACATTTATTTTTATTTCATCTGCCTGCTCATTGTTTTATTACTTTTCATACCCACAAGTGTGTAATATCTTCTAGTTTTTGCTTTTCTTCCTTCTGACTTATTTAGCTTAATGCAGTCTTTCCCGTGTCATCCATGTTGTAGCAAAATGAAATATCTGATATTTTCATAAACCTAAGTAACTTTCAGTTGTGTTTATACGCCACAACTTCTTAATTTGAATAATTTCCAGATATTCACTATTATAAGTAACACTTCTATGCACATAGACGTCTATCTGTGCTGCTCACAAAGCATTCTCATATATAAATCACCTCTGTCTTCTTTCCTCCTCGGATTCTGTCATCTGGGATACCTTCTCCAGTAAAGAAGCTGCCCTTTGTCTCTAGTATCTTGACTTGACCACCCCACACACACATAAACCATACATTGGCACTATAATCATATTGTCCAATTTTATACTTTTTAAACATTTGTCAAAATGAAAGAACTTTGGGAAGATTATCAAAATAAACTACTAGAAATATTTTAATCATGTGAAAATATACTATTTTCTTAAGTCTCTAACACATCGCATTTCACCGACTTCTAAGTGCCTCTTATTCATGGGCACAGCTGGTCTAGAGATGGGTCAATGGCAAGAGCACAAGGCTGGCAACTGGGAGACCTGGATTGATCCCCAGCACCACACAGTCCTCCTGACAACCTCTGGGAGTGAGCCCCAAGCATTGAGCCCTGGAGCATCTCCTGAGGCTGTGTTCAAAAAGCAAAAATTAAAAAAATAGAATAAATACGTTCTATCTTGGAACAGTTTTGTGGATGGACAATTAAGATGGACCTTTGTGCCGGCATGGGATCTTTGCTAGTTGACCAGTGGTGATCTTTGTTGGTTGAGGGCATGTTAGTTGTCATGTCACTCTCTGATCACTGCAATGGTTTGTCCTAGGGAATGAGAACTATTTTCATACAAAGCTCGCCACATGGAAAAGCACCACAGCAGCTTTGCTACAAGACATTGTGTAAAGAGCTAGAAAACATTTTGTCTTGGTTCAAAGCAAACAACCAAAAGCATCTGTTCTCTTAGCATACTGTCGCCAACAATAAGAAGTGTGGGGTTCCTTGGCATTTCTTTTATCTGTGGAGCTGAAATGCTCAATTAGGAAAACACCCCCCAGGGACTTCCCTCCAGGCAGAAGGCAGCTCATTCTGGGATGCAGCCTTATTTCCTAACTTCAGGGCTTCACTGGAAAGTATTTAAATGCTAGAAGCATTGCTGCCTTCACAATGACTTCCCCACAGCTCCGCCCCACCACCCTTTTCTCATTCCCTCCTCCTCCTTCTTGTCCTTTCCTCCCCATCACTAACAAATTCTCCCTGTGCTTTGACTTCTAGTCGAAGGGAAAGGTTAAGTCTTCAGTCTGAGCAAATGCCATGGCAGAAAGCAGAAATGTACCATTTCTAGCCAGATTCCTAAGCCAGCAAATCTATTTGCAGTGGCTGTCACCAGCCACTTATCTAGCAGCTGTCTGGAGCCCCGGGAGCTGTCCGTGGTGCTGAAATCTGGTGCGGGGACCGAGACCTTGTCTGCCACGGCTGTGCCTGTGTCCACACCTTCTGGGCAGTCCCTGTAAGGACCCTGGTGAGCTTTCGAGCTCCGTTCTTTTTTTTTTTTTCTTTTTTTTTCCCCCTTTATTTTATTTTATATATTTTTTAAAGTTGTAGATTTACAATTTTTTGTGCTTTGGTTTCAATTATACAATGATCAGATACCCATCCCTCCACCAGTGCCCATTTTCCACCACCATGGATAATATCCCTCCCACCCCCATCCCCCCATCCCCCCGTCTCTGTGGCAGGGCAATCCCCTGTGTCCTCTCTCTCCTTTTGGGTGTTGTGGTCTGCAAAAGAGGCATTGAGTGGCAAACATGTTCAGTCCATAGTCTACTTTCGACATGCATCTCCCCTCCTGGGAGGATCCTCCAAACATCCTTTATTTGGTGCTCCCTTCTCTATCTGAATAGCCCTTTCCTCTAGGATACCCGCCTGGCCTCTAAGTTATGAAGTAATCCTCCTGGTGCTGATCTCAGCTATTCTTGGGTATTAATCTCATACTTTGTTACTTTATATCCCCCAGATGAATGCAATCTTTCTATGTCTATCCCTCTCTTTCTGACTCATTTCGCTTAGCATGATACTTTCCATATTGTACCACTTGTATGTAAATTTCATGACTTCATCTTTTCTAAGAGCTACATAGTACTCCATTGTGTAGATGTACCAAAGTTTCTTTAACCAGTCATCTGTTCTTGGGCATTCAGGTTTCTTCCAGTTTCTGGCTATTGTAAAGAGGGCTGCAATGAACAAACAAGTGCAGATGTCACTTCGACTATACATTTTTGCCTCTCTGGGATATATTCCCAGGAGTGGTATTGCTGGGTCAAACGGGAGCTCAATTTCTAATTTTTTGAGAATCGTCCATACTGTTTTCCAGAAGGGCTGAACCAGTGGACATTCCCACCAACAGTGAAGGAGTGTCCCTTTCTCGCCACATCCGCGCCAGCATTGGTTGCTTTTGTTCTTTTGAATGTGGGCCAGTCTCTGAGGTGTGAGATGGTATCTCATTGTGGTTTTGATCTGGATCTCCGTTATGATTAATGATGTAGAGCATTTTCTCATGTGCTTTTTTGCCATTCTGATTTCTTCTTTGAGAAAGTTTCTGTTCATTTCATTGCCCCATTTTTGGATGGGGTTGGATGTTTTCTTCTTGTGGAGTTTAACCAGTATTTTGTATATCCTTGATATCAACCCCTTGTCAGATGTGTATTCGGTGAATATCCTTTCCCATTCTGTAGACTGTCTTTGTATTTTGGTCACTGTTTCTTTGGAGGTGCAGAAGCTTCTTAGTTTAAGATAGTCCCATTTATCTATCTCTGTTTTCACTTGTCGAGCTCCGTTCTTAACAGGAGACAAAATAAGAGATGTGTTGGTCTCAGAAAGTCTCGATGGGTCAATGGCCCCAAAGAAAGAAATGAGGTGTACTATCCGTAAACAAAGATTTCAACAATATTCCATAAATATTTATAGATAGCACTGTCTGTAGTACTTTCCTCCCGTTGTTCATCAATTTTCTTAAGCAGGCACCAGTAATGTCTTCATTGTGAGACTTGTTGTTACTGTTTTTGGGATTCTTCAGCTTCACCTTATATTATTTATTATGGAGCCAATGTGTCCCTCTTGGAGAGCCCGGCAAGCTACTGAGAGTATCTTGCCCGCATGGCAGAGCCTGGCAAACTCCCCGTGGCATATTTGATATGCTAAACACAGTAACGAGAAGTCTCACAATGGAGATGTTACTGGTGCCCACTCGAGCAAATGGATGAACAATGGGAGGACAGTGCTAAAGTGCATGGAGCCAGTGTAAGAATAATTGATATGAGCCAAAATATTTATTTTCTTAAACAAACAAAAAAAATCTCAGGATTACATCTACAACTTGGTTCCCATGATGACTTGGCTTGTCATGTTGTGCTATACTGAGTTACAATGATCTCTTTTGTCTCTTTCCAGAGTTAAATATATGAGTTTTGGTGTGTGTACTCTTTGGAGAAAAAATAGAAGTGTCGGGAGGTTGTTTATACTTCTATTTCCTCAGTTAAATGGTCATTTATGATCATGGATGGGCTCCTCCATCATGGGAGGCTCGGTCTCTGGCTGAAAGTAGATTTAACTCTTTCCAGATAGAAGCATGCCCTGGAACCAATTATGAAATTCCTGAATGTGTTTATAGTATCATGAATTTAACATGACATGTTTATCCTGAATCTTTTCCCCTAATGTTTGGAAAGAACCAAGGCCCCAAGCTGGCACTGCCTTTGGAGCTAATAGTGACAGTCTCCATTCTGTCCCATTCAGCCACATGGGCCCTGCTGGCAGTGATGGAGCCCAGAGCAGCAGGAAGTCAGAAGGGCCTGCTAAGGTGTGTTTTGGGGAAAATAGACCTTGGACCAGCCCGAAGGCATAGAGGCCTTGACACAAGGACCCTTCTCTGGAGCCTGGGAAGTCGCTGAGATGCAGAACTGCAGGCCCAGTGCAGGGGGGCTTCCTGGCAGGAGACGAGCTGGACCCTGGGAGGAGGGGTATGAGCATTGTCCAGCTGCCGCAAAGGCCAGCTGGAGAACAGGGAAAGACCACCAACTGCCCCCTCCCTCTTGGCAACCACCTTAGCAACAGGCTGGGGTGGGGGGCAGTTTGGGAGATGTGCACAGAAAGAGACTTGAACAAAGGAAGTCTTCATGTGTGCCCACTCACATGTGTTGGTGCGATGCACATGGTGCTCATGTCCCCCTCCCGAGATTGGACTTTCCTACTTTCCTCCTTTAACACTGGGGTGTGGACTGACTCCCTGCACTCTGGAGAAGCCCGTATCTCGCCTTCCCCTTCCTCCCCTCCCTCTATTTCCCAGTAACTTTTCATACTTAACCGTGCATTTCCTTCTGGAATTCTTTATTGAGAGAAAATGGTGACAGACCCAAAAGACCTGAGTAAGGGTTAGGCCTGAGTTTCATTTCCTGAAAAGCATAATTCATGCTCCAGCCTGAGTTTACAACTTGCCAAGAACTGGTGGCAGGATGATCTCCCACACTGCACAGAACAGGTGGACGTCAGGTGCAGCTTGACAGCTGCCTCGTGGGCAGTGTCATGGTAAATGGCATGAGGACACTCTAGGTGGCACGAGGACTCTGTGCCAAGTAGGGAATCCATAAGCCCTAGATTTTCCAGGCATTCCTGAGGTGACAGAGGTGGGGAGAGGTCAGGCAGTAGATTCCCTTCTTTTGAGGCTGTCATCTGTCTCCTGCTCACTTCACACAAGTCACCTGGGGACCTCCACTAGCAACAAGTATTTTGTGGGTAAGGAAGTCTATTGTTAGGAGACTTTAAATCTAGTGATTTTTGTTTAATTTAAGGCAAAGAGAATGGGTTAGTGGAAAGCAGATGTTTTGGTGGCTGAAAATATAAAACTCACATGTGTAGGGAGGAGGACCTTGGTCACAGAGAGATAGATAACACTGGTGGCATTGCTCAGAGCTTCACCATCTTCTCCCATCCTGAAGAGAGCAACATGTTGCTCACATTAGGAAGGAGAGGAGATCGATGGAGAAAACATCCCATGGTCAATTTAGGGCATTGAACGTCTAGGCTTCATTAATACCAAGACTATCTCTATCCTTTGTTTTTTTCTCTTTCTTTGCTTTTTGGGTCATATCCAGTGATGATCAGGACTTAATCCTGGTTCTGAACTTGAATCACTTCTGGCAGTGTTGGGGACTCCACATGGGACATGAGGGTTGAACTCAGGTCACTTGCGGGCAAGATAAGTGCTTTACCTGCTAGCAGCCCCTAATCAGTACAATTAGATAGCTCAATTGTTCATCCAGTTATTAATTTATATCTATGTTTCTAATAAGTTATTGTGCAATTAAAGTAAACTTACCTGAGCAGAGCACATACGAACCAAAAGAACCACAGCACTAAGATTTACTACAAAAGTTGACTGCAAAAGCGTTTGCTTCTTGTCTTATCTAGGAAATAACACTCCTGAAAACTCAAGTGTGTATGAAGCCTATCAGATTGCACCTATGTCCACCGGGAGGTCAGTTGCAAAGAATGAGAGAAACACACAGAAGGAGACAGACATGGACTGTACAAGTTTTAGGGTTGCCTCGGTGGCCCATCAGTGGACTCAGAGGCAGGTGATTTATTCATGAAAATGTCACTCCCTCACCCCCACTGGGCTCCCAACATTGTTTAAGTTGACAGAGACATTAAAGGCAGTTAATAAACTCATCAACATTCAATAGGTACATGAAGAACAGAGGCTGGGGTACTCACCAGTCAAGTAGCAGACACTTAAAATACCTGAATTGTTGATATATTTTTTTGCTGGCTGCACTTTTACTTGCCTGTTATCTGTTCTATTCTATTCTATTCTATTCTATTCTATTCTATTCTTCTATCCCATCCCATCCCATCCCATCCCATCCCATTACATCCCATCCCATCCCATCCCATCCCATCCCATCCCATCCCATCCCATCCCATCCCATCCCATCCCATCACATCCCATCCTATCCTACAATGTGTCTACAAACCTTTTGTGTTCTAAGTCCTACAGTATTCTACTGAGGGAAATATTGCAACCTTGGAGTTTCCAGTTAGGGGGAGATTTCCCACACAGTGGGGACATTGTCTCTATGTGATATGTGAAGCCAATGGGTAAGAGAAAATCTGTGTTTAAAGGAAACAGGTGTCAAACAGAAACATTTATTTGGTAATTATTGGTAGGCAAAGGAGCATAATACCAAAGTGATGCAAAAACTCTGGCAACATTGATCTGTGCTCTAAATAGCTGACACAAAGGGCATCAAGTACTTTAAAAATTAAAATATGGAATTACCATATGGTTCATAAAAGCCAGTCCTTGGCATTTATCCAAAGGATATAAAAACAGGAATAAGAAAGCCTATTTATATCCCATGTTCATAGTTATACTATTCCCAATAACCAAAGCAGAGAATTAACCTAAATGCACATCAATATATGACTTCCTAGAAAATATGTGATATATGTATATATAGCACGGTAGCACTGTCATCCCATTGTTCATCGATTTGTTCGAGTGGTCACCAATAACGTCGCCATTGTGAGACTTGTTGTTACTGTTTTTGGCATTTTGAATACGACACGGGTAGCTTGCCAGGCTCTGGTGTGCGGGCGGGATACTCTTGGTAGCTTGCAGGGCTCTCCAAGAAGGACAGAAGAATCAAACCTGAGTTGGCCACATGCAAGGCAAATGCCCTACCCACTGTGCTATCTCTCCAACCCTATACACACATATTATGTAAAATAAGCAGAATACTAAAGGTAAAAAAAGGTAAAGGCCCTCCCGTTGATCGTCGATTTGCTCGAGCGGGCCCAGTAACGTCTCCATTGGAGACTTTGTTGTTACTGTGTCTGGCATATCGAATACTCTCGGTAGCTTGCCGGGCTCTCCGAGGGGTGGAGGAATCGAACTCGGGTTGGCCATGTTGGCTGCGTGCAAGGCAGACGCCCTAATACTAATCAACTATTAAAAATGATTCCATTATGCCTCATGTGACAGGAAGCATAAAACTCCCGGGGATTATACTAAGTGAAGTAAGTCCGGAAATGAGAAACAATTACTGAGTGACTCTACTATTATGTGGAATATAAATGACCAAAGCAATTAATTGGTTAAGTGCCAAGTATCATGGTTTGTGCTGTTATCCTATTCCTGTCTCTGAAGCCATCTGATTTTCTGACCATATGCAACTTTGAACTTTTTTAGGACTAATTTTCAGATGGTACATTTGCATTAAACCACCTTTAAAGTTTTAATTTTTTTCTTAGAGAAGAGAGTAAATGAACATCAGAATATTGAATCTCGGAAGTTTTTCCTCCAGTATTTCTCCAAGTGTCTCATGTCATCATCAAGTGTGCACAAAGCAAGCATCACCAGGGACCATAAAACATTTTTCCTCATCATCCGCTGCCATTGGTGAAGGGTGATGCACTCAGGGCTATGGACTTGATTTTAAGAGCAACCCATATCCTGTCTGCTGTGGATTTGGGGTCTCCCCACACCTCCTTCCTCCTTCTTCCTTCCTGTGGCTTCTCTCTGCCAAAGTAACAGAATTTTTTCCCAGCAATGCAACTTGAACTCACCCCCTGCCTGGGCAAGGGGTTTAGCAAATGACATTTAATGCAATACCACTTTTAACTACTTATCCCCTAACCACTAACTGGGAACACTTTGTGCACCTTTATGTCTTCACTGTAATATAAAAAATATGATAGAAAGCAGAGATAAGATAAATGGAATGGAATCTACCGTGCCTTGAGGTGCTTTAGTGTGGTTGCCATCTGAACAGCTGGGGCTTCGCTGTTTTGTAATTGTGTGTCTACTACAATATTTTCCAGCACTGCTAAGTATCTCCTGCAGTTTCCTTTGATACAGTTCAGAAAAGTTACAGTTCCAACAAAGAAAAATTAGTCTGTAGTTTTGTTCTGTAAACAGATTGAAGTGGAACCTAGAGTTTCAGTCATTTCCCTGGGTTAACACTTCCCTTTTGCGGTCCTAACTTTCTGCAGTGGTGGTTGAGCCCTGCAGCAGAAGGGGACAGAGTACTTTAAACTTTTAAAATGCTGGATTCTGCCATGGTAACGAGATTCAAGATGCATCCAATTAGAATATTCATGCTGACCCATTTTGATTCCACTGTTGTTTTATATGATTCCACAATTATGCTATTTTATTCAAATCACCTTACTTCTGAATTTTTAAAAGGGTGTCCATTTTAAATCTGTTTATTTAGAAGGTGCATTCATGTTGTTCTTAAGAAACTATGCCTTGGAGATAACAAACAAACTCTTAATTTTATTTGTTATCACGGGGATATCACGGTCCTCCCATTGTTCAACGATTTGCTCGAGCAGGCCCAGTAACGTCTCCATCATGAGACTTCTTGTTCCTGTGTTTGGCATATTGAATACACCACAGGGAGCTTGCCATGCTCTGCTGTGCGGGCATGATACTCTCGGTAGCTTGCCGGGCTCTCCGAGAGGGGTGGAGGAATCGAACTCGGGTCGGCCTTATTGGCTGTGTGCAAGGCAAACGCCCTACTGCTGTGCTATTGCTCCAGCTCAATTTTATTTGTTAGTAATTATAATGTTTAACTATGAGCATGCCAAATCATCTTACAGACATAAGTTACTTTGGAAATGAAATTTAAAAAATTTGAATGTAGGCAAAAGAATGTAACAAAAATCTATTTAAATCTCCATTGAGATTAAGCTTCTTTTAAAAATTGAAGTCATGTTGCATTATAATATTAAGCTTGCCTTACTTCAAGGTTAAAATGCAACATTTTGTACATCTTAAAAATGAACTGTGTGCTCTAGGTGAGACTCACCACTTTAGCTCTGTCCAATCTGTCCTTGACTATTGATGCTTCTATACCTGGTTTACTCATCACTTCCCTTTCAGAGTCTAAGAGCATATTTTCATTTTTTTAGGTTATCTACTTGGTCTACGTTTCTATGCACTGTCAGTGAGATTGTGCAGCGCTTTCGAATCAACTTATTTTTTATTTAATTTTTTTTTTGCTTTATGGGTCACACCCGACTATGCACAGGAGTTACTCCTGGCTCTGCACTCAAGAATTACTCCTGGCGGTGGGAGGAGCATGTGGAATGCTGGGAATCGAACCCGGGTCGGCCGCGTGCAAGGCAAATGCCTACCCACTGTGCTATCGCTCCAGCCTCCTTGAATCAACTTTTAATTGACTCTTTCCCTTTTGATATTTTTTTTTGCAGACTAAAATCAGGCACACAGGTTCCCCCTCCGAGGTGTGGTCTGCTCCCTGCAGTACTGGGGAAATGGATGAAGAAGGGGAGGGTGGCCCTTCCTGCAGCCAGAAGAGGGTCCTCTTCCCTGGCTTCTTGCGGGGACAGACACATTCAGCTCTCTCCGGCTCACTGGACATCCTGGTGAATCCTCCTCTGTAGACATGGACTCAGTTCTGGGAAGAAAAACACCGTGGGCAGGAAGGTGAGGGAGTTTCCCACCATGATGGCAGTGAAGTGGAAATGGCAGCGAGAACCGGGCAGCGGGTGTCTGATGATCTCACTCTGACCTGTGAGGACTCAGAAGGAAGGACTGTGTGGGCGTGTGTGGTTTTGGGCAGAGGATCTGCCTCTGATCACTTCCTCTGCTCTGTGTGGGTGGGGCAGCTATGGGAGCTGACCGCACCTGTTTCCAAGCTGTTAACATGGACATTCTGGCAGTATCATATTGAGATTAAAGGGATTAAACAAGATGACCTTCCATGTCAGTGCCTGCTGTAGAGTCGTGAGAGAGTCTTCATGCAAAGGGTCAAGGGCTGGTCCATGTGTAAAACAGAAATCTGGCCATAATTGACCACAACTAGTCCAGGGAATGGAATGGGCCATTATTTATAACTTCAGCCAGAAGTCATCTTGTTCTCCACACAGTCTCACTGTGCTTAGCAAACAACCCAGAGAACCAAACAATAACCCTGTAACATTTGACCCCTAGTAGATGCTTCCCTCATAACCCCCTGTATTAATGTTAGGGTAAACCAGATTCGATCAACTACGTCTCCTATGTAAACTATGTCTCCTATGTAAAAATACTAAAATATATTTCCTAACCTACCCCGTAAAATACCCCTAACTGAACCTATAGTATAATTGTCCCCACAACCAATCCTCTAGTATAGCCTCAGTGGTTTCATAGTATCCCCTTCTAACCCACACCGTATATCCTAACACATCCCAGAGTATACCCCAATACATTACAGAATATACCCCAATATATCCCATAGTATATCCTATTCCATCCCATAGTATACCATATCCCAAACAGACCCCATGCCAATCCATAGTATATCCCCAGACAACCTATAGTGAATTCCAACACATCCCTCAGTATATTCCACCCCATACTTAGCTCTCAGCACACCCCAGAATCCCCTCAGCTCACCCCACTGTATACTTCTGACCTATCTGTAGTACACCTCCCTAACCAGACCCCCAGAATGCCAGTGTTCTACCATTTTCAAGCCTCTTTACACCAGCAGCGTCTGCTCAGGGCTCACAGGTCTCCCTTCATGTGCTGCCCTGTGAAATGCCCTTTTCTTCTGGTGACCTTTGACGTGTCCACCAAGCACCAGTGAGGAGCTTGGGGGAGCGAGTTCTCACAGCAGCCATGCTGCTCTCGCCTTTATGCTCACCATCATTCGATACAAATCACAGATCAGAATCAAATAATGATTGAATTAAATATGAAACCAATGAATTATGAAGGGATACATTCCCAGAGAGCTCAGACATATCAATAGAGCTCAGTTTATGTTCCAATTTCCCTGATTTCAATTAAAGCATTATTGATAACCAGTCTTTACCCCAGTCAGAGAGACACACACAGAGGAGAACAGCTGTTCCCCAAGGCACCTGCTCCCATCACTCATCCCACCCCCTTGGGCTTCTCATAATACCCAGAAGAAAATTGGCTTGGGCTTTTGACCAGGTTCTTCACAAAATCCTGTGGAATGCTTGGCAGAGGTTTCTATAGTGGGAGAAGTGCATACAAATTGATTTCTTTGATGTTTACTTGCAGTATTTTTTATTGGATATGGAGTCTGAGCTATTCATGTCTAGATTTCTGTAAATTTTCCTCCCAGTGTCTGCTTTATCAGTCCTGAGGATCCTCTCTTTTGTCACAATTATATCCAAACCCCAATCATTACTTCTGTCCAGTCATAGCATTTTGTTGCCTAAATCACAGGAGGCTTTCTGAGATTCTCAGTGACATCACATGGATAAACCAACAAAGTCACACACACTTCTTTCTCTCCCTATTTTTTTTGCTTTTTGGGTCACACCTGGCAATGTACAGGGGCTACTCCTGGCTCTGCACTCAGAAATTACTCCTGGCAGTGTTCAGGCTTCCATATGGGATGCTGGGAATTGAACCCATGTCGGCCACTGCATGCAAGGCAAAGGCCTTACCCATTGTACTATCACTCCAGCCCCCATGCACATTTCTGTCTGCAGCCTTCCAGCTCAGAAACGGGGTCCTATGGTGAAACCACTGGTCTCTGATTAAAAACAGCATCCAGCCCCCAAGGAAGCGAATTTGGTCACCACATAGTCTGCTATATGCCCCCTCTTCTACCCTGAATGAAAACAAACGACTCAATGTGACTTAATGGTGTCATTAAATGGTGATGATTTACATCAGTCATTTAGTGAAATTGTTGTTTTTAACAGTGGGTGATCTAGCATAGAACTAGTTGGAAGTGGAAACCTTGTAGCAGTCTGTAATTTTGCTGTTAATTTCAGCCTTGACAGATGCCAACTCCTAGCCCAGGAAGGCTTGGTAGAAAGAAAGAAAGAGTAGAAATGACATTATTTTCAATAGCTGTGAGAAGCAGTGAGGTACTTGAGGTTCCTAAGGAAAACTGCAGCTGTGTTATTATTTTCACATAATCACAAATATGGGCATGGGAAGGAAGAAAGGCGAGATTCATTTTATTGGGCTTAAGTGGAAAAGTAAAAAGTGGAAAAGTATTGAGGCTATACCATCAGTTTTCTTTTGTCACACTGATGCATGATAATATTGGAGAAGTTGTAGGTGTGTATCAGTGAAAATCAACCCGAAAAGATGGTGTTAAGTTCACCACTGATACCCATTTCTTCATATGCTGCCTGACTGGCACCCAGTTCACCCACCTTCTGATAACCGTTCATTGCCATCTGGTATCCATTTATCAGTTTTATGATCTAATAGTTTATTTTTGTTGTATTTAGTTCACCCATTTGTTGACTTTATCTATCACACAGGAGAGGAAATAAATGGAATTTGTATTGCTCCATCTGACTTATTTCACAAATCAGAAGAGGTTGTTTCCATCCATGTTGTTGCAAATGGCAGGATTTCATCTCTTTTTTCCTGAGTTCTGTTCCATTGTGTATATAAACTGCATTTTCTTTATACAGTTGTCTATCAGTGGACACTTAGGTTGTTTCTAGTTTTTGGCCCTCTTTCAGAATGCTGGTATCAATTCCCACATGTGTAAACTCACTTTGTCTTAAGTCGCACTATGAAATTACTTCCCAAAGACCTAAGACCTTGGCTCATTTGTGTATGGAATGTAGACTATGCTTCACCAAGTGATTTCCTGCTTATCATAAACATAGGACCAATGAAAGTTTCAGAGGGGGCCCAGGGGAGGCTCAGTGGTAGGATGTTTGCCTGGCATGCATGAGAACACTGGTCGAGCAAGTGAAAACAGAGATAGATAAATGGGACTATCTTAAACTAAGAAGCTTCTGCACCTCAAAAGAAACAGTGACCAAAATACAAAGACAGTTTACAGAATGGGA
Organism: Sorex fumeus; assembly: GCF_029834395.1. Taxonomy (NCBI): domain Eukaryota; kingdom Metazoa; phylum Chordata; class Mammalia; order Eulipotyphla; family Soricidae; genus Sorex; species Sorex fumeus. The sequence continues at coordinate 7,214,056 of NW_026606321.1, read as the reverse complement.
AAGGATATTCGCCGAATACATATCTGACAAGGGGTTGATATCAAGGATATATAAAGTACTGGTTGAACTCCACAAGAAGAAAAGCATCCAACCCCATCAAAAAATGGGGCAATGAAATAAACAGAAACTTTCTCAAAGAAGAAATCCGAATGGCAAAAAGGCACATGAGAAAATGCTCTACATCATTAATCATCAGGGAGATGCAGATCAAAAGCACAATGAGATACCATCTCACACCTCAGAGACTGGCCCACATCCAAAAGAACAAAAGCAACCGATGCTGGCATGGTTGTGGTGAGAAAAAGACACTCCTTCACTGCTGGTAGGAATGCCAACTGGTTCAACCCTTTTGGAAAACAGTATGGATGATTCTCAAAAAATTAGAAATTGAGCTCCCATTTGACTCAGCAATACCACCCTGGGAATATATCCCAGAGAGGCAAAAATGTATAGTCGAAGTGACATCTGCACTGTTTGTTCATTGCAGCACTCTTTACAATAGCCAGAATCCGGAAAAAACCTGAGTGCCCAAGAACAGATGACTGGTTAAAGAAACTTTGATACATCTACACAATAGAGTACTATGTAGCTGTTAGAAAAGATGAAGTCATGAAATTTACATACAAGTGTTACTACATGGAAAGTATCATGCTAAGCTAAATGAGTCAGAAAGAGCGGGATAGACATAGAAAGATTGCATTCATCTGGGGGACATAAAGTAACAAAATAGGAGATTAATACCCAAGAATAGCCGAGATCAGTACTAGGAGAATTACTCGATGGCTTAGAGGCCAGCCGGGTATTCTAGGGGAAAGGGAGGCTCAGATAGAGAAGTGAGCACCAAATAAAGTTTGTTTGGAGGATCCTCCCCGGATGGGAGATGCATGTTGAAAGTAGACTATGGACCAAACATGATTGCCACTCAATGCCTCTTTTGCAGACCACAACACCCAAAAGGAGAGAGAGAACTAAAGGGAATGCCCTGCCACAGAGGTAGGGTGGGATGGGGGGTTTGGGGGTGGAGGGATACTGGGATCCATGATGGTGGAAAATGGGCACTGGTGGAGGGATGGGTATTTGATCATTGTATAATTAAAACCCAAGCACAAAAATTTGTAAGTCTATGACTGTACCTCATGGTGTTTCACTAATAAAAATTAATTAAAAAATAAATTTTAAAAAAGACCTAATCTTCTGGGCGCCAGTCACATGGCCCTCGGTGAGCTGGAGGTCTGTCTGGTCCATGAATTGTGTGCACAAGTAGGATTCTTGATTCTTGTCTCAAAACACTTGCAATGTTTCAGAGAGATGCTGCAGATGGAAACCCCAACATCTTGCTGGCCGCATGATCAATAAGAATCTGACTGCCAGCACAGGCTGGAGATATTTTTGTGTGTCTAATAAGCATCAGCTGGTATCATCGGTGCCTGTGGAGGAAATAGTTTGTTCCTGATGTGGGACTTCAGGGATATAAACTTCCCATGAGAAATGCAGCATCAAGTCAAAGGATAACAATGATGGGAAGCTCACTGCTACCTCATCCTGAGTCATCGTTCATTCCCCTCTCAAGGCCACACTCCAACCCTTATCTCGTGGTTTGCCCCATGCGTCCCCTTTCTTCCGTCACCTTTATACCTAGTGACATGGTGCAGAGGGATGGGGGTCCTGTCTCTCGAAGGCTGCTCTGGCTTTCTGACTCAGCCAGCGTTTGAGCATCTCCCTGTGGGAGTCTCATCCTTCCCGCTAGATGCCGCTCATCTTCCGTGTCCTCCTTGCCAACAGCGTCCTTGTTCATTGAAAAGGATTCTCTGCCTGCACCCCAAACCCGAAGAGAGGCAGAGGACATGGTGATTGGTCCACCCAGTACTTTATTTCTGCAGCTGTATGCTTAGATAAAAGTGTCAATTTCGGGGCTGGAGCAATAGCACAGCGGGTAGGGCATTTGTCTTGCAGCGGCTGATCTGGGTTTGATCCCCAGCATCCCATATGGTCCCCGGAACACTACCAGGAATAATTCCTCAGTGTAAGGCCAGGAGTAACCCTTGTGCTTCACCGGGTGTGACCCAAAAAGCCAAAAAAAAGGTGTTAATTTCTCGGGTTCCTTCCAACAAGTGGCAGCCAGTGACATAGCTCTGTGTAACAATCAGAATAAAATAATTAGAATTATTATTCTGATAAAATAATTAGAATTTTCTTGGGTGAGACTTCTGTGGGAATACGTTTTCTTTAGAAAAAAGCTACTCAATTGGAACACACTCTGGTTATGTCTGGTTTCCATTTTAGCTGTCTGGAATGAAAAAGTGATGCCTGGAGCCACTGAAGTCATTTTGTGAGCATAAGGTTGAAAGTTATCCATGCGAGTTGGCAGAGTTGAAAGGTAGGAGGAACTTGGCTCCTAGAGGAAGTAACATCTCATGCAGAACAAGGAAAGCACTGTTAATCCTCACAAACCTGAGAAACAAAGGGATCTATGTTATCGACTTTTAAATGTATGCTACTTTTGCTGTAGAAAACCCTAATTTGATGTGAACTCTAAAATAGTTTAAGGGAAAAATGAAAGGACTCAGTAAATATCAAGAAATACACAAAGTCATGGGATGGAATGATAGCACACTGGGTAGGGCATTTGCGTAACACACAACTGACCCAGGTTCAATTTCTCCATCCCTCTTGGAGAGCCTGGCAAGCTACCTAGAGTATCCTGCCCGCAGCACAGAGCTTGGCAAGCTCCCCATGGCGTATTCAATATGGCAAAAACAGTAACAAGTCTCACAAAGGTACTGGTGCCCGCTCGGGCGAATCAATGAACAGCAGGACAACAGAGCTACACAAAGACAGGGCTCTGGGTGCTTTTAAAATATAAGATAGTAAAAGTAATTCACACATATGCATGCACAAACCCTTGAGTACGTGTTTGTGCTTGTTTTCTGTTGATGTTCAGTCATTGGACATTAGGACTTCACCTTCAACATGTGGTTAAATGCCATAATATCTTGTCTCTCTATTCACTATTAGTAGAAACAGAGAATGGTATTTAAGTTTTATTTATTTTACTTTTAAAAAATTTGATAAATTCTAAAATTAGAAATAATAGCACTTCAACAGTTACCTTTATTGCCTTTTGTATTTCCCCCATTCTTACAAAATCACAAGCATCAATGAACATCAATAATTGAAGCATAAAACAGGGGCCAATTTTACCTGGATTGTAAATTTGGGCGTTTGCCTTTGGAGACAATTACAAGTCTGCCAGCCTTCCTCAGGAGGGGGCCATCTGGTTTTATAAAAATAAATGGTTTGCTCCATGCAAATATAATGCTTAGTTAATTTTGTTATTCTAAGTCATCAATAAAATGTTCATACCAAGACTTGTTGGCAGTGATTTTTCTATCAGGATGAACTAATGGTTACTCTACCAATAACACTCTGGGCTGTGTGCTGGACACGCTATGCTGCACTTCATGGAGAGGTAATACAGTATTTGTCTGAGAACTAGTTAATCCAATTCATAAGAAGTTTCTTTAGCCTGAGTCAGAACATCATTTAAATGGGTCTATCCTAGCACTGTTATTTCATTGATGAAGATATTAAATTTTTCTGTTGCTCAAAGCTCTTCTTAACGTGATTTTTACCTTGTGTGGAGGACAAGTAGCAAGATGTTGGAAAAGAACAATACATTATTTGGTACATTCCATCAGCTAAAGAGTCTCTGTGGATTTGTATAGATTTTAGAGGGTAAAGTGTGCAAACAAGGAGATGCTAAAATAATAGAAAAAGGAGCAAAATATAAAAGTACAAAAGGCAAGCACATTGGTCAAAGTTTCATTCAATATCCCTGGTTTTCAAACATGAAAATCTCTACTGGAAGAAGATAAAGGGAATTATCCTGAGAATGTCAAAGGGATGAGGAATGAGATTTTTTCTAGTAAGAATATATATCCATAAGCACTAACATATGCCTCAGAGACCTGGGTCCTATGAAAACAGGATGTGAACGCTATTTGGGTCTCCCAAAGAGGAATTGAAAGAGCTATGCTTGGAGTATCACGCTTCACTCAAGTGAGAGAAGGAACCCGGAGTTCTGACCTCTGTCAGTGATTGAGAATCAGGAATGCTTCCTCTATTGTCAAGTTGTCAAAAATCAGATGGGCCGGACACGTAATGTGATTTGGAGATGACTGCTGGACTAGAGCCATTACCGACTGGATTCCACGGGATGTCAAAAGAACGCCTGGCTGCCCACCTATGAGATGGTCAGACTTCTTCGTCAAGACCCTGAAACAGCGGTTTGAGGCTCTTCATGTTCCTGGAGTGAAAAGATGCCATTGGGCTGCATTAGCACGTGACAGGGATGAATGGAGGCATTACTGGCACCTGCTCGAGCAAATTGATGAGCAATGGGATGACAAGTGATACAAGTGATATATACATATGTGTATGTATGTGTGTGTGTATATGTGTGTGTGTGTGTGTGAAAGTTGGCAAAAATATTTCAAAGCTTCAAAGTTTTGCTTGGCATTTAATCCCCACAATCTGTTTCTTGATAAACAGCTTAATTCTCTAAGCATAGATGGTAAGCCAGGAAGGTTACTCCCTTCTGAAATCCACAATGGTGCCAGACCTGCTTAGTTTCTGGCATGAAAGGCAGGACAGAACATGGTGTCATTTATTTACTAAAGAGCAAATTAATTAGAGCAGAATTGACTTTGGGTGGAAGAGATCTATATATCTATATATTTATATAAATTCATAGGGTATGAATACACAATATAGTTAAAATCAATATAGCTGTAAATCTATAAATATAGATTGCGTATAAGGTAGCTGAATGTGGGGATATAAGTGAGTAACTAGCATTTAAAATTTAAAATGTATGTTTGATTAAAAAAAGATGATTAAATTAGGGGCAGTGGCAAGGAAAAGGAAATATATAAAAATAGCAGAATTTTATGTGAATTAATGACAAAGAATGACATAGGTAACAAGAGAGATTGGCAAGGACAGGGACCATGGTGCCAAGGGCTTTGGTTCTTATTTTCTTTGTCAGTAGTAGAATCTTGAATCATTCTGAATGTGGATAAGTCTACAGGGAACGGGAGAGTAGTGGTATCAGAAAGCAGATTATTGATCGTGTGAATTTGGCTAGGAAGGAAGAGCGTGGTAGGTGAATTTCCAGAGACCGTGGGAAGTAGAAGCAAAGACGGCAACTTATCCTGGTTAATTGAAGGGCATGTGAAGAAAAATGCAGGTAGGTTTGCAGAGCAACTGACCTAGAAAAACAGCCAAGCTCCTCAGGAGACTAGAGAAAGCTTCTGTGCAAGAACCTTTAGGGAATGGGAGATGAATTGGGCACGACCTTGAGGTCCTTCATAGATTATAAGAGAACAAAGTATCTATTATGGCTTGTTTTAATCTGGGGACATTTTCTTATTATTTTATTATAAAAATATGCCATAGTTTGTATCCACAAAGTTTTCCAGTGGTTGGGAATGAATGAAAAAATAAGAAAAGTCCTCTCTGAATACTACATAGCTTCTCTGCCTACTGCTTATTGTTTTATTCATTCGTCGTCTCTGCAAGGAGCTGGAGTTCAATGTAAAGCCCAGAGGTTTCATAAGCAAATATATATTAGACAAAAATGGAGCAAAAGGACAAATTTCTAATAGCACATTTCAATTCCCCCTACTGTTAGGGGAAAAAGTGACTGAAAAATCTCTTTGACCTATATAGCAGTGTAATAAGATAACAAGGGAAAAAGACAGTTCATGCTAGTTAAGTAAGTTGTGAACTGAATTTTACAAAAATATGACTGAGGTCCAGAAGTATTAGATTATTATAACACATATTATCTGTTACCTCAATAAATAAAATTGTGCATATTTATTGTGCATTACAAAAACAGTATGGGAGAAGAATGTGTTGTTCCTGAGTCATGCCACAGTATTGTTGGCATCACCGTGACTGAAATCCTCCTCCCTTCAACGTCTGAGTTTAGTTCTTCCAGCCCCCAAATAATCTGCTTTCTGCTACCCCACTTTCTTTCCTTTCAATTAAACTGTGCCTCATAACTCCACAGGGGGGCTCATAATGCAATATGAGGGTTGCCAAAATGTTGGCAGCTGTAATAAGTTTATGAATGTGCAACCATGAAAAAATAATGAAAATTGAATTCAAAGTGTTTCTGGCACCAATCACCTGTGTTGCATTGCCTGGATGAAAAAGGGTTGCAATGGAAAAATATTTAAGTAGTCTTACACTAAAATAGAAGAAGAAAAGAAAAGGAATTAAGCAATATTTAAATAACTAAGGACTAAACCTAAAAAATTAGTGATTAAAAATATCCCAAAATTCAAAATATAATTTGTATAAAGAAAAACACACCAAGGGTCAGCAGAATAACATTAATGAAAACAACATATAAAAATTTCTAAAAGGATGCCCACAAACAATGTCCAGTGTCGCTGCCATGTAAGCTTGTCTACTGGCCTTGCTTCAGAGACTCATAAAAAGAATCTCAAAAGAGATCAACAAGCTGGAAAAAATTTCTCTGAACATCCATGAAAGGCTGAGGCTTTCAGGGCACCCTGGAAGAAGGGTCAGCCTGATGCCTGCCCAAACAGAGTCCTGGTAGCCGCTTGCTTCCACATTCCAAAGTTACCACCATGCACCAGACTGGTCTCAGGACCATGCCTCACCCCAAAAGTAATCCGCTGAAAAAATCAGGTGTGCGGACTTTGTGACTGAAATCTCCAGGCTTTTCTCCAGTTTGAATGAGATGCAACGAAGAAGGCAGCCAATCTCAATTAACAGAAAGGAATCATCAGTTTCCAGATTGAAGATTCCTCTAAGTTTAGAGGAGTCATAGGAAAATAATTTGTGATTTTATTTTTCTCCTCATAATTGTATTGCTGAGCAAAAGATCAAAGATAAGAGAGAACAAAGTCAAATTATTCCCTGGTAAGCTTCTGCTACCCAGAGTACACTGGTATGGTCTATCTCACCCCACTTCTCAGTACTTCTGAAAGCCCTGGCAGTCACTCCAACACCCCAAAGCCACCACCCAGTTATAAATGTACCACTTCCTTAAAAATCCTGGATTTCCTGGGGTTTGGTGCCACCAGCAGGTCAATCTGTACCTGTGAGGCAAATGTATCAGCAGCCTGATGGCACAGTCAGATTGTCAGATACCCCCAAATCACTGCTGTGCCTTTGGCCAGACCCCAAAAACTTGGGGCAACGTTTACCAAGAAGTAAACGGCCAAAAGTTAGGTATGTGGGAGACACACCCACAAACCACCTCCGGCTCAGCTATATAATTGGAGGCATAGCCTCTCTGGTTCCTAATCGAACTACTTAATGGCCATGATTCCAGAGATTCAGAAATGAATCTCGGAACCCAAAGGCTTTTGGCAGAAATGCATCCTGTTCCTGCAGTGGGTTACTGGGGCTGGGCCACTCCAGGTGGGAATAGGTTTCATGCCTTGACCTGTTCCCCTTGGCGGCCCCGTGACCGCCATCCACCAGAGGCCACTGGACAGTCAGGTTTGGGCCTGCAGTGATGAGACACACGAGACCTCACCAGATAGGAGTGGAACCGGCCCTTTCCTCCCCAATCCAGCGAGACCCCGAGTCTCCGCTTACAAATGGCCTCTGTAGCTTCTGATCAATCTGCTTAACGGCCATGAACCCAGAGACTCAGAAACAAATCTCGAAACTCGGCGGCTTTTGGCAGAAATGCATCTGGACCGCATACAAGGTGGCCGCCGCCTCAGAGCTTATTGGAAAGCCAGGTATGAGCCAGCGGTGACAGGGCAACTGCAGTCTCATGGGAAGGGGGACAGTACTGGCTCGTCCTTCACACCCTACCGAGGTCACGAGTTGCCCCCCACAAGAGGCTCTCTGGCACGGCCATGGCTCCAGAGGCAAAAGGACTTAGTCCAGAGCCTGACAGCTTGCGGCAGAAAAGTGAATGGACCATGTGTTAAACTATAGCGCCATGCCTCCCTGGGAGGAAGAGGGTGTTGCTCTCTTCCGCCGTCCCCCCCACCCCCACCCCCGGCAGCAAGGTGGCCGCTGTCTCAGAGCTTATAGGAAAGCCAAGTATGAGCCAGTGGTGACAGAGCAACTGCAGTCTCATGGGAAGAGGGGCAGTACCGGCTCATCCTTCACGCCCCACCGAGGTCACGAGTTGCCCATGAACGGCTCTCCAGTACAGCCATAACAGCAGACGTACAGAAACCAACCTCATAATTATCTGGTTCTTTGCAGAAATCTAAAATCATTACATGAATCTCATAACCAGCTATAGAAAACAAAGTATTTCACAATGCCTTTTCAGCAATTCTGATTCTTGGTGGGGGCGGGGGGGGGGAATACTAAACAATAATGGTGCATTTTGTGTCGAAATAACGAATGTAATCAATGTAAAGAAGAGTTCAGTGGAAATCATTTGCCTCATAGGCATTGGGTGGGGTGGGAGGGGGGTATATTGGGGTTCTTGGTGGTGAAAACTGATTACTGGTGAAGGGAGAGGTGTTTGATCATTTTATGACCGAGACTTAAACCTGAAAGCTTAGTAACTTTTCCCACAGTGATTCAGTAAATAAATATAAGAAGAAAAATAAATAAATAAAACTGAAAAAAAATTAAGGTGGAGTTCATGCCCAAATCAATCAGCTGATCAGTGACCTAATAAATATCAGTACTCCTACATAAAAATAAATAAAAAATAAAAAATAAAAAATAAAAGAAAATCCTGGATTTCCTGGAGCATACGGTCATCAACATCTCAATCAATACAACACTAATAAACCAATAAACACCAGATTGGATGGATGTAATGTAGAAGGCAACCAATCTCAATTAACAAAACACAAACACAGGAGGCTTAATCTGTAACAACATCTTAATAATATCTCATACAAGGACTTAATAGCTCCATGGTGAGATACAAGAATTTACACTAATTTTATTCTAAGAAAACATTTTTTGATAATTCTGTTAGAAAAATTATTGGTAACAAGCAATATAAAATAAATTGTTGAGGGCCTACTATGGGGCTAGGCTTTTGGGTGGTTGGGAAGACTGGAGACAATGGTGGAGGGAAGGTGTAATGGTGGTGGGATTGATGTTGAAATATTAAATGCCTGTAACAAATAATCATGAACAACTTTGTAAACCACAGTTTTTATATAAAGTGTAAGGGAAATTTTACAGATATAGGATTTACTTATTACATCCTAATTCCTATATACTAATATAGAATTGCTTTAAAAGTTTTATTAATAGCAGGTGAGAAACAATAATGAGATCCACGTATAAAATAAAATTTAATATAATATACTTCAGATTCTAGACAATGACTACTTCAAGTACCCCCTCATGGTAAGGAGGCAGACGCTGTCCCTGTTGGCAGGTGCCGACTGTGACGTGTTGATGTGGGTTGTGCTGGGAGATGCCCTTAGTGACGTCTTGGACAGGCCCCGCGGTGGGCCAGGCTCTGACCCCTTCGGGCGGAATGGACTTCCCCGGGAGCGCCTGCGGGGATGCTGGGAGGATCCTGGGGCTCTGCTCTGTTTGAGACGGGTTTTGTTTTTTCCCTTTAGGGGTGAGTGTTAGGGGCCACACTCAGCAGTGCGGGGACTGCTCCCAGTTTGGTGCAGGGGGGCTCCTTCCTGGTGGCGGTTCTCAGAGACCACGTGGTTCAAGGGATTGGGCCCAGGGCTCCCACCTGCATTCCAGCACCTGGCCCAGAATTTATTATGAGAAATGCACGTGAAATGGCAGGTGTACTAAGAAAACTATTTTTATTTTTCCTTTGTGTGTGTGTGTGTGTGTAGGGGGGAGGTTGGGACACACCCAGCAGTGTTCAGGGGTTGGTCCTAGCTGTGTACTCAGGAGTCACTCCTGGTGGTGCTCAGGGGACCTTATGTGATCCTGGAGGTCAAACCTGGGCTGGCCACATGCATGAAAAACGCCCTTCCCGCTATACTAAGCCCTGGCTCCTATCTTTTTTAATCTTTTTGTCGTGACCTTCTGCAGGAAACTCAGAGTGGTTTTCTTGCTTGCCGTCTGGTTCCTATGGGTTTTCTTCAGGCAGGCTGGGGCCAGAAGCGCAGTGGACAGGCCATGCTAAGTGTCCTCAGAAACAGCAGTTCTTTTTCTAAAATTTTTTTTTAAAATTTTGTTTTCATAAAGTTGTTGGGACTCCATGCCAGGCTATGGGGCAGGTGAGAGCCCTCCTCACCCCAAGGAACCCAGCCCCAGCAGCCAACCTCCACTCCCCAATCACCACCATACTCCATGCCGCTTTCCGGACCGCGTGGCCGCAAAGCAGCTGCATGACACATTATAAGACACTCCCTACCCATTTATGGAAAACCCAGCAAGCTGCCAAGAGTATCCCACCTGCACGGGCAGAGACTGGCAAGCTCCCCATGGAATATTCAATATGTCAAACACAGTAACGACAATAGGTCTCATTTCCCTGACCCTGAAACAGCCTCCAGCCATTGGGAAAAGACGAGTAAGAAGAGGCTGCTAAAATCTCAGGGCTGGGAGGAATAGAGATGTTACTGGCATCTGCTCAAGTAAATCGAAGATCAACGGGATGACAGTGATGACAGTGACAGTGATACTTTAGATTCCAGAGTTTAAAACTTATATATGTAGATGAGAATAGGTGTTTGTTATATTGTATTAAATGAATTTAATTTTCTTATTTACATAGGTCAAAATCATATAGTAATCACAAAATGGCAGTTATTTATTTTCTGATCATTTTATTTGCCATTTCTAAAAGTTTGTTGGAATAAGCAATATAAAGTAAATTTATTGGGGCCAGAGCTATAGTACAATGGGTAGGGAGTTTGCCTTGCAGGTGACTGACCTAGGTTTGATCCCCGGCATTCCATACAGTCTCCCATGTACCACCAGGGGTAAATCATGAGTGTAGAGCCAGGAGTAGACCTTGAGCGTCTCTGGGTGTGATCCCCCCCAAAATAAAGTAAATTTGTTATGTGTCTGGTGGAACAGGTTGGGTTTGGGAAGGAAATTGGGGATATTGAAGGAGAGAAGGTCATACTGGTGGTATTGGAACATAAATGCTTGAACCAACTGTACTAAAAAAAACTTTGTTAATCATAGTGTTTTTAATAAGAATTAAAATACATTATTAAGATGCTAAAGCTGGTTCATTTTGATCCACCTAGAAGATTCTAAAGAAATAAAATTCAATACTTTGATAAAAAAAATTCTAAAAGAAATCTTTGTTTGGAAGACACATACGTTTCTTTCAATCTCTAACCCCCACCCAACCCCAGCCTTACTATTTCTAGTAAAAAGAGTTGATCTGTAGTCAGCTAATGCACAAATATAAGCTGCTACACAAAGATAAAAAGTAAGACAAATATACTGAGAGTTTTCTCAAAATGCTGCCAGGTCAAAACCAAGTCAAATAATAGAGAGGGGAAAAGATGGCCTAATGTCTGCACTATTTCCCTGCATCCTTTATTCCCTAGTCAATAGAGTGGAACCAGTGCTGGCAATGAAGACAATGGGTTCGTTGTTTGGAGAGAAGAGTCAGGGGACTCATGTGAGGGACCTGGAATTGCATGGTCTGCCTGGAGCTGAGTTTTTCAGCAAGTGTGAGCTTTGGAAGCTTGGTGGACCTCCATTTGAACAATGTATTTCACCTTAAACCAGTGCTGTTACCTTCCTTCCTTCCATCCTGGTATTAATGGGCAGATCAAAATCCGGTTGACACCCAAACATGAAAGCTTATAACTATCTCATGGTGATTAAAAAAAAAAAACCCAAAACAAGATCTGGTTGACAGGCTGGTATGAGTCTTTTCTAAATTTAGAGGAGTTATAGAAAAATAATTTATAATTTTATTTTTCTCCTCAGAATTGTATTAGGGCTGGAGCAATAGCACAGCGGTAGGGTGTTTGCCTTGCACACAGCCAACATAGCCGACCCAAGTTCAATTCCTCTGCCCCTCTCGGAGAGCCCGGCAAGCTACTGAGAGTATCTCCCCCGCACGGCAGAGCCTGGCAAGCTCCCCGTGACGTATTCGATATGCCAAACACAGTAACAACGAAAGTCTCCAATGGAGATGTTACTGGACCCGCTCGAGCAAATCAATGAACAACGGGAGGACCGTGATGAACAGTGACAGAATTGTATTGCTGAGCAAAAAGATCCAAGATGTCTATATGTGAGAACAAAGTCAAATTATTCTCTGGGTAAATTTATGCTACTTAGAGTATTGTTCTGTAGACAGCAGCTGTGGACCAGCTGTCCGCGTAGAAAGGCTGAAACTGTAGAAAGGTTGTAACTGTCGGTTGGCCCATGAACCAGCACGCAGGACGGGTGGATGGTCCACAGGTATAAAAATGTGGAGTATTCCAAGAATCAAAGCAACTGGAAAAGGCCCATTTTTTCGGTTCCCAAAGGCACAAAACTTTACGGACTCAGAGAGATGAACTGTTCAGACATCAGTGTTTGAGGTCAGGTGACCTGGGCTGCAGCTGGAGTAACTGATCTGAAGCTCTGAGAGGAGAGAAACCTGTCTATCGAAGGCCTGCCTTCTCAGAGTGAGGGAGGCTTGGTTTTCAACAGCATCATTGCTGCAGTTCCTGAAGGGTCACAGACCTTTCCCTCTGGAGAACCTTGAGGGAGACCCACCAGGTTACTATGTGGTGGACAAATCTCTCCTCTTCTTGGAACAACTTGACTCTTGACTACTTAGTGTTTGCATTCATTTTTTTTCTTTTTTCTTTTTTCTTTTTGGGTCACACCCAGAGATGCTCAGGAGTTACTCCTGGCTCTGCACTCAGGAGTTACTCCTGGCAGTGCTCGGGGGACCATACAGGATGCTGGGAATCAAACCCGGATTGGCTGTGTGCAAGGCAAATGCCCTACCCACTGTGCTATCACTCCAGCCCCAGTATTTGTATTCATTTTTACTTTGCCCCAGACTAAGTCTAGGACAGAGATTTAGTGTAAATACATATGAAACATTACTAGTGTGAGTCATTATCACTCGACTTCCTCTAGATTTGGTATAAATTGGATCTTTAATGCAGGTGAAAGTTGCCATCACTGCTACACTAAATGTAAGAGTAACAGTAACCATATTTCTGCATGCAAGTGGGTGAATTAAAGATGCGTCACAGAATCACTCACTCCATTAGTTGAGAAGAGAGGGATTGATGGGACATTTGCAGTGAAAAAAATCATTTGGCTACTGAGGAATTACAGATAGTGTATGTACTCCTTAAGAGTCATCCCCACCCTCCCCGCCAACTCTTGAGAATTACGTTTTATGGGAGCAGATAATGGGAGGAGAAATATTTCAGGGGGTATCAATAATGAAGAAGAGATGACAAGTTGAACGTGGTGATGATTGAAATCTGAAAGTATTGCAACTCCAAATTCTGTTGGCTGGCATTTTATTAGACAACTCTGTGTTTATTGCTCTATCTATACTATCAAGTTTATTTTCATAGCCACTGTCCTTGGAAAAATGGTCAAAATGCTATTTAATAGTGTTGAAGTTAAAGTTATGACAACCTGCCATTTACTATAAACTAATACCATGTTTCCCTAAAAGGCAAATGAGAGAAAAAATAGAAGTCTAAAATAGAGGTGTAATTAAAATAATAGTGGTAACTTAAATTGAGGGATATAAATTTTCATTTTAATATAAAAGGAAAGTATGAAAGGCACTCGTTGCAGACTTGAAGATAGTCTCTGAGGCAAATAACAACTCATCCTGTTTAAAATTAAACATAATCACAGAATCTTATAAGACTCAATCTGAAAGAAATGCATCCATTAGGTAAATTGATAGTTTAATATCGAGTGAAATTATAACCTGTTTTCTTCCCTAACGCCAAGCAATTTCTTGCCTTCATTTCTTGCTGTGAACTTTGTTGAATTACCCTACTACCTCTATGAAAAAAGAGAAAGAGTTATCTGAGCATTTCAAATTGAGCTTGCCAAAAATTTTCAAAAGATATGAACCTGGCAGGTTGCTATTATAAAGAGTCACGTTGTGTATTCCCGTTTATACCCCATGTGATATGGTCTATTGCTCTGTAAGCAAAGCCACCAGCTTTCCTACCTGCAAAACGGACTTCAGATCCCCCCTTCCCCTGCTATGACTCTTTGTCTCCTCTCCCGCCCTTAATCACTTAATCACTTAACTTCCCGTTAGTCATCGATTTGCTCGAGTGGGTGCCAGTAACGTCTCCATTTGTCCCTGTCGCGTGCTAGTGTAGCCCAATGGCATCTGTTCGCTCCAGGAACATGAAGGGCCTCAAACCGATCGTTCATGATCTTGACGAAGAAGTCTGACCATCTGGTAGGTGGGCGGCCACGCGGTCTTTTGACATCCCGTGGAATCCAATCAGTAACAGCTCTAGTCCAGCGGTCGTCTTTAAATCTCATTACGTGACCAGCCCATCTGATTTTCGACACCTTGGCAAATGAGACAGCGTCCCTGATCCTTGATCGTCGACGGATGTCAGAACTCCGGATTCGTTCTCTCATTTGAGTGAAACGTGATATTCCAAGCATAGCTCTTTCTATTCTTCTTTGGGAGACCTGAATAGCGTTCTCATCCTGTTTGCGTAGGGCCCAGGTCTCTGAGGCATATGTTAATGCAGGAAGAACAGTGGAATCAAAGAGATGTGGCCGGAGCTGGAGGTTCTTCGTCCTCTTAGCTATTTCTTCGACGTTCTTGAAGGCGTTCCAAGCCGCTCTCTTCCTCCTGCGCAGCTCGGGTGCCAGGTCATTTGTCATGTTGACCTCTCGACCTAGGTACACATAGCTGTTGCATTCGGAGATGGTCGTTCCATTGAGATGGTCGTTCCAGTAACTACAACTGGTCTCCCGCCCTTACTAATAAGATTCCTGCAGTAATAAAGTCCCTGTCCCCCACCCCAAATTTAGCTTTCTTGTGTATTCTCCATCTATCTTCCCTTTGTTGACTTGTTGAGGAGAATGTCTCAGTTCAAGAAGTCATTATTGAGTATTACCAAAGGTGTCAGCACTCAGCTGGCACTGCGAAGGGCAGGTGGGCCCAGTCATTAAGAAGACTTTGATAGAGTTGGAATGAAATGTAATATTCCCTGGTCACACATTTCCATGAACCACAACATGCATGATGCTATGGCAAGGGAACCAAGGGGGAACTGAGAACCAGCAGATGGCAATGCTGGTTCTGGATGTGAGGGAAGATTCCTGAGGAAAGTCCCACGGCTCTCCATTCTGGCTAACGGGACTGAGGGCAGGTGGTCAACATGGGAGCAGCCATGCAGAGATGTTTCCTGCAATCTCAGAGTGTTCACAGATTGCTGCGAGCTAAGGCTGGGATAGAATCCAAGGAATAGATTATTAGGGGCTATGCACCACACTCACCATTATTTCAATTCTGAGTCATCAGTCATGAACTTCATCTCCCTGGATCTGTTCTGGCCATGGGGTATCATTCCTGTTCTGATACCATCTCATGTGTGAAGCAGCCTTCGAATCAGCCAGTAGATGGGCGGGAGTCTACTGTGTATGTGTATGAGGTGCTGAAAGATCCTGAAGAGAGGTCTTCTCTCAAAGGAAGACTCAGAGACTTCTAGTAGAGTAAGTGGATCATTATGCTCTGGTTACCAATGTGAGGGTGAAACTGACGCCATGACAGGCTGCAGCTAACACTAAGTCTCAACTAGGCCTCAGTTTCTATTTCTCCAAAGCAGGACTTGCAGTTTCCGGTAAACTCACAGTTGAGTGATTTGCCAAGATAAGGAATTGGGCAGTTGGGTCTGGCTGGTCATGAGGGGTCACTGTCCCCTCCTTAGAAACTGTTACTAACCATTGTCTAATTGCTGACCACCATTTTAATAGGGCCAATGGTAAAAATAGACCAGTATATAAATTGCCTCTTAACTCTGAACCCTATATAAACCGCTTGTGATTTGGAGTCGGGGTCCTTGTCAACATTCCACTGCATTGGATGAGACTTGGACCCTAGCTCAGGCTAGCACTGTCTCAGGCTAGTAATAAAGTTCCTTTGCTTTTGCATTATCATGTGTGGACTAGGTCTTCTCGCAATTGGGGATCTGAAACTTGGGCACAACATTAAGACACAGCATTGCTCCTACCTTATAATGGTGGATTTATTTCCCTTTAAACTGTCTACAAGTGGAATGATAAAAACATATTTCAGCTAGTTTATAATCTTATAAAATTTCATTCCAAATTTTTCTCTAGTAATTCATGATTTCAAGGATCAATTTCCCATAACAGAAAGAAAAAAAATTACTCGTAAGGACCAGAAAGATAGTGCAGGAGTGGAGGCAAGTCCTTGTATGCTGCCGACTCTACTGGCATCCCTGGAAATACACAGACTCCTGAGCTGAGTGCAGTTCTGGAGAACCTCCAAGCACTAGATGTGGTTTCAGAGGCTCTGAGCATGGCTGTGGTGGTCCAAGTGATCAAGGTCCAAGCAGCAGCAGCATGGAAGGAGCTGCCTGTTGGCCAAGCTTCACGGAGGAGTTCCCAAGGTCCTGAGCACCACTTGGGAGGTCCCTTACAAAAAAAGAAAGGAAAAACATTATTTTTTCATTTTTTAACTCAAAATACTGTCAACCTAGAAAAAGAAGGACGAATTTCGCCAAAGTTTGACTCTATAAATGACAAATCTATAATTTACTTCTGTGATTAAAAAGCCCTCAGTAAGCTTTGTCTTGTAATGGAAAATTTTGGATTTATTAATAATTTATTTTCTTAAACATTGGATAAAATTAGATTTTTCCAGAGCAGAAAATACTCAACTTTGCTTAATAATTGTGACCACTTTTGGTTATTTGGTTTGTTGACTGTTGAGTAATTAGACCATCATTTTAGAATTCTGGGAGGTAATCTGAAATGCTAAGGCAGTATTTTCAGCAGTTAACATGCCTTGTTAGATTTCAAACTGGATTCATAGTATTTTGCGTGAGTAGAATTTAAACTTCATGCTTTCTCTCTAGTAGCAATCAGTATGCTGAATACAAAATTCTCGGTGACATAGGAAAAGGAAACATTTATTGGTAATAAGTGCACACTAATTGGCTTTGCTTCATGTATTCTATACATTTCAATTAATTTATGTGTTCACCACTAAGATTTATCTTACTGTATCTGAAGGCTGGAGTGATAGCACAGTCGGTAGTGCGTTTGCCTTGCATGCTGCGACCCGGGTTTGATTCCTCCGTCCCTCTCGGAGAGCCCGGCAAGCTACTGAGAATATCCTGCCCTCACAGCAGAGCTTGGCAAGCTCCCTGTTGGGTATTCAATATGCCAGACACAGTAACAACAAGTCTTACAATGGAGATGTTACTGGTGTCTGCTCAAGCAAATCGATGAACAATGGGAGGACAGTGCAGTGCTACAGTATCTGAAGGTAAATGTTAATTTCTGAGAGTGGATAAGGAATAGCCTTTCCTCAAAAGCTTAGCTTATTCAGGGATATTTGGAAAATGCTGAGAATATATCTATGATGTGTGGAAAGTGATAACCAAGACACAGCGATGTCTGAGAGTTTCATCAGAGTCCTGGTGACAGGAAAGTGAGAGCAAAGAGGCTTTCCTTCCTGGAGAATCTTTTTCTTTTCCTTTTGGGTTACCTCAGCGATGCACAGGGGTTACTCCTGGCTCTGCACTCAGGAATTACTCCTGGGTGGGTGGTGGTGTGGGGGATTGGGGGACCATTTGGGATGCTGGAAATTGAACCCAAGTCGGCCGCATACAAGGCAAATGCCCTACTCGCTGTGCTATCACTCCAGCACCCTTTCTGGAGAATCTTTAGGGAAGTGAAAACAGGGTTTCTTCTATAAGCATGGTGTTGGGGAGGATCAGTTCTCACTCCTAATGTTTCCTTCTCTCTGGGAAGAGCCTCAGGGTGCGGTCTCTGACCCACGCCCTTCTCTCCTCTCTGCATTCTGGAACTTATCCTGTACTTGAAGCGATGACTATGGCTAAATTCTGGATTCTTCTCTTGGCAGTGAGCTGGGCTAGAGCCTAGCTTCTTGAACTCCAATCTCTGACCTTACATGGGGTCAGTCACATCACTGACTGCAGGGTCATGAAAATTTGTTCTTAAATAAATGTGTGGTCTATTATCAGTAAGTGTTTGATTTGCATATCTATTTTATATTCCCAGAGTCAGGGTCATATATACATCTCTTGGGTGACCAGGGTTTGTGAGCATTGGAAAAGCTGAGGAGCTGGTTTCAGGGACTGGTTTCCTCCGCTTGTCCTCGTCCATGTCTCCATGTCTTTCTTTCTTTCTTTCCTTCCTTCCTTCCTTCCTTCCTTCCTTCCTTCCTTCCTTCCTTCTTTCTTTCTTTTTGCTCTTGCTTTTTGGGTCACACCCTGCAATGCACAGGTTACTCCTGGCTCTGCACTCAGGAATTACTCCTGGCAATGCTCAAGGGACCCTATGGGATGCTGGGAATTGAACCCAGGTCGGCCGTGTGCAAGGCAAATGCCCTACCTGCTGTGCTATCGCGCCAGCCCCAGTGCTATTCAGTGTCTTACCTGGACAGGTGCGTCTGTGAGAGGCAGGGCTGGCTTGCTCCGAATGGGTACACAGCTCTAGCTCTGTGTAATGCAGCATGAACTGTCCAATTTGGTCTTGACTCATTTCCCTGTACCTCAGCCTGGGGCAGACCTGGCATGTACCCTCTCACACTGACTCTTAGCTTCCACTAAGACAGGTGGGAGTGAGGGTCCAGGCTGAAGCACAGTTTCTTTGCTGCTGAATGCTTACTCGCAAGCACAGGGTGTCTCAGTGTTGGTACTTAGGAGTGAAGTGAGGCCGTTGAGCATTGAATGTGCTTCTTGTTCACACCTACCTGCTCTGCAGACTGGGTATGGCTGCAGAGGATGCCTTTGGGAGTGGGATGCTACATGCTAGAAGGATTTCTGACCCCTAATCACGCCAATGGAACATGTGCCCTGGACGGCGACTTTAAGAACTTTGTAATTTCCATTTTACACATTGTAAAACCCCCTAGGTGTTGAGAGGCAATTCCATTCCTTTCCAATTTAAACCTGTGCCCGCAGGTCCTGCTGTTGAGCCAGATAATACAGAGACAACAGCTGGCGTCCATGCAAAGCTCCTTATTCAAACTATCTGATTGATGAAAGTAAATGACAAAAACCCCCCCCAGATTATTTCTCCCCTTTCAGAATGGCTCAAATTGCCTTAAATGATCTGGTTTCTGCTAGATTATGAGCCTTTCAGGGTTGACCCACTCTAAGTCAGAAAACGCTCTGGGCTGGTTGGGTGGATTTATTTTTTCTGCATGGTCAGGCTCCTAGATTGTGTCAGCTCTACACAGGAGAGGGGCAGTGCAGTGCAAGAGTGCTTGAGGGCTTGGGGCCCAGCTCTGCCCTTCCTAGGTGCTGCACCAGGGCCAGCCTGCTCCTTCCCGCTCCCCCCTCATCCAGCCACGGTAATGTTGTACCCCGGTTTTGGGTTTCCTGTTTGCAGAGAGACCAGTTCCAGAAGTGAGAATGCAAAAACAAAGGAACCTTTATTGCTAGCTCAAGCTAGGGTCCAAACCTCATCCAACGCAGTGGAGTCTTGACAAGGACCTCAACTCTAATTCTCAGGCAGTTATATATGTTTTGGTTATATAAGCATTACAATGTCTGCTAAATAACAGTTTTAATGAACTGACAGGCTTTACCTAATATGGTCATGATTGGGTCTGGCCACGTGCTAGGCTTGGGGTTTTTCCATCTAAGTCATGCCAGTTTGGGGATTTTCTATCTAGGTCATGTCTAGCTCCCTCTTGCCTTCGGTTTTTAGGGTATTAGTTTTGTTACTGCAGTCCACTGGGAAATGGGAACCTACATCTTGCTAGCTTCTTAGCTCACAGGAGACTGTCATGGTGGCACCTGTGCCCTCGCAGTGAAAAGGGGTCTCACCTCACGACAGGTCGTGGAGTGAAGGAGCATCGCTGATGTGAATGGCCTGGACACAGCTCTTAAGTGCTGGAGCTCTTCCCAAGGACAGGAAGTGGGATGATTTGTGCCTCGGCTGATGGGTGAGAAAGTTTGACTCAGGCAGAAACCAGGGAAGTGGTGTGGAAATCCAGCAGTTGAGGCTGAAGCCATGTGCAGGTGTGATGGCAAGGAGAGTGGCAGAGTCAGTGGAGCTCAGAACTGCTCCGTGCAGTGCTGGTGCCCAGAGGAGGTTATCTGGGGGCACAGAGCTGAGACACAAGAGGTACAACAGTCTCCCAGAGCACCTCAGCAAAGACCCAGACAAGAGGTTGAAGCAACTGAACTTTCCTCTCACTGTCCTGGATGCTGGAGTCCCTGGTTAGTGCTGAAAATGCAGCCTTCTTTCCTCCTGGGCCTGTAGCTACTCTGCATGGTCACTCCTCTGTGTCTGTACTCAGATCTCTTCTTCCAGTCAGACGGGGAACCACCCCAATGGCTTCGTTTTATTTGTCAATAAATAGGTGGTTTGGTGGGGGGTAGGGGAGTCCTCCTTAGTTGGTGCTCAGAGGAGCCTCCAAGTGATCTTCTGGGGACCAGGTGCAGCTGGAGATGGAACCCAAGGCTCTTGCATGGGAAGCAGGGCCCAGCCCTGGGAGCCTTCTCCCTGGGCTTACTTTCATTCTTTAGCTCTGGAAGACCCTTACTTAAGCACAGTTGCATTCTGAGCATCCACGGGAACGACTTCAAGATGGGGATGCAGAGGACTGGCTGTGACTCTACTACAGGAGGCAAGAAGCGGGAAGCAGTGCATCATAGAATGAAGAAACAGGGGCCCTTGCCAATGGAAGGACGAGGGGCTGTCTTGGAGAAGAGGCAAAAGGGGAAAGCAGGCTGATCCCTATGGGGGTCCAGGTAGGGGACCCCATTTCCAGTCAGAGTGTCCAATCAGGGTCTGACTTGTGCTGTAAAGAAGCCTCTAAGTTCTGCAGAGAGAAGATCTTGAGAAGTGTGTGCGTGAGATCGAGGGCCATAAGTTGGCAGGAGACCATCTTGGATTCTGTTTCAGAGTTTGTAGTGTGGGCAGGAGAATCTGAGCAGCTGGATGAGAAGATGGACTGGGAAATAGACTCATGCTATCTCAGCAAGGCTGCTGGGGCAGAAAGGATTTATTGGATGACTGGTGTGGGTGGGTGGAATGTTGTTTGTATGTGCATGTATACACGTGTGTGCATGTGTGTGTGCATGTGTGGTGTGCGTTTGTGCATTGTATGTGGTGTGTGGTGTGTGTATGCGTGTGTGGTGTGTGTATGTGTGTATGTGTGTGCGTTGTGTGTGGTGTGTGTATGGTGTGTGTATTCATGTGCGTGTTGTGTGTGTGATGTGTATCTGTGTGTGTGCATGCATGCATGTGTGGTGTGTCAGTGTGTGTGTTTGTGTGTGTCTGTGTTGCAAGGATTTAAGAATGCCACTCAAAAGTAACAAAATAGGAGACTAACACCCAAGAATAGCCGAGATAGGTACCAGGAGGTTTACTCCATGACTTGGAGGCCAGCCGCACACACTAGGGGAGAAGGCAGCTCAGTTAGAGAAGGGAGCACCAAATAAAGGGTATTGGGAGGATCCTCCCAGGATGGGAGATGCACGCTGAAAGTAGACTATAGACCGAACATGATTGTCTCTCAATGGCTCTTTTGCAAATCACAGCACCCAAAAGGAGAAAGAGAACAAAAGGGAATGCCCTGCCACAGAGGCAGGGTGGGTTGGGGGGATGGGGGAGTGGGAGGGATACTGGGATCCATGGTGGTGGAGAATGAGCACTGGTGGGGGGATGGGTACTCAATCGTTGTATAACTGAAACCCACTTAATCACTTAACTTCCCGTTAATTGTCGATTTGCTCGAGTGGGCGCCAGTAACGTCTCCATTTGTCCCTGTCGCGTGCTAGTGTGGCCCAATGGCATCTGTTTGCTCTAGGAACATGAAGAGCCTCAAACCGATCGTTCATGGTCTTGATGAATAAGTCTGACCATCTGGTAGGTGGACGGCCACATGGTCTTTTGACAACCCGTGGAATCCAGTCAGTAACAGTTCTAGTCCAGAGGTCATCTTTAAATCTCATTATATGACCAGCCCATCTGATTTTTGACACCTTGGCAAACAAGACAGCATTCCTGATTCTTGATCGCCGATGGATGTCGGAACTCTGGATTCTTTCTCTCATTTGAGTGAAAAGTGATATTCCAAGCATAGCTCTTTCAATTCCTCTTTGGGAGACCCGAATAGCATTCTCATCCTGTTTGCGTAGGGCCCATCTCTGAGGCATATGTTAATGCAGGAAGAACAGTGGAATCAAAGAGATGTGCCCAGAGCTGGAGGTTCTTTATCCTCTTAGCTATTTCTTGGACGCTCTTGAAGGCATTCCAAGCCGCTCTCTTCCTCCTGCGCAGCTCGGGTGCCAGGCCATTTGTCATGTTGACTTCTCGAGCTAGGTACACATAGCTGTTGCATTCGGAGATGGTCGTTCTGTTGAGAGCAAATGGGGCATAAGGAATGAGACTGTTTCTCATAAACATTGTCTTCATAAGATTCATCTGTAGTCCGACCTTTCCACATTCACAGTCGAAGTCGGCCAGCATTTGTGCTCCTTGGCTGATGTTTGGTGTTATTAAAACAATATCATCAGCAAAGTGGAGGTGGTGTAGTTGCCAACCATCTATCTTCACTCCCATTCCTTCCCATTCCAGTCGTCGCATGATGTTCTCGAGGGTGGCACTGAAACGTTTCAGTGAAATGGTATCACCCTGCCGAACCCCTCTCTTGACATGGATGATTACTTCTTTGTAGAATGGTGAGATCCTGGTAGTGAATCCGCAATACAGCTCATGGAGGATCTTGATGTATTGAGTTTGAATGCCCTGATTGACTAGGGCTTCAATGACCGCTTCCGTCTCAACAGAATCAAAGGCCTTCTTTAAATCAATGAACATTAGACAGAGCGGTATCTTGAACTCCCGAGAAACCTCAATGAGCTTGGTTATTGTGTGGATATGGTCGATGGTGCTGAATCCTTTGTGGAACCCGGCTTGCTCGCATGGTTGTCCTTCATCTAGTGTTCTGCCAATCCTATTTAGGATGACTCGAGTGAACAACTTGTAGATGACAGACAATAGGCAGATCGGGTGATAGTTGCCAATGTCATGGATGTCTCCCTTCTTGAACAGTAGTACAGTCCTGCTGGTTTTCCATTTGGACAGAACCTTGCATTCAGACAGGTAGCGAGTGAAGAGCCGAGCCAGTGTATTGATGAGTACTGACAGCAGGTTCTTCGGGTGTTCAGGTCTGACCTTGTCTGGGCCGGGTGCTGTTCGTTTCTTTACTGACGAAATGGCGTGTCGGATTTAGGAAGGGAGAACATTGGGAACGACATACCCATCCTGTGGAATTTGGTATGTCGGCAAGTGGATATGACTATTGAAGAGATTTGAGTAGAAGTCATGGATAATCTTCTCCATTGCCGTTCTGGAGGATGTGATGGATCCATCAGGACGTTGGAGGGCAGTCATCTTGGTCTTGTAATTGGCGAAGGACAGGCGGGCATTACGAATACTTTTCCCGGCTTCTGCCACATCTACCAGCACTTCTGTTCTTCTCTCTTTGAGGTCTTCTTTGATCGCATCTCTGCACTGCTTTGCGAGCTCAAATGTTAGCATGCGGTTGCCTGAGGCATGCGCCAAACCACGTTGGCAAATAAGCTCAAGAGTTTTGGAAGACAGGCATTTTTTTGTGGCTATCTCTGTTTTGGCGTTCCTTGCACAATCATGGAGGTGCTGAACCATACGATTGTATTCCTCGTGAATGTTGTCAACAATGGCATCTTCCCATGTTGCCGCAATAGTGCCAAAGAGCTCCCAGTTGATGGTTGTTCTGGGAGTTCTCTTTTTAAACTTTGCAGCCCTTTCTCCCCGTTCTGTGAAGTAGAATTTTGCATGAAGGAGACAGTGGTCCGATCTCGTTTGGAATTTTGGGACAACAGCAACATCGGTCAGGCAAAACCGTCGATTGAATATGATGTGGTCTGATTGAATATTTTGTTGTGGAATCATCCACCGGGAGACTCCCATGTCCAACGTTTAGATTCAGCCTTCTGGAACTGTGAGTTACCATGGATGGTCTTGGTCGACATGATGAACTCAGACAGTCTCTCACCCTGTTCGTTCCATTCTAGGCCATGGGTCCTGATGTGAAGTTCTTCAGCTGATCTTCTCGGTTCTATCTTGGCATTAAAATCACCCACAATGATCTTGTAGAAGGTGTGGTCTTCTTTATAGAACTTCTCCAGCTCCATGTAGAACTTCTCAATGTCTTTTTCATCATAATGAGATGTTGGTGCATAGACAACGAAGATAGAAACTGCCAGCAGTGAGCTACATCTAAGAATGCCACTCAAATGAAATGGGGCAGGTTGTGATGGTTTGGTATTTGGTGAGTATGACTGTCCTGAAGATGAAATAAGTGTTCACAGGTGTATGATTTCCTGCTGTATCAGATGACCACACAGTCAGCGTTAAACTACACAGTGAATTATCATAGAGTTCTGAAATCAGGAAGTCCAAACTCACTTGCTTTGGGTTACACTCAGGGTGCCGAGGGGAACATATCTTTGCTGGAGGGTCCTTGGAGGCTCTAAGCCCTGTCCATGCTGGCTTCCAGAGGCTGCCTGCATTTCTGGACTTCAATGTCAAAATTCCTCAGCCCAACCTCTGCTTTTGTTATCACATCTCTGATTCCAACTCTTTGCTTCCCTCTTACAAGGACTAAGATTGCATTTTGACCCATCTGGGTAACCCATGCAAACCTCCATATATCAAGAATTATTTTTTGGATGGGCTGGAGAGATAGCACAGCGGTAGGAAATTTGCCTTACAAGCGGCCAACATGGCCGACCCGAGTTCGAGTTCTCCGCCCCTCTCAGAGAGCCCGGCAAGCTACTGAGAGTATCTCGCCCGCACGGCAGAGCCTAGCAAGCTACCCTCGACATATTCGATATGCCAAACACAGTAACAACAAGTCTCACGATGGAGACGTTACTGGGCCCGCTCGAGCAAATCAATGAACAACGGGAGGACTCTCTACTCTTTCTCTCTATTTTTTGGATGATATTTGCAAAGTTCTTTATCATGTAGTTCACATGTTAGCAACACATTCCAGGGAACATGACAGGGACATTTTGGGGGTGGCACAATTCTACCTCCCACAAATATGAAAGCTTGGCATGTGCACATCGTAGGCCTTTACCTTCTCCATTTTATTAGAACCCAAGCATTATGGTTCCATCTCTCTGAAAGAGTCAGCAAGACCTCTTCAAGCCCTCTGAGGAAGGGATTTTAGTTTGCGGTGCCATAGCTCTGCGTGCTTGACACAACTTCTCTTCCTATAATCTGGTATCACACACCTTACATTAATATTTAAGCACACAATTTCAGTGTCACACATCTGACTGTACTTCATTAAGAATTTATATTAAGCTATAATTGTCATCTTGATAAAATCACAGCAGTTCAAAAATATTAAGGACTTCATGACTTTATATCAAGTTGTATAGTTTGCATTTTTTACTTATTGAGGAAAGTGTCCTTCAATGTCTTAACAGAAATGCATCCAAATCAAGACGTTAATTATAAATGTTTGATGATAGTGATATATGGATGAAACAATGATCACTTTTTACTTGTTAAATTTGGTAAGGCAGAGTGCTAGAAGCAAGCTAACCACTCCTCAAACTTTAATTGCATATCATCAAATTTGGAATTCTCAATTTGGTTCATAACCTTTCCTACCACAATAAAATTTAGTTGCTCTGTGATAAATGTTGCAGTGAATATATTAAGATCAGGCAATTTCTTCTGGCTATCGATTCACTAAATGACCTTGTGTTTTTTTTACACAATAAATACAGGTCTCTGAGATAAAGACATATACTCATACTTGCCAATTAGAGTTCTAATAAAGATCTCAGAACTTGCCCGTGGTATTTTTGGAACCAACCCACCACAGACTTTATGCCCTCTTATGCACCTAGGTGAGTGGATCAACATCTTAATACCAGGAGATATTTCTTCACCTGGCCACTTCTCAGAGTCATTTATAAAAAGTGAGATTTCATAGCAAACTTTGGAACTCTTTTTGCTCTTTGGTTCTCATCACACTCATTCCCCTTCTGGAGAGAGGACAGATCTGCTTACTGCTTATTGCAGAGCCAGGCACCCAGGCTCAAGGCTCCAGCCTGCACTGTCCGTTACATAGACGGACTCCCGTTGGACTTAGCATGGACTAGGAGGATTCGCTTCTCCAAGAAGCAGCCATGGAAAGGTAAATTCTCCCACTGCTCTTATGGTGAGCCATAGAGTCCTTTGACGCTGCTTCGTGCTTCTCTCAGCATTCACACAAGGTGTCCAACTCATCTTTTTTTTTTCTTTTTGGGTCACACCTGCCGTTGCCCAGGGGTTATTCCTGTCTCATACACTCAGGAATTATTCCTGGCGGTGCTCAGGGGACCATATGGAATGCTGGAAATCGAACCCAAGTCAGCTGTGTGCAAGGCAAACGCGCTACCTGCTGTGCTATCGCTCCAGCCCCAACTCATCTTTTCTGATTGTCCCTTTTGGTGAAAGTCATCCACACTGCTAAACTGTCAAAGCAGTTGGCATTTGGGGTTTTGTTTTGTGCCTTGGGAGGCCCTTTCGGGAAAGCCTTCCCCTGCAGTGGAACAGCTGTCAAGCTGGCATGGAGTCCGGGGACCGACATCTCCCAGTGAGATCGGAGACCTCTCATGGTGAGCAGCGAACCTAAGAAGAATTGATCAGCTGTATCAGAATCAAACACTTTAAATGTCCATAAAACACCTCTTTGATGTGGTGCTTCTTCACAGCTGCAGAGATTCTAAAGGTGACTTTGGGAAGAGGGACCCTACCAGCAGCTAAAGATCCCCGGAACAACGGCCAGACTCAATTGAACATTCGGTGGCTTCTGATGGTAAGAATAAACATCATAAATTTTTTCGGACATGCAGCTTGAAAGAGGACTGTGGAGACCCTTCATTTTCTCCTCTAACGATGAACTACTAGGCCTTTCTCCCAGATCCCAGACATTTAAAATCGTAGCTACTGTCTGTGAATCGTGCTCCAGGGGAAGTCACTGAAGGATGAGCTACTATTCTAGCATTAATCCCAAGTTGTCTGGAAACTAACTTCCTCATAATGAATCAGACCAAGCCGGAAGCATGATATATTTAATTATAATTGACTCTGTGTGGGCAATGCCAATCTGTACACACGTACAGGTTCTTACGGAATAATTTTTCTTACCTGATTGAGTTTTAAAACTGAAAGAAGGCCAAAGCCCAGGATGGGGGAAATAACAAATTTATCTTTAATTAAAAGGTTCGCAAGTCTCCAGCCTCGGTCTCCTATGTAGAGACTTGGTCCACTGGGCGCTTTTCTTTATTCCCATCTATCGTCCATTTAATTAGAAACAGCCTGGCTCTCTCTGCTTGGAGGGCCTGGGATGTGTGCAAGTTGTTTCAAGCAGCAGGGAGGAGAAACTCATTTTCACCAACATGGGGAGGACTGAGGAAGCCCCAGCCCCCTTTCTGGGCAGCTATGTGCCATTGGCCTTGGTCATGATGGATCCTGTGTTACCCCAGAGCCAGGGGGCCCAGAACTTCTGCCAAAAATATACAGTCTGGCTTCTGATTGATGGTGGGTATCTAGGATCGGTTTTTCATGTGCACAGGAGTGGGAGAGGGTTATTGACAGGAAGTTCCTCTGAAGCCAGCTGTGACCCATGTGCCACTGCAGATATGACCAGTGGTCTAGGCTGAGCAGGATGAGCTTGGATTATTCAGAGGCACACCTGCGATTGAAAGGGAGCCATTGAGTTCATATTTAAAAATAATACTCCCAGGTATTACTTTTGGACTCTGGATTAGAAAAGGTCTAATAGAGCACTTGTGCAAAGTTGTTGGAAAACTTTAATAATAATTAATTTGCTTGTGCTTAAAAGGTAAACTGGCCCAGCCTTCTGTTCAGATAAACAGCGCAGACTTGGTCTGCTGGGCATTGCTCCTTATCAATGCCTTTTGCTAAATTAGAAAACCTGATTCTCCTGTGCGTGAAACACTGGGGAGGTTTCCAGGGGATGAAAATACTCATATCTACTGCCAGCAAGGAAGAGCTCAGTGTATTCTCCAGATGGTGTTGGTGCTGGGGGTGGGGGGGCGGCCTTGTTCTCAGAGTTGGGCATCAGGGTGCAATTTGCTCTCTCTCCTGTCCCTGGATATGTGACCCACATTCCAGCTCTTCCCGGCACCAGGTCCCTGCAGATAGGGCTAGAAAGAAGTTTATCATTAAGAAAACTCTTTAAAGAACCAGACAAGGTCTCTTAATTTTGTTGCACCCATCTCAAATTTCATTGACTTATGCACATCTTCATAGAATATAAAGACACATATATGTGTGTGTATATCATTGTATCACTGTCATCCCATTGTTCATCGATTTACTCGAGTGGGTGCCAGTAACATCTCCATTTGTCCCAGCCCTGAGATTTTATCAACCTCTCCTTACTCATCTTTTCCAATGGTATTGGAGGCTCTTTCAGGGTCAGGGGAGTGAGACCCTTTATGGTTACTGTTTTTGGCATATAGAATACGTCACGGGTAGCTTGCCAGGCTCTGCCATGTGGGCGGGATACTCTCAGTAGCTTGCCGGACTCTCCGAGATATATATATATATCTTATATATCTCATGTCTCAGTTGTTCTGTGCAGAGCTTTTAAATTTGAGATAGCCCATTTATTTTTGTTTTGGTTGTCTTTGGCATTATGGTCATCTTGTTCAAGGTTCCTGTGTGGTCAATCTCCTGGAGAGTTCTGCTGAGGTTTTCTTCAATATTCTTTATGGATTCTGGTCTAATCTTGAGATCTTTAATTTACTTTGAGTTTACTTTTGTGAATGGTGTGAGGTACATTCTAATTTCATATTTTTACATGTGGCTATCCAGTTTTGCCAACACTGTTTGTTGAAGAGATTTTCTCCACTTCGTATATTTAGTTCCTTTGTCATAGATTGGGCTGGAGCGATAGCACAGTGGTAGGGCATTTGCCTTGCCATGGCCGACCCGAGTTCGATTCCTCCGCCCCTCTTGGAGAGCCCGGTAAGCTACCGAGAGTATCTCGCCTGCACGGCAGAGCCTGGCAAGTGACCCGTGATGTATTCGATATGCCAAACACAGTAGCAACAAAGTCTCCAATGGAGACGTTACTGGGCCTGCTTGAGCAAATTGATGAACAATGGGAGGACAGTCATAGATTAGCTGCCCATAAATCTTGGGGCTTAACTCAGGAATCTCCTTTCTATTTCATTGTTCTGTATGTTTATCTTTAGTCCAGTACCATGCATTTATTATTGTTGCTTAGTAGTGCGGGTAGGGCGTTCGCCTTACAAGTGGCCAACATGGCCGACCCGAGTTCGATTCCTCCGCCCCTCTTGGAGAGCCCGGCAAGCTACCGAGAGTATTCGATATGCCAGACACAGTAACAACAAAGTCTCCAATGGAGACGTTACTGGGCCCGCTCGAGCAAATCGACGATCAACGGGAGGGGCCTTTTAGTAGTATAGAATTATGTACATAAGGAACTATTATTAATTGTATTATAAATCACAGAATATCAATCAATAAAAAATTTACTAGGGAAGTTGGGTCATCTTTTACAACATTCCCTTTGGTATTTATATTGCCAGCAGTGATATCAATAAGTGTTAGTGGAAATTTCCTATTCTTTAATAGAATGTCTTAGTGTGCTGATCTATTTCACTTGGTGTTTGATCACAAGTGTTTGGTTAGACAATTTAAAAGGAAAAATTCTTGAATCTGACAAGTTTAGCCGAGAGGACTAGTGGGAACCATCCAATACCATCAAACACCAAACACAGCTGAGACCATAACACTGTAGCAGTGTCCTCCCCTTGTTCATCGGATTGCTCGAGCTGGCCCAGTAACATCTCCATTGTGAGACTTGTTACTGTGTTTGGCATATCAAATATGTCACGGGTAGCTTGCCAGGCTTTGCCATGAGGGCAAGATACTCTCAGTAGCTTGCCAGGCTCTCCGAGAGTGGTGGGGAATTGAACCTGGGCCGACCAGGTTGGCCCTGTGCAAGGCAAATGCCCTACCTGCTGTGCTAAAAATTCCATTTGAAAAGAACCATTTACAAATACCAGAAGTTAGACTGTGGCTTAGGAACTCAGGACTTCTTGTTTGCGAGGAAGCCTGGCCTTGAAGGGGAGGGAGGTCTGTGGTGACTGCCCCATTCTAGCACTGTGTTCTGAGTCCTTCATGAGACCCGTCCTCCAGGGAGGGGACTGCAGAGTCTGGCCTCTATCTTCTGAGGCTCTGCACACTTACACGCTCAGAGGGCAGAGAGCAGCCACCTGTTTGTTACCGAAGGCTGCTGCCTGGTCTGGGAAGTGGCTGTCTCTGGTGGGGGCCAAGGGGGGGTTGTGGGTGGAGGAGTGGCTAAGACTAGTCTGTTCATCTGACAAGCAAATTCTGAGCTGCAACACTGCCTCTCAAAGGAGTGGAGAAAGTTGCGTGAACTTTCAGTTTTATCTTTTAGCAGGAAGCTTAAAGGAAGAGCCAAACTCTCAGCTTTCTATCCTGAGTCCTGGCACACAGATGCTGGAGGAATCCCAGAGTTCCAAACCAAGGTCCAGGCGTGTCTGTGTGTTATAACCCATGCGTCACCACAGCTTTCACTAAAACATTCCACTGAAATCTTTGTTGAGTTTCCTCTAAGAGAGAAGGAATGGGGTGACAACCACAGAGTTATAATCTATTTGTTTTTGTTTTTTTTCTTTTTTTGGTGACACCTGGCAATGCTCAGGGGTTACTCCTGGCTCTGCACTCAGGAATTACTCCTGGCAGTGCTTGGGGGACCATATGGGATGCAAGGAATCGAAACTGGATTGGCTGCATGCAAGGTAATTGCCCTACTGTCTGTACTATAGTTCTGGCCCCAGGAGAGACTCTTTGGGGTCCTAATGGACCCCCCAGCATCTGCTACTGTCCTCTAGGAACCTTCCTTCTTTCCATGCTTGCTTCTCACTTCATGTTTTTGGTCATTTCTAATTTTCTGATTGCTCAAGAGCTGCTTTCTCAAGAAGATAAATTGTTTTTGTTTTTATTATGCAACTCTTCAATACAAGTATACACAGAGAAGACTAATAAAAACCAAGATGCCATTCCAACTACCAGGCAAGTTACAGCCTGGCTTTTAGTCTGGCAGCTAACAGGGCTTGAGTATCTCTGGCACAAGCGAGAGAACACACACAGTCCGGGTTTGCTTTGGTCTCTGCTGTTGTTCTGAGGCTGGGCTGCGGATGGGCTGGTATTTCATTGCCCTACTTCAACATGCATGAGCCAGACATAAAAGAATGATAAAATGCATTGGAGAAGACAGGAAAACTAGGTCGTGCTTTGTTGGATTTGTCTGGAGAGGGTACATGTGTGATTCCAAGTTCAAACCAGTGAAGATAGCAGCTGTCAGAAACAGTTCTTTGGAGAACTTTGAATCTCATAAACAAAGAATGAATGTTTCTACCTCTTCCTGGTTTTCAGAAACTTCTATTTCCAGGATTTCAGAAACGATTTGATTAGAATTAATTTCTCATTTTTGTGTCTGTCTCCATTTCTCTTCAGGGATATATTATAACACTGGACTTTGAGAGCCTCAAATGTAGTTCCTGTTGGACAGTGGGTCAACTTTATTAGCAATTTATCTTCATTATGCCTCTCAGAGAGCTTCGCAAGCTGCCGAGAGTATCCTACCTGCACGGCAGACCCTGGGAAGCTACCCATGGCGTATTCAATATGCCCAAAACAGCAACAATAACAGGTCTCATTCCCCTGACCCTGAAAGAGCCTCCAATCGTTGGAAAAGATGAGTAAGTAGAAGCTGTTAAAATCTCAGGGCTGGGATGACTGGAGATGCTACTGGCGCCTGCTCAAGTAATCAATGAACAATGGGATGACAGCGACAGTGACAATGATAGTATCTTCATTAGCAAGCCAATGTGTTAGCAGCAAAACTATTTGATTCTTTCACCCAATTTGTGTATATAATCTCAGTTGAATGCCAATTTCCTACTTCACTGCTACTAGCTTTAACTAATAACAAATCTCAAGCGAAGCATATAAAACCCAATATTATTTGATCTCAAAGGGGAATAAGGACTCTTATATTTCTACAAACCACCTTGCCACTTCTTTGTCTATTCTTAAGCTGCTTCAAACCATCTTAAAACAAAGGAAAATTAATCAAACCAATCAAGGCCAACAATTCTGGGAGATTCTCAGAATCAGAAAACATGGAGAATATAGAAATCAAAAAGTCACCCTGTCTGAGTCCCAGAAATGAAATCATAAATCATAAGTGATTTATAGTGATCACACATTAAAAGAACCACATATATCTTTAAAAATATATTTGGGCCACCTGGCGGTACTCAGGGCTTACTTCTGGTTCTGTGTTCAGGGTTCACTCCTGGTGGGGTGCTAGGGATTGAACCTCAATGGGCTATATGTAAGACAATTAACCTATTCGCTGTACTATCAATCTGGATCCAGATCATGTATATATACATATAAATATAATATAAATTTTAAACATAAAATAATAGATATAAAAATACATATAAAATTAATATAAATACATATATGTATTTTAGAAAAGTAAGCAAAACACCTTCTCACTTAACAGAATAATTATCATCAGGTCTTAGCTGGGCACAAAATATTTTAAATTTTCAGAAGTTGAATGACGTGAATTCATTCAGAACTAACTCTGTTTCGCAGTAGAAACAGGAAATCTCAAATCTCATAGGCTAGCGATAATGACGTTTCACTTTCCATTCACACTTGCCAGGATGTTCTGGTAAGGATGCTTGCCTTTGCAGGTTCAGGTGAGTATTTTTTAAAATTTTTTTCTATTATTTTATAAGGCAGTTCACAGCATTTGGTTACATTTAATATTCAAACACCAATCCCACCACCATTACACCTTTCCACCACCATATTTGGGATGTTTCCATCCAAGCCCCAATCCCTGTCCCAAAGCAGAAACAAAATAATATATTTTGTATTGTTTGTTTTGAAAAACCGCTGAAAATGTTACAAAAAGGTATCCATAGAGCAAACAGTATGAAGTTTGTTCTATTTTGGCAGTGGCCATTAAGACCTTCTTTAGGATATCACTAAAATATTGTAAAAGGTTGAGTGATGTGAACTTTTGTATATCACTTCACTTGATCACTTGATCCCCCGTTATTCATCGATTTACTCGAGCGGGTGCCAGTAACGTCTCCATTCATCCATGTTGCGTGCTAGCGTAGCCCAATGACATTTGTTCGTTCTAGGAACATGCAGAGCTTCAAACCGATCATTCAGGGTCTTGACGAAGAAGTCTGACCATCTTGTAGGTGGGCGTCCACGCGATCTTTTAACATCCGTGGAATCCAGTCAGTAATGGCTCTAGTCCAGCGGTTGTCTGTAAATCTCATTACGTGTCCAGCCCATCTGATTTTTGATGCCTTGGCAAATGAGACAGCGTCCCTGATTCTTTTTTTTTTTAATTAAAAAGGTAAAGGTAAAGGCCCTCCCGTTGATCATCGATTTGCTCGAGCGGGCCCAGTAATGTCTCCATTGGAGACTTTGTTGTTACTGTGTCTGGCATATCAAATACTCTCGGTAGCTTGCCGGGCTCTCCGAGAGGGGCGGAGGAATCGAACTCGGGTCGGCCATGTTGGTCGCTTGTAAGGCGAACGCCCTACCCGCTGTACTATCGCTCCAGTCCCCATATTATATAATATTAATAATATTATTAAAATATTATTAAGAATAATATTAATATTAAATATAAAGGTAAAAAGGTAAAGGCCCTCCCGTTGATCATCGATTTGCTCGAGCGGGCCCAGTAACGTCTCCATTGGAGACTTTGTTGTTACTGTGTCTGGCATATCGAATACTCTCGGTAGCTTGCCGGGCTCTCCGAAATATTAAATATATCAAATATATAAATATATTTATAATATTAAAAATAATCACTTAATCACTTAACTTCCCGTTAGTCGTCGATTTGCTCGAGCGGGCGCCAGTAACGTCTCCATTTGTCCCTGTCGCGTGCTAGTGTAGCCCAATGGCATCTCTTCGCTCCGGGAACATGGAGGGCCTCAAACCGATCGTTCATGACCTTGACAAAGAAGTCTGACCATCTGGTAGGTGGGCGGCCACGCGGTCTCTTGACATCCCGTGGAATCCAATCAGTAACAGCTCTAGTCCAACGGTCGTCTTTAAATCTCATTACGTGACCAGCCCATCTGATTTTTGACACCTTGGCAAATGAGACAGCGTCCCTGATCCTTGATCGTCAACGGATGTCAGAACTCCGGATTCGTTCTCTCATTTGAGTGAAATGTGATACTCCAAGCATAGCTCTTTCTATTCTTCTTTGGGAGACCTGAATGGCGTTCTCATCTTGTTTGCGTAGGGCCCAGGTCTCTGAGGCATATGTTAATGCAGGAAGAACAGTGGAATCAAAGAGATGTGCCCGGAGCCGGAGGTTCTTCGTCCTCTTAGCTATTTCTTCGACGTTCTTGAAGGCGTTCCAAGCCGCTCTCTTCCTCCTGCGCAGCTCGGGTGCCAGGTCATTTGTCATGTTGACCTCTCGACCTAGGTACACATAGCTGTTGCATTCGGAGATGGTCGTTCCATTGAGAGCGAATGGGGCGTCAGGAACAAGGCTGTTTCTCATAAACATTGTCTTCGTAAGATTCAGCTGTAGTCCTACCTTTCCACACTCATGGTCAAAGTCGGCCAGCATTTGTGCCGCTTGGCTGATGTTTGGTGTTATTAAAACAATGTCATCAGCAAAGCGGAGGTGGTGTAGTTGCCGACCATCTATCTTCACTCCCATTCCTTCCCATTCCAGTCGTCGCATGATGTTCTCGAGGGTGGCACTGAAGAGTTTTGGTGAAATGGTATCACCCTGCCGCACCCCTCTCTTGACATCAACGATCACTTCTTTGTAGAATGGTGAGATCCTGGTAGTGAATCCGCAATACAGCTCACGGAGGATCCTGATGTATTGGGCTTGAATGCCCTGATTGGCTAGGGCTTCAATGACCGCTTCCGTCTCAACAGAATCAAAGGCCTTCTTTAAATCAATGAACGTTAAGCAGAGCGGCATCTTGAACTCCCGAGAAACCTCAATGAGTTTGGTTACTGTGTGGATATGGTCGATGGTGCTGAATCCTTTGCGGAACCCTGCTTGCTCACATGGTTGTCCTTCATCTAGTGTTCTGCCAATCCTATTCAGGATGACTTGAGTGAACAACTTGTAGATGACAGACAATAGGCAGATCGGGCGATAGTTGCCAATGTCATGGATGTCTCCCTTCTTGAACAGTAGTACGGTCCTGCTGGTTTTCCATTGAGATGGAACCTTGCATTCAGACAGGTAGCGAGTGAAGAGCCGAGCCAGTGTATTGATGAGTACTGACAGCAGGTTCTTCAGGTGTTCAGGTCTGACCTTGTCTGGGCCGGGTGCTGTTTGCTTCTTTACTGACGAAATGGCGTGTCGGATTTCGGAAGGGAGAACGTTGGGAACGACATACCCATCCTGTGGAATTTGGTATGTCGGCAAGTGGACATGGCTATCAAAGAGATTTGAGTAGAAGTCATGGATAATCTTCTCCATTGCCGTTCTGGAGGATGTGATGGATCCATCAGGACGTCGGAGGGCAGTCATCTTGGTCTTATAGTTGGCGAAGGACAGGCGGGCGTTACGAATACTTTTCCCGGCTTCTGCCGCATCTACCAGTACTTCTGCTCTTCTCTCTTTGAGGTCTTCCTTGATCGCATCTCTGCACTGCTTTGCAAGCTCGGACGTTAGCTTGCGGTTGCCTGAGGCATGCGCCAAACCACGCTGGCGAATTAGCTCAAGAGTTTTCGAAGATAGGCGACTTTTTGTGGCTATCTCTCTCTTGGCGTTCCTCGCACATTCATGGAGGTGCTGAACCAGTCGATCGTATTCCTCGTCAATGTTGTCAACAATGGCATCTTCCCATGTTGCCGCAATAGTACCAAAGAGTTCCCAGTTGGTGGTAGTTCTGGGAGTTCTCTTTTTGAACTTTGCAGCCCTTTCTCCCCGCTCTGTGAAGTAGAATTTTGCACAAAGGAGACGGTGGTCCGATCCCGTTCGAAATTTTGGGACAACAGCGACATCAGTCAGGCAAAACCGTCGATTGAATATGATGTGGTCTATTTCGTTGTGGAATCGTCCACCGGGAGACTCCCATGTCCATCGTTTAGATTCTGCCTTCTGGAACTGTGAGTTACCATGAATGGTCTTGGTCGACATGATGAACTCAGACAGTCTCTCACCCTGTTCGTTCCATTCTAGGCCATGGGTTCCGATGTGAAGTTCTTCAGCTGATCTTCTCGGTCCTATCTTGGCATTAAAATCACCCACAATGATCTTGTAGAAGGTGTGGTCTTCTTTATAGAATTTCTCTAGCTCCATGTAGAACTTCTCGATTTCTCTTTCATCATAATGAGATGTTGGTGCGTAGACAACGAAGATAGAAACTGCAGGCAGTGAGCCACATCTATTCAAATGTAAACGTCCGATTCGGGTTGTTAGGCATTCGAATGAATCAATGCTCTTGGCCAAGTTTGTGTTGACACATCATAAGACACTAAATACCCGTCTTCTGGAATTGTCGTACCATATTTGATAGGGTTCAAATATGGTAACACCTACAAGGGTGATTAGAGGTCACCCCAAAAGCCTCTATACCTCTCGGAAAGACTGGCAAGCTACCGAGAGTATTCCGCCCGCACGGAAGAGCCTGGCAAGCTATCCGCTGTGTATTCGATATGCCAAAACCAGTAACTACAACTGGTCTCATTCACCTGACCCTGAAGTCTTCACCGACATGGCAGCACTGAGAAGGATGAGAAAGGAGAGGCCGACAAAATCTCAAGGCCGACCTAGGCTGCCACAACGAAGGAAGACAAAAATGATCATCTGTACTTTCAATGCACGTACACTAGCATCAGATGCATCCATCGAGGACCTGATGGTACAAGCGCGAATGATCAAGTACGACATCATTGGTCTGACCGAGACAAGAAGACACGAATCTCACCATGCCGTTTTCGACACTGGAGAAGAATTGTTCCTCGGAACATGCGATAAAAGAGGTGTTGGAGGCGTCGGTGTCCTTATCAACACAAACTTGGCCAAGAGCATTAAAAATAATAATATTTTATTATATAATTTTATTATATTTTTATTTTTATTATATAATTTTATTATATTTTTATTGTATTTTTATTATATAAAAATAATAAAAATTATTATTTTTATTTATTTATTTATTTATTTTTTTATTAGTGAAGGTGAAGCACCATGAGGTACAGTTGTAGATTTACAAATCTTTCTTCTTGGATTTCGGTCATACAATGATCAAATACCCATCCCTCCACCAATGCCCATTTTCCACCACCATGGATAATATTACCCCCTCATCTCCCCGTCCCACCCTGCCTTTGTGGCAGGGCATTCCTTGATTCTTGAGCGTTGACAGAGATCAGAACTCCGGATTCTATCTCTCATTTGAGTGAATCATGATATTCCAAGCATAGCTCTTTCGATTCCTCTTTGGGAGACGCGAATAGCATTCTCATCCTGTTTTCGTGGGCCCAGGTCTCTGAGGCATATGTTAATGCAGGAAGAACAGTGGAATCGAAGAGATGTGCTCGTAGCTGGAGGTTCTTTGTCCTCTTAGTTATTTCTTCAACACTCTTGAAGGCATTCCAAGCCGCTCTCTTCCTCCTGTGTAACTCAGGTGTCAGGTCATTCATCATGTTGATTTCTCGACCTAGGTATATATAACTGTTGCATTCGGAGATGGTGGTTCCGTTGAGAGCAAATGGAGCATCAGGAACAAGGCTGTTCCTCATAAACATTGTCTTCGTAAGATTCAGCTGTAGTCCGACCTTTCCACACTCATGGTCGAAATCAGTGAGCATTTGTGCTGCTTGGCTGATGTTTGGTGTTATTAAAACAATATCAACAGCAAAGCAGAGGTGATGTAGTTGCCGACCATCTATCTTCACTCCCATTCCTTCCCATTCCAGTCGTCGCATGATGTTCTCGAGGGTGGCACTGAAGAGTTTCAGTGAAATGGTATCACCCTGCTTAACCCCTCTCTTGACATGGATGATTACTTCTTTGTAGAGTGGTGAGATCCTGGTAGTGAATCCGTAATAGAGCTCATGAAGGATCCTGATGTATTGAGTTTGTATGCCCTGATTAGCTAGGGCTTCTATATATATATATATATATATATA
This sequence comes from Sorex fumeus, assembly GCF_029834395.1. NCBI lineage: Eukaryota > Metazoa > Chordata > Mammalia > Eulipotyphla > Soricidae > Sorex > Sorex fumeus. The sequence continues at coordinate 7,175,593 of NW_026606321.1, read as the reverse complement.
TATATATATATATATACTTTTGTATATCGTCGATTTGCTCGAGCGGGCCCAGTAACGTCTCCATTGGAGACTTTGTTGTTACTGTGTCTGGCATATCGAATACTCTCGGTAGCTTGCCGGGCTCTCCGAGAGGGGTGGAGGAATCGAACTCGGGTCGGCCATGTTGGCTGTGTGCAAGGCAAACGCCCTACCGCTGTGGATGTGAGGGCGATCTGGCTGCGACATCTGTCACCCCATTGATCGCCAGGGTTGATTCGGCTGCTCTGGCTGGCTAGGCGGGTGTCCCCTTCCTCCCTCACCGCTCCATGTGCGTCCCTCCCGAAGCTGCACGCTCGGTCTAAGAGGACAGCCTTCCCCGAATAGAGACGGACTGGTCTTCGGTCGAGGATATACGAGTAGCTGCGCTCCCCTGCTAGAACCTCCAAACAAGCATGTGTATATGCATATATATATTTCCCTCTATGATTGGTTGCTTACTACTTGAACCCCATCAAATGTGGTGTGGTACCCTTGGAGATTGGGTAGGGAGTGTCTTATCTGAGGTCGTGCGGTCCAGGAATATGTGCATGAGGCTCGGCCCAAGTATGTGGGGAGCAGCCTTGAGTATGGCGATAGTTGGGTTCTGGAGTTTTTTTGGCTGCCGGGGCTGAGCCCCTTGGGGCAAGGAGGACTCTCACCCGCCCCCCCTCTGGGGCACCCGGAATGAAACAGCCTGATGCGGGGTCTGGTGGCATTGCTATGGCAGACATCCTGTTGCTCTCTTCTGGGAGAAAAAGCTGTGTGACCTCCAGGTAGACTGTTTTGGCTGATGTCACAATAGACTGTTTTGGCTGATGTCACAATAGGTATAAGGGAATGTGGCAAAAATTCTATACTAACTCCCCACGCTCCTAACCTGCAGTGATATTTCACTTGGACTTATGTGTTAGTGATCCAAACAGTTGTGCTACTTTCCCTTTGAATGAAGTAAGCACAAGAAGTTCAGAAGGACAAGGCGCTGTGATTGTCTGCCATGAGCATGGCCTGGAGAACCTTACGGCAGAGAGGCTGGTGAGGATTAAAGGCAATGATTGTAGCTCATTCAAGCCCTTCAGTCTAAAGTTAGAAGTTTCTGAGTGGTTAGAATCTTGGTTTTACTGTATTTGCTCTCACGCGGTTTGAAGTCTCCTGAGGAAATTATGGGCTCCAACACATGTTCTGAAGCTCCCTTAGCATTCTGCTTCTTGACCATCTCTCAATATTGAAACTGCCCTGAACCCTCAGAATAGACCTTTCTTGGTACCGTCTTTTTCTGGGTTGGGTTTAAAGGTATTCTGACATAATAGCATGAAGTCAGGAGATGTTCAATAGTCCCCCCTATTTTCTGGAAAATATTGTGAAAATAATTGTTCATTCTTCTTCAAACATTTGGTAAAATTCTCCAATGAAATGGTTGTCTGGTAGGATTTTTTGGGGGGTGAAATTTTAAGTTGTGGATACACTTCTGTTAGTAGTTCTAGCACAATTCAAATGATCTCTTTTGTATTCATTGATTATAGCAATTCCTCAATTTTGAGAAATTATACCATTAAATATATGTATATATACACATATATCCATATGTATATATGTGTGTATATATATATATATATATATGTTGGCCCATAGCATTCCTGATTGTTTTGCTGTGAGCGGACCTGCAGTGGTATATACAATTTAATTCCTGGTATTAGTAATTTGTGTATTTTCTGTGCTCTTCTCTGTTAAGCTTCCTAGAGGCTTATCCATTTTGTTGATCTCATTAAAGAACAGAATACTTGTTCCATTGATTTCAATTTTTTTGTTTGCAATTTTATTGATTTCAGCTTTTGCAGTATTTATTTTTTTCTCTGCTTGCTTAGGGTCTTGATTTTTTCAGTTCCTTTAAAGTTTTTTCTTTAGATTGAGATTCTGAGATTTACAATACTGTTCTTGGTGGTTTCCCCACACATGAGTCCAACCCCTCACCCATGTGCCCACCGCCCCCTTTTTTATTACTTGAGGTGGCATCTTAGACTATTATGGAGACTTTAAAATTTTAATTTGCTTAATTTTATTATTATTTTCTAACCATTTTATTAAAGTGTCATGATTTACGGGCTGGAGTGATAGCACAGTGCGTAGGGCATTTGCCTTACACGTGGCCAACCCGGGTGACCCGGGCTCAATTTCTCCGCCCCTCTTGGAGCGCCTGGCAAGCTACCGAGAGTATTTCGCCCTCACAGCAAAGCCTGGCAAGCTACCTGTGACATATTCTATATCCCAAACACAGTAACTACAAGTCTCACAATGGAGACGTTACTGGGCCCACTCGAGCAAATTGATGAACAACAGGAAGACAGTGCTAAAGTGCTACATGATTTACAATACTGTAAATCATACTTTTTATGCACCTCTCACCAGAGAAACTGTTTCTTCCACCAGTTCCCAAGGACCCCCCAAAACCTTACACACCCTGTAAGCTTAGTTATGTAGACAAAATATTCAGTTTATTATGGAGCTTTTGTTCTTTTTTGATGCAAGAGTGGCATATACTTCTCTTTTTAACTGCTTCTCACTGTATTTTCACTTTAATTTATGCAACCTTTTCACTTTAATTTGATTCAGTGTCGTTTTAGAATTTTGTTTTAGGTTTTGGGTCAACCTAGTGATGATCAGGGGTTATTCCTGGCTCGGGGGACCATAAGGGATACTGGAGAAAGAACCTGGGTTAGCCACATGCAACAAAAATGCCCTTTCCACTGTACTATCCCTCTGGCCCTAGAAATGTTCTTGATTCTTCTTTCCAGAATTAAATTAAATATTCAGGATAAATAAATATTCATAATTAAATATTTAATTTATAATTAAATGTGGATTACTTAGAAGATTATTTAGAAGTTCCCAAGTGCTTAGATTTCCCCCCCCCCCCCCATTCTCTTCCTGCTATGTATTTCTTGTTCAATTTTTGTTTTGGTCAGAGACTATTTTTGGTATGATTTGAATTCCTTTCTGCTCTGACTTTGTGAGTATGTGTGATTGCCCCATATGGAAATACTGGTCAATATTTCTTTGTGTGCCCCTTCATTTACACTCTTTAGCTTCTCATCTGACACGCTTTGGGATGAGAAGAGCTCAATGCTACGGGCCATGAGCTTTGACATCTGCACCCCTGCACTACATTTTATTGCAGACAATTCAGAGTCAATATTTAGCAGAGTTACAGAAAAATAAGGTAAAGTCCGTGTGTGTGTGTGTGTGTTTGTGTGTGTGTGTGTTTCTGTGTGTGTGTGTTTCTGTGTGTGTGTGTGTGTGTGTGTGTGAGAGAGAGAGAGAGAGAGAGAGAGAGAGAGAGAGAGAGAGACTCTTGGTGGAGGGTGTATAACCTGCACCAAAGAAGAAGATAAGATGAATTTCTGGCAAAAATGTAGCCATACATTTTATTCATAAAATAACATAATTTCATTGAAATGCTTCTTAATACATTGTATGAAATTAGTAAGAAGATAGAAGTTGTAAGAAAGGAGTGAAAAATCAAGTTTTCATGTGTAAATTCTATGTGGATAGTTATTCATAGATAGTTAACTGAATTCTTCTTTCCCCACTCATACAAATGCATTCGAAACAAATGATAATTTTTTACGTCTTGTTAAAGCACTGTGATGTATCCATCATTGACTTTAGTCATACCTAGTTCCAACACTGATGCTCCCAGCAGTGCCAATTTCCTCGCCAGTGTTTCCAGGTGCCTCCCACTCACCCAGCCTCCTCCGTGGCTGACACAGTGGTAGGTTTGGTTGGTGCTGTTTGGATCTCTAGTTTCCAGTTTTGAAGTCTTTGAAGTTTGCATGTGTAGCTGGACCACTTCTCTCCATCACTGATGTATCAGAGGCCCGTGGCCCCTCTTCCTCTTACTTCCTTTCTGCTGCTTCTTCTTTCCGCTCCTCAATTCCTGTCCTTCTCAGTTCTCCTTCCTACAAAGGGGATGTGGGTGATCTAGGCAATTCTCCTCCAAAATAATTTTTTGTTAGTTTGTTTTTGGGTCATGCCCGGTGATGTTCAGGGGCTACTTCTGTGTTTGAGTGTAGCTCCTGATGGTGCTGGGGGAACCATCCAGTGCCTGGGAAGGAACCCGGAACTCTATTTGTGGGGCATGTGTTCAGCCTGTCGACCAATTCGTTAGCACCAAAGAAATTTTTAACAGTGTTTGGAAAGGATCACTTGATCACTTGACATCTTGTTACTCATCAATTTTCTCAAGCGGGTGCCAGTAACATGTCCATTCATCCCTGTTGCGTGCTAGTGTGGCCCAATGGCATCTGCTCATTCTAGGAACACGAAGAGCCTCAAACCGATCGTTCAGGGTCTTGACGAAGAAGTCTGACCATCTTGTAGGTGGGCGGCCACAAGATCTTTTGACAGCCCATGAATCCAGTCAGTAATGGCTCTAGTCCAGCGGTATTTTACAGATCTCATTGTGTGTCCAGCCCATCTAATTTTCGACACCTTGGCAAACAAGACAGCGTCCCTGATTCTTGATTGTCGACAGAGGTCGGAACTCCGAATTCTTTCTCTCATTTGAGTGAAGCATGATACTCGAAGTATAGCTCTTTCAATTCCTCTTTGGGAGACCTGAATAGTGTTCTCATCCTGTTTTCGTAGGGCCCAGGTCTCTGAGGCATATGTTAATGCAGGAAGAACAGTGGAATCAAAGAGATGTGCCCGGAGCCAGAGTTTCTTCATCCTCTTAGCTGTTTCTTTAACTCTCTTGAAGGTGTTCTAAGCCTTTTTCTTCCTCTTGCACAACTCAGGTGCCAGGTCATTCGTCATGTTGACTTCTCGAGCTAGGTACAAATAACTGTTGCATTTGGAGATGTTCGTTCCATTGAGAGCAAATGGAATGTCAGGAACGAGACCATTTCTCATAAATATTGTCTTCGTGAGATTCAGCTGTAGTCCGACCTTTCCACATTCACGGTCAAATTCAGCCAGCATTTGTGCTGCTTGGCTAATGTTTAGTGTTATTAGAACAATGTCATCAGCAAAGCGGAGGTGGTGTGGTCTATCTTCACTCCCATTCCTTCCCATTCCAGTCATCACATGATGTTCTCGAGGGTGGCACTGAAGAGTTTTGGTGAAATGGTATCACCCTGATGAACCCCTCTCTTGACATGGATGATCACTTAATGGTGAGATCCTGGTAGTGAATCCATAATACAGCTCATGGAGGATCCTGATGTATTGAGTTTGAATGCCCTGATTAGCTAGGGCTTCAATGACCATTTCCTTCTCACCAGAATCAAAGGCCTTCTTTAAATCAATGAACGTTAGGCAGAGCGGCATCTTGAACTCCTGAGAAACCTCAATGACCTTGGTTATCATGTGGATATGAGCGATTGTGCTGAATCCTTTTCGGAACCCGGCTTGCTTGCATGGTTGTCCTTCATCTAGTGTTCTGCCAATCCTATTCAGGATGACTTGAGTGAACAGCTGGTAGACGGCAGACAACAGGCAAATTGGGTGATAGTTGCCAATGTCGTGGATGTCTCCATTCTTGTACAGTAGTACAGTCCTGCTGGTTTTCCACTGGGACAGAACCTTGCATTCAGACAGGTAGCATGTGAAGAGCTGAGCCAGTGTGTTGATGAGTACTGATGGTAGGTTCTTCAGGTGTCTGGGTCTGACCTCCCTGGACAGGTGCTGTTCATTTCTTTACCGTCGAAATGGCACATCAAATTTCAGAAGGGAGAACATTGGGAATGACATATCCATCCTGCGGAATTTGGTATGTGGGCAGGTGGGCATGGCAATCGAAGAGATCTGAGTATAAGTCATGGATAATCTTCACCATTTCCCTTCTGGAAGGTGTGATAGATCCATCAGGATGTCGGAGGGCAGCCTTCTTGGTCTTGTAGTTGGCGAAGGACAGGTGGGCGTTGCGAATGCTTTTCCCAGCTTCTGCCGCACCTGCCAGTACTACTGCTCTTCTCTCTTTGAGGTCTTTCTTTTTCGCTTCTCTGCACTGCTTTGCAAGATCTGATGTTCAATTGCAGTTGCCTGAGGCTTGCGCCAAGCCACGTTGGTGAATGAGCTCAAGACTTTTCGAAGACAGGCATCTTTTTGTGACTCTCTCTCTCTCTCTCTCTCTCTCTCTCTCTCTCTCTCTCTCGGAGTTACTCACATTATCATGGAGGTGCTGAACCAGTCAATCAAATTCCTCGTCAATGTTGTCAACGACGGCATCTTCCCATGTTGCCGCAATAGTGCTCCCAGTTGGTGGTCGTTCTGGGAGTTCTCTTCTTAAACTCGGAAAGTATGGTGTTTATTTATTGGCATTTGCCTATTTGTATATATTTTTAATTGATTTAGGTTCTGTGATTTACAGTACTATTGATGGTTTCTCATGCACATGATTCCAATACCACACCCATCACCAGTATATCCACTCCCCCAAACCCCTCTCTCCCGCTCCCCACCCCAACTCAATTGTATGGATCAACAAAATGTTCTCTTTCAGATGTGGGATTGAAGATGATGTTTGTGATGCTGACACACTCTAGATCCTCACCATTCAGGATGCAACTCCAGGAGTCACCAGACTCAGCATCCCCTGGGGGTTTGCTGGAAAGCTGAGCTGTGGCCTGCCTGCAATTTCCTTCAGCAAAACCTATATGCAACACCCCCTCAGGTGCCTGCTCTGCTTGGGAAGTGTGAGACTCTCCAGTATAAGAACCTGCTCTGAGCCAGGGGGGTGGTAAGAGAAAGAGGGCCAAGGAAGATCCCCACTGGAAGACCCACTGATGAAAGATGGTGGTTCCATGGGTCGTCTGGCATTAGAGCAAGAAAATTAGCAGCGTGTGTGAAAATTTGATATATATTTATATATTTATATATATAATACATGTATATATAGTTACATATACAATTTGAGTTAAACAAATTTCAGTTCTTGCTGCATGTTAAAATTGTCAAGGGAGATTTTTTTTTAAGTAGGGGTCTTAATCACTGTGCTATCTTTCTGGCCCTATCAGAGACATGCTTATACCTGTTCCCTGAAAACAAGGTCTTTGTTTCTATATAACCACAGTACAGTTGCTAAAATCCAGAATTTTTAAAAAATAACTTCAGTTTGCTTTATTTTAACTCTTAGTATTTTGTATTACTTCTATGTTAGGAGCTCAAGCGGGCCCAGTAACGTCTCCATTGTGAGACTTGTTACGGTGTTTGGCATATCGAATATGTCATGGGTAGCTTGCCAGGCTTTGCTGTGCAGGCGAAATACTCTCGATAGCTTGCCGGGCTCTCTGAGAGGGGCAGAAGAATCAAACCCAGCTCGGCGGGCTGGCGGCTTACAAGGCAAACATCCTACCACTGTGCTATCACTCCAGTCCCCAAATCCAGAAATTTTATAGTGCTACATGACTGTGATTTCATCAATAGTCTATGTTTAATCTTGTCAATTGTTCCCTCCCACTTCTATCAGATCCAAAATGGAAATGGTCAGGCCTGTGTGTAGTTCTTAGACCTGGTGTTGCATGCGTGGAGACCAGCTATTACTCCTGGTAGTTCTTTGGAGCACTGCCTGGGAGCCTGAACTCAGGGTGCCACACACTGTGGGTATGTCCTCTACCACTTGAGCGGTCTCCGTGGCCTCACCTAGGAAGAGTTCTGAAGACACCAGTCCCACCTCTTCAACACATTTGCGTCTATATCTTCTATGCTCTACCTGTATTCTTAAAACCATGTGGCCCAAACTCGCAGGAAAGGCTGAGGTCCCTCAAAGCAGGCTCCTCTCTCACTGCTTTTCTTCCTCCTGCCCTCCTCAACACCGTGGGAAATGCGTCTTCCTTTTCTGAAGGTTGCACTTGGATTTTTGTAGTGAAAGTGACCGTTTGGAAGGTGTTGGACGCGTCAGTGAGCTAACTTCTCCACGTCACTCTTGTCAGACTCAGCATTTCTCAAATTCAACGGATTCTGTTGTAATAGAACAGTGAATATTTTCACCTCGTGTTTTTTACTTGAGACAATCCCAAAGTTGTATGTGACTCAACTTACTAATGATTCTCACCAAGATAGGTGATGTTCAAGTTGTTTATGCTCAATATGTTGAACCCTGTTCTTGGGCTTCTTAAACGAATTATCAGCGCCTCTGCCTTTTGTAAAGTTAGGTGGTGTACATGGTTAAATGATTACAAACTGTGCCCTTTTGACCATACCCCATTACTAATAGGAACCAAATAGCTATGCAAGGAGGTGTTCATTTGGGAAAAGATTCCTGGCTTAAAAAACAAAAACCCCCAAAACAATTCATTTAATTGGGTGCATTAAGCAGAGGAATGAGCAGCAAAATCCCATTTTAATGATGAAGCCTTAGTTTTGTTTGACCTCTGTATGTTAATGTTGATGAATTCTGTTGGCAAGATTCCATCACCGCAATTTATAGCAAATTATATTGTATTAGGAAAAGGGCACAAAATACACAAATTATGTGAAATATGTTCATAGCTGAAATGTGTTATAATTGGGTTCAAGATAAATGAAAAATGGCCAATTAAATGACTAACGTAATCCAGATATGGAAGAGACTCAAGAAAACAGTCATTGTACAAAAACATTCCTTGACTATTAAGTGATGAGCATCACAGACTGAATGTACCATTATCAGGCACAAGGCTTGGGGCCATTACCTTGGCATTGTGTTCTCCATCTCAAATTGGTACTCTATACGAGATGTTATAAAATGTGCTTATTTAATGCCTAGCAGTATTCTTAGATCTCCCAAACAGTGTCCTGTGTTGGCATAATGCTTATTTATGAGTTCTCAGAGGACAATTAGAAACTTGGGTATAAAGAGCCCAAGATAGTTTCTTCTCAAACACAAAGTTTTCAGAATCAAAGAATGTTGAAAATCAGGTCTATGTGCGCTTCTATGCAGTAGAACTTTCTGGTCATTCCAGGAGAAAACCTGATCTCTGAGAATTCTTTCTCTCAGGTGACAAGGCAAGGTGATGTCATCTCTGAGATCTTCTTTTCTGGAGATCAGGAAGGTGTCAGATAGCAGGGTTGTCTTATCCTCCCAAGTCCAGTGATTTTCCAGTTTGAAGCTCTGTGGAGAGAGGGAGACTCAGGCCTCTGGACATCTCATGGTCAGTACTGAGGTTGCCAAGGAGTAGAGGGTAAAGGAATAGAGAGCAGTACAGCAAGCTCTCACTTTGTACTTTTCTGTTTTATCAGCAGAAGTTCTCCTTTCTCAGTATGAGATAGGCTTTGCCCTAACTCTTCTTGCCTTCTGTGCTCTTTGTGTTTTCAATGAGAGACTGTAATGAAGCTTCAGATATGTGGTTTAAAAAACCTGGGGTAACTGAATGGCTTCATGGCTATGGCCCCTTCCCCAGCAGAGAACCTAATCCTCCTGTCACTCCCATTTCTTTGCTTCAGGGATTTTCACCAACCTAATATCACCACTAGGCAGCAACGTTAAGGACTGGTGGGTTGAGATCCTCACCGTAATGAATTGATTTAGGATGAAATGCAGTGACCAGGAGCCAGGGAAGTGGCTGATGACAAGGTGCAGGGCTTACATGCATAAAAGCTGGGTGAGGTTCAGGCACTGAAATCACACAGCAAAGATGTGGCTTTTCATATTGGATATAAGACATAGAAGATATATTCTATTTATTTATAATGCATATTTTGTTATCTATGAATCATACCTCACTAGGATAAATTCCTTAGCAAATCTAGATATTCTTATACAGTAAGATGGACCAGGAATGGATTTGATAGTGGAGATGCAAAGATGAAGAAACAGATGAATCTAACACTGCTGGCACAGCACCCGATGCAGATGTTAAAAACACTTAAGTGTCAACTCTCTCCGCCTGTTTTTGAACCTCATTATCATTATCCTGTGATTTTGTGTGTTCAGGGGCACTGTAGCACTATAGCACTGTCTTCCCATTGTTCATCAATTTGCTCGAGCAGGCCCAGTAAAGTCCCCATTGTGAGAATTGTTGTTACTGTGTTTGGCATATCAAATATGTCACAGGTATCTCGCCAGGCTTTGTCGTGTGGGTGGCATACTCTCGGTAGCTTGCCGGGCTCTGTGAGAGGGGCAGAGGAATAGAACCTTACTGGGTTGGGCTGGTGGCTTGCAAGGCAAACACCCCACTGCTGTGTGTTCAGGGGCATTAGGACATAATTCAATCACGTGCCCTTCAGTCTCAGTGCTGGAGACTGGAAAGCAGAAAGAACTCTATACTTGACTAAAACACTCTTCAAAACTAGCATTTGTCCAAACCCACCATTGATTTTAGTTGTTTTGTTGGTTTCTGTGGAGGCCTTTGGATGCAGCTGCATTTGGGGAAGGGCAAGGAAGAAGGATGAGGAGAGATAAGCTGTTTGGGGGCCCTGACACTCAGGGAAAGCAACAGGGCCCTTGCTCCAGGAAGCTCCTCCACCTCCAGCTGCTTGCTGGGAAGACCAAGGTGCAGCAGAGCAAGGATGCTCCAGACGGGCACTACAGCACGCAGGGTACACGGCGTGGGTATGGGTAAACTTCATCCCACACACAGGGAGGTAAGTGAAGGGGGAAGGGAGGAAGCTCCCACACTCAGATGGATTCAGTAACCTGATTGCTCTGTGAGCAGCTTAAAAAATCGTCTCAGTACCAGAGAGGCAGAGATTTCATCTTCCAGAGAGAAACTAACAGGCGGTGACAATAGGGGCTAATTCAGAGTTAATGAAGCCAGAAAGGGACTTGCCACTTGCATTTGGAGGGTAAGTTGTTCAACAGAGGCTGCAGACTCCCATTTGCTACATCCTAAAATGGAAAGGAAAATGGATGACGACGAACATTTTCTCTAACATAATGCTTAAAGTCTTTTAAAACACGCTGTTATTCAAATAGTGTTTCCTATGACACACATGAAGACAGAATGCATTCTCTGGCTTCCGTAAGTGGCAAAGACCTTGGAGAAGAGCAAAAGCTTAGCGAGTGGACAGGTCCCTACAGAGCGTTGGGAGGAGACACCGTGGAGACGTGGGGAATCTGGGGAGCAGGAGCTCCTTCACTTGAGCGTCTCTGAGAGGGGACCACTGCAAAAGGTCCATGGTTCCACCTGGAAGTATGGTCAAGGGAAAATTTCCTTATGTAGAACATTCTGGATGGTGAAGTATTTTTATTCCCAGAAATTTTCATTACAGAGGAACTGGAGAGACAGAACACCCAGTAAGTTGCTTGCCTTGCATGTGGCTGACCTGGATGGGATCCTTGGCACCCCTTGTGGTCCCCAGAGCACTGTCAGGAGGGATCCTGGGCATAGAGCTAGGAGCAAAGCTGAGCACCACTAGGAGTGGCCCCAAACAAAACCAAAACGAAACAACAAAAAATTTTTTACAGAAATATGTCATGACTTGAATTATAGCAACATATAAAATTATTACCTAATGTACACAGTAATTTTATTTATTATGGAATAACTATAAGTATAAATTATAATATATAAATTATATGCTATAAATTATATATAGCACTGTCCTCCCATTCATCAATTTGCTCGAGCGGGCCCAGTAACGTCTCCATTGTGAGACTTATTGTTACTGTATTTGGCATATCAAATACGTCACAGGGAGTTTGCCAGGCTTTGCCATGCAGGCGAAGATACTCTCAGTAGCTTGTGGGGCTCTCCTAGAGGGGCGGAGGAATCGAACCCCAGTCAGCCAAGTCAGCCGCTTGCAAGGCAAACGCCCCACTGCTGTGCTATTGCTCCAGCCCAAATTATATATAAATTTCTTTATTTTTTCCCCTCCCAGGGTCCAAAGCAGAGAATATGCTGGTGGAAGGTTGGGGAGTGTCAGGTTGCCAATCCCAGACCTGTAGAATTAAGGTTCTATTGTTTCCAGGAAGGTGTAATGGCAACAGCGATGTATCCACCAAAAAAGTCAGAATCCTGATGCTCAGCAACAAAGAACATGGCTTCACTTAGCCGCATTATTACAAAGAAAAGCAAATAAAGATAAGATAATTGAGTGGGTCCGAATGCAAAGTGGACAAAAGAGGAGAAATCTCGGCATAGACAGGCCTGGAGAGAGAAAGGGGAGGTGTGTAGAACTGGTGAGGGGCCTGGGACAGATCCTGCCACTGGGCCGGGAGATGGATGAGGCTGAGTATCCCGAGAGCTCCAGAGCTGGACATCAGCCTTTGCAGGGCCTCTGCCCTCCCAGGCCTGGCTTCAGATGGCCACTCCCCTGTGCTAGGGCCGCCCATTCTCAAGACTCTCGTCTCAGGGGTGCTGGGAGGGCGGAGTGGGTTCTGGGGCTGGGGTGAGTGTCCCCTTTGATGACTTGGCAAGTAGAATAAAATATGCTACTTACAAAAAAGAAAATAATAATAAGGAACACATTATCCAGATCTGGCAGCAGTAGGGTCTACAGACAGGAAACTCAGCTCCCAAAGGAGGGGCGAGAGCGCTGCTCTCTTCCTCTTCCTCTTCTTCCTCTTCCTTGTGGCTCACTGTGTGTCAGGGGTGTCCCAGGCTGAGGACACCCTTTGCCTCCAGCTCCTTAGCTCCTGTCTCCCGACACTGAGCTCAGCTCGACTCTTGTTTCTGTGTTTTGCTTTGTGCTTCTTAGAAGCACCAGTTTAGAATTAGAGGCTAGGGAGCATGCTCACCAACTTGAAGAGGCTCATCCTCACTCATCAATAATCTTGTTTTGTAAACCCAAGTGAATCTTTCCCACAGGATTTTTACCCCCTCTAACTAGCTGTGTTCGTGGATACTTTATTTAACATACCACCTGCACGTTAAACCGAGACAGATACCTTGATCTGTCAAGTTTCACAGACTCATTTATTTATTGCTTTCTCCCTTGAATCTTTGTTTCAGTTGTCACTGTGATGAGTTGCAGGGTGCCTGTGCACATTCTGGATCTTGCATTTGGGGGTGTCACTGTGTGGCTCTCACACAGGCTCGCTGGGGGTGACACTCGCTGCAGTGCTTGACCACACCTCCCGGGGAGTCCAGAGATTTGCCACTCTGTTGTGGCTTGAGGGCCCCAGGGAGTTCTGTGGGTCAGAACTGGCTTCCTGATAACATCGCCTGGAAACTAACTCATGCCCTCACACTTGCAAGGCAGCTACTTTGTTTATTTATATTTTATTTATTAAATTTTTGTTTAGACACACTGTGATTTATAGTGCTGCTAATAATAGCTTCAGGCACACATTCCTCCAACTCCACGTTCACCACAAGTTTCAGTGTCCCTCTACCAATGACCCCACACTCCTTCCCATCCTCCTGTCTCATTAGAAAACTAATTCATTTAATGTATATAGATATATTTTAGAAGCATATCTTTATTTTATTGCTATGTTCCTAACTGGCGGTTCTCATACTGTTCATTAGCTAATGCATCTTTTCTTGACACTTTGAAAAATAAAACCCCTTTTATAAGTTTAGATAAACTTTTCTAAGATAAGGGAGAACGTGAGGAGTATTTCACAATGATCTTTTTTTTCCCTCAATGCCATTTACTATTTTTAAACATTTAAAAATATATATTAAAAGTAATTGGATAAAATTTTTTAGCTGATACAACAATGATTTTTTGTTGATAGAAAATTTAATGCAAACTTACATTTTACTATGGCTTACAGTGTTTACCTTTATATGTATTTCTTGGTTATTGCATATTTAAATATCTAAGGTTTTTTTTAATTAGTGAAACACCATGAGGTACAGTTATAGACTTACAAATTTTTGTCCTTGGGTTTTGGTTATACAATGATCATGTACCCATCCCTCCACAAGTGCCCATTTTCCACCACCATGGGTCCCAGTTTCCCTCCCTCCCCCCATCCTCCCCATCCCACCCTGCCTCTGTGGCAGGGCATTCCCTTTTGTTCTCTCTCTCTCTCCTTTTGGGTGCTGTGGTTTGCAAGAGAAGCATTGAGTGGCAATCATGTTTGGTCTATAGTCTACTTTCAGCATGCTTTTCCCATCCTGGGAGGATCCTCCCAACACCCTTTATTTGGTGCTCCCTTCTCTATCGTTTTCCCCTAGCACGTGTGGCAGGCCTCCAAGTCATGAAGCAAAATTCCTGGTACTAATCTCAGCCACTCTTTGGTGTTAGTTTCCTATTTTGTTACTTTATGTTCCCCAGATGAATGCAATCTTTCTGTGTCTATCCCACTCTTTCTGACTCATTTTGCTCAACATGATACTTTCCATGTAGTACCACTTGTATGTAAATTTTATGACTTCAAGAAAAAGATATTAAGGGCATCCAGGTAGGGAAGGAAGAAATCAAGCTCTCACTATTTGCAGATGATATGATACTATACTTAGAGAACCCTAAAACCTCTACCAAGAAACTCCTAGAAACAATAGATTTGTATAGTAAAGTTGCAGGCTATAAAATCAATACCCAAAAGTCCATGGCTTTCCTATATGCAAATAGTGAAAGAGAAGAAAGTGACATGAAGAAAACAATCCTGTTCACAATTGTGCTCCAGAAAAATCAAGTACCTAGGAATCAGCTTAACTTAAGTAAAGGACCTGTACAAAGAAAACTACAAAACGCTACTTCAGGAAATAAAAGAGAACACGAGGAAATGGAAAAATATCCCCTATTCATGGATGGGGAGAATTAACATTGTCAAAATGGCAATACTTCCCAAAGCACTGTACAAATTCAACGTGATCCCTATTATGATACTCATGACATTCTTCAAAGAAATAGAGCAAACACTCCTGAAATTTATATGGAACAATAAGCCTCCACGAATAGCTAAAGCAGTTCTTGGGGAAAAGAAAATGGGAGGAATCAACCTCCCTAACTTCAAACTCTACTACAAAGCAGTAATAATTAAAAGAGCATGGTATTGGATCAAAGGCAGAGCTGTAGACCAATGGAACAGAGTTGAATATACTGACATCTCTCCCCAAGCATATGATCATCTAATCTTCGATAAGGGGGCAAAAAAAGTGAAGTGGAGCAGGGAAAGCTTCTTTAACAAATTGTGCTGGCAAAACTGGATGGCTACATGCAAAAAAAGTGGGCTCAGATCTCTGCCTAATGCCATGTACAAAAGCAAGATCAAAATGGATTAAAGACCTCAACATCAGACCGGAATCCATAAAGTTCATTGAAGACAAAGTTGGAAAAACTCTCCATGATATTGAAGCTAATGATATCTTCAAAGATGTCACGCCACTGGCCAAGCAAGTGAAAACAGAGATAGACAAATGGGATTATCTTAAACTAAGAAGCTTCTGCACCTCCAAAGAAACAGTGACCAAAATACAAAGATAGTTTAGAGTTTACTGAATGGGAAAGGATATTCGCCAAATACACATCCAACAAAGGATTGATATCAAGGATTCACAATGATCTTTTTATGAAGTTTATGAGATAAGAAAATAATTTGATCCTTGACTGACTTGAAAGATAGTGAGGTCCATCTTCCAGCAAGATGCACAAAATAATTGCTCTGTTTTGATAAATCTTTGTAAAATATAAGATCAGAAGGTGGCCTTCCAGAAGCCAGATTTTCCAATCATTCAGTCAGGGTGTTGTCCCTTGTCACTACGTACAACAGGATCACAAACATGGTTAGCAGTACTTGCCCTCAGGAAGTTCATAATCAAACTGGGAAGCTTCAAATCTTTATTTTGTGAAGCTATGAGAGCAGGTGTGCATTTACAAATTCATTAATGGGACCTTGAAAATAGAGACTTATGGATTCTAGACCATAAGATTCTAGACCATTCTAGAACTACACCACCTCCGCTTTGCTGATGACATTGTTTTAATAGCACCAAACTTCAGCCAAGTGGCACAAATGCTGGCCGACTTCGACCGTGAGTGTGGAAAGGTCAGACTACAGCTGAATCTTACGAAGACAATGTTTATGAGAAACAGCCTCGTTCCTGACGCCCCATTCACTCTCAATGGAACGACCATCTCTGAATGCAACAGCTATGTGTACCTAGGTCGAGAAGTCAACATGACAAATGACCTGGCACCCGAGCTGCGCAGGAGGAAGAGAGCGGCTTGGAATGCCTTCAAGAGCGTCGAAGAAATAGCTAAGAGGATGAAGAAACTCTGACTCTGGGCACATCTCTTTGATTCCACTGTTCTTTCTGAATTAACATATACCTCAGAGACCTGGGTCCTACGAAAACAGGATGAGAATGCTATTCGGGTCTCCCAAAGAGGAATTGAAAGAGCTATGCTTAGAATATCACGTTTCACTCAAATGAGAGAAAGAATCTGGAGTTCCGACATCCGTCGATGATCAAGAATCAGGGATGCTGTCTCGTTTGCCAAGGTGTCAAAAATCAGATGGGCTGGTCACGTAATGAGATTTAAAGATGACCGCTAGACTAGAGGTGTTACCGACTGGATTCCACGGGATGTCAAAAGACCACGTGGCCGCCCACCTACCAGATGGTCAGACTTCTTCATCAAGATCATGAACGATTGGTTTGAGGTTCTTTGTGTTCCTAGAGCGAACAGATGCCATTGGGCTACACTAGCACGTGACAGGGACAAATGGAGGTGTTACTGGCTCCCGCTCGAGCAAATCGTCGATTAACGGGAAGTCAAGTGATCAAGTGATCAATTGATGGATTCTAGAAATAATGGGTTCAAGAAATAAGCTTTTGAACAAGGGATATGATTATAAGGGATCTACGTTTTAGATATGGATTGCTGATGTACGTTCCTGTAAGGTTTTGTGTGTCTTAGAAGTGGTTCTTTCTCAGAGAACCTATTCAGATACAGAATTTCAGGGCTTGGGTATGGGAAGGAGAATATTTTTACCCTCATCTTACTGAATGAAAGCTCAGTATCTTCCCCTGGTCATTACTAAGTAGCAATGGTAGAATTATGACCTACCCTTGGTGCTTACCAGTCTCCCAAACCTCTTGTCAGATGCCCCTCCAACCCTCTGTGTGCCAGGTACTTTGACTTTGCATATACCCTGAAACAGGCCTTCTCTTTTCCTGTCTCAAATCTACCTATTTTAGAGCTTGGTAGTTTTTCCTGTCCCAAAACTACCTATTTTAGAGCTTGGTAGCTAGGGACTACTCTGGTTTGCTTGGGCTGCCGTAACCAAGCCTACAGACTGAACGGCTTCAACATCTAACATTTTCTGTACTTTCACTTTGAAGATCTAGGAGTTGGCAGGGGTGATAGCACAGCAGTAGGGTGTTTGCCTTGCACGCAGCGAGCCCAGTCGACCCGGGTTCGATTCTTCCGCCCCTCTCGGAGAACCAGGCAAGCTACCAAGAGTATCTCACCTGCATGGCAAAGCCTGGCAAGATAACCGTGACGTATTCACATGCTAAACATAGTAACAACAAGTCTCAAAATGAAGAGGTTACTGGGCCCTTTCTAGCAAATCGATGAAAAATGGGAGGATAGTGCTACAGTGCTCCAGGAGTTGGCAGGATGTTTCTCCTGGGGCCTCTCTCCTTCAGATGGCAGCTGCTTCTTGTTGTGGCTCCATAGGGTCTTCTCTCCTCTCCTGTCTGAATGCATCTCTAATGCTTCGTGTGTCCAAGTCTCCTCTTGGAAGGACTTAAGTCAGTGTGGGCCCAGCATCTTATTTTAACTGAATCACCTCTTGAAAGGCCACATCTCAAACAACTATGAGATATCATTCCACACCAGATTTGATTTCTGTAAGAGGGACAATGATCACTTTTCATAGACTTAATAGTCATCTGTATGTTCTCTTCTAGGAAGTTTCTGTTTATCTCATTTACTGATTTTTTGCTGGAATTATTGGTTTCTTTGTGGCTGAGCTTTGCAAGAACTTTATATATCCTTTATATATCAGTCATTTATCTAGTGTATTGTGTACAAATATCTCTCCCATTCAGTTTGGTGTCTTTTAATTTAGTTTTTTGTTGTTATTATTGTTGGCCATGAAAGTCATTTTAAATTTGATGTAGCCCCATTTGTTTATTTTAATTTTTGTTTTCTTTGACAATGGAATCACATCATTGAAAACACCTTTGAGGTCTAGATCTTGGAGCCTTCAAAGCAAGCACTCTTAGTCACTGAGCTATTCCTGGGTCCTGCTATGTATTTATTTTTGGTTTCTGGCCACACCCCGTGCTGCTCAGGACTTATTCATGGCTCTGCACTCAGGGATCACTTCTGGCAAGCTCAGGAGACCCTGTGGGGTGCCATGGATCATATTCAGGTCGACCACAAGCAAGGCTCTACCTGCTTCACTATCTCTCTATCCCCCTTGGCACCCACAGTTTAGTTTTTTGAAATACTATGATTGTGTGTGAATGTGTATGCAGTGTATATTGTTTTCTATATTCCAGCTCAGGTGTAGAGTTGGGGGTTTGTCTGCCTCTCCAGGGTCTCACAGATGCTGGGGGCACCCACAGGACATTCACAACCTTGATTCTGTAAGATTTGCTCCAGGCTGTAGCATTTCATATGAGGTATGTGCTGTAGTCAATTTAAAATTAAATGAAGTAGGATGTTATAGTGGTATACAGATAAATCTAAAAATATCACATTTAAATTTAATTCTTCTCTGTGATAGATTCAGTGATTTGGAAAAATAAACCACGGAGTGATAAATTTTTAAATAGATCTTGCCATGAGGGTATTTGGATGCTTCTGGCAGCATCTACATTTCTCTCCTATACAATAATTACAAATTAATATAAAAACACGAGCTCATAGTCCTTGACAGCTGTGGGACACAGGCTTCAGGATTGGCTGCTTGCTTATCCAACTGGCTTTGGAAAGTAAAACATAAGATGCATAACAATGACTTGTAGTCAGAATAAACACACAAGAAGATCATCAATATTGTGTGAAATCATTTTTCCTTTTGAAGGGAGATTGTGAGGGCATGAGGCTGTTCTCCACAGCTGCCTGCCTTCCTGGCAAGTGAGATTCTGGAGGAGGGAGCACACACAGGGTGTGCACTAATTATTGGTTTACTCGTTGGCTCTGAGACTCTTTGCTCTGTAGACTCTTTGCATAAACCAAGTATACTTGGGCTATGATTTTCCCCACTCACAAAATCCCTCCCACCCTCCTCTGGAGAAATAAAGCAGAATTCAAGATCTGGGCTGGGTTGTAACATGGGCTGCCATATACTGGGTGGGTGGGTAAACTGATGGTTGTTTCTGTACATCCTAGGTGCTGACAATCTTTTTATATTCCTTAGTCTTTTCTAATTCCAGACTCTAGTCATTGTATTCCAAACCTTGAATGTCAATAGCATTTACCTTCTTTGAGTGTTTTGATTTTAATATAATGTCTGGCAATATTTAGGACACAAAGAGAAAGAAAGGAGGAGGGAGAGAGAGAAGAACAAAGAGAGAGAAGGAGGGAGAAAGGAGAGAGAGAGTATAGCAGGTATATATTTCTCATTGTAATTTTGGTTAAAACTTAAAGGAAATAGAAATCTTTCCGAGAATTTCAGCAGAGTTTGGGGCCAGAGTGAGGGGATGCAGATAGGGCATTTATCTTGCTCAAGGCCAATCCAGATTTGATTTCCGGAACTACATATGATTGATTTCCTGGTAACTGTCAGAAATGAGCCCTGAACCAGGAATGAACCGTGTGGGTGTAGCCTAAATACCAAATATAAAAACAAACAAAAAATCAAAAAGGATTTAATACAGAGACATGTTTACTAAAGCAGTGAAAAGGTTGAGAATTCCCATTGAGGTCTGTGAGGCTACTCAGAGAGCAGTGACAGAGGGCAATGCTCCCTCCCCCACCTACACACACACACTAGCTAGTGGATAAGCAGTAGGAGGCATATGAGGAACTCAGGATTGGGGCCACCCATGGACAGGGTCAGACATGGAGAAGGTTCATCTCCTGCCAAAGCTTCCACCAAGATCTGAGGAATGAGGGGCATCGAAGAAACCAATTCCTTGACTTTTCCTGTGTCTTCATGACCCATTTCCTTCTGGGACTTCTAACAGGTAGGTTCTTGCCAGGACAAAAGTGATTCATCCCAGGAGACTAGGAAGGAGAAAGAATAGAGTGGGATGATCAGCATCTTCTGACTCCAGTGGAGTCCCCTTATGCATTTGGTTCTGAAGTTGCTTTGCTGTTATGAATCAAATCAGAGACTCAGTTACTCTTCATCATATCTTCTATCCAAGACTATGGAGAAGCTGGAGAGGATGCCTTGGACCTTCTAGTCTACAATGAGTGATCAGAGTATGGAACTTACGAGGATCCAATTTAATTTCAGGTGTCCTGATAGTGACCAATCCTTAGCCCCTACTCTGTCTTATCCACATTTCAGTGTCTCACTTTCTCTCTCTCTCTCTCTCTCTCTCTCTCTCTCTCTCTCACATTCTTCTTGCTTCCTGCAACTTATCAAACTCTTAGGCCAAAATTCAGCTTCCTGTTCACCATTACACTGAAAGACGAACAAAGAGTGTAAGATTTCACTGCAGAAAGATGATTTAATATAACCATCACCTGTAATACATGAAATAGAAAAGAAGGGAAGAAGTTTAAAATCAGATAATATGAAAAGGTTTGGGGATATTAAAATTGGAATATTTTAGTTTTATTTTCCTTTTGGAATCATTTTAGGTTTTTTTTTCCCTTTTGGTGGCCACATCAAAATGCTCAGGGCTTACTCCTGGTGGTGCTCTGGGAACCATATGTGGTGCTGGGGATCAAACTCAAGTCAACAATATACAAGGTTGCCCCCTGTTCCTATAACATGTCTCTGGCTCGAATTTCCTTGATTTGTTTCATGGCAAATGTTTTTTCTAAGTCTGAACATCAGTAAGGAGGTTAAGTATTCACAGTTACTCTGATTATTAATCATCGGTACCTAAAGACATGAAATTAAATAGTTTTTCCCCTGGGCACTATAGGACACTGGAGTTCACTAATAATCTCAATGCATGTAAGAGAAGAAGGTTAATATAAGATCTTGATTGGGAGAAAGGATTAAGGGATGTTAGTTGAATAAACATCTGGAAAAGAATTATGGCTTAGTGTCAAATGCCATAAAAATCCCCACTTAAGTAATTTATCTAACAATAATATTAGTGCATTTTTCTTGGATGAAAACAATTCCAAATGGGAAGATATTATCAAGTTACCAATGATGACAATAAGAGAAATTTCATGGTATGAGCCAGAATTGGAATTTGGTCAATAAACGAAAGATGATAAAGGGAAGACAGTGGACAGACACACCAGAAAGAAGGGGGAGAAGGAAATGGATCAACAGCATAAGGAGAAAGGAGACTAGTGTCTAGGAAATCACACCTGACGGTACAAGTCACAGTCAGATGGGGCCAAATTGACCAATGGTTGGAGACGCTGATGGTCAAAATTGGGGATCTTGACACGAGCTGCTGTGGGCCTCTGTGGAGGATCAGCAGTTTTTGGGGAAACTCCCTAATGCACACCTCACTGTTTCAAAGGCGTCTCAAGTCCCAGGGAGGACTTTGGTTGGGATGGGGCAGTTAGGAGTAGATACATTTAAGGCCCAGTCTAAGTTCTGAATGGCACCGGAAGCACCTTGATGGAAATCTGTCTCTGCCGCCTGGTATTACCTGCTGGGGGCGCTCTGCTGGCTTCATGCGTCTCCTACCAGCAGACAGTGGAGTGTGGAGAAATGCCTCCCGTGGCTGAAGTCATCTCCAGAACTAATGAACAGTGTACTTCCCCTCTTCCTTCCTTACCTGACCCACCACCCCCTTCTCAGAAGAAACATTAGTCAGTGCCTCCTGGAAACCTACCTTCTTTAGAAAACCAAGCATGGGCCACAGAGATGGTACAGCAGGGAGAGCACTGGCCTTTTGCGTGCTAACCCAGGTTTGATCCGTGGCACCCCATATGGTCCCCAGGGCCTTTCCAAGAGCAATCCCTGAGTGCAGAGCCAGGAGTAAGCCCTGAGCACTTCCTGGTGTGGCTCCCTCCCTGAAAAATAACCACCAAGGAAAGTGTCCCTAATCCCCCAGTTGCAAGTGAGGTGACTACTAACCCCAGGCTCATTCAGCAGCAACCCCCCCATGGTGTGTGTGTGTGTGTGTGTGTGTGTGTGTGTGTGTGTGTGTGCTGTCATCCACTCATCCACTTTGGGAGAGTGTTCTAGATTCTGCACCTGAAAAGGCCCTATAGGAAGCTGGTGCCTCCCCCAAATTATTGGAAACAGAACACCTAAGTCATCCGTTGTTCCTCAAGGCATATCCTCCTCCAGTGGGGGTGCAGGAAGACAGACCCAATGGCCGAGAGCACACCGTGCTTGGGAAGGCTCCATGTTCCATCCCAGTACCAGGTGTGGCTCTGGTGGCACCAAGTACTGCTGAGGCCAAGCAGCGTGGCACCCTCAGCGAGGACACCCACAGCCCCACACAACTGAGACAACAACCATGGGGACTCCCAGCCATGTTTGAGAGGCCTGAACCCTACCTCACTCTCAAAGATAAAGTAAAAGGAGAAAGATGGGTATCGCAGACACTGCAGATACAAGATCTTGTCTGAACGAGATTCTCAAAGGTGCTTGGCAGTGGCTGATGGACAGAATTTGTTCCATCTTTCCCTGAGAACCCACTGACTGTCCCATCATGATCCAACAACAGTCTTGACTTTGCCAATAATGCTGGTAGATCCAGAGAAAGGAGTAAATGCAGCACTACTGCACTGGGGTGGAGGGGCGGCCTATGGGGGGGGGGCGCTAAGCTTTGTCAGCCTGATGAAGGGGAGGATCTGAAGTGAGCCTGGGTCTCTGCTGGGGGCACCTCGGTAGTCTGGAGAGGAAGGGAGCTCTTGAATAGTTCAAATCTTTGGAGATCAGCTCTCACTGGGTAGGGAGTTGGAGAAGGTGGACCCCCAGGACAGGCCAAAGATACCTTTTCAAAGTATTAAAGGTAATTTGTACATCATTTTTACAAATGACATTGGAAATGCCGCAAAATGAAGACTTCTCTGAACAATGTGCAGTAAAGGGGCATTTTTTTTTCAGCCACAAAGCAGGCTCAAAGCAGGCAGATTGGCTTCTAGAAACTCTGACCCCAGTTCTGTCTCCTGTGCATGTGCTTGACTGAAGAGTTTTCACTATCTTTGCCTGCTGTGTTTTGATTTCTTTCAGCATAAGTGCAGACAAATGAAGGACAGTATCAGTGAAGTGTAACCACAACCAGTCAGATGCTAATATCTGAATAATGACCCCCCAAAAACCCCAGGGACACAGCAAAAGCTGTGCTAAGAGGAAAGTTTATAGCTCTACAAGCATTTCTCAGGAAGGAGGAGCGAGCACACATAAATAACCTAACCTCACAGCTTAAGAGCTTGGAGAAGGACCAACAAAAGGAGCACAATTCGAACAGGAGAAAGGAAATAATAAAACTCAGAGCAGAGATTAACGAGATGGAAACCCAAAAAACAATCCGAAAGATCAATGAAACCAAGAGCTGGTTCTTCGAGAAAATTAACAAGATCGATAAGCCTCTAGCAAAACTCACAAAGAAAGGGAGAGAGAAAACCCTAATAAACCGAATCAGAAATGAAAAGGGGGTCATTACAACAGAAACTACAGAAATTCAAAGGATCCTCAGGGAGTACTTTGAGAAGCATTATGCCACGGAACATCAAAACCTCAGGGAAATGGATAAGTTCCTAGACTCCTACAGACTCCCAAGGCTGAACCAAGAAGACCTGGAATACCTGAACAGACCTATCACCATCAAGGAAATTGAAATGGTAATAAAAAGTCTCCCCAACCACAAAAGTCCTGGCCCGGATGGATTCACTAGTGAATTCTTCCAAATCTTTAAAGAGGACTTACTCCCAATCCTCTTTAAGCTTTTCCACGAAATTGAAATATCAAAAACACTTCCGAACAGTTTCTACGAGACAAATATCACACTGATACCAAAAGCAGACAGAGATACCACAAAGAAAGAGAATTACAGGCCGATATCCCTGATGAACACAGATGCAAAGATCCTCAACAAACTACTAGCAAATAGAATCCAACTACTCATCAAAAAGATCATACACCACGACCAAGTAGGATTCATCCCAGGGATGCAAGGATGGTTTAACGTTCAGTAATCAATCAACATAATCCATCATATCAACAAAAGAAAAGATAAAAAGCATATGATCATATCAATAGGTGCAGAGAAAGCATTTGACAAGATCCAGCACCCCTTTATTATGAAAACCCTAGCCAAAATGGGTATAGAGGGGACTTTCCTCAACATAGTTAAAGCCATCTACCACAAGCCTACAGCAAGCATCATCCTCAATGGGGAAAAACTGAGAGCCTTCCCTCTAAGATCAGGGACGGGACAAGGATGCCCACTCTCTCCACTGCTGTTCAATATAGTCCTGGAAGTACTTGCAATAGCGATTAGGCAAGAAAAAGATATTAAGGGAATTCAGGTAGGAAAGGAAGAAATCAAGCTCTCACTATTCGCAGATGATATGATACTATACTTAGAGAACCCAATAACCTCCACCAAAAAACTCCTAGAAACAATAGACTTGTATAGTAAAGTTGCAGGCTATAAAATCAATACGCAAAAGTCCATGGCTTTCCTATAGGCAGACAGTGAGAGAGAAGAAAGCTACATGACAAAAGCAATCCCGTTCACAATTGTGCCCCAGAAAATCAAGTACCTAGGAATCAGCTTAACTAAGGAAGTAAAGGACCTGTACAAAGAAAACTACAAAACACTACTTCAGGAAATAAAAGAGGACACGAGGAAATGGAAAGACATCCCCTGCTCATGGGTCGGGAGACTTAACATTGTCAAAATGGCAATACTACCGAAAGCATTGTATAAATTCAATGCAATCCCTATAAGGATACCCATGACATTCTTCAAAGAAATGGAGCAAACACTCCTGAAATTCATATGGAACAATAAGCCCCCACGAATAGCTAAAGCAATTCTTGGGAAAAAGAAAATGGGAGGAATCAACCTCCCTAACTTCAAACTCTACTACAAAGCAGTAATAATTAAAACAGCATGGTACTGGAACAAAGGCAGAACTGCAGGCCAATGGAACAGGGTTGAATACACTGACATCTCCCCTCAATCATATGATCATCTAATCTTTGATAAAGGTGCAAGTAATGTGAAGTGGAGTAAGGAAAGCCTCTTTAACAAATTGTGCTGGCATCACTGGATGGCTACATGCAAAAAAATGGGCTCAGAACTCTGCCTAACACCGTGTACAAAAGTAAGATCAAAATGGATTAAAGACCTCAACATCAGACCAGAAACCATAAGGTACATTGAAGACAAAGTTGGCAAAACCCTCCATGACATTGAAGCTAATGGTATCTTCAAAGATGCCACACCACTGGCCGAGCAAGTGAAAACAGAGATAGATAAATGGGACTATCTTAAACTAAGAAGCTTCTGCATCTCCAAAGAAACAGTGACCAAAATACAAAGACAGCCTACAGAATGGGAAAGGATATTCACCAAATACATATCCGACAAGGGGTTGATATCAAGGATATACAAGGTACTGGTTAAACTCCACAAGAAGAAATCACCCAACCCCATAAAAAAATGGAGCGAGGAAATGAACAGAAACTTTCGCAAAGAAGAAATCCGAATGGCAAAAAGGCACATGAGAAAATGCTCTACATCACTGATCATCAGAGAGATGCAGATCAAAACCACAATGAGATATCATTTCACACCAGAGAGACTGGCCCACATCCACAAGAACAAAAGCAACCGGTGCTGGCGTGGATGTGGCAAGAAAGGGACACTCCTTTACTGTTGGTGGGAATGTCGACTGGTTCAGCTCTTCTGGGAAACAGTATGGACAATTCTCAAAAAATTAGAAGTTGAGCTCCCATTTGACCCAGCAATACCACTCCTGGGAATATATCCCAGAGAGGCAAAAATGTATAGTCGAAGTGACATCTGCACTTGTTTGTTCATTGCAGCACTCTTTACAATAGCCAGAAACTGGAAGAAACCTGAATGCCCAAGAACAGATGACTGGTTAAAGAAACTTTGGTACATCTACACAATGGATTACTATGTAGCTGTTAGAAAAGATGAAGTTATGA
Organism: Sorex fumeus; assembly: GCF_029834395.1. Classification (NCBI taxonomy): domain Eukaryota; kingdom Metazoa; phylum Chordata; class Mammalia; order Eulipotyphla; family Soricidae; genus Sorex; species Sorex fumeus. Next base: position 7,149,522 of record NW_026606321.1, on the reverse strand, counting down.
AATTTACATACAAGTGGTACAACATGGAAAGTATCATGCTAAGCGAAATGAGTCAGAAAGAGAGGGATAGACATAGAAAGATTGCATTCATCTGGGGATATAAAGTAACAAAATATGAGATTAATACCCAAGAATAGCTGAGATCAGCACCAGGAGGATTACTTCATAGCTTAGAGGCCAGCTGGGCATTCTAGGGGAAAGGGCAGCTCAGATAGATTAGGGAGCACCAAATAAAGTGTGTTTGGAGGATCCTCCCAGGAGGGAAGATGCATGTTGAAAGTAGACTATGGACTGAACATGTTTGCCACTCAATGCCTCTTTTGCAAACCACAACATCCAAAAGGAGAGAGAGAACAAAAGGGAATGCCCTGCCACAGAGGCAGGGTTGGATTGGGGGTGGGTGGGAGGGATATTATCCATGGTGGTGGAAAATGGCACTGATGGAGGGATGGGTATTTGATCATTGTATAGTAAAAACCCAAGTACAAAATATTGTAAATCTACAACTGTACTTCATAGTGTTTCACTAATAAAAAAAAGGTAAAAAAAAGCCCCAGGACTGATTAAATATACATTCGGCCCAGAGTAATAATTTTCAGACTGGCTTCTATTTATTAAGCATCTGTCAGGCATTTTATACATTTGAGCTGTTTGACTTAACATATGGATCTGACGGTGCCTGCATTTATGCAGGAGGCAAGGAAATCTTAGAATTAGGGACCTTGTTCCACAGTCGGTGGCTGATAATTCCTGGACCCTAGGCAAAGCCCTGGGAATCTCCAGAAGCCCCTGTGATTGGGAGCACCTCTCCGTCTGGGGAGAAACCCCTAAATCTTGGCTTCTCTTCACCTGTGCTCAGGGCGGCAGTGCTGGCAGCAGGGTCGTTGCCGGGAAGGGCAGGAGGCTTTACTTTACCCAACCCTCTGCCCCTGGGGGCACCTGCCCACTTCTGCATTTCATTCCCCCGTCCTGTCTCAGTCCTGGATGAGAGAGGGCGAGGGTTTGGTTCTGGGATTCCTTGGGCTGCTCCCCTGCAGACACCTGAGTCCCCCAACTAGTTCCCCCAACTTGACCAAGATTGAGAGGAACGCTTATTTAGGGTGCAGAGTCCAGATGGAAAAAGGGTGGATTGTTTTGGGGGCCCCATGACACCCAATGCCAGTCTCCCCACCTCTGCTCTGCCTGGGGGAGCCCACAGTCCGTGCCTGGACCATCGATTGCTGTGTGGGTCTGGTTCCCAGACGGGAGGCAGGAGCAGAAGCCTGCCCCTTCCTACCTGGTGACGTCACCATCTGATATCATGGACATGGATGATGACCCTCAGCCTGGCCGACTCCGACTCCATCTGGGTGACAGACCTGGCACCAAAGCCAAAACTTGGGATTTTCCTCCCCATTGTGCCAGAACCTGCTGAATTCCTTCCCAAACTATTAAAGGTAATTTGCAGATCATTTTTACAAATGGCATTGGAAATGCCGCAAAATGAAGACTTCTCTGAACAATGTTGATTCGGGGCAGGTTTTCTCAGAGTTAATATTTTCTCTCTGTCATTTTCTCTTCAGGGCTCCTTCTCATGTAACCTTTTGCTCTGCAATTTTCTTTGTACAGAAGTTTTTTGCCTTCGCTAAGCAATCCATTATAAGAAACAGAATTCAATTCATTTTGCCCCAAATTTATTTTGTTAGAAATTTTCTGTAGCAAATGACTAAAAGTCAGCATTTTTATCCAGAACAACAATTACAAACAGTTGTGGAAGAAAGAATTTACTCAGGAAGAAGAGATAAGGTAAAAGCAATGCATAACTTAAGTTGGGTGTATCGTGACCTGAATTTTCTGACAGTGAGAAGTAGTTCCACTTGAAGAGGACTTCCCCTCGTGGCTGCTGGTGGCAGCTGGGACTTGGAGCAGCTGAAGTTCCTCCAGTGTTTGAGGTGGCTAAAACTTTTTTTTTACTGAATTCAATAGTCTCTGTAGTTGGAGGAAAGTCAGAGGCTTATTGTGATGTGCAGGGGTAGTGGGTATGTCTCTCTTTTAATTCAGTATTTTGGAATGAAGATTTCTGTAGCCTTCATGATTTCCATCTGCCCCTGAGATGGAACTGTCTATCTCAGTTGGAAGTTATCAGATAAGCTTCTTTAGATTCAGTCCCCTGTGCAAGAATGGGCCACAGTGGGGAAGTGTATTTGATCACTGTCAAATGTGATGGCAAATGGTCATGTCCTAAAAGATAGTGACTGTTTTGAAAAGATATTGGCACTCCTGTGTTCAATGCAGCACTATTCACAAGAGTCAAGATCTGGAAACAACCAGACAGTCCAAGAAGAGATGGCTGGATAAGGAAGCTGTGGTGTGTATAAGGTAAAGGTAAAAAGTAAGGCCCTCCCATTGATCGTCGATTTGCTCGAGCGGGCCCAGTAACGTCTCCATTGGAGACTTTGTTGTTACTGTGTCTGGCATATCGAATACTCTCGGTAGCTTGCCGGGCTCTCCGAGAGGGGCGGAGGAATCGAACTCGGGTCGGCCATGTTGGCCACTTGTAAGGCGAACGCCCTACCCACTGTGCTATCGCTCCAGCCCATGGTGTGTATACACAGTGGAATACTACTCAGCTATCAGAAGAGATGAAACCATGCAATTTGCTCCAACCATGCAATTTGGGTGGAACTGGAGGGTGCTATGATGATGAGTGAGGTTCATCCGAAGGAGAGGAACAGATGAAGAATGATGTCTGTGCTATGTGGGACATAAAGAACATAGTGTGGGAGTAATAAAGGGTCAAAGGCAACAGAACTGGCTAAGTAGTCTAGAGAACCCTGAAATAAGGCGGAGGAGTGGAGCAGTTGTTATCTCCACCAGAGTGCAGTGTTGCGACACCGTGGGCATGAAACCCTGCCGTGATAGCATTGCAAATCATGGTGCTTCAAATAACAAAACCATGGTAGAAAAGTACAGTGTGGACTTGGGGTGTGGCTTGGTGGTAGAGCACCTGCCCTAATGTGTGAGGGCAGAGTTTCATTCCCCGCCCTGTGGGGTGTGATCTCTGGGACACCGCAACAGTTTGGGGACTCCAGACTTGTCAAAAACAGCAACAACATAATGTGTTGCCCTCCAGTGAGAAAGGAAAATGTGAACTGTGATCATTTCCGATTCGCCTCCATAATTTGAAACAGAGGAGCTGTGTGGAATGAGAAACAGTTCTCCGCTTTTCCAAAGCCTTATCACCCACATTAAATATAGAAAATTTGTAGGAGGAAACAACCAGATACATTTCACAGAAACCCAACTGTGACTTCTTTCCCCCCAGTGAAATCTTGAACATTTTCCCTAGTGACCAAGGTAGCACCACTCAATGCACACAGACATCAGCACGGAGCACAAAGAAACAAGTCATCAGTTTCAGTGTTTAGTATACAGACTCGACGCCTGTTCCTTCAGACACACACCACATGCATGTGCTATTGAGAAACATGTAAATGTCCATTTCATGTGGTATATATTAAAAGTGTATATAAAATATGTGCATGCACGTGGGGTTGAAGAACAGAGCCAAGTCACATATGTGGACTCAAAATGGGATATGTGTCCTTCCCATGTACTTAAAAGTCAGTCATTCAGTATTATAATTCAGAACTATCTAACTCCCAGTTAAGTTAAAAAAAACTTGAGTATCATTTCAAAAATTCTATTTTTGTCTTCCCAAATGAAAAAAACACATTTACTGGTAAATAAAAGGCTAATTCTCTTGTATTCTTTGCAATTCCACCTGTAATGATTTTATTCCATATTACTTGCACAGCAGTTGGGTGATCTATGTCATGCGGTCCAGTTCAGCATCCACTAAGAGACTCATCCCCTTGATTAAAACATGCATCAGGAAGATGGTAATATTTTAGGAGCAGCCAATTTTCCTCTAGGTCTGTGGTGTTGCTCAGTCTAGACAAGGGTACAACATCCTTCCATAAGCTTTCAGGGTAACTGCATGTTTCAGATTATAGACAGTCAGCATCAAACTGTCAAAATAATATGAACCAGAGAATAGTAAAAGAAATTAAAATGACTGTGGTACATTTAGTATAAGAAGCACTCTTATTTTTAGTTCTACTTAAATAAATGTACCTGTGTACAGTGCCAGTCTTATTTCCTGTTTCTTGATGAATTTCTTGCTTTCCATCTTTATGTCTCCTTGCTTTATGTTCTCATTGATGTCTCTGAACTTGATGTTTGTTTTCTTTTCTTCTCTGTCCCCAACGCTAAAAACATCTACACATCCCAGAACAAATTACTTGTGACCTTGTTGAGTGCTTGATTAAAATCATTTCCCTTCATCTGTATTTTTGAGTCCAGAGTGCCCCACTTTGGAAGTCTGGCTTATATTTTTTTCAATAGATAAAAATTATTGATTGGTCTTAAGATTTATTAAGAACCAACAACCTGGTTTCTTTTTATTTTACAGTTATAGACTTATAAATTTTTGTGCTTGGGTTTCAGTTATACAATGATCAAGTACCCATCCTTCCACCAGTGCCCATCCTCCATCACCACGGGTCCCAGCATCCCTCCCACCCCCCAAACCCCCCCCATCCCACTCTGCCTCTGTGGCAGGGCATTCCCCTTTGTTCTCTCTCTCTTCTTTAGGGTACTGTGCTTTGCAAGAGAGGCATTGAGTGGCAATCATGTTTGGTCTATAGACTACTTTTAGCATGCTTCTCCCACCCTGGGAGGGTCCTCACAACACCCTTTATTTGATGCTCTCTTCTCTATCTGAGCTTCTTTCCACCTAGCACGTGTGGCTGGCCTTCAAGTCATGGAGCAAAATTCCTGGTACTAATCTCAGCCATTCCTGGGTGTTAGTCTCCCTTTTTGTTGCTTTATGTTCCCCAGATGAATGCAATCTTTTTGTGTCTATCCCGCTCTTTCTGACTCATTTCACTTAACATGATAGTTTCCACGTAGTACCACTTGTATGTAAATTTCATAGCTTTATCTTTTCTAACAGCTACATAGTAATCCATTGTGTAAATGTACCAAAGTTTCTTTAACCAGTCATCTGTTCTCGGGCACTCAGGTTTTTTCCAGATTCTGGCTATTGTAAAGAGTGCTGCAATGAACAAACAAGTGCAGATGTCACTTCGAATATACCTTTTTGCCTCTCTGGGATATATTCCCAGGAGTGCTATAGCTGGGTGAAATGGGAGATCAAATTCTAATTTTTTGAGAATTGTCCATACTGTTTTCCAAAAGGGTTGGACCAGCCGGCATTCCACCAGCAGTGCAGGAGGGTCCCTTTCTTGCCACATCCACGCCAGCACCGGTTGCTTTTGTTCTTGTGGATGTGGGCCAGTCTCTGTGGTGTGAAATGATATCTCATTGTTGTTTTGATCTGCATCTCTCTGATGATTAGTGATGTAGAGCATTTTCTCATGTGTCTTTTTGTCATTCAGATTTCTTCTTTGCGAAAGTTTCTGTTCATTTCCTCACCCCATTTTTTGATGGGGTTGGGTGATTTCTTCTTGTGGAGTTCAACCAGTACCTTGTATATCCTTGATATCAACCCCTTGTCGGATGTGTATTTGGTGAATATCCTTTCCCATTCTGTAGGCTGTCTTTGTATTTTGGTCACTGTTTCTTTGGAGGTGCAGAAGCTTCTTAGTTTAAGATAGTCCCATTTGTCTATCTCTGTTTTCACTTGCTCGGCCAGTGGCGTGACATCTTTGAAGATACCATTAGCTTCAATATCATGGAGAGTTTTGCCAACTTTGTCTTCAGTAAACATTATGAATTCCGGTCTGATGTTGAGGTCATAAATCCATTTCGATCTTACTTTTGTGCATGGCGTTAGGCAGAGTGATCTGAGCTCACTTTTTTGCATGTAGCCGTCCAGTTTTGCCAGCACAGTTTATTAAAGAGGTTTTCCCTGCTGCATTTCACTTTTCTTGACCCCTTATCAAAGATTAGATGATTATATGTTTGGGAGGAAATGTCAGTATATTCAACTCTGTTCCATTGGTCTGCAGCTCTGCCTTTGTTCCAGTACCATGCTGTTTTAATTAGTACTGCCTTGTAGTAGAGTTTGAAGTTAGGGAGGTTGATTCCTTCCCTTTTCTTTTTCCCAAGAATTGCTATAGCTATTCGTGGGGGCTTATTGTTCCATATAAATTTCAGGAGTGTTTTCTCCATTTCTTTGAAGAATGTCATGGGTATCCTTATAGGGATTGCATTGAATTTGTACAGTGCTTTGGGAAGTAATGTCATTTTGACAATGTTAAGTCTCCCGACCCATGAGCAGTGGATATTTTTCCATTTCCTCGTGTCCTCTTTTATTTCCTGAAGTAGCGTTTTGTAGTTTTCTTTTTACAGGTCCTTTACTTCCTTAGTTAAGCTGATTCCTAGGTACTTGATTTTCTGGGGCACAATTGTGAATGGGATTGTTTTCTAAGTGTCACTTTCTTCTCTTTCACAATTTGCGTATAGGAAAGCCATGGATTTTTGGGTATTGATTTTATAGCCTGAAACTTTACTATACAAGCCTATTGTTTCTAGGAGTTGCTTGGTAGAGGTTTTAGGGTTCTCTAAGTATAGTATCATATCATCTGCGAATAGTGAGTGCTTAATTTCTTCTTTCCCTATCTGGATGCCCTTAATATCTTTTTCTTGCCTAATCGCTATTGCAAGTACTTCCAGGACTATATTGAACAGTAGTGGAGAGAGTGGGCATCCTTGTCTCGTCCCTGACCTTTGGGGGAAGGGTCTCAGTTTTTCCCCATTGAGGATGATGTTTGCTGTAGGTTTGTGGTAGATGGCTTTAACTATATTGAGGAAAGTCCCCTCTATCCCCATTTTTGGCAAGGGTTTTCATCATGAATGGGTGCTGGATCTTGTCAAATGCTTTCTCTGCATCTATTGATATGATCTTTTCTTTTGTTGATATGATAGATTATGTTGATTGTTTTCCGTATGTTGAACCATCATTGCATCCCTGGGATGAATCCCAGTTGGTCATGATGTATGATCTTTTAGATGAGTTGTTGAATTCTATTGGCTAGTATTTTGTTGAGAATCTTCGCATCCGTGTTCATCAGGGATATCGTCCTGTAGTTTTCTTTTCTTGTGGTGTCTTTGTTTCCTTTTGGTATTAGAGAGATATGGGCTTCATAGAAACTGTTTGGGAGAGTTTCTGTTTTTTCAATTTCCTGGAAAAGCTTGAGAAGGACTCGCAACAGGTACTCTTTAAATGTTTGGAAAAATTCGTCAGTAAATCCATCTGGATCTGGGCTTTGTTTTTGGGAAGACTTTTGATTACAGTTTCAATTTCCTTGATGTGAATAGGTCTATTCAGGTACTCTATATCTTCTTGCTTCAGCTTTGGAAGATGATAGTAATCCAGGAATTTATCCATTTCTTCTAGGTTCTCGTGTTTCGTGGCATACAGACTTTCAAAGTAGTCTCTGATGATCTCTTGAATTTCTTTAGTTTCTGTTGTTATATCCCCATTCTTATTTCTGATTTGATTTATTAGGGCTCTCTCTCTGTTTCTTTGTGAGTGCTGCTAGTGGTTTATCTATCTTATTTATTTTCTTGAAGAACCAGCTCTTGGTTTCATTGATCTTTCGGATTGTTTCTTTGGTTTCCATGTCATTGATTTCTGCTCTAAGTTTTATGATATCTTTCCTTCTGCCTGATTTAGGCTCTTTCTGTTGATCCTTTTCTAAGGTCTTGAGCTGTGAGGTCAAGTTATTTATGTGCATCATTTCTACCGATCTAAGATATGCTTGCAGAGCTATAAATTTTCCCCTTAATACAGCTTTCACTGCATCCCATAAGTTCTGGTAGTTTGTGTCTTCATACTCATTTGTTTTCAGGTATCTTTTGATTTCGTCCTTGACTTCGTTCCTGACCCACTCGTTGTTCAGCATCGAGTTGTTTAATTTCCAGGTGTTTGATTTGGTTCTCCATGTCTGTGTGTGATTCACTTCTATCCTGAGTGCATCATGGTCTGAAAAGATGGCTGATACTATTTCTATCTTCCTGATTCTGTTGAGGTATGTTTTGTGTCCTAGCACATGGTCTATTTGGAAAATGTTCCATGTGCACTGGAGAAGAATGTGTATTCTTTCTTTTTGGGGTGTAAAGCCCTGTATAGGTCCATAAGCCCTTTCTCTTCTATTTCTTCTTTCAAAGCCAATAATTCCTTGCTGGGTTTTGTTCTTGTTGATCTATCCAGAGGTGATAAGGCTATGTTGAAGTCTCCAAGTACTATTGTGTTGGTAGTGATGTCCTCCTTAAAATCTGTTAGCAGTTGTTTTAAATGTTTAGCTGTTCCCTCATTAGGTACGTATACATTTAAAAGTGTGATTTCTTACTGTTGTACGTATCCCTTGATGAAGAGAAAATAGCCTTCACTGTCCCTTCTAATCTTTTTCAAGGTGAAATTAATGTTGTCGGATATTAGTATGGCCACCTCAGCTTTTTTGCAGGAGCTGTTTACTTGCAGGATTGTTTTCCATCCTTTGTCTTTGAGTCTGTGTTTGCTCTGGCTGTTGAGATGAGTTTCTTGTAAGCAGCAGAATGTTGGGTTCTGTCTCTGTATCCATTTTGCCACTCTGTGTCTCTTAAATGGTGAATTGAGACCGTTGACATTGAGAGAGAGTATGGTTATGGGGTTTTCTGTCATGTTTCTGTGCGGGTGTGTTGTGGTTGTAGGGTTTGTCTTGTCTTATAGTAGCCACTTTAGGCCTTGTTTTAGGTTTGGTTTTGAGTTTATGAAGTTCCTGAGCTGATGTTTATCTAGAAAATAGTGTAGTGTTCCTTCAATTTTGAGTGAGAGTTTAGCCAGATAGAGTATTCTTGGTGAAGCATTCATTTCAGTGAGTTTTTTTGACTATATCTCGCCACTGCCTTCGGGCTTGGAGGGTTTCCTCTGATAGGTCTGCTGTGAATCTAAGGGGTGCTCCTTTGTATGTGATATCCTTCTTTGCCCTTGATGCTTGCAGTATTGTGTCTCTGTTGGCAGCATCGATCATTCTAACTATGATATGTCTTGGAGTGTTTTTGTTCAGGTCTCATTTAGCTGGCACCCTTTGGGCTCCTTGAACCTGAACGGCTGCATTGTGGAGCTCTGGAAATTTTTCAGCAATGATTTGTTTGACAGTGTTTTTTTCGTTGGGATTGTTTCCCTGAGCTTCAGGTAATTCCATGATTCTAATGTTGTTCCTCTTGGAATCATCTGCTAGGACTCTGATTCTCTATAGAGCTATTTTGAGGTCCCTTGCCACGGTTTGTTGTTGTGTGTTGGCTTGGTGCAGTTGATCTTCCAGCTCACTGATTCTCTCTTCAGCTGCAGGCATTCTATTGTTAAGAGAAGAGACTGAGTTTCTGATTTCATCTATGGAATCTTTTAATCGTGACATTTCTGCTCTCATTTCTTCACGTAATTAATTTGTCGATTTTTTCTGTGGTGTTACTGGCTGTCTGTCTGACTGTTTCATTGAGTTGATTGAACATCTTCATGACTTTCCATCTGAATTCTATGTCAGAGAGGTCCCTTAGGTGAGCGGTATCGACAAAATCTTCTCAATTGTTTTCGTTGTCTTCCCCTTGTGGTGGGAATTTTCTTTGTTTCTTCATATTGCTGAGTAGGTTAGGGACTAGATTCCTTGGGGACTAGGTTCCTTAGTATGGGTAAACAACCTGCAGCCACGTGAGTGGCCGCCCGCTGGAAATTAGGCGATGCCCAATTCTGAAGCCACGCCCACTTGTGAAGAGGCCACGCCTCTACAGAAACCTGGGTTTGTGATGAGATGTGCACCGCGTGAGGAGGGAAGAGGGGGAGGGCAGACGCTCAAAACTGCTTTTCTCCAGGCGTCTCGGGAAACACCTGTGGTCTTGCAGGGAGACATGGAGGCCCCAGGGTCGTGAACCGGCAGCTGAGATGACCTGGGTTTGGGATGAGATGGGCGCAGCGTGAGGAGTGAAGAGGGGAGGGCAGACGCTCAAAACCGCTTTTCTCCAGGCATCTCGGGAGATACCTGGGGTCTTGCAGGGAGAGATGAAGGTCCCACAACCTGGTTTCTTTTCGATGAAGAAAGAGTCAGACTCTCCTTAGGGGGAGACAGACATTCTCAACTTCCTTGAGGAGGTGTACTGCCCACGGGAAACAGCTAGAATGTCATCAATAGTGCAGGAATATGGTCCCCTGAGGATGCAAAACCCCCAGAGGTCAGCGTGGCATCCTTGCTTTGTCTCTTTCAGTTCTGGGCTACATATCCCTAATGGTGAGAACCCTGGGCAGGCTGCAGTTCTGAGGATGGAGAGAAGCAGGCTGTCCCAGGGTGCAGTGCTGGAGGCCTGGATGCACTCTCTGCAGTGACCCAGACTATTGCCCAGAGTATCAGTAATGGAGCAACTGTACTGTTTACCCGTTGCCTCCCATGGATGGCCTTTAATTTCCCATTTATTTATTTATTTATTATTTTTTTAATGAATCATTTTGAGATACAGTCACATACTTACAAACCTCATGATTACATTTCAGTAATACAATGATCGAGTATCTATCCCTCCACCAGTGCCCGTTCTCCACCACCAATGTTCCCAGTATTCCTATTGCCACCTCCCACCCAACCCCCATCTCTGTGACAGGCACATTCCCTTTTAGTACCCATACTGCAAACCATGGGCTGGAGCGATAGCACAGCGGTAGGGCATTTTCCTTATAAGCGGCCAACATGGCCGACCCGAGTTCGATTCTTCCGCCCCTCTGAGAGAGCCCGGCAAGCTACTGAGAGTATCTTGCCCGCCCGGCAGAGCATGGCAAGCTACCCCTGGTGTATTCGATATGCCAAACACAGTAACGACAGGTCTCATGATGGAGACGTTACTGGGCCCGCTCGAGCAAATCGATGAACAATGGGAAGATCGTGATCCATGATTGCCAACCATACTGACATCTAAAAGAAGAGTAACAGGGTCTCTATTTTAGGTGAACGATAGCACAGCGGATAGGGCGTTTGCCTTGTATGCGTCCAACTGGGGTTCAATTTCTCCTTCCCTCTCTGAGAGCCCGGCAAGCTACTGAGAGTATCCCACCCGTATGGCAGAGCCTGGTAAGCTCCCCACAGTGTACTCAATATGCCAAAAACAGTAACAACAAGTCTCACAATGGAGACATTACTGAGACCCGCTTGGGAAAATCAGTGAACAATGGGAGGACAGTGCTACAGTGCTGAGAAAAGCTCCAGGCAAGAGTCTCTGCAGAAGGTGCCGGTCTCAGAAATGAGAATATTTGAGCTCCCTTAGGTGGGATAAATGACATGAAAACATTTGTATTGTTGGCTCTAGTGTTAGTCCAAAAGCCATAGCAATAAGGGTCCAGCCCTTCGGTGGCCATGGAGGGGTGGAAACCCCATGTCTGACTTCTGGGTAGCCATCGCCACCCCAGAACCTTTGTCACACAGAGCAAAAGGATGGAGAGTGGGGGGCTCACCCCCACTGCGCAGCCCTCACACCTATCACTCTCCACAGGGATGGGGACCCTGGGCACACTGTGACCCGTGCCATGTAGTCTCATCTCTACCTGGTACCAAGTGTCCTGGCAGGAGAGGTGGCTGTGCTATCCAGGAGACACAAGCACGAGAGAGCATCACTCTGGGATCAATACTGTGTCCTGGCCATGGGGGGACAGGCCAGGGTCCTCCACCCAGGGAGGTCACAGGACTGTGGATGGAGCCCGGGAACCAGCCTTCCTGTGCTCTCAGCCCTGCTCCCCCAGCCTACCCTGGTGGGGAGACACTTTGCAGGCCTATGCTTCTCACATCTGACCCGGAGGAGCACTGGGCAACTCTGGCTGTCGGAGCCCCTGAGGAGCTGGTTGCACTGCCTGTTGGTCTCTGGGAAGAATTTATTTCTCCAGGCCTGAACCTGTGGCATTGGACGAGTCACCCAGAGCTCACTCTGCAGAGCTGGGGGTGAAACTCCAGCAAAAACTTGGGTGAGGCTGAGGCAACGCAAGGCAAGCCTTGGGTCAGGGGATTAACTGTGCCCTGAAGTGCAGCCTTGAGGGAGAATATGAAAACAGTTCAGCACTAGGAGCTGTTTGTTGGGGTCCCCACTTATGGGGTGCAGGATACTCCTTCTTGCTACAGGAGCTGGAGTGAATCATTCACTCGATAAAGGTCATGTAGGGCTGGGCATGGGTTGGGCCCACAGGACAGATTTTCCCATGAAATGAAGCTCAGTGACATGCTCCCTAATAGAAAGGAAGCAGAAATCACTCACATCTCAGACCATCCTTGTTCTCCTGCACCAACATTGTCATGAGATAATGCAGTGCACATGAGTGGGATGAATATTACACAGAGTGTTTGTCCTGCTTTTACTCAAGCTCAGATTTGGGATATCATGCATACATCTCAGCTCTGAAATGATTACTAGCAAGGCCCGTGGTTAATCTCATGCCCGGAGCAACAGAGAAATTTGTGGGCCTTTCTTCTGCTGTGCATCTGATGGATGGGCCATTTTCTTCAACTCCAGGGAGCTGTGGAAGAGATTTGGGTCATACCCCCATAAGGAGAATACTTTTTTTGTTTGTTTTTGTTTTTTGGCTATGGGCCATATGTATTAGCGTTTAGGGCTTATTTCTAGTTCTGTGCTCAAGGCTCACTCCTGGCGGTGCTTGAAGGACCATAGACAGTGCCCAGGATTAAATTGGGGCTGGCAAGTGCCAACCCTCATACTGTCTTTAGTTCCAGGACACATGTTGTGTGTGTGTGTGTGTGTGTGTGTGTGTGTGTGTGTGTGAGGGAGGTCTTATGGCCCAAATGATGCTTCATTGTGAAAGTCAGATCAAGGGTCATCTTCTAACAAATGCTGGACCATAATCATCTTCAAGGTCTTCCAGCATCGTCGCGAGTAGCTGTGACTCTGATTTCACGGGTGGAGTTGGGGATTGCTTGTGGACAGAGTCCAAGAGTCCGTGATTGTTCCTGATGCCCACTGAGGGGGCAATCTCCTTCCCATGATTCCAGACAGATTGATGTTTTCTTCTTCTGTCTTCATCTCCCGCATAGAGTGGCCTGAGTTGACAACTTCCATCTTTGAAAGGCATTTGGCTTTTGCGGAACAACCAACCGTTGGTTCTGCAGACCAGGTAAACTCTGTTAGTGCTATCAGACTATCAGAGCAGTCTAAAATCGTTCAGCTTGGTAATTATTAGTTTTAAGATGCCCATGGGCCCATGTTCAATATTCAGGCCTGGGGGGTGGGGTGGGGTGGGGTTGAAGGTTCTCCAGCAATTCCTGGGTCCAGTTATCTACAAAGAATAAAGTCAAGGTTGAGAAGCTGGCCTGAATACCAGAATCCCATGTTGATGCCTTCCTTATCTGGGAGAGAGGAACAATGACATTTCTGGATTTCAAATCATCAATCAATATTTCCCTCAGTCGCTGGAGTTTTCAAGGGTTTAATGGACTCTGATCATAGGTTTAGCACTACATTTTCAAATACTAACACAACTGTCCTTAACGTTTCTATCTTAGGCTTACTGTAATCTGCACAACAGAGAACTATTTCAGGCATTTTGCCTTTCATAGGAAGAATTTACACTAAAGCGTTCTTGAAAACCCATGTTCTATTCTCCCTTCTGAATTTCTTGTCAGAGAGGTTGTCTAACACTACAGTACTGTTGGTGTCATCTGGGCTAGACTCTTCAATAAGAAAGTTTGGTGGGCTTTTGTGTTTCTTTACCATTGTGGCAAGTGTGGTTTAGTCCTTCACGTTCACTGTTACTATTCTGCTTGATATGCAGTGTGAGTTGAGATAGGCTTATGAGTTATTGACTACTGTGTTTCTAGTGGCTGAGCTAAAATAGAGAAGATTCCATCTAAGAGGGTAGCTTATGGTTCCTATGGCATATGTAGTGGGAGAATATTTCGCGGCCGCATTAGCGGCCGCGGCTCCGGAAAGGGTCCCTGGCACTGGACACCAGGCTGTACCTGGTTGGAATGGGAGAAGGGAGCACCAAATAAAGGGTGTTTGGAGGATCCTCCCAGGAGGGGAGATGCATGTCGAAAGTAGACTATGGACTGAACATGTTTGCCACTCAATGCCTCTTTTGCAGACCACAACACCCAAAAGGAGAGTCAGAACACAAGGGATTGCCCTGCCACAGAGGCAGGGTGGGATGGGGGGGGAGGGGGCTGGGGGGGATATTATTCATGGTGGTGGAAAATGGGCATTGGTGGAGGGATGGGTATTTGATCATTGTATAATCGAAACCCAAGCACAAAAAAATTTTAAATCTACAACTGTACCTCATGGTGTTTCACTAAAAAAAAAAAGAATGAAATATAAAAAAAAAAAGAAACAGGATCGATGGCTCTGTTAATTCTTCAGGTGCACAAATATCTTGTTCCTGTGATCAGGATCATTTGTGATGCATACATAGGGCAACCCTTGAATTATTTTGTGTGTAAGTCTCTCTGTCAGAAGGAGAACAGAGCACAGTTGACTTGCAACCTGGCCCTGAGCGTCGAAGAATGAGGAAGAAACTGGAGCAGAAGGAACATTTGTTTTTGTTATTGGGAAATAAATCAACCTTTGTTTTCCTGGCCCCCCCAAAAAAACCCATGTTCTATTCTCATCTTCTTCTATGCTAATGGTAATCCAATGTGGTAGTTCCAGGTGTACGGAGTCCACATATTTGTCTTTGATTTGTTGGTGGCGTGTTGGTGTTGGAGATCATACATGGTGGTGTTCAGCTGCCACTAGGGCCACATCCTGGTTGTACTTGGGAAATCTCACAGTTCTGGAGACCAAATCCAGGGCCTTACACAAGCAAGGCATGTCTACCATATGAACTACATCTGTGGGCTTCTGGGCATTACTATAGAGGGACATTTGCCTGGTTGCTATCACACGAGCCCTGGACAGAGCTGGAGCATTTGCTCTTCTGCATACTTAGGGTCTGGTGGCTGATGGAGATGAGAAATCTACACTGCTCTCCTTGTCAGGCTGACAGTGTGGCAGCCGCATAGCCCCGCATCACAATGTTCTGGTTTCCTCCAGAGTCAGCACATACAAAGCACCCACAAGGCCTTAACAGTGAGGACTGCTTCTGTGACGAAGTCTTGGGAATTACCTACTGTTATTTCACTTAGGTTTGCCTCCACTCCTCCTTGGTTCAAATCCCAGGAGGACACTACCTCAGATGTCACCTTGGAGCTGACAACTTGTACCCTTTGGACTCCAGTGATTCAGTCATTTCCACAGAAACATACTCATCCTTCCAGGGCCTTTCATTTCAACACATTGTAGCATTAGCACAAAAATCTGTGGTCTAAGGTCCTCGATCTCCAGATGTGGATGAGGCTCTCAGGTGTAGTTTCTGGAGAACAGAGCTGACATTCAGTCACTCCATGTCAGGTCTATGAATTAGCCTCATCTCCTCCTCTGTCTGCCACCATACCCACACACACAAAGCTACAAAACAATGTACTCTGTTCCAAAAGGAATAAAATTGAAAGCCTATGGATATTTATCTACAATAATTCTCAAATCCAGCACCGTTTCTGGGGAATAAATCCAGAGCCTGTGCTTTTAATTATCGTCCTAGGACAACTCTGAAGGTTTTACTTGGCTTTCTAAATTTTTGTGGGAGACTTGAACCTTGTAAAATCCTTCATCATTGTTTGTTATTATATATAGACTTTTCTTACTTTGAATGCTGCTGGCATATTTTATAGAAGTCAGAGTCTGACTTCAGATTCACCTCCATTGCATTTTAATTGACTAGGAGGATTGTTTCAGATAATAGCCAGCAGAAACCAGCAGTGAGCCAAGAGAATTGGCTATAAACTAACTCAAAAAGCATTTTAGAACATTAATGTGCCTACCTGATCAACAACAGAGACTATGACAATTGATCATGAGTAGAATGTGGTGCCAAATAATGGAAACTAGACTATAAGTCATATATTATACTGCTCAAATATTTGCTTCTTTTTTATATGGCTTCTATTCAAAATTCTTTATACAACTGTGAAGAAGAAAGTACCTGAGGGTTTTACCAAAGATCAGAAATAAGAGGGATTAGACTTATTCTAGATGACTATTAGGTCTATGAATAATTGTTTAGCAGCAAACATGGTGGATTTTATTCATTAATTTTACAGTGGCATTTTGTAGGGATGGAGTGAATTATCTAGGGAAGTAGTAAATATTATATACTGAGAGCTTAAGCCTAAGATAGATCACCAAGCAGTATGAATAAATGGCTTAATTAATTAAACAGGTATTTACTAAACACTTTGCATGTCAAATGCTGTTCTCTGCACTGAGGATTAAGTGATAAAGCAAACAAAGTGGATCCTGGGGACATTCTAATGGAGAAAAATATATTCTAGTTGGAAGAGACAATGCGTGAACTCTCTGACATGAAATGATATGCATGATTATCATAGGAGTAATGGAGAAAAATTAAGAGCTATCAACATCAGAGGAAATTTTAGAAAAGTAGGACTTGTTGTTTTAGATGACGTACAGAAAGCCATTGGCTACTGAGCATCTGGAGAGAGTGAGGCAGCAAATCTAGAAACATTTATCCAGATCTGTGTCCTGGCTGTGGACACAGATATTATGTAGATATGAGGTTGGAGGTTACCACTTTTGTAAAGAAAAGTACTGTGCCTGGCACCTGACAAGAGTAGTGTTGGAAGAGAGCAGCTAAGAGCAGAGAGATTGCAGGAGGACCAGCTGCATGGGGTGTGTGTGCGGGGAGGGGGGTTGTGGTGGTGGTGGTGGTGGTGAATCTTTGCAACTGGCATCTTTAGTTTTCACTCTGACTAAGATGTGGAGACTACATGGAGGTGCCATGATCTGACTATTAAGATCCCCCGGATGTCTAAATTCTGGTTCAGGATGGCACAGTGGGTAGGGCGTTCGCCTTACAAGCGGCCAACATGGCCGACCCAAGTTCGATTCCTCTGCCCCTCTCGGAGAGCCCGGCAAGCTACCGAGAGTATTCGATATGCCAGACACAGTAACAACAAAGTCTCCAATGGAGATGTTACTGGGCCCGCTCGAGCAAATCGACGATCAACGGGAGGGCATTGGGATAATAATACAATAGAATCCACTACCTAGAAAAGAGGTAGATCATGGTTACTTAAAGTGTGTAGGATCTGTAAATTGAATCCTGAGGGATTTGCTGGTAGGTTGTATATGAGCATGAGAGATGAACCAGGAGGTATTAGAGGATTTTAACCAACTGAAAGTATAGGGACATTTTTTTTACCTACGTAGGAAAGAGTTCTGAAGAAACCGTGCCCACAGGTGTGTATGTGTGTGTGTGTGTGTGTGTGTGTGCTCGCACGTTGGGGGGGGGTGTTGGTGATAGTTGAGGGGTGTCAGGAGCTCTGATTGACATAACAGCTGTCCAGGTGAAGTTCAAGATGCTCATTGTACCCATGAAGACAGATGTTCAGAAGACAGTCAGACTTTCAGCCTGGTGTCCTATCACGTGCTTGAAGCTTGAGATGAATTTATTACCCACAAGAATATATATAAGAGGTAAAGGCACAGAGGAGTGAGATCAGATGAAGTCAGTGGGTACAGACAGAAAAATCTGGGCCCTGAGCTCTGCAGCCTCCAGATTGTAAAACTTCAAAGAGTTGGTGCTTGAGAAGGAAACCCAGTCAAGAAGAGTCTTCCAGGGCTGGAGTGATAGCACAACTAGAACGGAGTTTGCCTTGCACGTGGCTGACTCGGGTTAGATTTCCAGCATCCCATATGGTCCCCGGAGCACTGCCAGGAGTCATTCCTGAGTGAAGAGTCAGGAGTAACCCCTGTGCATCACTAGGTGTGACCCAAAAACAAGAAAAAAAAAGAAGAATCTTCCCACTAAGATGAACTGGAGAATAAACAGGTCACCTAAAAGTTGCATTTTTGAGAAAGAAATATAAATGCCATGGAATATAGTTAAACAAAGAGAAGTTTCAGAATCAGACAACTGATTCATCTACAGGAAATAATTGATAACCAGAAAGAGCGGTCTTGTAGAGCAAAGATGACTTCAAGGCTCAACTAATTACTAATTTATGTAAGAAAGGGACGGAGGTTTTGGAGGCAGAGTGGGGGAAGGTGGTTTTGGAGGCCAAAGAGATTGTATAGAAGGTCAAAAGAAGGGTCACATGGACCCCAGAGAGAAGGACTGAAGCAAGATTCAGTTACATACTTTGAGTGTAGAAAAGAGGGAACGGGCTCCAGCTCACAAGGACATTCACGTGTGGTTGCAGGGAGGAGGGAAGACTTGTATGAGGGTTTTTAACGAAATTAGAAATGAGTCTTCCACTGAGAGATAAGATGGGCTAGGAAGTGGAGAAATTCCAAAAGAGAGGAGAGAGAAAATGAGTGAATAAAAGATAGAAATTAGGACTATGAGGAGACTTGAGTATGACCCTTGGAATGTCATGGTTCAGAGACTACCTCCAGGAGCACCACTGAAGCACAGAAGTCAGGAAACAAAGGCAGAAATAAGCAAGAAACAGAAAGAATGAAAGAAAGAGATAGAGGAGAAAGAATAGGAAGGAAGTAATAAAAATTACAATATTTTGTGTTATATCTTACTACATAGAGCTATTTGGTAAAGGGTTGGAGCAACCAAAATTTTGTTTTTCAGTTAATGGTGTGTGTGTGTGTGTGTGTGTGTGTGTGTGTTGTTTCTATAGAGAAAATGAGATCAGAGAGATCTGGTAGTATCTACAAGAAAGATTCAGAATTTCATCTACAGAACTGAGCTTACATGACCGCAAAGTAGATGGATGGAGGGGTCCTTGGGACATTGATGGAGGGAAATGGGCTCTCTGGTGATGTTGGGATGGTATATGTAAAGTACTGTAAATATCCGACACTCAGTTAAAAACCGTTTTTTTTTTTAAAAAAAGGATTAAGACCCAGAATATAGGATGAAATAAAGTCAGCTACAGGACAGTGAAGCTATGGAGGATCAATTCATTTAAGCTTGGTAGGTCAGTGACTTTTCTAGGAGGGTGAAATGGGGGTGTGAAATATAAAGTGAATATTAGAGACCAGGGCTCTTTTTTTTAAATTGAATCATGTGAAGTACACAGTTACAAAGTTGTTCATGATTGTGGTACAGTCATACAAAGTTCCAACATCCATTTCTTTACCAGTGCACATTTCCCATCACCAATGCCCCCAGTTTCCTTCTTACCTATCCCTGCCCCACACCCTCAGCCTGCCTTATGGTAGATATTTTTTTCTCTCTTTCTCCTCTCTCTCTCTTCCTCTCTCTCTCTGTCTCCCCATCTCCCCATCTCCCCTTCCTTTTGGGCATTATGGTTTGCAATATAAGCACTGAAAGATCATCATGTATATCCCTTTACCTACTTTCAGCACTCAGTTCCAGTCCATAAGTCCAGTGTGATCATTTCCAACTATCATTGTCATAGAAGTCCCCTTCTCTACCCTAATTACCCTTTACCTTCCCCCAACCCCCTACTTGTGGCAAGCTTCCTCCATGGACCAGTACCCCCAGCCCTTGGTTCTACTATCCTTGGGTATTAGTCTGATACTAAGAGTACAATCATTCCATGTCTGTCCCTCTCCTGACTTATTCCACTCAGCACGATACTTTATTATTTTTTAAAATTTTTTATTAGTGAAACACCATGACGTACAGTTGTAGACTTACAAATTTTTGTCAGCACGATACTTTAGACCAGGACTCTATGAAAAGGATGTTTTCATAACAGTTGTTGGAAACAATAGGATTAAGAGTTTGGCCTTGGAAGTGAGGCACAGAGCCAATGTAGGGATTATTGGAGGGCAGAAGATGGGAGCATGTTATGGAGAAACTAATTCTGGGAAGAGTAGTGGTGAGGGACAATCAACAGAGTTAAATTCTTCCCAGAAATAAGGGGTCATCCAAGAATTGGTAGAAGGTAATAATAGGATGGGTATCAGACAGGGTCTTCTGATTTATAAGATTTAAAAGTGTGGGGTTAAAAATAAGAATAGCAGACCTGTAAACAGAAATGAACAAAAATGAACAAGGAAACATTATCTTACTGGCAAATCCTGGTTAAGGGTGTGGTCTGGAGACAGGAAGTGGGAAGAACATCTTGTCTTTGGACTGCCCCTCCCTGAAAGTGAAGAGATGTGGAAAGATTTGAACAACCACTAGTCACTCTTCAGAGTGCAAATCCCCAAACTAAGACTTTATTCAAATGAGTGTGTATATGTGCAACACGTGTGTGTTTGCAGAAATAGAGAAAAGAGAGAATAAATAGTATAAATGCATTATTTCAGGTAAGACATTTGAATATATGTACAAAGAATTTATATTTAGTCACAATGTTTCGCCTCCTTGTATATTGATTCTGAAATTCCCATAGTGGATGATCAATAAATACCTGCTGGTGGGCTGATAAATGAAGAATTTATATTGACTGGCAATTTAATGCTATAGAATATTATGGGGAAAATGTTACTAAATACAATTTTGAAAATTTTGAAAATAGCCAGTTCACAGCATCTCACTCCTGTAATGAAGCCAGAAATGTGGAGGTCTTTGTACTCTCTGAAAAGATTTTATAAAAATTAAAACAAAGGGGCTGGAGCTATAGTACAGTGGGGAGGGCATTTGCCTTGCATGTGGCCAATCTAGGTTCTATTCTCAGCATCCCATATAGTTCCCTGAGCACTGCTAGGAGTAGTTTGTGAGTGCAGAGCCAAGAGTAACTCCTGTGCATCACTGGGTGACCCAAAAAGAAAAAAAATTTATCATATAGAGTGCTTTCTTTTTGGTTTATTTTTGGGCTACACCCAGCTATGCTCAAGACTTCCTCTTGGCTCTGTGTGAAAGGGTCACTCATGACAGGACACAGAGGACCAGGTGAGGTGCTGGTGATTGACCCTGGGTCAGATGCGTGACAGGGAAGTGTCCCACCCTCCAGCCCCATAGTTCTGAGCTTTTTATTGTTTTTGTTATTTTTGGTCCCTGTCTGTGCTCCAGGTTTACTCCTGGCTCTGCACTTGGAGACCATACCTTGTGGGGTACAAGGGATAGATGTGGTGCTGGGGTCAAATCCGAGGTGAGCATCTTATCTGCTGTTGAATTTCTCTGACCCTTTGTTGTTGTTTTCAGTCTTCTGGAAGAGTCACTCTGTTAAGGTCATTCTAGAGAGAGTACAGACAAAGAATAGGTGCGGACATTTATTTGTCCATGAAACCATCCTTCAAGATTGTGATTTCCAGGGTTCAGTCTCTGCTGATTCCCTTAATCGTGTAGTCTCAGAAGTCCGAGTGACTGCAGGGCCTGACTAGCCAAACCTTGTCTTGATTTCTGCGGTGTCACTTGCTTCTGAACCATTGACTAGGGTTGGATGCTGGTCAGCTCAGCACCTGCAGACAGTTGCCTCGGCTCCAGCATGGACCATTTCTCAGCTCAGTTGCAGCCCACTGGAGGGACTCAAGCCAGGATTCTGTGCATTGGAGACCATCTTCAGATGAACAGTGTCCTTGTAGCAACTCATGAAAGCTCTAACTCAAGGTAAGACCTGATCACCCCTGTTCTTCCCAATTATCACCCAGATGAGGGAATTTCTCTTGCAGAACCTTTGCCACCTCACTCATGGCTCCTTCTGTGCTGGAAATGTCTTTGTGCATGACCTTTGGGCATGGATCCCAGGCCCCTGCATGGTCTGGTCAAGGAAATATCTAGGTTGTTTTACCCAGGATTCCTGCCCCAAGGCAGCAGGCACAGATAACTACCTTCATTTAGGAGTCTGCAGATGTGAAGTTAAGTCCTTGGACCAGAGTCGGTCACAGATGGTTGGGAAAGCAAAGCCCATGTATTAGGGAATTTCTCATGACCTGTGTGGGGGACCTTCACCTTTATCATCCTCTGAATTCATTTTATAGTATGGGGAAACGTCCTGGAAACCAGGCATACAACCTAAAATAATTTTTTTCTTGGGATTGCTGTCTTTGTGTATGTCCAAGTTTTCTTTATTATTTGATTAGTCCAGGCAGGCCAACCCCTGAGACGTGTAAGGAATGGTGGGCAGCAGAGGTCACACCAGTGATAACACTTCCTTTCTCTTGCATTAAATGAAATTCAGAGGCTATTTGTAGGAAATTTAGTCTTTTCAAAATGTGATATATTTAATAATGACTGTCTTGTCCTGTCTCCCAATATACACAGGAAACTAAAACCTTGTAAAAATCCCACAGAGAGAAAAATAAGAAAGGAGATCTAGTTAGAAAATACGTCTTAAAGTTGGTCTGTGTTGATGAGTTTCTAGGGGTTAGTTTTCAAATCCTTTCCCTTCTTGGATCTGGGAGGGTTCTGCAGAGTGAGGCCCAGAGCAGCAGGAAGTATAGGGAACAGGAATGCAGAGGTTACAGGTTCCTGCTCACTCCCAGGAGGACGCTGCCTTCTCTCCTGCTTCCCTCATCTGTGAGATGAGAAGTTGACCCGGATGGGTGTGGTCTGAAGGAAAAAAGAATGAGAGCCACATTAAAGATTTCCTAGTTGCCACATGAAGAGATGGACAAATAAATAGGTGCATGATTGTACTTTCATGCAGCCCAGTGTATCCAAGACACGATTCTTTTATCATGGAAGCAACGTGGAAATGATGGTGGGTCCATTTTTTCTATTCTTTTGTTTGTAGGGAGCCTTACAAATAGGTTGGGATTTTACCCCGAGAGAGCATCTCATCTCGGATGAGCCCTTCCCTCTGCTCAGTGACCACATGGCTGGAGACCACGAGCTGGACAGTGAAGGTTCAGGTGCCAGATCCTCTCTGGTCAAACATTCTACACATCAGAGGCAAGGACTTTGGTTTAGCTCCAAAATAATCCTCTTTTAGGTAAAGTACTAGCAGCTTTAATACCCGAAGACAAATAATTTAGACCCCTAACTAGTTGTAATTGTATATCACTCTTGAAATTGAAATATATTAGCTCATTTAATTCTCATATTTCCATGAGAAGCTGGACACTGCTTTGTGTGTCCATTTTAAAGATGACAAGGCTGACAAACAGCAAGCTTGGTAAATAGTTTGCGGTCAGAAAGGGTTGAGGAGTAGAAAATCCAATGATGGTACCAGCCCCCTGACCTGGGTGTAGACTCTCTACGGGTGCAACTTTCGTAGTATTTGTGGGGGCCATAGTGCAGGAGGTGGGCAGACAAAAGTGAGGTTGTTGTTCTATTATACAATATTATTTGAGAAATGCACTACAGAGAAAAATTTGCAGTGATGGACCAAATAGGTATACCTGTATTTGCATTTCAGAATCATCGTTATTATTTCATCCACCCTTTATTATTTATTTTTAACTTCAAAAAGTTGTGCTAGTCTTTTTTTTAATTAGTGAAACACCATGAAGTACAGTTGCAGATTTACAATTTTTTGTGCTTGGATTTCGATTATACAATGATCAGATACCCATCCCTCCACCAGTGCCCATTTTCCACCACCATGGATAATATCCCTCCCACCCCCAACCACCCCACCCCACCCCCCCGCCTCTGTGGCAGGGCAATCCCCTGTGTTCTTTCTCTCCTTTTGGGTGTTGTGCTCTGCAAAAGAGGCTTTGAGTGGCAAACATGTTCAGCCCATAGTCTACTTTCGACATGCATCTTCCCTCCTGGGAGGATCCTCCAAACACCCTTTATTTGGTGCTCCCTTCTCTATCTGAGCTGCCCTTTCCCCTAAAATGCCCAGCTGGCCTCTAAACTATAGAGTAATCCTCCTGGTGCTGATCTCAGCTATTCTTGGGTATTAATCTCATATTTTGTTACTTTATGTCCCCTAGATGAATGCAATCTTTCTATGTCTATCCCTCTCTTTCTGACTCATTTCGCTTAGCATGATACTTTCCATATTGTACCACTTGTATGTAAATTTCATGACTTCATCTTTTCTAACAGCTACATAGTACTCCATTGTGTAGATGTACCAAAGTTTCTTTAACCAGTCATCTGTTCTTGGGCATTCAGGTTTCTTCCAGTTTCTGGCTATTGTAAAGAGTGCTGCAATGAACAAACAAGTGCAGATGTCACTTCGACTATACCTTTTTGCCTCTCTGGGATATATTCTCAGGAGTGGTATTGCTGGGTCAAATGGGAGCTCAATTTCTAATTTTTTGAGAATCGTCCATACTGTTTTCCAGAAGAGCTGAACCAGTCGGCATTCCCACCAACAGTGAAGGAGTGTCCCTTTCTCGCCACATCCATGCCAGCATGGGTTGCTTTTGTTCTTTTGAATGAGGGCCAGTCTCTGAGGTGTGAGATGGTATCTCATTGTGGTTTTGATCTGCATCTCCCTGATGATTAATGATGTAGAGCATTTTCTCATGTGCTTTTTTGCCATTCGGATTTCTTCTTTGAGAAAGGTTCTGTTCATTTCATTGCCCCATTTTTGGATGGGGTTGGATGTTTTCTTCTTGTGGAGTTTAACCAGTATTTTGTATATCCTGGATATCAACCCCTTGTCAGATGTGTATTCGGCGAATATCCTTTCCCATTCTGTAGACTGTCTTTGTATTTTGGTCACTGTTTCTTTGGAGGTGCAGAAGCTTCTTAGTTTAAGATAGTCCCATTTATCTATCTCTGTTTTCAATTGCTCAGACAGTGGCGTGGCATCTTTGAAGATACCATTAGCTTCAATGTCATGGAGGGTTTTGCCAACTTTGTCTTCAATGTACCTTATGGTTTCTGGTCTGATGTTGAGGTCTTTAATCCATTTTGATCTTACTTTTGTACATGGTGTTAGGAAGAGTTCTGAGCCCATTTTTTTTGCATGTATCCGTCCAGTGATGCCAGCACAATTTGTTAAAGAGGCTTTCCTTACTCCACTTCACATTACTTGCACCTTTATCAAAGATTAGATGATCATATGATTGAGGGGAGATGTCAGTGTATTCCACCCTGTTCCATTGGCCTGCAGTTCTGCCTTTGTTCCCGTACCATGCTGTTTTAATTATTACTGCTTTGTAGTACAGGTTGAAGTTAGGGAGGTTGATTCCTCCCATTTTCTTTTTCCCAAGAATTGCTTTAGCTATTCGTTGGGGCTTATTGTTCCATGTGAATTTCAGGAGTGTTTGCTCCATTTTTTTGAAGAATTTCATGGGTATCCTTATAGGGATTGCATTGAATTTAAACAATGCTTTCGGTAGTATTGCCATTTTGACAATGTTAAGTCTCCCGACCCATGAGCAGGGGATATCTTTCCATTTCCTCGTGTCCTCTTTTATTTCCTGAAGTAGCGTTTTGTAGTTTTTTTTGTACAGGTCCTTTACTTCCTTAGTTAAGCTGATTCCTAGGTACTTGATTTTCTGGGGCACAATTGTGAACGGGATTGCTTTTGTCATGTAGCTTTCTTCTCTCTCACTGTCTGCCTATAGGAAAGCCATGGACTTTTGCGTATTGATTTTATAGCCTGCAACTTTACTATACGAGTCTATTGTTTCTAGGAGTTTTTTGGTGGAGGTTATTGGGTTCTCTAAGTAGAGTATCATATCATCTGCGAATAGTGAGAGCTTGATTTCTTCCTTTCCTACCTGAATGCCCTTAATATCTTTTTCTTGCCTATTGCAAGTACTTCCAGGACTATATTGAACAGCAGTGGAGAGAGTGGGCATCCTTGTCTCGTCCCTGATCTTAGAGGGAAGGCTCTCAGTTTTTCCCCATTGAGGATGATGCTTGCTGTAGGCTTGTGGTAGATGGCTTTAACTATGTTGAGGAAAGTCCCCTCTATACCCATTTTGGCTAGGGTTTTCATCATAAAGGGGTGCTGGATCTTGTCAAATGCTTTCTCTGCATCTATTGATATGATCATATGCTTTTTATCTTTTCTTTTGTTGATATGATGGATTATGTTGATTGATTACTGAACGTTAAACCATCCTTGCATCCGTGGGATGAATCCTACTTGGTCGTGGTATATGATCTTTTTGATGAGTAGTTGGATTCTATTTGCTAGTAGTTTGTTGAGGATCTTTGCATCTGTGTTCATCAGGAATATCGGCCTGTAATTCTCTTTCTTTGTGGTATCTCTATCTGCTTTTGGTATCAGTGTGATATTTGCCTCGTAGAAACTGTTCGGAAGTGTTTTTGATATTTCAATTTCGTGGAAAAGCTTAAAGAGGATTGGGAGTAAGTCCTCTTTAAAGATTTGGAAGAATTCACTAGTGAATCCATCTGGGCCAGGACTTTTGTGCTTGGGGAGACTTTTTATTACCATTTCAATTTCCTTGATGGTGATAGGTCTGTTCAGGTATTCCAGGTCTTATTGGTTCAGCCTTTGGAGTCTGTAGGAGTCTCGGAATTTATCCATTTCCCTGAGGTTTTGATGTTCCGTGGCATAAAGCTTCTCAAAGTACTCCCTGAGGATCCTTTGAATTTCTGTAGTTTCTGTTGTAATGACCCCCTTTTCATTTCTGATTCGGTTTATTAGGGTTTTCTCTCTCCCTTTCTTTGTGAGTTTTGCTAGAGGCTTATTGATCTTGTTAATTTTCTCGAAGAACCAGCTCTTGGTTTCATTGATCTTTCGAATTGTTTTTTGGGTTTCCATCTCGTTAATCTCTGCTCTGAGTTTTATTATTTCCTTTCTCCTGTTCGGGTTGTGCTCCTTTTGTTGGTCCTTCTCCAAGGTCTTAAGCTGTGAGGTTAGGTTATTTATGTGTGCTCGTTCCTCCTTCCTGAGGAATGCTTGTAGAGCTATAAACTTTCCTCTTAACACAGCTTTTGCTGTGTCCCATAAGTTTTGGTAACTCTTGTTCTCATTTTCATTCTTTTCTAGGAATCTTTTGATTTCCTCTTTGATATCCTTTCTAAGCCACTCGTTGTTCAATAGTGCACTGTTTAATTTCCAGGTGTTTGATTTAGTTTTCTGTTTTTGCGTGTGATTTACTTCTAATTTCAGCACAATATGGTCTGAGAAGATTGTTGATACAATCTCTATGTTCTTAATTTTATGGAGGCATGTTTTGTGGCTCAGCATGTGGTCTATCTTGGCGAATGTTCCATGTACACTTGAGAAGAATGTCTATTCAGCTTTTTGAAGATGAAGTGTCCTGTATATATCTACTAAGTCCCTTTCTTCCATTGTTTCCCTCAGATGAAGTATGTCCTTGCTAAGCTTGAGTCTGGTTCATCTATCAGGAGGTGACAAAGCAGTGTTGAAGTCTCCCACTAGTATTGTGTTGCTCTTGATGTCTTTTTCCAAATCTATGAGTAGTTGTTTTAAGTACTTTGCTGGTCTCCCATTAGGTGCATATACATTTATTATTGTAAGTTCTTTCTGTTGTACAGATCCTTTGATCAATAAGAAACGGCCTTCACTGTCTCTTATGACCTTCCTCACTCTGAAATCGATGTGGTCTGATATTAGGATGGCTACCCCAGTTTTTTATGGGAGCTGTTTGCCTGTAGGATTGTTTTCCAGCCTTTGACTCTGAGTCTGTGTTTGCTTTGACTATTGATATGTGTTTCTTGCAGGCAGCAGAATGTTGGGTTCAATTTTCTAATCCATCCTGCCACTCTATGTCTTTTAATTGGTGCATTTAGCCCATTGACATTGAGAGAGATTATTTTTATGGGATTTTGTCCCATTGTTCTGTTGAAATTTGGTGTATTTGAGGGGCCTGTCTTGCCTTAAAGTAGCCCATTTAGTTGTTCTTGTAACCATGGTTTTGAGTCTATGAAGTTCCTGAGCTGTTGTTTGTCTGTGAAACTGTGTGTTGTTCCTTCTATTATGAATGAGAGTCTTGCTGGGTAAAGTATTTTGGGGGAGGCATTTATTTCATTGAGTTTTTTCACTATGTCCCACCACTGTTTTTGGGCCATGAGGGTTTCATCAGAAAAATCAGCTGTGAATTTTAAGGATGCTCCTTTGTAAGAGATCTCTTTCTTCGGTCTTGCTGCTTTCAGAATTTTGTCTCTGTCTAAGGTTTTGGTCATTTTGATCAGGATGTGTCGTCGGGTATTTTTATTCGGATTTCATCTAACTGTTACCCTTTGGGCCTCCTGAATGTGGTCACAAGTTTTCTTCAGCTCTGGAAACGTTGTAGCAATGATGTCTTTGACAGTTTCTTCTTCATCAAGGTTTTCTTCCTGTCCCTCTGGGACTCCAATAATTCTTATGTTACCCCTCTTGGCTTCATCACGATCTTCTCTTGCCATCTGTTCCCGAATTGTGAGTCTCTTTTCCATTTTCTGCTCTTTTCTGGAGAGTCTCTGAACTTCATCTTCGAGCTCACTGATTCTGTTCTCAGCAGCTGTTACTCTGCTGCTGAGGCCTTCCACTGAGTTTTTCAATTCGCCTACGAGATTTTTCAGGTCTGACATTTCCGATTGCATTTTCCTCATTTCTGCCTTCAAATCCTCTTGTCTTCTATTGGCATTGATTTCCATTGTTTCTTTTAGTTCCCTAAGCATTCTAAGTATCTCCCTTCTGAATTCCTTGTCAGAGAGGTTGTCTAACACTACAGTACTGTTGGTGTCATCTGGGCTAGACTCTTCAATAAGAAAGTTTGGTGGGCTTTTGCGTTGCTTTACCATTGTGAAAAGTGTGGTTTAGTCCTTCACGTTCACTGTTACTATTCTGCTTGATATGCAGTGTGAGTTGAGATAGGCTTATGAGTTATTGGCTACTATGTTTCTAGTGGCTGAGCTAAACTAGAGAAGTTTCCATCTAAGAAGGTAGCTTATGGTTCCTATGGCATATGTAGAGGGAGAATATTTCACGGCCGCGTTAGCAGCCGCGGCTCTGGAAAGAGTCCCTGGCACTGGGCGAGGAGTTGGGAACGTCTCCTGGTTGGAATGAGGAGCCGTTCAGCTTTGTTGCCCAGAGCTGGGCCTCCGTTCCCGTCCCGTGAAGATCGGGGGAGAAAACCGGCTTTCTAGGAGATGGAGCTAGCTGGTTGGAATAGGAGCCTTTCAGCTTTGTTGCACAGAGCTGGGCCTCTGTTCCCGTCCCGCGCAGATCAGGGGAGAAAACCCAGTTGTGCTAGTCTTACTTAAAGACTGTTTTTCACTAAACTCTTTTGTGCAGCATTAGGATGGCTGGGTACTCATACATATGTGTTAATAAATGCAGCAATCAGTATGCAGAGAAATATTGGTAGTAGTTTTCTCAAAATTATCAGGATTTTCATTCTGAGCCCTTGGAGCGATAGCACAGCAGTAGGGCGTTCGCCTTACAAGTGGCCAACATGGCCGACCCGAGTTCGATTCCTCCACCCCTCTCGGAGAGCCCGGCAAGCTACTGAGAGTATTTGATATTCCAGACACAGTAACAACAAAGTCTCCAATGGAGACGTTACTGGGCCCGCTCGAGCAAATCGACGATCAACGGGAGGGGCCTTTCTCTATGCTTACTGTGTGTGTGTGTGTGTGTGTGTGTGTGTGTGTGTGTGTGTGTGTAGCAAAATAGTCTATTGAAAGAAATTTACTTAAATGTAAGGAGAGAGCGAGAGAGAAAGAGAGCGAGATGAGAGCGCAAGAGAGAGAAAGAGAGAGATTTATTTTAAAAGAGAATGTGGGCACACCCAAAAGGAGAGAGAGAACACAGGGGATTGCCCTGCCACAGAGACGGGGGGATGGGGGGATGGGGGTGGGAGGGATATTATCCATGGTGGTGGAAAATGGGCACTGGTGGAGGGATGGGTATCTGATCATTGTATAATTGAAACCAAAGCACAAAAAATTGTAAATCTACAACTTTAAAAAAAATAAAATAAAATAAAGGGGAAAAAAAAATTCAAAAAAAAAAAAAAAAGAGAATGTGGGCTTCTCCAGAGTAATAAAAGCAGAGAATGACTTTGGGAAGAAGATTGTATACAATTTCTCCAAATTATCTTGCCTGGAGTGTCTGCACACATCTACTGAAGCTGCCTGTGTGCCCAGGGAGAACCTGGGATCTCAAGAGTGTTTCAGTTCTTCCATTCTTTAGATTCTCCAGAAGCTTCTTCTTCTCCTCTGAGGGGTCCATCTACCTCAGTTTCTTCACCTCCAAAGAGCTCAGGGTTTGCATTTCAAAGGGATTTGTTTCTCATGCCTTTGGTCTATTCTAGGTTGTGGTGAATTCTTGTTAATTTTTATTCTTTTTCCCAGATGCAGGGTCACCCTATCTATCTGCTTGCCACAAAACCAACTTCTCCAACCTTTGAGGCAAACACTCTCCACTTCCTGCAAAGTTTTATCTGAGATGTGTGTCCCCCCAGCTTTTATCCTTAGAGAAGCCCGAGTTCGCTCCTGAGTATTTTCTCTCTCTGTCCTTATCTGTTTCTTTTCTCTCTCTGTCCTTATATGTTTCTATGTGACTCCAGTAAAATATAACAAGAACTGATTTAGTAATAACATGAAGTTATTTCTTATTCACCAAAGACAATGGTGGGACTCTCGGGCCCCCTGCCTGCCTGCCAATCTTCCATCTCTGCCTTCCCTTCTGCTCAGGGCCCAGACAGAGCACAGCCTGATTACTCATTCCATCACACATGTTTCTGTCTCATGAAAATATTCATTTTTTGTCTTTAGATGGACCAAAATGCTCACAATTATACAATTAAGATAGTGCTGGACTTTCAGAGATAGCAGTAAGTTGTTAAAAATTTCAATGAAAATTACATTGAGTTTAATATAAAATGTTGACAAATAGGCCAGATAAAGTGTCTGCACATAAATTATATCACTGTATCACTGTCATCTTGTTCATTGATTTGCTCCATTTACTTGGGTGGGTGCCAGTAATGTCTTATGTAAATGAACTTTTAAGTAATTCTCTTATAATTTATTAGGGAAGGGTGTGAATGTAGTGTCTGGAATAGCATGTTCTAGATGCTGTCTCCTGCTTCAAATGATAACTTGTAAAGACACTCATGCTCTGAAGAGACCATTTAATGTAGCAATATTTGGTTTAATGGGGGTGCTAGAGCAATAGCATAGGGGAAACTGCAGCTGACTTGGGTTGGATCCTCAGCACCCCATAAGGTGCGCCAAGTTCCACCAGGAGTAATTCCTGAACACAAAACCAGGAGGAAGCACTGAGCACTGCTGGGTGTGGCCCCAAAACCAAACAGAAAAAAAGGGGTGACTTTCCCTATGCAGTGAATAAAGAATATCATTTGACCTCAATCTCAACTTGAGGCATACAACTGAATTTCTTTAATTTCACATTTTTTGTTATTTTAGCATAAAAATACATTGCTTTTTATTGTTAGTTAATGAAAATGAAAACAATTAGAAAGCCTCTGAAAGGTCAGATCAAGCATTTTGGGTGCAAAGGACTAAATTTTAGATATCTTCTATAGCCTGTTATAATCTAACAAAAATAGTTACAAAAACATAAGATAAATTAGTAAATATGTAAAGATATAATCATCACCAAACTTTTTCACAATCTGGAGCGATAGCACAGCGGGTAGGGTGTTCACCTTACAAGCGGCCAAATGGCCGACCCGAGTTCGATTCCTCCGCCCCTCTCGGAGAGCCCGGCAAGCTACTGAGAGTATTTGATATGCCAGACACAGTAACAACAAAGTCTCCAATGGAGACGTTACTGGGCCCGCTCGAGCAAAACGACGATCAACGGGAGGGCCTTTCTTCTTCTTTTTCTTTCTTTTATATATAAGATATGTTTATAGTGAATTTTGATGATTCATTTTAGATGTTCCCTGCAACAGATGCTAGTATAATTTCTATGAAAATTTCTTCTTTCACTCCTTTAGAATATCCTTTACATTTAAGCCTGGACACTGTTATAAGTGAGTTAGTCTGACTCAATATGGTAGATAGTGTGTCTTTGACTCTCTTGTCCTAGATTTCCTCTTGCTGCCCTGTATGGTATGAGTTTCAGGACTGTTGCTCTCCGCTCTTGTTGCCTACTGACCAAGTAAAAGAATGCTTGAGTTTTCATTCCCCCTTTGTCCTGCTCAAAGCTGGGCAACTTCCCAGTACAGGAGGTTTCAGTTTGGGGAAAATGCACCCTCGCAAATGATTTGTAAATGATGTATGAGGAACAGCACAATCTTTGCAGATATGTCAAAGTTATATCAAAGCAGGTCGTTACGACCAATAGCATTATGTCGAAAGGATCACCAGGTGGCTGACCAATGGTGCATGGCTCTGCTCATTGTCCCATCCACTTTCCCACGACCCATCCCCTTTCCTTTCTTTTGGGTGGGCTGTGGAAACATACTTAAGTCTGTACCTATGCTCTGAATAAACGCACGCATTCATGCCATCTCCTGAATGATGGAGCCCTGTGTGTCTCGAGTGCTGCTGTCACCCTGACGGCCCTCCCCTGGCTCGGCCCCATAGCGCCGGACTCGGCAAGTGGAGGTTCCACCGAGATCAGGTACGAGGGAGAACCGGACAGAGCTCACCTGCGCATAGGCAGGGGGAGAGCCTGCATATAGGCAGGGGGAGAAACAGCGTATAGGCGGGGAATTAAACGGTTTATGGTGCACCATGGGCAATTCTGACTCAAGAACTCGGCTGGCCACCGAGTTGACTGAGTTACTGAAACAGCAGGGAACTGCTATTAAGTTTAGGACCGCACTCGAGTTCATTACAGTAATAGGGGAAGTAAGCCCTTGGTTCCTGACAGGGGGAGAATTCAGAGTTTGTGACTGGGAACAGATTAAGATAGATCTACAGAGAGCCCTCAGAGATAGGGGGTTGGATAGGGTTCCCGTCGCTACATTCTCCCTCTGGAGATTGGTTAAAGATGCGCTGTCAACCACCCATGTCCGGGTGCAGGAACAGCTGTGTGACCTCCAAAAAACCTTCGGGAAAATCCAGGAGGAGGAAACAGGGCGCTCTCTGCAGGGGGACGCTGGCAATGATATAACAGAACATGAATATGCTGAAGTCCCCGTGATTTCTGAATGTGGGAGCCAGACTCCTCTTGCCCCTGATCTAGACACAGAAGAAAAGCAGCTCTTCTCTGGTCCCAGACCTCCCCACCAATCTTTGGGGGCGAGATATACTCTCGGCCATGGGCGCAGTTCTAGTCACACCACCTGGCCATCTCCAGACAACCCCCCCCCCCCCATTTCTTTCCGGACTATAGCCCATATTACTAGTGATTACCCAGCCCCGGGGCAAGGGGACCCCATAATTCTGGTGCCCGTGGAAGAAACTAACCCTTTTTAGTCGGGGCCACTGTTGTGTGGCCTCCCCCCATCCCCATTACCTGGAAATCAGATGATCCAGTCTGGGTGGAGCAGTGGCCCCTACCTAAAGAGAAATTGCAGGCCGCACATGCCCTAGTATCCGAGCAATTAGAAAAGGGGCACATTACCCCATCCATATCTCCCTGGAATACCCCAATCTTTGTTATAAGGAAAAGGACAGGCGGGTGGAGATTATTGCAAGATCTCAGAGCAGTCAATGCCACCATGCATCCAATGGGGGCCCTGCAGCCAGGGCTCCACCATCCCTCCACTATACCAAAGTCCTGGCAATTGTTAGTGATAGATCTTAAAGATTGTTTTTTCAATATTCCATTAGCTCCTAAAGATTGTCAAAGATTTGCCTTCTCTCTACCTTCCCCCAATTTTCAGGAGCCCTATCAGTGCTACCAATGGGTAGTCCTTCCCCAGGGCATGACTAATAGACCTACTATGTGTCAGATATATGTTTCGGTGGTTTTAGCACCCGTTCGGGCTCGTTTCCCCAACGGACTTTTGATTCATTATATGGATGACATCTTAGCCGCCTGCCCCACCAAAGATCTGTTACTTCAACTCTGTGATCATGTCCGGGTCGCCCTGGAATCAGCAGGACTTGTAATCTCCCCGGACAAGGTACAGCTGTCCCACCCATACAGATATTTAGGATACACCATAAACACGGTGGGAATGGCGCCTCAAAAAATACAGTTTGCTACTTCCCATTTAAAGACTCTACACCAATGGCAACAGTTTTGGGGAGAACTCCAATGGCTCTGACCATCCTTCTCCCTGCCCACGGGAGAGCTCAAACCTCTTTTCAAACTATTGAAGGGGGATTCCGACCCCTCCTCACCTGTCAATTGACCCCTGAGGCACAATTGGCTCTTAGAAAAGTGGAGGATGCCTTAGAAGAAATGCAAATACACCATATTGATTACAATCTGCCACTACAATTTATAGTGCTTGCTTCAGAGTTTGCCCCAACTGGAATTTTCTGGCAGATTGGTCCATTATATTGGGTCCAACTCTCTGCTTCCCCCACCTGAACGGTGATTCCCTATTCCACCTTAGTCTCTCAATTACTCTGGAAGGCCAGAACCATAGGGTGTGCACTCTTTGCTAAGGATATGGACATATTGGTCGTTCTCTATTCCAAAGAAATGATCAATAATCTGATACAATATGATGATTCCTGGTGCCTTTTTGTCTGCTCCTTTAAAGGCCAAATTACACAGGCATATCCCAAACACAAACTCCTGCAAAGCTTCAGAATTTGTCCTATTATCTTCCCCCGAATCATTAAGACCACCCCCCTTCCAGGAGCACGGACCCTCTTTACCGATGGCGCTAAAACCGGTCGAGCCGTAGTGGTTGATGGGCAGGTTGTTCACGCCAAACAGCTTGCCGAAACCTAGGCACAATTTGCAGAAGTATCTGTTGTATTATTGGCCTTGCAGACATTCCCTAATGAGACCCTCAATATTTACACTGATAGTGTGTATGTTGCCAATATCTTTCCCCAATTAGAAACAGCACCCCACATAGGTGAGGGCTCGAAAATTTTATCTCAATTACAAACATTGCAACTGTTGATTTGGGCCAGAAAGGACCCCCTCTTTGTGGGTCATATTAGAGGACACTCTGGTCTCCCAGGACCCCTTGCAGAAGGTAATGAACAAGCAGATAAAGCTACCCACTTAATAATGACATCCCTAGAATATGATAAGGCCATACAGCTACATAAAAAATTCCACCTTAATGCCCAGTCTCTTCGTTTTCATACGGGTTGTTCTAAAGCCGAGGCTCTCTCCATAACCACTGTCTGTCCCGCCTGTGCTCCTTATATACATTCCCCATCCCTAGGAGTCAATCCTAGAGGACTGAGAGCAAATGATATTTGGCAAATGGATGTGACCCACACTAATTCATTGGGTAACCGGCATTATCTCCATGTCTCGATAGACACACACTCGGGCATGATTTTTGCCTCACTACATGCCGGGGGAAAAAAACAGACATGTTATAGATCACCTTACTGCCGCTTTCTCATATATGGGAAATCCCAGGCAAATTAAAATTGACAATGGACCGGCCTATACAAGCCGCGCCTTTCATTCCTTTTGTGAAACCTGGGATATTGCTCATACAACAGGCATTCCCTATAACCCCCAAGGACAGGCTATCATAGAGCAAGCGCACCGACATCTCAAAACATATTTCTAAAACAAAAGAGGGTGAGATCTACCAAGGCTGTCAAGGGCCACAAGCGCTCCTATCCACAACCTTATTCATTTTAAATTTTTTGCTCCTCGATGATTCGGGCCGCAGTGCAGCCCAACGTCACTTTGCTGCTCCGGCTCCCCTTAAGGCAATGGTGAAATGGAAGGATCTGTCCTCAGGAACCTGGCAACCACCGGCAGCGATACTTTCCAGAGTCAGAGGTGCAGTCTGTGAATATCCAACTAATGCAGAAAAACCCATTTGGGTACCGGAACGCCTGATCAGGCCAATACACGAGCCCTCCGATCATTTGTCCCCCACAGCTGGGAAAGATAATGAGACTCACCTCCAGGGTACTTAGCCCTGAGACGAATCTCCTCTTTTTTTCCACAGGAACAAAATGACCATAACGACGCTTGTCACTTGAACCCTCGTTGTATTATTGATGAAGGACCCAACTGAAACCCATGCCAATCGACATCAACCATTCAAGCAGACCTGGGTCATAAGAAGTGGAGAGGACTATGAGGTTTGGAGTACCACAAACTGCGATGCAGCACCCCTTAATCAGTGCTCCCCTGACTTATATTTTTCCCTGGAAGACGCTTACCCCTTTCAGGATGGTTTTGAAAGGCCTGGGGTCAGAGCCTCTATGAGACGCAATGACTTTTTTACCTGCCCCGGGTTCCGGACAGGCCAATGGAGGAAAACCTGCGGTGGCCCTGAATCTTACTATTGTGCCAGCTGGTCTTGCGTAGATTCTAATGATGGCTATTGGAAATGGTCGGTTGACCACGGCCTGGTTAATATTTCTTATGCCGTGCCACTGCATTCTGTACAATACTACCCCCAAATGCTTCTGGTCAAAATCTCCTTCACTGATAAGGGAAGGTCGGAGACCCGATGGGTCAACGGCCTGAATTGGGGACTTATGTGGTATAGCAGGCCATGGCATGGGGTTATCCTGCAGATCCTCTTGAAAATCGAACCCGTGCAGCAGGTTCTGCTAGACCCTAACCAGGCACTTGAAGCTCCAAACCCCCCTCTTAAGCCCACCATCACTACCACGGCTGGCCCTAAGGCGACACCACCTCCTGTTACAGCCAACCCATCTATCCCAAACCCCAGTTTTGGCCCAATCATTAACCCCCTCAAGAGTCTTATCGATGCCACATATCAGACTCTGAATGCTACTGCCCCAAATCTGACTGA
Organism: Sorex fumeus; assembly: GCF_029834395.1. Lineage (NCBI taxonomy): Eukaryota > Metazoa > Chordata > Mammalia > Eulipotyphla > Soricidae > Sorex > Sorex fumeus. The sequence goes on along the minus strand of NW_026606321.1, from coordinate 7,112,889 downwards.
AGCCTGCTGGCTGTGCTATAGCCCCACACCACTGTTTTATGAGACTATGGGTATTAACGCCTCATACAATGTTAATTACAGAGCCCCTGGGGAGTGGAAGGTCCGCCCCCAGGGACTGACCATGACCCAAATTAGCGGCCAAGGGACATGTGTAGGTACAGTCCCTCAAAACAAGAAGGAGTTGTGTGCACAGAATGTGGATTCCCCGGGATGGAGTAACTCCGCCTGGATCTCACCAACAATTGGAGCTTGGTGGGCCTGTTCACATTCAGGATTAACTCCCCACTTGGCAGGCTCAATATTTAATGCCTCCCAAGAATTTTGTCTTATGGTTATTGTTATCCCAAAAATTATATACCACCCTGCTGAGGTACTCCTTGACTACTGGTCCAATTTCCCTGATGTCCTGCGTAGGAACCACAGGGAACCCATATCCACACTAACCATTGCCACTCTGTTTGGCATAGGCCTGGCTGGTGCTGGCACTGGCATCGCTGCTCTGGCAACCCAACATTCTGGCCTATCTTCTCTGAGAGCAGCTATTGATGAGGACCTGGACCTTATAGAAAAATCTATTAGCCATCTTGAAAAGTCCTTGACCTCCCTGTCTGAAGTAGTCTTGCAAAATAGGAGGGGGCTCGACTTGCTCTTCCTTAAAAATGGAGGGCTGTGCACAGCGCTGGGAGAAGAGTGCTGCTTTTACGCCGACCACACGGGGGTAGTCCGAGATTCCATTGCTAAGCTGAGAGAAGGCCTGGAACAGCGTAAAAAGGAGAAAGAAGCTCAGGAAGGGTGATTCAAGTCTTGGTTTAATCAATCCCCCTGATTCACCACCCTGATATCTACTATAGCAGGCCCTCTGATCATACTATTACTGATGCTTACATTCGGGCCCTGCATCCTGAGTTGACTTGTCTCATTTGTCAGAGACCAGATTGGCAGGGCTGATCGGCAAATCACTCATATTCATTTTACGCAGCTGAGAGAAACTAGCAAAGAGAGCCCTATTCAGAAAGGTATTTCTAATGGGCCTGGGAAGCCTCTTTCTTTATCTGTTGCAGCAACCTCATCTCGTGGCTGGTACCGGAAAACGCAGGAGGAGAAGGAATGCGGACCGGACCCGTACAGAAACCCCGGATCACTGAATGAAGAGATCCCCATCACCCCTCTACCCTACCTCTGCCCTTCTTTTCTGAGCCACGCTCCGTTCTGGTCAAGCCGCACTGAGTCCTGCTCGGTCTGGTAGAAACGTCATCAATCCTCCCCTGTGCCTCCTCATGGTTAAGGAAGTATGCCCTTGCCCAGGACACCCAATGACGGGCAACTTCCGTCACCGCCTCGCACACCTAAGACAGGGGCTAAAGCATTCTTCCCAATGACGGATACCACGGCGGGGCGACGGACGACCTAAGATAGGGGTCCTGGCGTGCCATAATTGGAAAAAAGGGGTGAGATGTTGCCTACTGACCAACTAAAAGAATGCTTGATTTTTCATTCCCCCTTTGTCCTGCTCAAAGCTGGGCAACTTCCCAGTACAGGAGGTTTCAGTTTGGGGAAAATGCACCCTCGTAAATGATTTGTAAATGATGTATAAGGAACAGCACAGTCTTTGCAGATATGTCAAAGCTATATCAAAGCAGGTCGTTCCGACCAATAGCATTATATCAAAAGGGTCACCAGGTGGCTGACCAACGGTGCATGGCTCTGCTCATTGTCCCATCCACTTTCCCACGTCCCATCCCCTTTCCTTTCTTTTGGGTGGGCTGTGGAAACATACTTAAGTCTGTACCTATGCTCTGAATAAACGCACGCATTCATGCCATCTCCTGAATGACGGAGCCCTGTGTGTCTCGAGTGCTGCTTTCACCCTGACGGCCCTCCCCTGGCTCAGCCCCACAGCGCCGGACGCGGCAGCTCTCTCGACTGTTGGACTCTGAAAGAAAGCCAAGAGCCACCAGAGCTGTGAGGGACATTCAAACAGACAGATCGGTGTTCGTGGTGTGAGCAAATGACAGAAAGGTATCTGTGTAGTTGGCGCTTGCTCACTTATCTCTCTGGGACAGTCTGAGTCCTAGTGGCGATCCTCCACATTTCAGACTGGAGTCGGTGGGCCTCCACGGGTGGCTTATGTGAGGTGGAGAGGAGGGAGATGGTCACTTTCTCCTGGTCCCCGTCTGCCACCCTGGGACTCGCTGGGAGAGTGAGGTCTGAGAAAGTCTGAAAAGTGACTCCTAGGCCTCCTAGGGTTTACTGGTGCTTTGTCTTTCTCACAGAAAGGAACTTCAGGAGTAGACCAACAGTGAAGTAAAACAGATTTTATTTGGAAACTTTCAGGAAGGGTGATGCCCACCGACATAAAGGGGAAGGATGGAGAGAGGGAGAGAGTAAAGGAGAGAGGGAGAGAGAAATGCGGGGGGAGGAAGGGAGAGGGAGGGAGAAGGAAGGAGGAGATCTCCTTGGGAGAGATGGGGGGGTGCTCAAGAGAGAATTTGGGCTTCTTTAAAGGCAGAGAGAATCCCCCCCCCCACACACACACAGACACACACATCCCAGCATTGGATATGAAAGCCTGAAGTACACATCTCATCTCAAGAGGGGAGATGCAGGCACCACACATGCTGGGCCACATGGGCGCAAGCAACACCCTGGCTGCTAGGGCAGCATATGCCCTAACTTCTTTTGTTCAGGTGGCACTTATAGGGTTTCTCCAACCTGCCCACCAAGTGGGGCTTCTACTTAGATGGAAGCTGGTTGCTAGGAATGATGGAAGGGCTGTTGCCAAGGGGGTAGAGTTGGGAGTGGTCTGTGGTCCTCTTTGAAATTCCCTTTCGGGTCTTTGTTCCTGCTGGAGCTTCTCTGGTGGCGTGGGGGAGGGGTCTAGCCTCAGTCAGGTCTGTTGGAAAAGGTCTTAGTTCCTATGTGGGCTCTTTGCAGCCTTGGGCTATTGGTTTTATCCCTTCCCAGGAACTCCATGGCTATAGGTCCTTTCCCAACTGCCTGCCTACATCAACCTCCAGCTGTGCTCAGGGCTCTCTCCTGATTCTGCATTTGGGGTTGTCCTGGCAGCACTTGGGAGGTCGGGGGGGGGGGGGGGGGGGAGAGCTTGTGTGGTACCAGGGACTGAACCCAGATTTGCAGCTCTCAGGCACCTTGCCTTTTATGTTATCTATCTAGCCCCCTGTCCCTCCCCCCCCCCATGTCGTTTCAAAACACATGAAGATATGAATGTGAATCTCACTTTTCCTGTTCAGGTACAAGATATTTCATTCACAACATCATTACTGATGTTAAATTAAAAGTCTGTTTAATGAAGATTGGTGGCACAGTGATAGGTGGGAGCTGTGTGCACCTCAGGAGTGGTGAGGGTGCAGCAACTTTGTACATCAAGACCATAAACTTAACACTCCTATGAATTTGTAGCCTCAACTATAATAGGAAAGTTTTTAAAAAAAGGAAATCTAGAAAATAATTTTAAAAAGTTAGATTTTGTAACTGTTTGATATATTGTTAAAATATATAAAAATATATAAAATAAATAGTTAAATACATATTTTTAGTTTCATAATAATATTAAGAGATCTACTTATTTCCAGTTTGAGAGAAAAAATGTAACAAAAGACATTTACAAGGTTGTCCACCCAAAATAGAACAATGTCATATTATATCTGAGTATGTTAGAAGCAGCTGACCAATCTCTTTCATGGATCATCTCGTTTGATTTTCAAAATGACATTATGAGCCAAGAACAATTATGGATCCAAGAGTTAACAGCAGAAACTACATTGTTAATATCCATAATACATAAAAGTAACTAGTGAATGCATGGTCAAAGATCTATCAGGAAGAGGTTAATAGAAAGATGGAAAACCTGTCTGTTTAAAGTCAGAGTTCTTGCTGCAAAGAAAATGGAGATAAAAATTATAGTCCATGAAGAACACAGATAACACACCCTACCCCTGTGATTAGTGTCTCTAAGTGCACAGAACAGAGCATGTGATCTACAAGAGGAAATCTATACTCTGTTTCAAATATAGTAGCACTCAGCTTTCAGAATACAAGGAGATAGTTGAAAAAAATTCAGTGACATAATATAATAATCAAATTTTTATCAAGGGATGCACAAAACATTTATCAGGTGGCAACAGATAAATATCAAGAGTGTGGTCAATAAATTAAATTATAAATTTTATTATCAATTAATAATTAATCAAAATCAATAGTTTGTCTCTTATTCTAAATAAGAGACAAATGACTGCAAAGAAAAGTATACAAAATATTTAGACATCAACAAAAGAAGCAGAAAAGTTAATGTATCCTTGGAAAAAATACATTAACTCATTGTAATCAGGGAACAAGAGGGTAAAATCCATTTTATTTAAAAAATGACATAGTACACTTATCAGTTACTTATGTACACATGTATAATAATGTGTCTCTGATTGGTAACGCTGGCAGATTGATGGTGGGAGGTGAAACCGTGCAGAAAGGGCTCTTTCATTCTGTGTCGATGGCTTTTTGTCAGCTGCATGAAGAACACTCTGGTCACTTCCCTTGTGAGTGTGAAGCCCTAAGATTGCCCTGTCACCATAGAAAAGAAATAACAACAATTTGGTGGTACCTAGCTGGTTAAAACTAAGTACATGCATCCTGGACTGTGCTTCCCTGGCACAGGGCCAACCAGGTGCCTCAGGCATTCGTACTCAAAGTCCTCTTCAACCTTGCTTGTACTGATGACAACTTGGAAATAGGTGGGAATGTAATTGTGAATGGCTGGAATTTCAAATGCATCCATATGATGTCATCCTCTGCAGGCACTACAGGGATGGAGACTGCCAAAGGGATAAAACAGGGACATTGCAAGATCACTTGTTAAATTCACAGATAAACACAGTATACAGAAATTTTTCTTTTATTTTTTTTTTTTTTTTTTTTTTTTTTTTTTATTTATTGAATCACTGTGGGAAAGGTTACAAAGCTTTCAGGTTTATGTCTCAGTCATGCAAATATCAAACACATTTCCCTTTACCAATACTTATTTTTTACCATGAAGAACCCCAATAAAACCCCACCCCCCACCCCTCCCCGTCCCTGTGAGGCAGATGAATTCTAGTTAACACTCTATCTGCTTTGATTAGATTCATTGTTTCAATAAAAGATTCACCACTATTATTTAGAGTTTACCCCCCCCCCCCCCAAATCAGACATGCTGAAAAAGCATTGTGAAGTGATTTGCTTTCTACAGCTGGGTTAAAGAATTAAATGTTGGTTTTGGATTTCTGCTATTTTACCTATTGACCCTGGAAGTATTTCTACTGAAAGTCAGATAGTTAAGAAACTGGTTTCTGTGTTCTGGAGTCGTGGCCGTGCTGGAGAGCCGCTCGCGGGGGGCAACCGGTGGCCTCGGTAGGGCGTGAAGGGCGGAGCGAAACGCCCCCCTTCCCATGAGGTTTTAGTCGCCCCCACACTCCCGGCTCATACCTGCTGTCCACACGGCACCCATGTGGCCGCCATCTTTCTTTCCAGAGAGGAGAGGGCGAATGGGGCAACACCCTTTCCCCTCCGGCAGACTTGATGGCCTGGGTCAACGCATAGTCCGTTCACTTTTCTGCTCCAAGCTGCTGGGTTCTGCATTAAGTCCTTGTGCTTCTGGGGCCATGGCTGTGCTGGAGAGCCGCTCGCGGGGGGCGACTTGTGGCCTCGATAGGGCGTGAAGGACGGACCAGAACGCCCCCCGACCCATGAGGTTTTAGTCACCCCCACTCCCCCGGCTCATACCTGCTGTCCACAAGGCTCCCATGTGGCCGCCATCTTTCTTTCCAGAGAGGAGAGGGCGAATGGGGCAACACCCTTTCCCCTCCGGCAGACTTGATGGCCTGGGTCAACGCATAGTCCTTTCACTTTTCTGCTCCAAGCTGCTGGGTTCTGCATTAAGTCCTTGTGCTTCTGGGGCCGTGGCTGTGCTGGAGGGCCGCTCGTGGGGGGTGACTGGTGACCTCGGTAGGGCGTGAAGGACGGACCGGAACGCCCCCCTTCCCATGAGGTTTTAGTCGCCCCCACATCCCCGGCTCATACCTGCTGTCCGCAAGGCTCCCATGTGGCCGCCATCTTTCTTTCCAGAGGGAGGAGGGCGGAAGGGAGCAACACCCTTTCCCCTCTGGGCAGACTTGATGGCCTGGATTAACGCATAGTCCTTTCACTTTTCTGCTCCAAGCTGCTGGGTTCTGCATTAAGCCCTTGTGCTTCTGGGGCCGTGGCCGTGCTGGAGAGCCGCTCGTGGGGGGCAACTGGTGACCTCGGTAGGGCGTGAAGGACGGACCGGAACGCCCCCCTTCCCATGAGGTTTTAGTCGCCCCCACACTCCCGGCTCATACCTGCTGTCCACAAGGCTCCCATGTGGCCGCCATCTTTCTTTCCAGAGAGGAGAGGGCGAATGGGGCAACACCCTTTCCCCTCCGGCAGACTTGATGGCCTGGGTCAACGCATAGTCCGTTCACTTTTCTGCTCCAAGCTGCTGGGTTCTGCATTAAGTCCTTGTGCTTCTGGGGCCGTGGCTGTGCTGGAGAGCCGCTTGTGGGGGGTGACTGGTGACCTCGGTAGGGCGTGAAGGACGGACCGGAACGCCCCCCTTCCCATGAGGTTTTAGTCGCCCCCACATCCCCGGCTCATACCTGCTGTCCGCAAGGCTCCCATGTGGCCGCCATCTTTCTTTCCAGAGGGAGGAGGGCGGAAGGGAGCAACACCCTTTCCCCTCTGGGCAGACTTGATGGCCTGGATTAACGCATAGTCCTTTCACTTTTCTGCTCCAAGCTGCTGGGTTCTGCATTAAGCCCTTGTGCTTCTGGGGCTGTGGCCGTGCTGGAGAGCCGCTCGTGGGGGGCAGCTGGTGACCTCGGTAGGGCATGAAGGACGGACCGGAACACCCCCCTTCCCATGAGGTTTTAGTTGCCCCCACACCCCCGGCTCATACCTGCTGTCCACAAGGCTCCCATGTGGCCGCCATCCTTCTTTCCAGAGAAGAGAGGGCGAATGGGGCAACACCCTTTCCCCTCCGGCAGACTTGATGGCCTGGATTAACGCATAGTCCTTTCGCTTTTCTGCTCTAAGCTGCTGGGTTCTGCATTAAGTCCTTGTGTTTCTGGGGCTGTGGCCGTGCTCCAAACTTAACTCTGACTTTCAGGGAGAAAGATTGGGTGGTTTACTTCTTATTGATCACTTTGTATATAGATGTCGCGCGGCCGCGTAAGCGGCCGCGCGGTTTTGAGAAAAAGTCCTCGTTCCCGCATACTCGAGCTGCGTTTGTAGGGGCTTCTGGTCACCGGGGTTCCATCTGGGGGAGGTGGGATGCGGCACCTACTCCATCTGGAACTTGCGGGTGATCTTTTTGGAACCTGTTTTTTCTTTTTTCTTTTTCCTCCGGGATCCCGCACCCTCCATGTGTTTTTTCTCTTATGCTGAACGCTTCAAAGATGGCGCTGGGGGGCGGGCTGTGGGCATGACTTCCGGAATCAGAGGTTACCTGGGAGGTGTAGTCGGGCAGATTTGAGAAAAAGTCCTCGTTCCCGCATACTCGAGCTGCGTTTGTAGGGGCTTCTGGTCACCGGGGTTCCATCTGGGGGAGGTGGGATGCGGCACCTACTCCATCTGGAACTTGCGGGTGATCTTTTTGGAACCTGTTTTTTCTTTTTTCTTTTTCCTCCGGGATCCCGCACCCTCCATGTGTTTTTTCTCTTATGCTGAACGCTTCAAAGATGGCGCTGGGGGGCGGGCTGTGGGCATGACTTCCGGAATCAGAGGTTACCTGGGAGGTGTAGTCGGGCAGATTTGAGAAAAAGTCCTCGTTCCCGCATACTCGAGCTGCGTTTGTAGGGGCTTCTGGTCACCGGGGTTCCATCTGGGGGAGGTGGGATGCGGCACCTACTCCATCTGGAACTTGCGGGTGATCTTTTTGGAACCTGTTTTTTCTTTTTTCTTTTTCCTCCGGGATCCCGCACCCTCCATGTGTTTTTTCTCTTATGCTGAACGCTTCAAAGATGGCGCTGGGGGGCGGGCTGTGGGCATGACTTCCGGAATCAGAGGTTACCTGGGAGGTGTAGTCGGGCAGATTTGAGAAAAAGTCCTCGTTCCCGCATACTCGAGCTGCGTTTGTAGGGGCTTCTGGTCACCGGGGTTCCATCTGGGGGAGGTGGGATGCGGCACCTACTCCATCTGGAACTTGCGGGTGATCTTTTTGGAACCTGTTTTTTCTTTTTTCTTTTTCCTCCGGGATCCCGCACCCTCCATGTGTTTTTTCTCTTATGCTGAACGCTTCAAAGATGGCGCTGGGGGGCGGGCTGTGGGCATGACTTCCGGAATCAGAGGTTACCTGGGAGGTGTAGTCGGGCAGATTTGAGAAAAAGTCCTCGTTCCCGCATACTCGAGCTGCGTTTGTAGGGGCTTCTGGTCACCGGGGTTCCATCTGGGGGAGGTGGGATGCGGCACCTACTCCATCTGGAACTTGCGGGTGATCTTTTTGGAACCTGTTTTTTCTTTTTTCTTTTTCCTCCGGGATCCCGCACCCTCCATGTGTTTTTTCTCTTATGCTGAACGCTTCAAAGATGGCGCTGGGGGGCGGGCTGTGGGCATGACTTCCGGAATCAGAGGTTACCTGGGAGGTGTAGTCGGGCAGATTTGAGAAAAAGTCCTCGTTCCCGCATACTCGAGCTGCGTTTGTAGGGGCTTCTGGTCACCGGGGTTCCATCTGGGGGAGGTGGGATGCGGCACCTACTCCATCTGGAACTTGCGGGTGATCTTTTTGGAACCTGTTTTTTCTTTTTTCTTTTTCCTCCGGGATCCCGCACCCTCCATGTGTTTTTTCTCTTATGCTGAACGCTTCAAAGATGGCGCTGGGGGGCGGGCTGTGGGCATGACTTCCGGAATCAGAGGTTACCTGGGAGGTGTAGTCGGGCAGATTTGAGAAAAAGTCCTCGTTCCCGCATACTCGAGCTGCGTTTGTAGGGGCTTCTGGTCACCGGGGTTCCATCTGGGGGAGGTGGGATGCGGCACCTACTCCATCTGGAACTTGCGGGTGATCTTTTTGGAACCTGTTTTTTCTTTTTTCTTTTTCCTCCGGGATCCCGCACCCTCCATGTGTTTTTTCTCTTATGCTGAACGCTTCAAAGATGGCGCTGGGGGGCGGGCTGTGGGCATGACTTCCGGAATCAGAGGTTACCTGGGAGGTGTAGTCGGGCAGATTTGAGAAAAAGTCCTCGTTCCCGCATACTCGAGCTGCGTTTGTAGGGGCTTCTGGTCACCGGGGTTCCATCTGGGGGAGGTGGGATGCGGCACCTACTCCATCTGGAACTTGCGGGTGATCTTTTTGGAACCTGTTTTTTCTTTTTTCTTTTTCCTCCGGGATCCCGCACCCTCCATGTGTTTTTTCTCTTATGCTGAACGCTTCAAAGATGGCGCTGGGGGGCGGGCTGTGGGCATGACTTCCGGAATCAGAGGTTACCTGGGAGGTGTAGTCGGGCAGATTTGAGAAAAAGTCCTCGTTCCCGCATACTCGAGCTGCGTTTGTAGGGGCTTCTGGTCACCGGGGTTCCATCTGGGGGAGGTGGGATGCGGCACCTACTCCATCTGGAACTTGCGGGTGATCTTTTTGGAACCTGTTTTTTCTTTTTTCTTTTTCCTCCGGGATCCCGCACCCTCCATGTGTTTTTTCTCTTATGCTGAACGCTTCAAAGATGGCGCTGGGGGGCGGGCTGTGGGCATGACTTCCGGAATCAGAGGTTACCTGGGAGGTGTAGTCGGGCAGATTTGAGAAAAAGTCCTCGTTCCCGCATACTCGAGCTGCGTTTGTAGGGGCTTCTGGTCACCGGGGTTCCATCTGGGGGAGGTGGGATGCGGCACCTACTCCATCTGGAACTTGTGGGTGATCTTTTTGGAACCTGTTTTTTCTTTTTTCTTTTTCCTCCGGGATCCCGCACCCTCCATGTGTTTTTTCTCTTATGCTGAACGCTTCAAAGATGGCGCTGGGGGGCGGGCTGTGGGCATGACTTCCGGAATCAGAGGTTACCTGGGAGGTGTAGTCGGGCAGATTTGAGAAAAAGTCCTCGTTCCCGCATACTCGAGCTGCGTTTGTAGGGGCTTCTGGTCACCGGGGTTCCATCTGGGGGAGGTGGGATGCGGCACCTACTCCATCTGGAACTTGCGGGTGATCTTTTTGGAACCTGTTTTTTCTTTTTTCTTTTTCCTCCGGGATCCCGCACCCTCCATGTGTTTTTTCTCTTATGCTGAACGCTTCAAAGATGGCGCTGGGGGGCGGGCTGTGGGCATGACTTCCGGAATCAGAGGTTACCTGGGAGGTGTAGTCGGGCAGATTTGAGAAAAAGTCCTCGTTCCCGCATACTCGAGCTGCGTTTGTAGGGGCTTCTGGTCACCGGGGTTCCATCTGGGGGAGGTGGGATGCGGCACCTACTCCATCTGGAACTTGCGGGTGATCTTTTTGGAACCTGTTTTTTCTTTTTTCTTTTTCCTCCGGGATCCCGCACCCTCCATGTGTTTTTTCTCTTATGCTGAACGCTTCAAAGATGGCGCTGGGGGGCGGGCTGTGGGCATGACTTCCGGAATCAGAGGTTACCTGGGAGGTGTAGTCGGGCAGATTTGAGAAAAAGTCCTCGTTCCCGCATACTCGAGCTGCGTTTGTAGGGGCTTCTGGTCACCGGGGTTCCATCTGGGGGAGGTGGGATGCGGCACCTACTCCATCTGGAACTTGCGGGTGATCTTTTTGGAACCTGTTTTTTCTTTTTTCTTTTTCCTCCGGGATCCCGCACCCTCCATGTGTTTTTTCTCTTATGCTGAACGCTTCAAAGATGGCGCTGGGGGGCGGGCTGTGGGCATGACTTCCGGAATCAGAGGTTACCTGGGAGGTGTAGTCCGGCAGATTTGAGAAAAAGTCCTCGTTCCCGCATACTCGAGCTGCGTTTGTAGGGGCTTCTGGTCACCGGGGTTCCATCTGGGGGAGGTGGGATGCGGCACCTACTCCATCTGGAACTTGCGGGTGATCTTTTTGGAACCTGTTTTTTCTTTTTTCTTTTTCCTCCGGGATCCCGCACCCTCCATGTGTTTTTTCTCTTATCAGAAATTTTTCTTTTAATCTCTACTCTGTATGTGGGTCTGGCATTGGGACCCATGTCCTCGAATGGAACGAACAGGGTGAGAGACTGAGTTCATCATGTCGACCAAGACCATCCATGGTAACTCAGAGTTCCAGAAGGCTGAATCTAATCGTTGGACATGGGAGTCTCCCGGTGGACGATTCCACAATGAAATAGACCACATCATATTCAATCAACGGTTTTGCCTGACCGATGTCGCTGTTGTCCCAAAATTCCAAACGGGATCGGACCACCATCTCCTTTGTACAAAATTCTACTTCACAGAGCGGGGAGAAAGGGCTGCAAAGTTTAAATAGAGAACTCCCAGAACGACCACCAACTGGGAGCTCTTTGGCACTATTGAGGCAACTTGGGAAGATGCCATTGTTGACAACATTGACGAGGAATACGATTGACTGGTTCAGCACCTCCATGATTGTGCGAGGAACACCAAGAGAGAGATAGCCACAAAAACCGCCTGTCTTCGAAAACTCTTGAGCTTATTCACCAAGGTGGTTTGGCTCATGCCTCAGGCAACTGCAAGCTAACGTCTGAGCTTGCAAAGCAGTGCAGAGATGCGAACAAGGAAGACCTCAAAGAGAGAAGAGCAGAAGTGCTGGTAGATGCGGCAGAAGCCGGGAAAAGTATTTGTAATGCCCACCTGTCCTTCACCAATTACAAGACCAAGATGACTGCCCTCCGACGTCCTGATGGATCTATCACATCCTCCAGAACGGCAATGGAGAAGATTATCCATGACTTCTACTCAAATCTCTTCAATAGCCATGTCCACTTGCCGACATACCAAATTCCACAGGATGGATATGTCGTTCCCAATGTTCTCCCTTCCTAAATCCGACACGCCATTTCGTCAGTAAAGAAACAAAGAGCACCCGGCCCAGACAAGGTCAGACCTGAACACCTGAAGAACCTGCCGTCAGTACTCATCAATACACTGGCTCGGCTCTTCACTCGCTACCTGTCTGAATGCAAGGTTCCATCCAAATGGAAAACCAGCAGGACTGTACTACTGTTCAAGAAGGGAGACATCCATGACATTGGCAACTATCGCCCGATCTGCCTATTGTCTGTCATCTACAAGTTGTTCACTCGAGTCATCCTAAATAGGATTGGCAGAACACTAGATGAAGGACAACCATGCGAGCAAGCAAAGGATTCAGCACCATCGACCATATCCACACAATAACCAAGCTCATTGAGGTTTCTCGGGAGTTCAAGATGCCGCTCTGTTTAACGTTCATTGATTTAAAGAAGGCCTTTGATTCTATTGAGACGGAAGCGGTCATTGAAGCCCTAGTCAATCAGGGCATTCAAGCTCAGTACATCAAGATCCTCCGTGAGCTGTATTGCGGATTCACTACCAGGATCTCACCATTCTACAAAGAAGTAATCATCCATGTCAAGAGAGGGGTTCGGCAGGGTGATACGATTTCACCGAAACGTTTCAGTGCCACCCTCTAGAACATCATGCGATGACTGGAATGGGAAGCAATGGGAGTGAAGATAGATGGTCAGCAACTACACCACCTCCGCTTTGCTGATGACATTGTTTTAATAACACCAAACTTCAGCCAAGCGGCACAAATGCTGGCCGACTTTGACCAAGAGTGTGGAAAGGTCGGACTACAGCTGAATCTTATGAAGACAATGTTTATGAGAAACAGTCTCGTTCCTGACGCCCCATTCACTCTCAATGGAACGACCATCTCCAAATGCAACAGCTATGTGTACCTAGGTCGAGAAGTCAACATGACAAATGACCTGGCACCCAAGCTGCGCAGGAGGAAGAGAGCGGCTTGGAACGCCTTCAAGAACGTCGAAGAAATAGCTAAGAGGACTAAGAACCACTGGCTCCAGGCACATCTCTTTGATTCCACTGTTCTTCCTGCATTAACATATGCCTCAGAGACCTGGGCCCTACACAAACAGGATGAGAATGCTATTTGGGTCTCCCAAAGAGGAATTGAAAGAGCTATGCTTGGAATATCACGTTTCACTCAAATGAGAGAAAGAATCCGGAGTTCCGACATCCATCGATGATCAAGAATCAGGGATGCTGTCTCGTTTGCCAAGGTGTCAAAAATCAGATGGGCTGGTCATGTAATGAGATTTAAAGACGACCGCTGGACTAGAGCTGTTACCGACTGGATTCCACGGGATGTCAAAAGACAGTGTGGCCGCCCACCTACCAGATGGTCAGACTTCTTCATCAAGACCATGAACGATCGGTTTGAGGCTCTTCATGTTCCTAGAGCGAACAGACACCATAGGGCTACACTAGCACACAACAGGGACAAATGGAGTTGTTACTGGCGCCCGCTCGAGCAAATCGACGATTAACGGGAAGTCAAGTGATCAAGTTATCAAGTGGGTCTGGCATACATCACAGAATATTGGTTCTTTTTGAACAAAAGCAACCAGTGCTGGCGTGGATGTGGGGAAAAGGGTACACTCTTTCACTGCTCATGGGAATGCCCACTAGTTCAGCCTTTCTGGAAAACAATATGGACAGTCTTTCAAAAACTAGAAATTGAGCTTCTATATGAATTTGCAATACCACTTCTGGGAATATATCCCAAGGATGCAAAAAGCACAGTAGAAATGACATATGTACCTACATATTCATTGCAACACTGTTCACAATAGCCAAAATCTGGAAACAACTCAAGTGCCCAAGAACAGATGACTGGTTAAAGAAACTTTGGTACACCTACACAATGGAATACTATGCAGCTGTCAGGGGAGATGAAGTCATAAACTTTACTTATAAATGGATAGACATGGAGAGTATTATGATAAGTGAAATGAGTCAGAAAGAGAGGGACAGACATAGAAAGACTGCACTAATTTGTGGAGTATAAAACAACATAACATGAAGCTGACACCTAAGGATAGTAGATACACAGGACAGATAGATTGCTCCATAGCTGGAAGCCTGCCTCTTGAGCAAAGGGGAGAAGGCAGCTGCAATAGAGAAGGGATCGCTAAGAAAAAGATGGCTGGAGGAATCAGTCGGGATGGGAGATGTGTGCAGAAAGTGGATAAAGGACCAAAAATGATAACCTCTCAGTGTCTGTACTGCAAACCATAATGCCCAAAAGTAGAGAGAGAGTATGGGCAATATTGTCTGCCATGGAGGCAGGGGGAGGGCGGGAAAACGGGGGGGTATACCAGAATATTGGTGGTGGGGAATGTGCACTGGTGGAGAGATGTGTGTTTGATCATTGTGTGACTGTAACCCAAACATGAAAGCTTCTAACTATCTCACGGTGATTCAATAAAATTAAAAAAAAAAAAGACTGGTTCTTTTTTGAGAGATTACAACTGCTTTGTGTAAGACGAGGCTTTTCTGGAGTTGGCTCAGTTTGGTTTGGTTTTGAGGCTGCCCCTGTCTGTGCTAAGGGCCAACCCCTTCCTTGGAAGTACCCTTTGGACCACCTACTGCCAGGGATCAACTGGGGTTGCCCTTTTGCATGACACGTTCCTTATCCCCTACTATCTCTTAGACCCAAGAGTTCTGTTCTAAGTCTAGTTTTGGATGATTTTCTGGTTTTAAAAATGCACGCCGTCATCTATTACTTTTATCAGTAGCATAAGGCATAGGTATGCTCCACAGCACAGGTTTCTCGAGCAGGTTAGAATAATTTTACATGCAAAGTTTGGTTTGTGGTTTTCAGAAATTATATTTTCAATATTAATGTCTGAGGGTTCTCATAATTTTGGAAAACTTGTTTAGTATTTTGCATCTCAGATGTGACTTCTTCAATGATGCTGTAAATTTTTCTGGCTACTGGATGATAATTTATTTACCAATTCTGCAGATTTATTTTAAAATGTACTATATAAAAACATGTATACACATATTATACTCTATTATAATATGTGTGTAAAAATGGAGTGACTTGTCAGGATAAAAGTGCAGCAGGAGAAAGGTGAAGAGAGGGCTCTGGCTTGTCCTGTGTCGGCTGTGGGCTGCCTTATCCTGGGAATAGCCTCAGCCAGCAGGTGACTCCCCCTAAACCTATAAGACCAGCAGGGGATAAGAGTAATCGCAGCACCAAGAGAGAGCAAAATCTTGCAATTTGTAGCAACATGGGTAGAAGTAGGGGATACCATGCTGAGAGTAGCAGCCAGATGCAAAGGGACAGATAAGAATGGTCTCTCATACGCGGGATGTAATGATACACCAAGATGCAGCAATAAAGATCCAAAGCCAACATGCCAGGGAAACTGAGATGCACAATGAGGTGGGGTCTAGTGAGAGAGAGGGGATGGAGTTGGGAACACAGGTGATGTAAGAATGATGTTAAAACAAATAGAAAAGTGTCTGCAGGGGCTGGAGAGAATAGCATTGGGGGTAAGTCACTTGTCTTACATGCACCCACCTAGGTTCAATCCACCGCTAGGCCCCACATGGTGACCTCTCCGTAGCATCCCTGAGCATAAGTAAGCCACAAGTAAGCCCTGAGCACTACAGGATGTGAACCATAAACCAGAACAAAAAAATCAAACAAACCAAAAAACATCCCCTCTCTCCCGAAAAAGAATGGTTACAGATGCCGTCCTTAAGTTCCTATGTAGAAGATCCTCTCCACTACGTTTTCTCAAAGCACAGACCCTTCCTAAGCCTTCCAGTTCCTCGATGACGATGACGCAGTTTCCTGAGCTCATGGGTGTGGCTAACTGTTGGTGGGAGTTCTCTGAACACATTGACAGTTCCAAGCACCCACTGGTACTTCCATGTACACATTAAAGTTCTATGCACACGCTGATAGTTTCATGTACATATTGATCGTTCCATGCTTACATTTATAGTTTCAGGCATACATAGTTTCATGTGTACACTGATAGATCCATGCATACATTGATTGCTTCATGCATAAATCAATAGCTGCACGCACACCTCAGTAGTTCCATGCATATGTTAATAGCTCCCTGCATGCCTCCATAGTTCCCTGCATGCATCTATAGTCCCCTGCATGCATCCATAGTTCCGTTCTTACAAGTCCAACCCCACTGCTGGCTTTCCTCCACCCCTCCACCATTGCTTTGGCTTCCAGTCTGAGGCCACGGGGTCTGTAGGTTATTCTGTTCTAGGGGTGGGTAGACTCCATGTGTCCTTTTTCTATTCCCTCCCTCCTAAGCAACTTCTGAGACTCACGACTGTCCAAGACATGGGACAGAAACAGTCTCCACCAGGTGGGGCTCCAGGGAAGATGCGCTGTTTAGTAGAGAAGACGGGATGCCTGGAGGGGGTCAGGGAAGGAGGACCCGGTGTCCAGGGCACAGCGGGTGCTGAGGTGCTGGTGCCGCGGCTGCTGGATCTCAGAACACAGAGGACAGAGCCACTGTTGTGAGGGGGCCGAGCCTCTCCGAGAAGCCGAGTGGACTCAAGGGAGGAAGGAGGGACCTGTACTGAGATAGGAGACAGAACCTGCAAGGAGAGGCACCCGCAAGCAGGGTCTCATACCTCTGGGCGCCTCCAGACCGCAACTGACTTCTCTGCTTCCTCTGTGGAGGGGGAGGCGGGCAGTGGACAGCGCTGGGGGTCGGTGCTTCCCAGGGCAGTGCCCTATAATCAGGCCTGTCCTACGCCCTTACAGGGAACGGAGCCCCGGCCCCCGCCAATAATGACTTTCTTGGTTTTAAAACTCTTCTAGGTCTTTATATTTTTGACGCTGGCCATTCACGGGTTGTTATCCCCATCCCCATCCCAGAAAATTAAACAGAAATGATTTAAGCTAATCTTAAATATAAACAGTATTTTGAGCTTGACACAAAACTTCCTTGCACTTTAGACTTTCATCTCTTTATGTTCAAATTGGGCTATTGTTATTGCTATATTACGTAGTGATTTGTGCCAGTGTTATTCACCCCCCCATGTATTCATTAAATACATTTATACACCAATACCATTACAGCTGCCTTCCTGGCCGTCACCCCATCATGCTGCGTTCTTATTTCTCTCTTTTTTTTCCCCCCTGCGGAAAGAACATTTAAGACGTCTCAGAAATCTGAAGTAGACTGTGAGATATTGCTAACAAAATAAACATCTAAAAACAGACATGCCGACTGGAGCTCGGAAGGATAGATGGCTCCCTGCATCCCTGAGAGTCACCTAAAGTCTCAGAGAGGGGACAGGGGATAAAGTAACAGCACTCTGCACTGTGAGAAATACAGGAAGAACAATTTCCCCATTCCTTGAACAGAATCTTAGCTAAACCCATTAACTCTAACCATTTGGCCAGTTCCAATCCCAAGTCTTCTGCCCTCTCAGATTTCTCTCTCCACCCGGAATGATGCCTGGAGCCTCTACACTCCTGGAAGTTGACAGCAGGGGTAAGGATTCGTGTTGGTTCTCTCCTCCTTGTTTCTATAGATAGTCTGCGCCAAACTGGAGCCCACTCAGCCAGAACGGAGTAAGGGTGAGTGGGAGAATGTGAAACGAGAAGAAATGACATGAGAAACAGGACAATGGGAAGGGGAAAATGTGACCTTGGCCAACTGAATGAACATTTTATTTACATTGAATGTTCTATGTATATTCATCTATAAAGATTTTTATTACAATCCTTTACTTATTAATAATATACTTAAGCATTTTAAAAATATTTGTAATATATTGCAAATAATTATTTTCTAACAAAGCCTATATTCCTATTTTTAGGATAAAACACACTTTTGTACTTTTATTCTTTATTTATTTATTTTTTTTGCTTTGGGGCCACATCTAGCATTGCTCAGGAGTCCCTCCTGGCTCTGCACTGAGGAATCGCTCTGGGTTGGGGACCATATGGGACAGCAGGGATTGAACCCAGGTTGGCATATGGAAGGTAAGTGCCCTATAGCTGTGCCATCATTCTGACTCACAATATAATAAATCACCTAAGCTGTTTTATTTATCCTTTTTTTGTTCACACCTGGTAATGAACAGGGGTCACTTCTGGCTCTGCACTCAAGAATGACTCTTGGTTTCACTCAGGGGACCATATGGGATGCTGGGGATAAAACCTGGGTCAGCCATGTGCAAGGCAAACATGCTACCTGCTATACACTATCTCTCCAGCCTACATTTTTGTACTTTTATAGGCCCATTCTGATTTCCTCTTGAAATTATCTTAACTCTCCTTTTCCCATTCTTACTAAATTGTGTGTTTGTAGGATTTCTCTATTTCATGTTAATTTTAAAATGTATTAGCATGAAAGTATTTGTATTATTAATTTAATTTTTTATATCTATAAAAAGAGAAAGATGCAGTTTTGAAAATAATTTTTTTCAGCTTAACTGATTTTCAATTAACTGTGTTTCGTTGTTTAGCTCTGGAATCGAAAGACCTATGCTTGGAATATCACATTTCACTCAAGTGAGAGAAGGAATCCAGAGTTCTGACCTCCATTGACGATCAAGAATCAGGGACACTCTCATTTGCCAAGGCATCTGGGCCGGACACGTAATGCAATTTAGAGACGACTGCTGGACTAGAGCTGTTGCCAACTGGATTCCACAGGAAGTCAAAAGGACGCATGGCCATCCACCTATGAGATGGTCAGACTTCTTTTTCAAAACCATGAACAAACGGTTTGAGGCTCTTTGTGTTCCTGGAGCGAGCAGGTGCCATTGGGCTACACTAGCACATGACAGAGACGAATGGAGACATCACTGGCACCCCCTCGAGCAAACTGATGATCAACGGGATAACAAGTGACAAGTGATACAGTTGTTTAGCTTTAGTCATTTCTATGTGTATAGATGTCACCATCTCTATAAATGAAAAGAAAAGCGCTCTCTCTCTCTCTCTCTCTCTCTCTCACACACACACACACACACACACATACACACACACACACACACACACACACACGAAACACAAACATAGTAAGGGAACAACAAATGGCCAAAGTCATGAGGACTGGAGAGGAACTGGGCTACAGGGTGGTGGGTAGCTGAGAAGGGCCGTTGGGACATTGATGGAGGTTAAGTGGGTAAGTGTGTAGTGTTGGAGAGATAAATGCATGAAAGCTAAATCCTGGTAAATCCCAGGTACTTCAAGAAAAATGGTTTAAAAAAATAGACGAGCACTTGAGAACAGGCTTTGCCTGAGGAAAGACTTATACCCTTCCATGAGGGTGACACACGGACACGGATCCCTTGAAGATGGCCCTGTCTCTAGCGCCTGCTGCATTATTTTGCTCATGGGCAATTGTGACAAGCTCAAGTCTTTTCTGCCTTCAGGTTATCCAGTGCTAGTTTCTTTCCCTCAATGAATTAAAAATAAAAACAGCCCTCTAAGTTATGCATAAGTTGCCAACAGAGCAAAGATTGTGGAGGACGTGTTCTCTCATTTCAAATAGAAGTTTCCTCTGGCTGGAATACTGTAGAGAAATGTTAGACTAATTTCTCCTCTTCAAGATATTAGAAGTGGCTTAGAACAAGAGTTTATAATGATAAGAATTCCTCACCCATGGCTAATGGCATTCCACAAATCTTTCATGCAACTCAGAAATAAAAAGCAGACAAAAAATTGGCCCAGGGGAGAAAATGGTCTATTTTTGGTTCAAGATGACTTTCTCATTCTTATCCAGTATTTCAGATTTATTTGATGATATATCTTAGCTCACATAAATATCTTTTTCTCTCTCTCTCTCTCCAAATTGAAATATATTGTAAATTTGTTTACTCCTGGAAAAAAGTGTCTCAGACAATAGCCCCAGATGGTCCCCCCAAAATCTTGAATAGCTTTTCTGCTTGAATTTACATGTATTGATCTATTGTCTGTCGTTGGAGAAATGTAGAAAACTTCCTCTGCTCTATTGTTTACCTAATGTCACTGAGACATTTCCCATTCTGTCTGTGATGTGTTGCAATGGAATAATCATCTCTGCACGGGGGGGACACTTACACTAAGGGAGATCATTTTTTATGTTAGATTGATATTTATTCCACCTGTTGTCCAGATAATCGCTTAATCACTTAACTTCCCGTTAGTCGTCGATTTGCTCGAGCGGGTGCCAGTAACATCTCCATTTGTCCCTGTCACGTGCTAGTGTAGCCCAATGGCATCTGTTCGCTCTGGGAGCATGAAGAGCCTCAAACCGATGGTTCACGATCTTGATGAAGAAGTCTGACCATCTGGTAGGTGGGCGGCCATGCGGTCTTTTGATATCCCGTGGAATCCAGTCAGTAACAGCTCTAGTCCAGCGGTCGTCTTTAAATCTCATTACATGACCAGCCCATCTGATTTTTGACACCTTGGCAAACGAGACAGCATCCCTGATTCTTGATCGTAGACGAAAGTTGGAACTCCGGATTTTTTCTCTCATTGGAGTGAAACGTGATATTCCAAGCATAGCTCTTTCTATTCTTCTTTGGGAGACCTGAATAGCGTTCTCATCCTGTTTGTGTAGGGCCCAGGTCTCTGAGGCATATGTTAATGCAGGAAGAACAGTGGAATCAAAGAGATGTGCCCAGAGCCAGAGGTTCTTCGTCCTCTTAGCTATTTCTTCGAAGTTCATCTTTGTCCAGATAAAACTTTTCCAATTATGGTTGCCAGTGTGAAGAATACTATGATGCCACAGGCATGATACTTAGACTGAACATATTTAAGAGTACATAGACCATTCACACTTAATATTTTAGACTACTTGGATTTAAGAGTGTTTGATTGTTTTCATTATTGCAAAATACTCCTCGGGCACTACATGCAAATTGCAATTCTTTGCTAATTGATGGGTTCTTTCACATCCATAAATTTGAATTCGAACAAAAGTAAATACTTAATCAACACTGCTTAGGATAATACTCATATGTGTCTTGCTTAAGCAAAGAGGGGAAGGATTTAGCATATTTACAAATTTGTCTTTTATTTAAGAGGAGTTGCTATTGTTCAGCCTCACACTCTACAGCAAAGCTGTTCTCATTTTCATCCCTTTCAGAAACACAAACCTCCAAAACCCACAGATATTAGACAAGAGTTCCTTTGTTTTGAGTTTACAAACAAGGTAAGTGGAGGCTGAGTTCCCAAACAAAGTAAGTGTTTTCCTGGAACCTGTTTGATGTACATTTTGACAACACATGACTAAGTTTGGTCTTGCTGGCTTGGCATGTATGAGACATTGGAGTTGTCCAAGAGATATTCAAATGTTCTTTAGTCAACTTTTGACTTTATAATATAGTGAACTTCTAAAATAAGGCCTACAAATGTAAAGGGGGCAGGTGGTCAATAATTGGGGGGGGGGGGGTAAGAGGTAAAATTTGAATATATTTGTGTTCCAATCGGTCTATACTCATGGACTCTGAAGAGGAAATGGATCTTTTCTGAATCATAAAGCTCTAGATCCTGAAACACCAAAGAGAACAATCATTGGATTCTATGTGGGAATAAGGCTAGCCCAATCCTTTCCAGAGTAGCTGTACCATACACTCACACCAGCAATGAGGAGATGAGGAAGATAGCTACTGCTCCACATTCTATACCAGGATGGGTGAACGAGGGTGTTAGTGGGTTGGGCCATTCTAATAGGTATGCAATGGTGCTGGGTTGTTTTAATTTATAAACTCCTATCATAGTAAAAATCTTTTATTCAGTTTGTTAACCCTATACATTTTTATTTTCTTTGTTGAGGTGTCTGGTTAGGTCTTTTATCCAATCAAAAATTTTTGTTGTTGATGTGATTGGTGAGTTTTAAGAGTTTTTTAAGAGTGATATATTGGCTATCAGATCTTTACCAGCTCACTCCTTTGAAAGTATTTTTCTCTCTGTCAGCGGTTTATCTTTTCATTATCTTAACAGTGTCCCTCAGAGAGCAGTGTCTTCACCTTGCTGGTTTTGCTTTGATTTTGGTGTTTCAGCCTCTTAGTGGTGGCAGGGGGCCATATCTGGTGATCTTGGGCCATGCAGTGGAAGTATGTGCTAGGACCCCAAGGTGCAGGGTACCACCAGGGTCAACCAGCAGTGCTTGGAGACAGAAATTCAAAGTTTTAATTTCTACACATTACTGGCTTTTCTCCCCAAAGGTCACACTTTTACTGCAGTGTCTGAAATGCGTCACCAAACCCAAGTACAACCTACATTTTCTTCTAGGAGTCTTATAGTTCTGTGTTTTACATTTAGGTCTATAGTTCATTTTGAGCTAACTGTTGTGAAAGTTATAAGAATCATGTTTATGGGTCTTTGTTACTATCTCCACTGTGTATCTTTAAGTCCCACATATAAGAGAAATCATTCTGCATATGTCCCTTTCATTCTGACTGGATTCACTCAGCATGATGTCCCCAGGTTTCATCCATGTTGCTGCAAATTGCGTGATTTGTTCTCTCTTAGAGCTGCAGAGTGTTGTGGTTATATACAAATTCTTGATCCATTAATCCATAGTTGGGCACTTGGGTTGTGTCCATATCTTGACGATTGTACTGAGTCCAAGATGGGGTGGACTTAGATGAAGGGGAGTTGAGATCCTTGGAGGAGGGAGATGGGTACACTGGTGGTGATGGGTGTGGTGTTGCAATTATCTCCATGAGAAACCAGTATTAATAGTCTTGTAAATTGAAACTATAAAATGTCCTTTTTATATGGACAAAGGAAGACAGTTACTATTATGCTTTTGTAACTTGGGAGTAAATTGTCTCCAAACAATCCGCACTCCTGGGCATCTGCTTTCTCGACTTAAGTCTCAGTTGCCCTTATTTCCTAGCACCCCAAAAGCAGGATCCCAACAAAGAACTGAATGGTCCCAGGGCAAGCAGTGAGCTACCCTGGCATCAAAATAGGCCAGGCCAAAGCACCACAATACTCAACTGTAAGTTGAGAGCATGGTCATAGACAAACGCTGTCATGATCCAAAAGTAACGAGATTAGGACCCTGCTAGGGAAAGAAAAGACTAATCTGGCCTGAGCACTGTATCTGAGATCGAGGTGACCCCAGGAGAGCAATTCTATATGCTTAGTGCATTTCTTACTGTGTCCATACAAAATGATTAATATTATGAATTATCATATGTTTGTTGGACAAAGAGAGGAGAAACACACCCAGGGATTCCACTCTTGGGTGGGTTGTCCTGCTAAATGAGAATCTGTCCTAGAAGCAGCTTCCCCTGAGGGAAGGATTTTACCTCTGTTGATTGTATGACCACACCTACATGTAATTATTATTCCTGCCCCTCATGTTTTGGGATTTAACTAGGCTGTAAGAGGGGGCTGGGAAATCCAGATCGAGAAGAAGAATGAAGTGGGATTAAGAAGGAGAATGAAGTAGCATGGGGGAGGAAGAAGCAGGAGGAGAATCAGAGGAGAATGAAGAGGAGATCGGAATAAACAGCAACTGACACCAACAAGCCTGGCCCTCATTCCTTCCTTCGCCTGCCCATCTCCATCAACCTCCCCGGGGTGGGGGAAATGACGTGAGACTACCAAATGGGGGTGGTGGGAGAGATAGAGCGCTGCTGCCCCAGAGTAAGTATACGATGTTTAATTTACTTACTTAATTTTCCTCCTGTATATGTCTAGTTGTTCCTGCAGTGTTTGTTGAAAGGTATGTCCCTTCTCCATTTATTACCTTTGCTCTCTCATAAAATTATTTTTATTGACATGCTGGGATTTCCAATACTGTCAATCATACTTCTGAAGTGCAGATCACTCCAACACCACAACCACCACCAGAGCGCCCAAGCCCTTCGACAAGAGTCCCAGGGCCTTTCTTGGCCAGGAAATATAGATAATGCTTACATATCTGCATGAATAAGTAGAAGGTCATAATAAAAATCTCCATTGGTGCAAAAAACTCACCTGAATATAGAAAATTTAATATGAAAGAAACATTAATTATTAAAAATGCATTAAATTTCTTAGCAATCAAGGAATATACAGAGCTTTCTTAATTTTGTAGAGGGCAACCATCAACTCCATAAGAGAATGCTATACTCTATGGCAAATTACTGATAAGATTGTCTTGTCTCTGCTATTTCTTTCTTTGTAAAATTACTTCTATTGATAGAAGGGATTTACAATACTGTTATGGATGGTTTCTCAAGAACATAATTCCAACACCACACTCATCACTGCACTGCATTGTACTGCACTGTCCTCCCGTTGTTCATTGATTTGCTCGAGCGGGCCCAGTAACGTCTAGTATATTCAATTCTTATGTTTCTACACTAAAATTAAAAATTAATTTTCAAAAGGGAACAGTCTAAACATTGATAAAAGATATATTAAAGACATGACAGTGGCATTTTCAATAGATTAGTTGATAATAGGTTAATATGGTTATGAATGTTTATATGTTTGTTGGATAAGGAGAGGAGAAACACATCCATGGGATTCTGCTCCCGGATGGGTCATCCTGGTAAATGAGTATCTGTCCTAGAAGCAGCTTCCCCTGAGGGAAGGATTTTATCTCTGATTAATGGTTAATATGATTTGTATGTTAATATCAAAAAACAGATTTTGTCTAGTACAACAAGAAATAAAGGAAACTTTGAATGTTGAAAGATCAAATTTACCAGAAATATGCAACATATAAAATATAAATTTGCATGTACCTAATAGCACAAATTCTGAATAAAGTAAATTTTTGGCGATCTCTGGAAAGATAGGTAAAGGTAAAGGTAAAGGTAAAGGCCCTCCCATTGATCGTCGATTTGCTCGAGCGGGCCCAGTAACGTCTCCATCGGAGACTTTGTTGTTACTGTGTCTGGCATATCGAATACTCTCGGTAGCTTGCCGGGCTCTCAGAGAGGGGTGGAGGAATCGAACTTGGGTCGGCCATGTTGGCTGCATGTAAGGCGAATGCCATAGGTAATTCAATAAATGAAATATTTTAAGATGTGTTTCTCATTTAGAAAGAGAAAAAGCCGATAAAGTGAATATAAATATGATTTTATAAACATGATTACCAAAAGGATTTTGATAGATGTACATAGAATGGTGTAATTAACATCCTTACATATGCACACTACTTTTCATAAAAATTGGCTACCTGTTTTTGTTGGGCCATAAGTTGTCACAACAAGTTTTATTGAAGCATTTCATATGGAATTTATTTTTTGATCCAATCATGTAGTCAGGAGTAAAATGAGACTATGAACAGGAATTGAAAGGCAGAAATATAATGTGATTTGGTCTGATATGACAGAATATAATTATGTTACAATATAATATGATAGAATATAATGATACAGTACTATAGAAAATTTGCACAAAGGGATGATGATAGCTTTGATATGAAATAAAAAGGAGAATAAACCTAGAAATAAAAAGTTTGAACTTGAAATTCACAGGAAAATATGGAAGTCAGGAAGTTATCTTGAAACGTATACAAGACTCTTAAACAGGAATATTGTTTTTGCTTTAGAATAGGATGGCGAAACTTTATCTGCAAAATTTCAGTTATTAAGCATTTTAGTGTTTGTGGGCTTCATGGTGTTTGTTATAACCTCTTGACTCCGCCCTGCAATGTGAAAACATCAATTGACATTGCGCAAACAAATGTGCATGGCTGGAGTCCAGCAAAGCTTTATTTATAGAACTAGACTGTGGAGTGGATTTAGCGTTTCTCCGCAGAAGCTAGATCATGCAGTTTCAGGAAGAGAAGATGAAGTTTTTATTGGCTCCTGGGGAATGTGTCTCAGTGGCCCTGTGGCTAACTTACAGGCATGAGGCCAAGAGTTCAATCCCGAAAACTAGGTATGTGGCGGGTGGCACTGCTGCTTTGGCAGCGCCTCTGTGATCCCTGGCAGTTTACCAGGGCTGGGGACCTCTTCGTGCCACAACCACGTGTGCTCCACAAGGCCCTTGTAGCAATGGCAACAATAAAGGGAAGAGGGAAACAATGACAGGTTTTCTTTTTTATCATTTCAATGTAAGGACATCATTTGACCTTGATGACAAAACCATGAAAAACAACACAATTTTGAGGCCTCTGCGAAGAGGACATTTCAGAGGAAGAATGTGACAGGGATTTGATAGATCGTTATCAAAACCCAGGGAGGGTCCATAAAGCCGGGAACCAGGGTTGGCGGACTATTGTCTGCAGAGCAAATCCAATCTGGCTTGGAGCGAGATGGGAGGGACTGAAGAATGATTTTCATTCCCCGAGAGGGTGAAACTGATACCATGACAAGCTGCAGCTAACATTAAGTCCCAGCTAGGCCTCGGGATGGGGGGTGGGAGGGATACTGGAATTCGTGATGGTGGGAAATGGGCACTGGTGGAGGGATGGGTATTTGATCATTGTATAATTGAAACCCAAGCACAAAAATTTATAAGTCTACAACTGTACCTCATGGTGTCTCACTAATAAAAATTTTTCAAAAAAATCAATAATTAAATCTTTGCATTTTGAACAATATAAATAAAAATGTTCCACAGCGGTAGGGCGTTCGCCTTACAAGCGGCCAACATGGCCGACCCGAGTTCGATTCCTCTGCCCCTCTCGGAGAGCCCGGCAAGCTACCGAGAGTATTCGATATGCCAAACACAGTAACAACAAAGTCTCCAGTGGAGACGTTACTGGACCCGCTCGAGCAAATCGACGATCAACGGGAGGGCCTTTACCTTTACCTTTTTCCCAAAAAAAAATAAGTCTCAATTAGGCCTCAGTTTCTGTTTCCCTGGAACAGGACTTAAAGTTTCTGGTAAACTCACAGTTGAATAACTTGCCGAGATAAGGAATTGGGCAGTTGGGTCTGGCCGGTCATGAGGGGGTCTGTGCCCTCCTTAGAAACTGCTATTAACCACTGTCTAACTGCTGACCACTGTTGTAATGGAGCCAGTGCTAAGAATAGACCAGTAATATAAATTGCTTCTTAACTCTGAACCCTATATAAACTGCTTGTGATTTGGAGTCAGGGTCCTTGTCAAGACTTGGCCCCTAGCTCGGGCTAGCACTGACTCGGGCTAGCAATAAAGTTCCTTCGCTTTTGCATTATTGTGTGTGGATCTGGTCTTTCTGCAGTTGGGAATCTGAAACTGAGGCACAACATGTCCAAGTGATGGTCTGTCATCCCCACATTCAAGCAAAAGCCCCTTCCTGGCAGTTTTGCTCCGCTCTTTGTAACTGTTATATTCTCAACCAAGGTGTCTCATTAAGACAAAATTCAGGATAGAAATAGAAAAAAAAGCCATATATAAGCAAAATAATAAAAGCAACAAACATGAACACACAGATATGATGATTTATTATGAAGTATAGTAATTAGGGCAAGTGGGCCAATGGAACGGGGGAGAAATTCCAGAAATAACCCATCCTAAATGGCATGTAATTTATGACTTTGCTTTGTAGTTCAGAAAAGAAGCTATTTTGAAAAACACAGATTTGAAATAATAATGTAGATAGGATTATAACCAAATCAATTTTAGATAAAGTATAGCTTTCTAAAGGAAAGGAAAATGAGAAAGTTTAAGAAGGAAACATAGTTCGCAGAATAGCTTCAAGACGTTGAGAAAGCAAAAGGCATTAAACAGAATACACACAGATACAGACATTAACCATAAAAGGAGAAAAGATAAATTTTTGTTGTTGTTTTTAAGCCATATCAAATGAAAAAGAAAATGGCTGAATCACCAGTAGAAAATGTGTCAAAACTCCTCAACAGATACTTTAGGATAGAAAGTATCCCAATGTCAATGATCAAAGGTCAAGGTGTTCACCAGAGAAAACTCATGCCAATAAGATTGGCACCTTCGACCTCCCAGCAGAGCCTGTCCAAGAGACTGATGTAAACACAGGCATGAGGAGAAAGACAAAAATATACAGGGGCTGTCCAAGCTTTAGGTCGCCAGGGCAGCCATGAGTGGGCTTACAGGCTGGCCATTAACCCACTGGCATAATGCTTGCCAACCCTGCTGGCATTGTCATAAGAGCGGCACGTGAATATCAGAGGCTGGGAGATCTCCCCTGGCAAACCAGCAGGCATCCTTAAAAATATCAAGTGTGGGGGGCTGGAGAGATAGCACAGCGGGTAGGGTGTTTGCCTTGTACATGGCTGACCCGAGTTCAATTTCCAGCATCCCATATGGTCCCCTGAGCACTGCCAGGAGTAACTCCTGAGTGCAGAGCTAGGAGTAACCCCTGTGCATCGCTGGGTGTGACCGAAAAAACAAAAATAAATAAATAGATAAATAAATAAAATAAAAAATATCAAGTGTGGGGCCAGAGTGATAGCACAGTGGTTAGGGCTTTTGCCTTTCATGCAGCCAACCCGAGTTCGATTCCCAGCATCCCATATGGTCCCCTGAGTACCACCAAGCGTAATTCCTGAGTGCAGAGCCAGGAGTGACCCCTGTGCGTCTCTGGGTATGACCCAAAAAGAAAAAAAAAGCTGTGACAATTTCCTGTTCTACTTTTGCCCATGTTGTCTCTACATCTAAAAGTAAAGGCCCTCCCGTTGATCATTGATTTGCTCGAGAGGGCCCAGTAACGTCTTCATTGGAGACGTTGTTGTTACTGTGTCTGGCATATCGAATACATCACGGGGAGCTTGCCAGGATCTGCCGTGGTGCGGGCGAGATACTCTCGGTAGCTTGCCGGGCTCTCCGAGAGGGGCGGAGGAATCGAACTCGGGTCGGCCATGTTGGCTGCGTGCAAGGCAAACGCCCTACCGCTCCAGCCCATGTCAGTCTTATTCTATGCTTGCCTGACTCACTTTTGCACTCAGTGGATTTTTAAAAATCTATTCCATTCTTTCCTGCTATTTTATTTATTCTTGAAATTCTAATATCAATTGTACCTAGGGGCACGTCCCTTGCTTGGATTTTTTTGTTAAGGTGATGAATTCTCACGAAACAGAAAGCAAACACATTTATTAGAAAGGATCAAGTGAAACAGTCTCTCTGATGTTGGTAAGATGACAGCCAGAGCAAGTCAAGCGGTGTATCTTGTGAGTAAAATATGAATCAGACAAAGACCTGCTCCTTCTGTGGTCTGCTAACGGTGTTCCATGGCCTCCCATTCTCTCTGAGGCAGCGATTCATTGCTGGGGCTTCCTGTCCCAAGAGAACTGAGCAAATGAGTCACCAACAGAGATCAGGAAAACTCATTCTTAAAAATCCAAGTGTAAAATAACAAACAAAACATCTGCAGTAGCATGGAGTTCAATCATGTTCAATTTATATAATTAAATAGTACACCGCAGTGAGAGTGGAAAATTAAAATCATATATGCAAGAGCATTACAAATCTCATAAACTTAAGGGGAATAAATCTTAACATACATACACTTCAATTCTATTTTTTAAATTTAAAGAAACAAATTTAAGTCCAGGCAAGTGATTCTATGAATTAGAAGAGAGGATAAAGATACCTCTTTGGATCAGTGCCAAGGATTAGGCAAGATCTTGTGGGGTTTCCGTGGAGAGAGACCCCCACATTGGGGCATGGAGCAATGCCCTCCTTTTCCCTCCAGTACCAGGGCTGGGCAAATGGACCCCCTCCCCACCCACCTCCCCACCAGCAGGAACAACAGTCCATATTGCCCTTATGAGAGTTTCTTGAGGGTTGAGGGCCTGAGAACACTAGTTCTAGTATATTTGGAAATTGTCCTTTTAATTTTACTGGTAGAAAAAAAAAACTTGAGCTGAGTGGAATTTTTCCTCCAGTAATTTTTCATGACTTCTAATGATCAGGAGTGGCAGTTTACAAACTGATTATTTGGATGTTTTTAATGTTTTTCCATCTTGTGTGAATTATTTTGCATGCTGGTGTGAAGGCTCTAGTTATTAAACTTTTGCAAATTAGCTTGAAAATCAGGGAGTTGGGTCTCAGCCACACAATGGCTAATTAACTCCCCGTCAATGTTCTCAAGAGGAGTTGTGAAATCATGTCTTTGGAGACTCTGTTCACAGTTAAGTTTTGTGGCATTCTCTCTCTCTCTCTCTCTCTCTCTCTCTCTCTCTCTCTCTCTCTCTCTCTCTCTCTCTCAGGCTTGCAGTAACTCGGGCAGCACCAGCCCAGAAAGAAGATGTTGGGGTTTCCTGGTTTCCTGGGGTGGTCTGGATGTGGGGGCTGTGGGACCAGGAGCACCTGAGCAGATGCTGAGTGTCAGGATGATGGAAGTGAAGATGGATGATGAATTAGAGAGAGCAACTCACGGCCCACGGCGCTCTGATTCTGATGCTCTGTTCAGAACCACAGCCGCCTGCAGCGCTTCCAAATTAAACTAAAGGAAACCCACCCACCCCTCCCCCAAAACATATGCAAAGTATTTCTATTCCCCAGGCAGTATCTGAGTGAAATTCTTAGACCTGCAAGCAGAAGTTTGCAGTAGAATGAAGAACTGTATTTTCTTTTGGGGAAGACCACAGCTGGGAGTGCTAGGGCTGACTTCTCGCTCTGTGCCTAATGGTCACTCCTGGCAGTGTCCTGGGAACATATGTGGTGCCTAGGATAGAACCTGGGTCCATAGGGTGCAAGGTAAGCTGATCTGTCTCTCCCACCCAGGAAAACACAGCATCTTAAAGTGTCACATGCTCTCTTTCCCTGTCACCTAAAGCCTCACCCCAACAAACTGAGACTGGGTTGATTTTGTTTTATGGTTGTTCTAAGTGAGCACATTTTTTTTCATTGCTCACCAACCCAGGCTATTATGACAGAAAGAAAAGTTAGCAATGGGCAATAGGAAAGCCTTTACTCATATTTAATATTTCCCAAGGACTGGCAATATAGACAATAATTTAAAAAGAAAGTACCGTGTGATTGTGGGAGAGGGATCTATCAAAAACACAGGAAAAGGACTTTTGGCACATCCCTAAGGCAATAGACTGAAAGTGATTTAATAGCAACACAGACTAAACTCCCAAGGTCAGTAATTTCATTTCCCATCATTGCACAGAATCACCATCGAGAGGGTTCACAGAGAAATGGAAAGACCCCCACGGAATCACCAGCAAAACTTTTTTTTTTTTGCCTCTAGACCAGAAAAAAGAAGATTCCTAATCTCTTTACAATAACCTCTTCTGGAAACGGTTTACTCAGATCTATGATCACCCTGTATGACTGAAATAGAAGGAGAGAGACGTCTGATGCAACCTATCGTGCAGAAGCAAAACTCATGCTTCTTAATGCATCACCTCAGCTTCTCTGATCCACGTACTACCCCTCCAGGAAAAAACAGTGGCCTTGGTGTCCAGATGAGGGCGTAGGCTCATGGAAACATGGAGGGATGAGGGTCGGGGCTCCAGTGGTCTTCTTGTAGACACTTAGCTTTGAGACCATGAAGACTCTGTGCCAGCACCGGGGAATTAGGACAGCCTCAGCCACTAGTAGAACCACAGGATTGATTGGCTCACAGGCTGGGTTGGAACTCACAGAGCAAACCCACCCTTGAGTGACCCAAGCACAGAGAGCTTTGCTTTCTCACTCCAAAGGGGCTGAGAATTGCACTTAAAAATTCAAATACTGGGGGCTGGAGAGATAGCACAGCAGGTAGGGTGTTTGTCTTGCACGTGACCGACCAGGGTTCAATTCCCAGCATCCCACATGGTCCCCTGCGCACCACCAGGAGTAATTCCTGAGTGCAGAGCCAGAAGTGACCACTGTGCATTGCTGGGTGTGATCCAAAAAGCAAAAAAAGGAAAAAAAAATCAAATACTAGGAAATGGTTTGCTGGCTTGCAAAAGGAGGCAGCAGCTGTGAACAGTGGAAAGGAACCGTGGGGCAGGTCACAGCACCCACTACTAAAACTGGCCCTTTTGTAGTGGGTCTAAGAGGGTCACACTGAACCCCTAAAAATAAAGCAATCTTCACTTGAAAACCAAAATGCTGCTCACGTTTGGAAGATGAGCACTCAAATTCAGCAACTCTAAAGAACTTCTGTAAATACTGAAAAAGGCAGTGATTTCCTTTCCTCTTTTGTAGGAGACCGTGCTAAACAGTGTGCTGAGAGGCGATAACCTTCATAGGTGAGAGGTCACCCAACTCGGGGGCAGATGCAGATCTAAGTTCAGAGGAACTTAGAAGGGATGGTTGACCAGACAGTTGTAGGGAAGTGGGAGCCCAAAGTGTGAGGCCTGCACTCCCGCCCTAATCCTGCTTCTTTGGGAAATGATCTCCCATATTTTTATCACAGCATCTTCTTTGTCTACATAAAAAGAGGAAATATATCAAAATTCAGACTTCCCTGAGAATTTCGTGTGCTAATGCTCTGGAAACATCTCACACTACACCCTGTCAACTGCAAGCTCCACGAGTGTTCCTAACTGCTTTGCTTTTTGTGGTCGCATTTCTGGGCCAGAAGGACATGGTGCACTTGTATGTTCGCATGAATGCCGTTGCAGGGACACGCTTCCATCTACCTTGGTGCCAGCTAAGGCAATAATGGTAAGAGGGCTTCCAGTTCTTCAAAAGCCACAGTCTGACTTGGGGGAGACTATTTGCAGCTCAAGATGAATTTGCCTTTTTTTTTTTTTTATTTCTGGAGGACAGAAAAATAGCCACGGCCTTCTCTATGGCAGAGTTGGGAATATTTCACAGAATAAAATCATCTTCCCTTAACTCTACAAAATATTCAGATTGGATGGAATTCTAGAGTCAGTTCTTCCAATCTGTAACTTCCCATGGAGAGCAGTTTCCACTGAAGGCAGGGAGCCTAGATCCAGGGGCCGTGGGATTAATCACCTTTAGTTGCAACTGCCCTACTCCCTGGTAGGATAGTACAGAGAGAATGGCGAGAGTCGGTCGGATGGGGTAGCCCCAGCTGTCACAGTTAGAAGATGAGGGAAATTTTACCACAGAAGGGCTTAGAACCAAGGGGCCATCCTTCACACTTGGAAGGGTCTTCTCTAAATATTGCATGCTGCCCGGTTTCTCTCTAAGTACTGTATTGAGTGGAGACAACAGTGCAATCCAATCCTATTTTACTTCTTTCCCTGTATGTGAGTCTAAAATTCAGTTAATGATCCTGCCAGTCTATTTGGTTCTGGAAGGTTTTTAGCAAAGTTCAAATGTGATATCATTGGCCAAGTATGCAGCAAGCCTTCAATTACTATTGGCTGAAAAATCAGTTACAAATCATTGTTTAGAAATATTATTTGGGGAACTGGAGCAATAGTACAGTGGTTGGGGGCTTGCCTTGCATGCAGCTGACCCAGACTCGATCCCCGGCACCAGATTTGATCCCTGAGCATCACCTGGAGTGATCCCTGAGCTCAGGGATAGCCGTTTCTTGAGAACCAAAATGTGAATTTCAGGAACAGTCTTTGAACATTAGACTGTGCATATATTATAAAGTAATATCAGCTAATATGAGAATTGTATTGTTTTAAATAATTATTACATGTGTATTAGTTGGAATATAACTTTTCATGTTTACCCAAAATCTAAGAAATTACCTGTCACTGTATAGTGGTCATCGAGTTCCTCGAGCAGGCACCGGTCACATCTCCTTTGTCCTAGCCCTGAGGCTTTAGAAAGTGCCATATTCAAGCTCTTTCAGGGTCAGGGGAATGAGACCCATCATTGTTACTGGGTTTTGGCATATCGAATACGCCACAGGGAGTTTGTCAGACTCTGCTGTGCAGGTAGGATACTCTCGGAAGCCTGCCAGGTTCTCAAGAGTAAGAACTAGATAATAAGAGGTCTAGATAATTAAGAACTAGATAAATAAAGATTTTAGGTTTTAGGTAATTTCTTCTCTTTTTTCTACTAAAAGAAATTACCTAAAACCTAAAATTTTATTGAACTTTTCTTCTCATCTAAATCAATCTACTTCTCAATCCAGAAGCTCCAGGAGTGAATCTCACTGGAGTTTTCATCTGAATTCTGTCTTACCTGAGTTTCTGTGTCACCATTTCTCTGTGTATTGTTTTACTGATTTTATCACAGTAGACACTGGCATTTACTCTGGTTCTCTCTGTCTCTCCATATGTCTTTCTGTCTCTCTGTCTCTCTCTCTGTCTCTGTCTCTCTCTCTCTCTCTCTCTCTCTCTCTCTCTCTCTCTCTCTCTCTCTCTGTGTGTGTCTCCATCTCTCACACCCTATCCCTTGATTGAGAGCATTTTATTTTTGACCAAAAGGTTACTTTTTTAATTAATACCCTGGCTTGCTGTGGGTACTTACTAAAGGTTATTTTTCTTTTCTTTTTTAAAAAATTCACTTTACTTGTCAGTACTCAGGGGTCTATTCCTGGCTCTGTGCTCAGGAGTGACTCCTGGTGGTGCTCAGGGGACCAGATGCAAGTCTGGGATTGGACAAGGGTTGGCTTGGCAGCATGCAAAGCAAGTGCCTAACCCTTGTTCTGTCATTCTGTCTCTCAGGTTGATCTGCCTTTTCCACCTGTAGTGTTTTTTACTGGCTGGGTTGTCTGCCTGTACACTTGATTCTAGTTCAGCTTGTTCCTGAGTCTTTTTCATTTCTGACAGATGGGCAGCTGAGCCCACCTACTCCAGAGACTCAGCCCCTTACCCCCATTCCTTTGTTATGGGTCAGTGTTGATTATCAGGAAACCATTTATAGTTAATTGTGTTTTGAGACGTGAACATTAATGCTCCTTATTGTTTGTATCCAGTACCAGGTCCAGTTCATTAATTCCTATTCTTTATTATTTACTTATTTGACTATGAGTTGGATATTAATTTTAAACTAGCAGTGTATGTATGTATACGGTGAGTGGCATGCTGTTGGATATGCATATGCATTGGAAATGATCACCACAGTCAGGCTAGTAGCATCTTCATCCATTTACTCCTGTGTTCTTGCTATTGGGAAAAGCAACTGAACTTTGCTCTCTTAGCAAGTTTCCAGTGAACTCAGTAGTTCCACACAGGAACTTCTTTTTAATTGAATCACCCTGAATGACAAAGTTATAAAGTTATTCATGACTGAGTTTCAGGCATAGCTGTTCCAACACCAACCCCCTCACCAGTGTTCACTTCCTCCCCAAGTGTGCCGAGTTTCACATATGGGAAAAGAGGAACTTTTTCTATTTTTTGGGGGTCACACCCAGCGATGCTCAGGGGTTACTCCTGGCTCTGCACTCAGGAATTACTCCTGGCAGTGCTTGGGGAAATCATATGGGTTGGTGGGGATCAAACCTGAGTCAGCCACTTGAAAGGCAAGTGCCCTACCCGCTATACTATCGCTTCAGCCCTAAGAGGAACTTTTTTTTCCTTTTTGGGTCAAACCCAGCGATGCACAGGGGTTACTCCTGGCTCTGCACTCAGGAATTACTCCTGGCGGTACTCAGGGGACCATATGGGATGGTGGGAATTGAACCTGGGTCGTCTGCATGCAAGGCAAACGCCCTCCATGCTGTGCTATCTCACCAGCCCCAAGAGAAACTTTTTCATCCATCAGAGAGATGACTTTCCATACCTTGACAAGCATGGCACCATTTCCCTGGTACTTTACTCTCTGCTTCTGTATATCTGAATTTTCTAGATTTCACATATTTGTGAGGTCATGCATATGTTTCTGACTTATTTATGTAACTACGTTGACCTGTTTCATGCATGTTGTTACAACTGTCAAGATTTGCTGCTTCGGGTCTGGAGAGGCAGTACAGCTGGTAGGGTGCTTGCCTCGCGTATGACCAACCTAAGTTTGATCCGGGCATCCCATACAAAACCTCTCCGGGAATGATCCCTGAAAGCAGAGTCAGGTCAGGAGTAAGTCCTGGGCACTTCCTGGTATGGCCCTGGAACAAACAAACAAAGATTAGATTTTTTTTGGTAATGCTGAAAAATACACACTTTTATATATTTATAAGAATATTCTGATGTATGTGGTATAGATATTTTCATTATGTAGCTGCACTGTCACTGTAGCACTGTCCTCCCATTGTTCATTGATTTGCTCAAGTGGGCACCAGTAACGTCTACATTGTGAGACTTGTTACTGTTTTTGGCATATCAAATACGCCACAGTAGCTTGCCAGGCTCTGCCATGCAGCCGAGATACTCTCCATAGCTTGCCGGGCTCTCTGAGAGGGGCGGAGGAATCAAATCAGTGTCGGCCCGGGTTGGCTTCGTGCAAGGCAAGTGCCCTACCTGCTGTGCTATCACTCCAGCCCATTATGTAGCTACTAAATATAAGGGAAATGTGATTCATATTTATGTAGATCACAGAATGGTAACATCTGAAGTATTTTCATACCCAGGCCTTGAGGATGATATTTCCCCAGCCCAGGTTGCTCAGAGCTCTTCAAGGCAGAGATTTCTTTTCCTTTACCTGTGTTCCCAGTAGAAGGTGGCCAGAGCGGATGGCTGTTAGGTTGCTTCTATTTTGAGGAAACTTCTTATGTTGTCCCGAGTTTCGGATCCAGGACTGCAGAGAGACCAAGTCCACACATGATAATGCAAAAGCAAAGGAACTTTATTACTAGCCTGAGACAGTGCTAGCCTGAGCTAGGGTCCGAGTCTCATCCAATGCAGTGGAATGTTGACAAGGACCCCGACTCCAAATCACAAGCGGTTTATATAGGGTTCAGAGTTAAGAGGCAATTTATATGCTGGTCTATTTTTAGCATTGGCCCTATGATTAAGTTAGACAATGATCCCTCAGTAACAGTTTGTAAGGAGGGAATAGTGACCCCTCATGACCGGCCAGACCCAACTGCCCAATTCCGTAAGTGGGAGTTTACCAGAAGCTGCAAGTTCTGCTTTAGGGAAACAGAAACTGAGGCCTAGCTGAGGCTTACTGTTAGCTGCGCTGGTCACGGCAGTGCTTTGGCCCTCACACTTAGAGCTTCCAGGATGGCTCTCCCAATTTACACTTCCACCAGCAGTGTCCAAAGGTTTCCTGATCCACCCCGCTTCCCATTTTCATCAACATGTGGGTCTCTTGATTTTTAAACAATAGGTATGTGTTGAGATCTCGTGTTTTGATTTTTATTTCAAAATGCAACCTATCAACCTTGGCGCCATCTTCCTGCAGGTGGGCCCAGTGCCAGACCCCCACTGCTCTGGTCTGAAGGAGCCCTGGGGCCACAGTTTCGCCTTTGTGGAGAATCTCCTTCACTTTCTCCCTTATTGTCTTGTTCAGCCTTTCTTCCTAGGAGCACAGAGTGGCAACTGCTCCTGTGTTTCCCGATAATCCAGAGGGGCTGGGCCTGGCTACTCGGGCATTCTATGGTGGCACCCACTTTGGCATTTTTTAAATTGCATTTCACAGGTCTGTGCTTGAAACTCTTAGGTATGAAAGGTTGTTTGTTTGGTAATTACATTATAACACCACTGTACATCTCTAATTATATGAACACCAGCCCTTTTTCTCTTCATCTGGCGGTATATGTTTCCTTCTTAAAACTTGACAGCAATGGGGTGGAGCAATAGTACGGGGGGGAGGGGCATTTGCCTTGCACGCAGCTGACCCAGGTTTGATCCCCAGCATCCCATATGTCCCCTCAGCACTGCCAGGAGTAATTTCTGAGTGCAGAGCCAGGAGTAACCCCTGAGCATCGCCGGGTGTTACCTAAAAAGCAAAACAAAAACAAAAAAATTGACATCAATGCCATCTAAATTGTGAATGCTATTGTGGCCAGCTTATCTTAGGGTGAAAAACCATGTAAAGGCATGCAGCCTCTAAGACACAGCTCTCACAAATATTGCTGCAGCCCTGGTTAAACAAGCGCAGGCACGAAGTGGGTCACAGAGAACAGATCAACAAAACCGTGTAAAGGCAGAGACCCCAAGTGAGTTGAGACTATTTTGGTAATAGCTCAATGAAAACAAAAATACATAATAAAACTAATTAACCTTTAGCTAGTATTGCCACTCAGGGAAACTGTGAACATTCTTGTAAAATTTTTTCTGCATAGAATTTTCAAACATAGATGAAAACCCATTATAGATGAGAACCCATTTTGTAGGTGATTAGATGTTAGTGGAGCGACTCTGGTTACAATTTCAGATACTATAAAGTGGAAAGAAAACATTTGAATTATTCTGATGCAGTTAGATATGTAGAATTATTTGGATAAGATCGAAGTTCTCATTATATATATACTCTCTGATTTTTAAATCATTCAATAGTTATAAAGGATAAAACATGTACCCCAAAGGCAGGAAAAATCAACAATAATTCATTCAGGATTCAAAGTTTGGTTAGTAACAAAGTGATAAAGGTTTATACATTTTTTCTCCTTTATGTCAACAGCTCTTGGATAGCTGAATTAAATAGAAGTTGGTTTCAGAAAAGTGCTTATTTTCGTGTAGATGACAAATGGCTTCAAGTAGTGTAAGCTAAGACGAGTTTTCTAATCAAAAACAAGGGACAGAGATAGAATGCATACATATTTGTAGAAATTTAAATAAATGTTAAATTGCATTATGAAATGATTAAAGAAATTTCCTTGTATATTAAAGAGTAAATGAATTTCATTAAGTACTCGAAAAACCTTCATAAAATCAGTTTTTATGGAAACAGACCCCCCAACTCCCCAACTTCTGGATTGGTAGAGCAGAGATTTCTTGCAGACTAACAGCCAGTGTGAACAATGGAACACACATTTATTAAGGCACCACATAGTAAAGAACACAGGAGTTTTTTAGGTAACATTTTCATGCTGAGTGAACTGCTACCATCTCCAGTTATCGAACATGCTTTATTTTTTTATTTCTTTTTATTTTTAATGAATCACCATGAGGTACAGTTACAGATTTACAAACTTTCTTTTATTTTTTATTATTTATTTATTTTTTTATTTGTTGAATCACTGTGAGAACAGTCACAAAGCCTTTCAGTTCAAGTCTCGGTCAGTCATACAATGATCAAACACCCGTCCCTTCACCAGTGCACATTTTCCACCACCAAGAACCCCAGTATATCCCACCTCCCACCCACCCCCCGCCTGTGTGGCAGATTTACATTTTATTCTCTCTGTCTCTGTCTCTTTCTCTCTCTCTCTCTCTCTCTCTCTCTCTCTCTCTCTCTCTGTTGATCACATTCAATATTATGACAAAAGACCCAACATTGTTATTTGGAATTTTCCCCAACATTCAGCCTATTGTTTTCTATTGTTGATTATGAAGAGTATATGATGTTGTCGGCCACGTGAATTTGGATTTCTGATGTTTTCGTAATAAACCTAGAGGGATTACTGCTAGAAGCCCCTGGATTCTGAGATTGGTACGTGTACCTCTGGGTTCATGGTTGGTCAGAAGCCAGAGGAGGCATTTGAGGGTTAGCAACCCAGAGCATTGTGGGGAGCAGGGCCGATTCCACCCCTTCTCCCATGAAGCCCCACGTGCCTC
Organism: Sorex fumeus; assembly: GCF_029834395.1. NCBI lineage: Eukaryota > Metazoa > Chordata > Mammalia > Eulipotyphla > Soricidae > Sorex > Sorex fumeus. Next base: position 7,073,553 of record NW_026606321.1, on the reverse strand, counting down.
ATCAATGCAGTCTTATACCTGGCTGTTCATTAGACTCTAAAAGATGCAGGCCGCCATGTCGCTGCTGCAAAGGGGGACAGGCGGAGGGACAGACACCCTTCCCCACCCAGGGGGGCATAGCACCATAGTTAAATACACAGTCCAGATGTATTTTGATTGGGCATTATCTTTTGCTCAGATTTTTCCACCACCATTCAAGCCTGATTTTCAGGGAGAAATGCTAGATAAATTACTTTCCAATGATCACTTTGCATATCAGGAAATGTTGTGCAGCTGCATAAGCAGCCGCGCAGTTTGGAAAATAGTCCTGGTACCCGCATGACAGAGCCATGCTTGTAGAATCTTATGGTCACCAGGATTCCATTTGGAGAAGGCGGGGAGACAGCACCTACACCATCTGGGACCTCCCGATGCTATCGGCTCTGTTTGGGGCCCGGAGCATTCTTCGGGAGCTGTGGGGTCTTCCAGCCAGTTTTCTTCTTCACTGCTGTGTGCTGTCAGACTTACAAACTTTCATGACTACGTTTCAGTCATACAATGATCAAGTACCCATCCCTCCACCAGTGCCTATTCTCCACCGTCAATGTAGAACAAGCTTTAATGGTGAAGAAGTAACTCAAGGGACAAGCAACTAATGGGCTTTTGAAACACTCAATTTATGTTCCACATTGATCCGACCCAGGCTATGATTCCTTGCTGTGGTGCCACATCCCCTCAGGAGACCCAGCCCTCTCACCTGGGCACAGGGTGGGGTTTCACCTCTGCTCTGTGCTTGCTTCACACCTGCTCCAGCGTGGCTGGGAGGGGGTGGGGGAGATGTCTGGAATCACAGCCAGTAGAGGGCTGGGATTAAGCTCATGGTGAAGACAGCACCAAGGATGAACCAGGGTTCACGCCTACAGGGTGGGTGCTCTACTCACTGGCTGGTCCCTGACCTCCCAACCCCACTCCTAGGTGCTTTGTTAGGAAACGATAAGAAAGAAGAAAGAACATTTTGGAAATCAAATTGCTACAAACTTTGCCTTCCCAAATATAGATGCTGCAAATGTCATTTATTTCAAAGCAATGAAGAGGTTGGCAAAAGTTGAGTAACATGAAGAGTTTTCTCTCTCTGGCTTGGCTGTTGCATGTTCCTGCTCCTCTCATGTCTTTTTCTATCACTCATGAATGGGATTATTAGGGTTAATTTGTACACAACTGTAGCACTATAGTCCCATTGTTCATCAATTTGCTCGAGTGGGCATCAGTAACATCTGCATTCATCCCAGCCCTGAGATTTTAGCAGATTCTCCTTACTCGTCTTTCCCAGTGGCTGTATTGGAGGCTCTTTTAGGGTCAGAGGAATGAGGCCCGTTATTGTTACTGTTTTTGGCATACCTAATATGCCACGGGTAGCTTGACAGGTTCTGCCACGAGTGGAATGGCACATCAGTGGGCTAGAATGTGAGAAGTTCCTCCAGGAAATACTGCATCACTCTCTTCCGAGAGCTTTGGTTTATAGTCTCTGGATCTTGGCCATTGATGAGATTACATGGCACGAGGGGTAGTTTGTGGGTGTGGCTGCTAAGCTATTGGAAAACTGGGGGTCTGGGTGAGGAGGCCTAGTCCCAATCCGAATAGGCTTGGAGATCTCAGCCACAGGTCCCGCATACCTTGGTTCCTCTGCCGGTTCCTTCATGCGTGAGGCGCGTGTGGAGAGTGGCCTTGAGCATGCTGTGGCTGGGTTCTGGAAGTTTTTGGCTGCTGGGGTTCTGCTTGGGGCTAGGAGGGAGACTCAACCTGCCCCCCTCTGAGGGGCTCCGGTGAAGACAACTTGGCACAGGGGGGAGACTAGAGACATTGGTGGTGGAAAATGTGCACTGGTGGAGGAACGGGCATTCAATCATTGTATGACTGAAACTTAATCATGAAAGTTTTGGATCTGTATCTCATGGTGATTCAATTACAAAAAAAAAAAAACCCTTTTCTTATGAACAATATTGTAAATCATGGTGCCTAAATAAAAATGTGAAAAATTGAAGTCACATGTGGACATAAACATAACGAAAATAATAAGGAAACTACCTCCATCGGCAGAGATAGAAAGGGACACTGGGGGTTGGGTTTTCAGTAGAAGATGAAGTTAGGAGAGGAGACGGACTTCTATGAAAGGGAATAGTCTCGAGCCTAATTGATTGTTTTCAGAACAGGGAAACGGATGCTCTAAAGCAACAGAAAAATAAAAGTTGTATAAAAAGGAAAGCTCTTCATAAAACCCTTGATATATAAGTTTGCTGTCGGGGTGTTTGGAAGCTGATGACTTGCGAGAAGCAGCAGGTTAAGGGGCGCACTGAGAAGTCGGAGGAAGTGGGTCTTTGTCAGAGGTGTTTTCAGGACAGAAGAGTCTTCAGGACACCCCCTCTCTGAGAACAGAGAACTAGTGTCTGCAGGAAGGCCCTTCGAAGTCCTCCTCCTGGGACCTTGAAGACTGCCCTGCTCCACATCCTTTTGGGTAACCTTAGAAAACACATTGCTTGTGATGAAAATAACTTCCTGTGCTTTGTTGTAATTTGGAGGGGTGTGGCTTAGGGACAGGGTGACCCCAGAAGTGCTCTGGAGTTATTTCCTTAACCCTGGCAGTGCTTGGGGGAGTCCCGTGCTTTTTACAGGCATGTTTGAGTTGATAACCTCCAAGCAAAATATCTCCCTGTAAAACCGTAACATCAGAGAAGTAGTGAGGTAAGTGACCCATGCAGCCCACACAGAAGGTGAGCAGGCAGGTGAGAACTTTGGCTTAAGTTAAGGTTTTTTTTGTTGTTGTTGTTGTTTTATTTTTTATTTTATTAGTGAAACACCATGAGGTAAAGTTGTAGACTTACAAGTTGTTGTGCTTGGGTTTCAGTTATACAATGATCAAGCACCCATCTCACCACCAGTGCCCATTCTCCACCCCCACCAATCACAGTATTCCTCCCACCCCCCATCCCCCATGCCACCCTGACTCTGTGGCAGGGCACTCCCTTTTGTTCTATCTCTCCTTTTGGGTGCTTTGTTCTGCAGAAGAGACATTGGGTGGCATGTTTGGTCCATAGACTACTTTCAGCAGGCATCTCCCATCCTGGGCAGATGTTCCTAGCACCTTGTATTTGGTGCTCCCTTCTCTATCTGAACTGCCTTTACCCCTAGAGTGTGCAGCTGACCTCTAAGCCATGGAGTGAACAACCTGGTATTTATCACAGCTGTTCTTGGGTGCTAGTCTCCTTATTTTGTTACTTTATGTTACCCAGATGAATGCAATCTTTCTATGTCTGTCCCTCTCTTTCTGACTCATTTCACTTAGCATAATGTTTTCCATGTAGTACCACTTGTATGTAAATTTCATGACTTCATTTTTTCTAATTGCTACATAGTACTCCATTGTGTAGATGTATCAAAGTATCTTTAACCAGTCATCTGTTCTCGGGCACTCAGGTTTTTTCCATATTCTAGCTGTAGTAAACAGTGCTGCAATGAACAAACAAGTGCAGATGTCACTTTGACTACACTTTTTAGATTCTCCAGGGTATATTCCCAGGAGTGGTATTGCTGGGTCGAATGAAAGCTCAATTTCTAATTTTTTGAGAGTCGTTCATACTGTTTTCCAAAAGGGTTGAACCAGTCGGCATTCCCACCAGCAGTGAAGGAGGATCCCTTTCTCACCACATCTGTGCCACACAGGTTGCTTTTGTTCTTTTGAATGTGGGCCAGTCTCTGTGGTGTGAAATGATATCTCATTGTTGTTTTGATCTGCATCTCCCTGATGACTAATGATGTAGAGCATTTTCTCATGTGCCTTATAGCCATTCAGATTTCTCCTTTGAGAAAGTCTCTGTTCATTTCGTCGCCCCACTTTTTGATGGGGTTGGATGATTTCTTCTTGTGGAGTTCAACCAGTACTTTGTATATGCTTGATATCAACCCCTTGACGGATGTGTATTTGGAGAATATCCTTTCCCATTCTGTAGATTGTCTTTGCATTTTGGTCACTGTTTCTTTTGAGGTGCAGAAGCTTTTTAGTTTAAGATAGTCCCATTTGTCTATCTCTGTTTTCACTTGCTTGGCCAGTGGTGTGACATCTTTGAAGATACCATTAGCTTCAATATCATAGAGGGTTTTGCCAACTTTGTCTTAAATGTACCTTATGGATTCCGGTTTGATGTTGAGGTCTTTAATCCATTTTGATCTTACTTTTGTACATGGTGTTAGGCAGAGATCTAAGCCCAGTTTTTTGCATGTAGTCGTCCAGTTTTGCTAGCACCATTTGTTAAAAAGGCTTTCCTTACTCCACTTCGCATTTCTTGCCCCTTTATCAAAGATCAGAAGTTCATATGTTTGAGGAGAGATGTCAGTATATTCAACCCTGTTCTATAGGTCTGCAGCTCTGCCTTTGTTCCAGTACCATGTTGTTTTAATTATTACTGCTTTGTAGTAGAGTTTGAGGTTTGGGAGGTTAATTCCTCCCATTTTGTTTTTCCCAAGAACTGCTTTAGCTATTCGATGGGGGCTTATTGTTCCATATAAATTTCAGGAGTGTTTGCTCCATTTCTTTGAAGAATGTCATGGATATCCTTATAGGGATTGCACTGAATTTGTACAGTGCTTTGGGAAGTATTGCCATTTTGACAATATTAATTCTCCCCATCCATGAACAGGGGATATTTTTCCATTTCCTCATGTCCTCTTTTATTTCAAGAAGCAGCATTTTGTAGTTTTCTTTGTACAGGTCCTTTACTTCCTTAGTTAAGCTAATTCCTAGGTAGTTGATTTTCTGACGTACAATTGTGAATGAGATTGTTTTCTTCATGTCATTTTCTTCTCTCTCACTATTTGCGTATAGGAAAGGCATGGACTTTTGGGTATTGATTTTATAGCCTGCAACTGTACTATACAAGTCTATCATTTCTAGGAGTTTCTTGGTAGAGGTTTTAGGGTTCTCTAAGTATAGTATCATATCATCTGCGAATAGTGAGAGCTTAATTTCTTCCTTTCCTATATGGATGCCCTTAATATCTTTTTCTTGCCTACTCGCTAATGCTAGTATTTCCAGTACTATGTTGAACAGTAGTGGAGACAGTGGGTATCCTTGTCTCGTCCCTGATATTAGGGGGAAGGCTCTCAGTTTTTCGCCATTGAGGATGATGTTTGCTGTAGGCTTGTAGTAGATGGTTTTAACTATGTTGAGGAAAGTCCCCTCTATCCCCATTTTGGTGAGGGTTTTTATAATAAACGGGTGCTGGATCTTGTCAAATGCTTTCTCTGCATCTATTGATATGCTCATATGATTTTCATCTTTTCTTTTGTTGATATGATGGATTATGTTGATTGATTTCTGAATGTTAAACCATCCTTGCATCCCCTGGATGAATCCCTCTTGGTCATGGTGTATGATCTTTTTGATGAGTTGTTGAATTCTATTTGCTAGTATTTTGTTAGAATCTTCGCATCTGTGTTCATCAGCGATATCGGCCTGTAGTTTTCTTTTTTTGTGGTGTCTTTGTTTCCTTTTGGTATTAGAGAGATATGGGCTTCATAGAAACTGTTTGGGAGAGTTTCTGTTTTTTCAATTTCCTGGAAAAGCTTGAGAAGGACTGGCAGCAGGTCCTCTTTAAATGTTTGGAAAAATTCGCTAGTGAATCCATCTGGACCTGGGCTTTTGGTTTTGGGAAGACTTTTGATTACAGTTTCAATTTCCTTGATGTTAATAGGTCTACTCAGGTATTCCATATCTTCTTGACTCAGCTTTGGGAGATTATAGGAATCCAGGAATTTATCCATTTCTTCTAGGTTCTCGTGTTTCGTGGCATACAGACTTTCAAAGTAGTCTCTGATGATCTTTTGAATTTCTTTGGTTTCCGTTGTGATATCCCCATTCTTATTTCTGATTCGGTTTATTAGGGTTCTCTCTCTCTGTTTCTTTGTGAGTGTTGCTAGTGGTTTATCTATCTTGTTTATTTTCTCGAAGAACCAGCTCTTGGTTTCATTGATCTTTCGGATTGTTTCTTTGGTTTCCATGTTGTCGATTTCTGCTCTAAGTTTTATGATCTCTTTCCTTCTGCCCGATTTGTTCTCCTTCTGTTGATTCTTTTCTAAGATCTTGAGCTGTGAAGTCAAGTTGCTTATGTGCATCCTTTCTTCCATCCTTAGATATACTTGCAGGGCTATAAATTTTCCCCTTAATACAGCTTTAGCTGCATCCCATAAATTCTGGTAGCTCGTGTCTTCATTCCCATTTGTTTCCAGGTACCTTTTGATTTCGTCCTTGACTTCCTTCCTGACCCACTCGTTGTTCAGCAGTGAGTTGTTTAGTTTCCAGACGTTTGATTTGGTTCTCTGTGTCTGTGTGTGATTCACTTCTATCCTCAGTGCACTGTGGTCTGAAATGATTGTTGATACTATTTCTATCTTCCTGATTCTATTGAGGTATGTTTTGTGGCCTAGCACCTGGTCTATTTTGGAAAATGTTCCGTGAGCACTGGGGAGAAATGTGTATTCTTTCTTTTGGGGATGTAAAGTCCTGTATAGGTCTTTCTCTTATATTTCTTCATTCAAAGCCAATGTTTCCTTGCTGAGTTTTGTTCTTGTTGATCTATCCAGAGGTGATAAGGAGATTTTGAAGTCTCCACCTACTATTGTGTTGCTAGCAATGTCCTCCATAAAATCTGTTAGCAGTTGTTTTAAGTATCTAGCTGCTCCTTCATTGGGTATGTATACATTTAAGATTGTGATTTCTTCCTGTTGTACGTATCTCTTGATAAAGAGAAAATGGCCTTCGCTGTTCCTTCTAATCTTTTTCAGCCTGAAATTAATGTTTTCGGATACTAGTATGGCCACCCCAGCTTTTTTGAGGGAGCTGTTTGCTTGCAGGACTGTTTTCCATCCTTTAACTTTGAGTCTGTGTTTGCTCTGATTGTTCAGATGAGTTTCTTGTAGACAGCAGAATGTTGGTTTCAGTTTCTGGATCCATTTTGCCACTCTTACAGGAGCCCCTTTGGTCCTTCTTTTAGATTTGGTTTTGAGTCTATGAAGTTCCTGAGCTGTTGTTTACCTACAAAGTGGTGTATAGTTCCATTGAATTTGAATGAGAGTTTAGCTGGATCGAGTACTCTTGGTGAGGCGTTCATTTCATTGAGTTTTTTCACTATAAACCATCATTGCCTTCGGGCTTACAGGGTTTCCTCTGATAGGTCTGCTGTGAATCTAAGGGGTGCTCCTTTGTATGTAATTTCCTTCTTTGACCTTGCTGCTTGTAATGTTGTGTCTCTGTCCACAGCATCAATTGTTCTGACTATGATATGCCTTGGGGTGTTTTTTTCCTGGGGTCTCTTTTAGCTGGTACCCTTCTGGCTCCTTGGATCTGGATGTCTGCCTTCCTTAACTCTGGGAACTTTTCAGCAATGATTTCTTTGACTGTAGCTTTTTCATTGGGGTTGTATCCCTGTCCTTCTGGTACTCCAATTATTCTAATGTTGTTCCTCTTGGCGTCAATCCCTAGGTCTCTGATTCTCCTTAGAGCCATTTTGAGGTCTTTTCCTATTGCTTGTTGTTCCCTATGGGATTTCTGTTGCTTATCTTCAAGCTTGCTGATCCTCTCTTCAGCTGCACTTATCCTATTGCTAAGGGCACTTACTAACTTTTTTAATTTCATCTACTGAATCCTTTATTTGTGACACTTCTTTTTGTTGCTTTTTAATTTCTGCTCTCATTTCTTCCTGTATTTTCTCAACTATCTGTTCTATTGTTTCTTTAATTTCTTCTTTTAGTTTTCTGGATATCTCTTCCATTGATTCTTTGAGTAGATCCTTGAACACCCTCTGCATTTCATCCTGGAATTCTTTATTGAAGAGAGCATGTAGACAACCTCGGTTGAGGATTCAGGATTCTTTTCTTCATATTCTCCTTGTAGTGGAGATTTGTGCTGCTTCTTCATGTTGTTTTGGTTGCCTAGAGGTAGAACCCTGAAATGACAGGTACTGTTCCCTCTTATCGTGGAAGAGGATTTTTGGATAAGGTTGGTCGATGCTAGCCACCCTTCTCCTTTTCTAGAGTCCGACCTTCTTCTCAGTTAGGCGTTATTCTTTGTTTTATAACCGACATTGAGTGAAACTTTGAAGGAGGTGCTTTTTAGTATTGAGCTTGTACAGCTCATTTCATACAGGTCTTTTGTTAGAAATGGAGTAGGTGAGTGGGATGTTGTTGTATTGTAGTAGAGGTTGTCAGAAATTTTTGGTTGGTATTAGGTGACAAGGTGTGGGATGAAAGTCCTGAGTGCTTGGATTGGGAAATATAACTGCGGCCTTGTGAGCAGCGGCCCGCCCAGGAGAAGGCCACGCCCACTTCCGGAAGACCACGCCCCTTTGTAGTGGCCACGCCCCTGCCCATCCCAGGGTCACTCCCACCCAGAATCCTGGAATGAAGGAGAGGCAATGTACAGTTCCACGGAGCTGCGGCAGCTGTCCCCTGCTGGAAATGTGGGGTTCGGCAGGAAAAGGCGCAAGGCTGGTGGGGAGGAGCGGCTCCAGGCTTGGGCTCCCCCTACACACCTCTTAAGTTTTTTTTTTTTTTTTTTTTTTTTTTTTTTTTGCTTTTTGGGTCACACCCAGCAATGCACAGGGGTTACTCCTGGCTCTGCGCTCAGGAATTATTCCTGGCAGTGCTCAGGGGACCATATGGGATGCTGGGAATCGAACCCGGGTTGGCTGCGTGCAAGGCAAACGCCCTACCCGCTGTACTATTGCTCCAGCCCCGACACCTCTTAAGTTTTGATCAGTCTTTTATTTAAGCTAAGAGTCTCATGAAAAGGATATTGGGGGAGAGGGTGTTTGAGGAAAATTGTTTTTTTTTAAAAAAAATCCTCAAAAGAAGCTAGTCACCAAGATTTTCTAGCTGCAATTTCTGTCTCTTCCAAAGCAGAAATCTGAAGGAAGCAAGAGGGAGTTTCCTACTCAGCACCAGGAAAAGCACCTGCAGGGCCAGAGCCTCTTTCCTTTCTCTGATAGAAGGAAGCTCTCCTGAAACAATCCTTCTTTGTTATGAGTGACCTTGTCCTACCCCTTTCTGGATAGAAAACCTTCCATTTTGAATAACAATGTGCAGCCCCTTTTTATTTCTTACAAGACATGTACTTGACTCAGAAACCAGCAAATCAGCCAATCAGTCATTCACAATACTGAAAGAATCAGGGGACACACTAGAGTTCTCAACTGATAGCACGATAGCACTGTCCTCCTGTTGTTCATTGATTTGCTCGAGCAGGCCCAGTAATAAATTTGAATTATATATAAATCATTAAAAAGTTAAAACTATAGGCATATGGTGCGATTATAATGCAGTTTGGAATGGGAATCTTTTCTAATCATTGACCATTGATTAGATGAAAGACTGAATGGTTCAATCATATTAAAATTTTTTTCCAATATATAAAAAACACAGTAACAGAAAGATGGTAAAGATCAAGAGAGAACTATCATAAAGTACGTGCTCTCTGAATGCCTAAGAACAGTAAGGAAGTTCTATCTCTACCTATTCACCTCAAGCAAGAACAAAAAGCTTAAGGAAGAGAGGAAATGCTTTTAGATTTGAGCTTTGGGTCCAAAAGGACTGTAGTGTGAGAAGAATTGACTGAACCAAGTGAGACCCAAAAGAGAAGGCAGTTTCCTTGGGGAAGCAGTTCTGTGATCCAAGAGCTAAAATTCCCAGCAACAAGAAAATTGTTGCACATAAAGAAATTCCCCAATAAGATGGGACTGGGAGCACAGAAACTTGCTTTTTTTTTTCTGAACACAGATCCATAAACTGTGGCAGGATGCCAGGAGGCCCCCATGCACTGTCCGTGTGAGACTTCCTTTCAGGGCTGTAGAAACTGTGCAAGAACGTGGTCAGGTTGAAGTGTGCCCAGAGCTGCACCCAGGTCTTCACCGGTGTCATGTCAGCTGGGCAGCTCTGTCTCAATTACATTGTCTGGCGCACACCTACTTTCCCCTTTCTTGTAAACTTCCCATTTTTGTATCTGGCAATCTAACAGCCTTCTGCATAACCAGCAAGAGGTTGGGGCTGTCCTTTCCTTCTAGTATTTTGAAGGAACACTGATGTTCTGTGATAATATCTGAAAAAGCACTTTATCAAGTTGTTCTACAAAGTACACAAAGTTAAACTGTATTTTCAAACATAGTACATAAAACACAGACTGTTTATCATCAGATCAAAAAAAATTAGGTAAAACATCTAGTGAGTACCAATATATGAATATTGAGTATAGTCACAGTCAATTGCAAAGCCCCCCGGTGAAGACAGAGCCAGGCTTTCAGCTGGAGGGGGTCCTCATCTAACCCACTCATGAGAAAAACCAAGGGGATCCCAGCGGGTGAGTTTGATGCTGCAGGATGACCAGCAATTGCTACATCCACTTCCAAATGACAATGACTTCATTTTAGAAAAGCATCACTAATTATTATAGCATTGCCCCACCAGGAATTTACTCCTAAGATGTCCAACATAGCTATTAATGTAGCAGTATACCATCCTTTATTAGGCTATAATAACTGCTAAAGTGTGCTTACTGAACTAAGTGCCAATGTCCGGGATGAATACTGAGCATTAATCTGAGGCAAGCATTATTTCACAGCACAGGGCACATGCCCAGAACTTGGCTTCCTAAGGAGGTGGGTAGGGCCTGAATTCCAGCTGGTCGCGGGGGTCTTCTCTCCCCCCAACACCCCCGTCCTCTGTCACAACAAAGGAGAGCCACCAGAGGGACAATGGGATTTGTGAGCAGTCATCTAGCTCTGAGTGGTAGAAGAAGCACCAGCAGCTGAATTCGGATGTAAATCCCACACTGACATACTATACTATGTTGATTCGAGTGGCAGGAAGATGACCTTAACTTGGCTTATGGGGAAAAAACTGAATGTTGTGTTCATTCCCTGGATATGTTGGGACCATTCTAGGGAAAATTTATATGTGTCTATAACCAGAATTTTAGTCCAATCAATGCAAAATGCTTGCATTTTTTTTTAAAGTAGGAGATTTTCTTTTTGTTTGGTTTTGAGGTTACAATAGCCTGTGACCAGGGTTTGCTCAGATATCATTCATGAAGGGGTTGGGGGAACATGTTGGGTGCTGGGTATTGAACTGGGTCAGCTGTGTGCAAGGTAAGCACCTTACTGTACTATCTCTCAGATCCCTCAAAAGGTTATAGTTTAATAACACAGTGGGTAGGGCGTCTGCCTTGCACGCAGCCAACATGGCCGACCCGAGTTCAATTCCTCCGCCCCTCTCGGAGAGCCCGGCAAGCTACCGAGAGTATTCGATATGCCAGACACAGTAACAACAAAGTCTCCAATGGAGACGTTACTGGGCCTGCTCGTGTATTATATAATGCATAAATAATAATTGGTTTATTAGGTAAGGTAAGGTAAGGTAAAGGCCCTCCCGTTGATCATCGATTTGCTCCAGGGGGCCCAGTAACGTCTCCATTGGAGACTTTGTTGTTACTGTGTCTGGCATATCGAATACTCTCGGTAGCTTGCCAGGCTCTCCGAGAGGGGTGGAGGAATCGAACTCGGGTCGGCCATGTTGGCTGCGTGCAAGGCAAACGCCCTACCCGCTGATAGCACAGCAGGTAAGGCATTTGCCTTGCATGCGGCAGACATGGCCAACCCAGGTTCGATTCCTCTGCCCGTCTCAGAGAGTCCGGCAAGCTACGGAGAGTATCTCGTGCAGGCAAAGCCTGGCAAGCTCCCTGTGACGTATACGATATGCCAAAAAAGTAACAATAAGTCTCACAATTTGTTGTGAGATGTTACTGATGCCCTCCTGTTGATCATCGATCGTTTATTAATAAATTTATTTAGAGTTTGGGGGCTACAACTAGATTTTTTTCTTCTTTCTTTCTTTCTTTCTTTCTTTCTTTCTTTCTTTCTTTCTTTCTTTCTTTCTTTTTTGCAGAAGGGATACTCCTGGAAGTAGCGATAGCACTAAGCTGGAGTGATAGCACAGCAGTTGGGCGTTTGCCTTGTGCGCAGCCAGCCTGGCTGGGCTGGGTTCGATTTCTCCACCCCTCTCAGAGAGACCGGCAAGCTACCGACAAGAAAGAGTATTTCGCCCTCACGGAAATGCCTGGCAAGCTTTCAGTGACGTCTTCAATATGCCAAACACAGTAACAACAAGTCTCAAAATGGAGACGTTACCGGGCCAGCTCGAGCAAATCGATGTACAATGGAGGGACAGTGTTTGTTTTGTTTGTTTTGTTGGGGGGGGGGGATACACCTGGCAGTACTCAGGGATTTCTCTTGGATTTATGCTCAGGGATCACTCCTGGTAGTGCTCAATGTTTACTCCTGGATCTGTGTTCAGGGATTAGTCCTGGCAGTGTGGCACCAGGGATCGAATCTGAGTTTGCCATATGAAGACAAGTGCCTTATCTACCTTACTATCTCTCTGAACCTATGTGATAACATAAGAATTGAAAAAAATCCATAGCTTAGTTATTTGAAAATTTTGGTACTCTTTACCATAAATAAAGCATATGAACATATATTCACTAGAAGATAAGAAAAAAATTTATTCTAAAAGGAACTTAGAATTTAAGGGATGCCTATTTTATTTTGGTTTTTGATCCTTTTATTATAGTATTAAAATGGAAGATAAAACTATAATCTGATTCCTCTATTTTTCCAAGCTATGATACAATTTTTAATAAGATTTTCATTCTTTTTTTAAAAACTGGAAAAAATGCAATCATATATATATATATATATATATATATATACACTATACGATCATGGCGAGCTATACACACACACACACACACAGAAGAGACATGAGAAATATATGAAAAGGATAAGATATGAGAATTCCAAAATGACTTAGCAGTTCTCTAAATTCTTTCTAGTGACCTTCCACTGATCCCTTCAGAAATATTGCCAACCCTCATGGACCCTGCGTGGCCTCCAGCTCAGTACAGCTCTCTCCCACAGGATGTGAAAATGCCGCTACCTTCAAGGTGGGTAAAGAGTAAAAAGCAGAAGCTCTCAGGCGAGGTTCTCTGCAGAGGCGGCAAAACCACCGGAGAACCATCACCCAACTACAAGTAATCGACATTAAGAAACTACTTATCAATGGAAATACTGACAATTAAAAATTTTAAGAATTAAGCTAGTCTTGGCTATATTCAGTATCAAATCTCATTCACATTAACTTAGCTATCTTTTGAATGCTATTGATTTTGGGCCACACCTAACAAGTGCTCAGGGCTTCCTCCTGGTTCTGAGTTCAGGAATCACTCCTGGTGGTCTTGGGGGACTGCATCGGGTGCTGGAGATGGAATCTTGTACAAGACAAGTGTTCTGCCACTGCACTACCTGTTCGGCTCACTTAGCTCAACCATCTTGCCCAAGGACTCCCAGCTGTCGCCTGCACCAGATGTGCATTGGATGAAAATCAAAACAGCCCATGAACTCGCCCAGACCCTCATAGTTTTCAAGGTAGGTCAGCAACAGGGGGTTCAGCATAAGGGAGGGGCAGCAAAGGCACAGCTCTGGGAACCCCAGGGACTGGGCGAGAAAGCCTTTTTGTGAGCAGTTATACACTCAGAGGACAGGAAGTCCAAAACGGAAGGACTCAAACGAGGTGAAAAATTTGAAGAGCCCATCCCGGTCTGGAGGCTTCTCACTTCCAGCACTGTCTTCCCCTGTAACTCTGCATCCCACTTGAGGTGACCACACACTAACAATCCTCATCCAGTGCTATGGCCTAGAAGACTCTTGTGAGAGCTGAGACAGGCCATCATGAGCCAGTGATGTGGCAGGAGAGCTCCCTGGTGGGCCCACTGTCTCACTCCAAGAGTACTGCACCACATTTAATGGGGTTCAAAGTAAGAGGCAACCAATCTTAGACGGAAATATTTTTTACATATATATATATATATATATATATATATATATATATATAAGCACACAAGGCTCAACCTCTAGCAGCATGTAAGTGATCTCTTATAGAAGGGCTTAATGATCCTTGGGTGGAATACAATTCTCACATTCTTTCCTCTAAGGATACTTTTTCTGTAGTATTTTCAGCATTTCTTCATAACAAACAATACAAAATTTATTATTTTGGTTCTGCTTTGGGGCAGGGTTAGGGGTTCTGGATTGAAACACCTGAAATATGGTGGTGGGAAGGTGTCATGATGGTGGGATTAGTGTTTGAATGTTAAATGTCCCCACAAGGATCATGAGGAAGTGATCCAGGCTGGTTTCTCGGCTGAAAAGTGACGTTCACTCCTTTAGAAGACTCTGCAATGAAAGTGAATCACCTTTCAGAAGCATTTCTGACTTTCATTCTGTTTCCACAGTTTATTTTTTATCCCTGACAAGTCTATCTTGGTATAGGATATCTTAATAGGACATTTAATAAATGTCCTTCAAATTAATAGAACATTTCAAGCATCATTTTTTTTCTAGCAATGTCAAAAGTGCAAAGGATGAGCCATACCTTTGGCCCTATTCTGAGTGATTAGGGATTGATGCTCCCACTTCCAGAGATATAAATCTTCCCAGGTCAAGATTGTCCCTTTAGGGTACATGTGAGGTGCACTTGTCTGCTATTAGATTGAATGGGATTTGATCCCACAGTGCAAAAGGGTGGTATTTGGGGTATCTTTGATGGTATCTTTCTTGCCTCTTTATTGCACTCTACTTTTATTTATTGCCTCTTCAAGATGACTCCTGAAGGGGAGGTGACCCTCCTGGTTTATTGTCAGATGAACTGCAATGTCATCTCACCATTACAAAGTTATGAATAAATTTAAAAAAAGGTAATTTCAGGTGGAACCAAAGCTCAGAAATCCTAAGCCTCAGTTTCTTGTGAAGCAGCCAATCCCAGGACAGAGTGTCTAGGAGCATAATAATGGGTGCACAGAGGAGTGTTCCGGAAGGGTGTGTCCATGATGTGGCTTCTCCAGTTCGTCTATGCCCTTCTCACCCCTCTCCAAATGCATGGCAGTGGTAAGGTCAGAATTTTGACCAAATTATGAATCACGGGAATCCTTTCATTCTTTCTTGAACTTCACTCTCTAAAGACATTTCATACCACAGACCCTACCTATACTCCAAGAGTACCGAACCAAATTTGATGGGGTTCAAAGTAGGAGTCAACCAATCTTAGAGGGAAATATTTTTTTAACAAATATATATATATATGCACACAAGGCTCAACCTCTAACAACATGTAAAGTGATCTCTTATAGAAGGGCTTAATGGCCCCTGGGTGGAATACAACAATCCTCACTCTCTTTCCTCTAAGGATATTTTTGTAGCATTTTCAGTGGTTTTTCACAACAAACAAAACATATTATTTTGGTTCTGCTTTGGGCAGGGATTGGGGTTCTAAACACCCAAAATATGGTGGTGGGGAGGAGTAATGGTGGTGGGACTGGTGTTTGAATACTAAATGCAGTGAAATATTGTGAACTACTTTTTAAAATAAAAAATTTATACAAAAAATACATGAATTAGTCTCCCCTCTGAGCAGAGGGCTTTCAGAGGTGTGCCAAGTAAAATGAGGAGGAAGTAGCTCACCTGCTTCCCTCTGACACCTAGCCCGTCTGTTTTCCCACCGGTTGCACTGGGGTGTAGCGGACTGGCTTATGGGTGAGACATGCGTCCCATCAGCTCAGCTCTTGGTGGGCCCACAGGTTCCTGAACACTCTTCATCTTGGTTTAAGGAGAAGATGATAAGATTCAGCCGTGGGTGGCCCACCCCACAGTCATCAGCACCCCACGCAGAGGATGCATTCACTCACCACAGAGATGAACTCAGGGCAGCTGCTCACGTACCTGGACTCCTGTGAGCAGCCAAAGAGCTGGAACATCCTGTAGCACAATCATGGGATTACCACCAACTGCTGATGCCTTCAGAAAGTCCATAATCCACTTGACAAATTAAATCTTTCTGTCCATGTGTTGTCTTCAATTTTTTCTTTAAAATTTCTTTAGGCAGTGTGACTGAAAATACTTTTCATGTCAGTGTTTCATGCACTAGAATTTCCAACATCAAGCCTTCTCTTCCCCTCCAACACACCCCCACGGCCCCCACTCCCGCATGCCTACTGCTATGTGTCCATTTGCTCTCAAGAAATCAGCTTTCTTCACCCAAAAGGAGAGAGAGGACAAAAGGGAATGCCATGCCACAGGGGTGGGGTGGGATGGGGGGTGGGAGGATGGGAGGGATGCTGGGAGCATTGGAGGTGGGGAATGGGCACCGGTGGAGGGATGGGTACTCAATCATTGTATAACTGAAACCCAAGCACAAAAATTTGTAAGTCTACAACTGTACCTCATGGTGTTTCACTAATAAAAATTAAAAAAAAAGAAATAAACTTTCTTGTGTCTGTTTTAGTTTTAGGTCTTTCAGTTTGTTTTTGTCCTACCAATTTGTACGTATGTTAGAGAACAGTTTTGCCCAAACGTGCCTGGACACGTTGTGTACCTGGTCCAGGCAGATGTGGGGCAAAAATGATGGATATGTGGAGAAACATCCTCCAGGAGCAGCTGATGGCTGTTCACTTTATTACCAAATACACACACATATTATGTAGGGGGTCTCGGCTTAAAAGGATGGTCCAATCACATGAAGTTCAGCATTATTGGCCTATCAGCTCTCCAACTCTGCTTTGCCCTGGTCCAATCCCAATCAAGGATAGATGCTGCAGTTAGGATGACTTGCTAAGCATATGTGGCAGTTTCTGTGTCTAGGGCTCATGTGACCAGGAGGTCGAGTGAGGCTCGACCAGTGCTGACTGACACCCTGTTCTTGCCAACTTTGCCCAGATACTCCTTCTTGCGAGGCTTCGCTTATGGGCCACTTTGCAGGGTCGGGTTTTATCTGCTCCAGTGCCCGTCACCATGCTCCACATATATGTGGATGGTAATTTGTATAATCCACTCATACATGCGTCTACTTCATCAAGGCAAAATTCGAAAGGGAACTTAGGTGTAGAAAAGCAAGCCACGTGCCTTGGGCGCTTCCAGGGGTCGAGGTGAAAATGCTATGCTCTACCTAATTTTGTTTGAATGGATTTTAGATTCTTTCTTTTTTGAGGGGGAAAAAAGCCAAGGTAAAATCTACTGTGGCATGACAAATAAACTGCTCTCTCAGACCTCTTTATGTCTTTAGGAATGATAAGAATTTTCTGATCTTTTCAGTATGGCTCTTACTATATCATAGAATAAATCCAGAGACGGAGAGATTGTATGTAATAGCTGGCACCAGAAAAGCTGAGTATTCACTAGACAGGCTGCAAGGAGATTGACTGGCTCCAATCTTGCTGTGAGTGGCCGGTTCCCTGTTCACCTGCTGAAACTTGTGTGTGTTATTTTCCTGGTTATTTGTTGCAACTGCTCTAATATAGCAAGCTATGAGACACAATGATGGAGCTTGACATTTTTAATATCTCCAGGGAACTTTTCTAAAATGCATCTGAATTCCATTTTAATTATGTGAATAACATAAACGTGAAAACTATTTCCTGCTCTTGATATATTAAATGCAATAAAAATTTCTAGCAAGAGCAATGGAGGGAAATTAGCACAGGGGTTACTCCTGGCTCTGCACTCAGGAATTACCCCTGGCGCTGCTCAGGTAACCATATGTGTTGCTGGGAATCGAACCCGGGTCGGCCGCGTGCAAGGCAAACGCCCTACCTGCTGTGCTATTGCTCCAGCCCTGAAAATCAGGATTTTTAAATATTATAATTATATAAATACCTAATAGAATTTAATTTAGCTTACTAATAAAATATAATCTGATGTTCTGATGAAAATTTTGACTAGTATAGTTTTAAATACATAAAAGTTTTAAATAGATAAATAATTGAATATCATTAGATAACTACAAAGCAATCTGAATAGAATTTGCTTTTGTTACTTTTATAAAACTCTTCTCTCCCTCTTTTTCTTTCTTCTTCCTCCTGCCTTCCCTCTTTCTCACTTCCCTTTCTCCTTCCCTTACTCCTTCCTTCCACTCTTCCCTTCTTCCTACTCCTTCCCTACTCCACCTTCTTTCCTTCCTCCCTCCCTCCCTCCCTCCCTCCCTCCCTCCCTCCCTTCCTTCCTTCCTTCCTTCCTTCCTTCCTTCCTTCCTTCCTTCCTTCTTCCCTCCCTCCGTCCTTCCCTTCCTTCCTTCTTCCCTCCCTCCCTCCCTCCCTCCTTCCCTCCCTCCCTTCCTTCTTCCCTCCCTCCCTCCCTTCCTTCTTCCCTCCCTCCCTCCCTTCCTTCATTTGACATATCCCATTCCTTTTCACTCTATTTCTGAAACCCTTTATTTTTTTGATGCATTAGTACTGACAGTAATGAATATTTTCCTGAATCTTTATGGGGGTTTCATTTCCATGATGGCTGGAGAGTATAATATTTTTTCTTTAAATTGTGAACAGGTTGCTGAGCTGTTCTGTGATAAGTGGCTTTAAGTGCAGCAATTAAACCTTGAAATAGTCGCTGCATTTCATCAGTTGTCTTGGTAGCTCCTCCTGGGCACATGCAGTTCGTTGCACAGGGCTTATCCTCACCTTTCAGCTGCCGATTACTTGGTGCGTTTCTGTTTATCTGCACAGTAAAGACCATAATACAGCTGGTTTTAACAGTTGCACCTTTATGTGTATGAGATATACTGAAAATATAGCAAAGGATAGGAAGAAAAATTATTATGTAAAGCTGAACCCAATGGAAGAAGCAGTGAGAAATTTAAATCTATTTCAACATCTTTTGAAGAGGTAAAGTGATCTTTCACATGGAGTTGGTGTACATGAAGGGAAAAACTTATTTTAAAGGTAAATCAAATGTTAATTTAATAATTTCATATCCCTCCTGAGTAGATACATGCTAGCAAAGATAGTCATTTTATTCTATTCTATACCTCAAATATTCCAAATCACTTTCAAAATGAAAATGATGAAATATTGAAAATTAATATTTATGATCAAGTTGTTTATCAGAAGGTAAGATGAAAGATTAGACTTAAAGTAGAATTTTAAAAATGAAAAATATTCTTTTTTAAATTAAAGTCAAATTTTTTAATGATAAAAAAGGTCTTTATAATTTTATTCAAGAACAATATTAGCATGTTTTTAGCGAAGAATGAACTTAAAATATTTAAGGTGAGTGGATAGTTGACTAATATAATTATTTCTAATACATTTAACATTGTAAATGCTTATTTCTTTTTTAAAATTGAATAATCATAAATTGCAAACTTGCAAAAATATTTATGATTGAGCTCCAGGTTTTTGTTGTTCCCATCACCAGAGCTTACATGTCCTCAGTTTCCCTCCCACCCTCCAGTCTGCCTGTGTGGCAGGCACATTCCCCTCCCTCTTTGTCCCAGTGTTCCCTTTTCTAATATAGCCACCTGGCGACAACTTTCCCATTGCAGACCTTCCTACCGAAGAGAGTTCTCCTGCTCTTAATTTCTATGCCATTGGACATTTGCTGTTCTCCTCTGC
The DNA here is from genome assembly GCF_029834395.1 of Sorex fumeus. Lineage (NCBI taxonomy): Eukaryota > Metazoa > Chordata > Mammalia > Eulipotyphla > Soricidae > Sorex > Sorex fumeus. The sequence goes on along the minus strand of NW_026606321.1, from coordinate 7,054,043 downwards.
GGTTTCTTTATATCCCACATATGAGAGATCATTCTCAGTTCGTTTCTCTCCCTCTGGCTGATTTCACATGGTAGGATATTTTTCAAATCCATCCACATTGCCGCAAATTGCATGACTTTATTATTTTTTTTAAGGCTGAATAGTATTCCGTTGTGGTTATGTATCAGAAGCCCTTTATTAGTTATCTATTCATGGGCATTCAGGTTGCTCCCATATTTTGACTATTGTGACTAGTGCTGCAATGAACTTGAAGTGCAGATTTTTTTTCTACTTGGTGCTTTTGGGTGCTTGGGTGTATTCCAAAGAGGGGAATTGCTGGCTCATATGGATGCTCAATTGCTAGTTTTTTTGTTTGTTTGCTTGCTTGCTTGCTTTTTGAGTCATACACGGAGATGCACAGGGGTTACTCCTGGGTCTGCGCTCAGGAATTACTCCTGGCAGTGCTTGGGGGACCTTATGGGATGCTGGGAATCAAACCCAGGTCGACCCTGTGCAACGCAAAAGTTCCATTCGCTATGTTACAGCTCCAGCCTCTCCTAGTTTTTTTTTTTTTTTTGAGGAATGTTAATATTGTTTTCCAAAAAAACTGGACATTTCCACTAGCAGTGAATGAGGGTCCCATCCTTGCCAACATTGGTGATTGTTCTTTTCGATGAGTGCCAGTCTCTGTAGTGTGAGGTAATATCCTTGTTGTTTTGATTTTCATTTCCCCGATGATTAGTGATACAGAGTATTTTTCATATTTTTTTTATTTTTACCATTTGTACTTCTTCTTTGAAGAAGTTCCTGTTCATATCTTCTCCTCATTTTTGATAAAGTTTGATGTATTTTTCTTGTAGATTAAAGACCAAGAAATGAGAGAACCTAGGATAAATGGATAGACCCTTAGTCATTTCATGACATGATGAACTACCAGAACTTATGGGACACTGCAAAAACAGTGTTAAGAGGGAAATTTCTAGCTATTGAAACATTAATCATGTGAGTTTTTCTTATCACCGACCAAATTCTTTTATTATGTATTTTCTATTTGTAGGTTTTTCATTTCTGCTCTCAAATCCTCTCATGTCTTAATGACTGTGCCATTGTTTTGCTGAATCCCTTAAACATCCTCAATATTTTCTCTCTAAAGTCCTTATCTGATGGGTCACATAGCCGATTATTACTGGCCGAGTCTTTAGTGCTACCATCTTCAGTCCCTAAGTGTGGTTAGGTTCTACATAGCTTTCCCTTTGTGCCTTCCTTATGCCAGAGATGACGTTTGTGTATGGTGTGGATAGCGACTAGGGTTAGAATGTTGATGTATCTTCCCGAGTGACAGAGAACAGATGACTGGTTGAAGAAACTCTGGTACATCTACACAGTGGAATACTATGCAGCCAATAGAAGAGATAAAATCATGAAATTTGCATATAAGTGGATGGACACTTACCATGCTAAATGAAATTAGTCAGAAAGAGCAGGTCAGACATAGAATGACTGCACTCGTTTGTGAATATAGAGCAGTATAATATGAGACTAACACCTAAGGACAGTAGACATAAGGGCCAGGAAGATCACACCATGGTTTGGAAGCCAGCCCCACGTGCTGGGGGAAGAGGCAGTTAGGACGGAGAGGGGACCACTAAGTAAATGATGGGACCACTAAGTAAATGATCGCCCAAGTTGGGAGATAAGTGCTGAAAGTAGACCAAGGCCCAAACACGATGACCTCTTAGTATCTGTATTGCAAATCACAATGCCCAAAATTAGAGAGAGAGTAAGAAAGACTGTACCTGCCATAGAGGCAGGGAATGGGGTACGGTTGGGGTGGCAGGTGGGACACTGGGCACAATAGTGATGGAAAATGTGCACTGGTGGGGGGATGGGTGCTCAAACATTGTTCGAGCAATGAAAAGCAATCATGCAAGTTTGTAACTGTATCTCACAGTGATCCAGTAAATTTTTTATTCTTTTTTAAAAAAAAGAATGTCGAAGTATCCTATCTGGAGGTAAAATGGTGCAGTTTTCTGAGTGCTGCTTTCTGGCTCTGGAGGGAGAGTTTTCCAGACTACAGTGGAGGCCTTCTGGAGACCCGTCCAGCTCGGCTCGTATACTCAAGGCTTCTAGCTGACCTGTAAATGGACTCATGTCCTAGAGAAAACATAGGCAGAGCCCCTGGCAGAGACCCTCCTAGTGTCACAGCACAATCCGGTTCTTGTTTTTGAGCCGTTAAGGCTTTAAAGTAGAGCTTTTATAAGAATTTCACTAAGAAATACAAAAAAATTGCTGCTAGGAATCATTCTTCCCATTCAAGTGTCTTTACATTAAGTCCGACTGCCAACTGATGATTTAAATTGAGCAGTACTGAAAACTCCCTGGAGAGGATTTAAAGATTAATTATGCTGTTAAAGAAATATTGACTTAATTTAATAAACATTAATGTGTTTGTAATGTGTGAAGACTTACCTCAAAGGATGTGGAGCAAGTTTTCAGCTGCGGAATAAAATCTGCATTGCAACCCCTTCCTGATGTGCTATGAAGCAGGCAGCAATGGCCTCTGGGGGGCTGGCACCACGGCGTCAAACAGCACACACAGCTTGTGAGGAACCCGCAGCTCTTAATTGTGTCCCCTCTCATCTAGGATGCCGCCAGTCTAAGGAAACAGAACTTCATGTCCAATGCACCTTGCTGTTGTTCAGCCAAGATACTGAGAATCGTCATCACCCTGTCAAAAGACAAATGCTTTGCTTTCAAGTATAAGTTTTCCTTCACTAAGAATGATCCACTTGTCAAAATGGAACAACACTGAAGTGTGCGCTGACGGATGGGGACAACGCTCAACAGAACTCTTAACTTCTTTCCTTCAGGCAGTTCTGAGCTTGAATTTCTGAAAAACAGTTTTCTTTCCATCCCCAAATGGTGACCTCTTACTTTAATCAACACACTGGAGTTTGAAGGCTTTCACTTTTCACTCCTGCGTGTGGCTGAAGTTCTATACACCATCTAGGTTACTCAAATACAGATTCATTTTTGTGCTTGTGTCTTTATTTATAAATGGATATGAATTTGATGGTCTTATGCTATTAATTTGAATTTAGCTTTGTGCTATTGACTTAATAAGCCACTAATTCCATTTATCTTATAAATCCTTTGTCCTTATTTTAATTTTTGTACAGCATTTTCTAATAGTTGGTTGGAGTAAATATTAAATATAAAGCAATATTAAATTTTAGTAACATGAGAGAAATGTGTAAGCTTCTAGAAAAAGAACAAGGAATGATTTTATCATTACAGGTTATATGTCTTGTTAACAATACTCATTTAACTCAATAAAAATTTTTAGCACCTGTTTATTATAAAAATATATTTTAAAGTCTGTCACTTTTCACTGAATATTAAATTTTGGAAACACGACTTGAGAAATAGCTACATTTATCAAAGTCTTCTCTGAACCATTTCAAGATTCTGTTTGCTACTCTTTTACTTAGTTTTACTTCTATGTACAAAATTAATATTGAAATATAAAACTCAATAATGGATTTATTTTAATTGCATAGGTCATAGTTTTTCAGTGAAAATAACTAAAGTATATTGGCATGAGTCAACAAAAATCTCATAAAATGAGATATTCCTTACAATAACAAGACAGTAATTTTAAATGAAAGCACCTGCCAGGGTTTCAGATAGAATGCTTTAATGAAAGTGAACCCAGACTAAACAGGAAAACTGTGTGACCTCTCACTGCGCCTTCCCCAAAGACTTGTCCTCACCATTTATTTTTAAACCACAAGTTCTAAAAGATGAGAGTGTGATTATTTTTCTAAGCTTTTAAAGTAAATTCTGGTGTAGCTACCAGTAATGCTGGAAATAAATCATTCTAATAAATTTTGTGGAACCTGTTTCACAGAAATGAATGTCAAAGTCCTGTAGATTTCCCTTTGATACCAAAATTGAAGAAATTCTTCAAAGCCCAATACACACATTAGGTGAAATGAGATCTGTTGGTTCAGTGGGTAATTCTAAGGCTAATATACAGATATGATCATCAGACTGAAAATTCCGCTCTCACCCTTTGGGTATTGGACCGATAACTATCTTCATTGGAGTCTTAACATTCTTTGGATGTTTCTGAAAGGTTATATGAATGTAAGTACTAACATAAATGACTATAGTTTGTCCAACTAATTAATGTCAGCCAAAGAGTTCAGTTTAAAGCATACGTTCAATCTTTCAAAACAATGGTGAAATGCAAGATTGCACAAGAATTTCACGTGCATGGCCAGAGAGCAGTGTTTGATGATGCTGATGAGAATGATAGTTCTGTATTTACTCTGAGCTCTATGACTCATGATTTAAAGAATTATATGCTCAAATGCTGACTTTAACTCCTAGTGAGTGAACCTGATTTGCACACGGAAGATCGAACATCATATATATACAACAGCAACACACATGCGCGCGCACATACACACACATACAGACACACACTCCACACACACTGGCTAAAAAATTATAAAGTCAGTTTCCAAAGTCAGATTCTCCAACTAGAGTTCATGCTTCCCAACCAGGAGTTCATTGTATTTGTTAAAATGGGTCAGCTGAGCTCAATGTTTTTACGTAAAATTAATTTGAAAACCAATGTTAGTAGACCACAGATTTGTCACTGCATCAATTCACAACAGTGTTCCTCAATGTTCTCTAATTTTTCTGTTCTCCATTACTAGATCCAAGATAACATGCACTTTCCCTCCAAAGTAAATACACTCCAAGTTGAACTCCAGGAATTCCTATGGAAATTCTGTGGAAAGCTAACAGAAAAAAGAGTATTTGAGCCACTCAAAATTCCAGCAGTTGGGAACTGCTTGAATAAAACATAGTTTATCCATATAGCAAATCTCATAAAAATTCATAAGTAATAATACTTGTGTAATTCTGTGGAGAGATTTTCAGAGTGAGTGATGACTGTGTACATAGTCTGCTAATCTTTGCCTAAGAAGATGTACACACACGCATATACATACATTATATACATATACATAATATGCATATATACACATATGCATGCACCATACAATATACATGTAAAATATATACAAACAAACCCAAAGGCATAAACACACACACATATATGTATAAAATCAGTGGCTAGGATGTAGGAGTGGGAGGAACGGAATGTGATACCTAATTTCTAGATACAATTTTGAAATCAAATGAATATTTTATACAGTTATAAACAATAATAATATCGCTGGAGCGATAGCACAGCGGTAGGGCGTTTGCCTTGCACGCAGCCAACATGGCCGACCCGAGTTCGATTCCTCCGCCCCTCTCGGAGAGCCCGGCAAGCTACCAAGAGTATCTCACCCGCACGGCAGAGCCTGGCAAGCTCCCCGTGAAGTATTCGATATGCCAAACACAGTAACAGTAACAATAAAACACTAAGCAATCATAATTGAGAATGACATGAAAATGAAAGTGATGGGACCATGTATTGAGTTGTTTGTATAGTCACACAGAAGAAAATTTTTTTTTTTTTTGCTTTTTGGGTCACACCTGGCGATGCACAGGGGTTACTCCTGGCTCTTCACTTGGGAATTACTCCTGGCGGTGCTCGGGGACCATAGGGGATGCTGGTAATCAAACCCCGATCGGCCATGTGCAAGGCAAACACCCTACCTGCTGTGCTATTGCTCCAGCCCCAAGAAAATTTTAAAAAAAAATGACTTTAAAGCAGTAGTTGCTTTGATTTGGTGTGGTGAGAAGAGAGAAATTCAAGGGGAAACACACTGGAAGGTATACCGAGAGTATTCGATATGCCAGACACAGTAACAACAAAGTCTCCAATGGAGACGTTACTGGGCCCGCTCGAGCAAATCGACGATCAACGGGAGGGCCTTAAACAAATTTTTAATTTAAGGTAGATAAATAGTGTAGTAGGTAGAGCAATAGAGGTGGAGTTTGAGGAAAACATAAACTTACACATCTAAGCATATAGGTACATACAGCAACATAAATATTTAACTCATGATATTACACAAATGTGATTTTATTTATTTTCTTATTTGGTTTTTGGACTACACCTGACAGTGCTCAGGATGTACTCCTGTCTCTGTGCTCAGGGATCACTCTTGGTGGTACTTGGAGAAATTATATGCTGTTCTGGGCATTGAACAGATAAATGTTTTAGCCTTTGTTTTATTTCTCCTGTCACATGAGTGTAGGATTACATTCGTGAAAAGTTTGATTTTCAATAAGTTATTTAGTTAATTTATTAAAAATTGTTCGCAAGTTTGTAATTGCGATTCAATCACCTCAGCTGACACTTATGGAGAGTCCAGGAAGCCATATGTTTCATAAAAGTGTTCCTCAGCCCTTTTTAGTTTGCTGTTAATAAAATCAAGGGCAGTGCTGCATATCTGTCAGGTGTGCCATCAGTTGGTAAGCCCTGGGACGTGCAAACAAAAATGGCCCAGAAGGCTCTGCGTGCTGAAGCCCGGGTAAGTCCCTGGAACGCATAGTTCCTGGAGCACTGCTGGAGGTGACCCCTGAGTTTGAGTTAGGAGAAACCTCCAAGCACTACCAGGTGTGACCCCTCAAAAAAACAAAAAAGATATTCCAAAAGAAATCTAAATATACTATTTCACAAGTATATTGTAACCTGCATTATATTCTTGATGCCACTTTCATCTTTCCTCAGGGAGAAAGTTTTTACTGCCAAGTTATTTCTTGAGAATTTAAATTCATTCCAACTACTGAAATGGGGGATTATTGGCTAATACCATGGCGCTAATAAAAATATAGGTACCATGAATTTATGGCATTTAACTCTGACACACTCTTGTTTTATAATTCCCCGAGTGTGCTCCTGCAGACAAGTGGATATATAGTGGCCAGTGCAGGCTGTAACTGGGGCAACACCTGGAATGCACATCTGGGAGGCTGTTGGGGTTAGCACAGGGTAGACCTGGCAAAGACTCAGTCCGACATAGCACTGGGTGCGATCCTCCCCTCCAATGTCTCCCAACCCCCACCCTCAGGAACAACACTGACAGTCTCTCTCTGCACATAAGCCAGCAGAGCTGGCTGGAGCCCATGCAAACGCCAATCCAGATTGACTTAAATAAATTTTTGTTGTGACTGAATATTGGTTCCCACATGAGAGTGTTTAAATCATAGTGCCTGGAAAAGTTGGTGGGCCAGCCTTAGTATATTGCCTGATATAAATGTTTTCCCAGTAGGGGCAGGAATAGGACCCTGTCAAAGAAAAATGTGTGGAGTTATACCAATAAAGAGATTCTCCTGAGTGAACGTGTATGATTGGGGCCTGTTCTATGTATGGAAAACTTATAACCAGTAAAGGAAACTTATAACCTTTGTCAGACCTTTTGCTTTCATTTTTGAAAATTGTTATCCAGAGGTTACAGGTTTTTCGCATCTGGGCTTGTATTCCTTGCATAATCTTCTGTCCTAACTCCTACGCTATGCTGAATGTCGCAGATGACCCTCTGGGTTGGCCATGCCTCTGAAATTATCCAGACAGCCTCCTCAGTGGTTCCCCAGAAGTCCCATTTAAAGGAGACTGCACAGTTTAATTCATACTTAATACTTTCCTTATTGTGTATTTTCATGTTGATTAGCTGTCATCCAGCATTTCAGGGTAGATGTGTTCTTTATGTCTTAGGAAATTTGGGTAATTGCAAATAGATTTTCTAGGTGTGACAGATTGTCAAAATTTCAGCGTTAAGCAATGATGTAACAAAACACAGCGTGTCATTTCTGAGCCACCTCAGAGTTCCTCCAGCTCAATTGATTCCCACTCCAGCAATCCTGCGCCTTATTGTAAAGACAAGAATGGAATCTCTCATTTTAATAAGTGTAATTTTTATTATAGCTCCTGCATGGCAAAAATTAATATCTGACCACAGACAGAAACCATGGCAAAGTAATTATTGGCATGGTTCATCATCGGCCATCTGTGGAGCTGGGCAGAAGGCTTGTCACGGTCCTTGTTTTGATATCTCTTTGCCATTGCTCACTTCTGGGAGAGGTAAGGCCAATTTTGGCCATTCTAAGGAGACACTCTGAAGCAGTGAACATCGTCCAATGCTGATACATTATCATTCTCCCATGAAGAAGTGAATATCTCAACTCCAAACTAAATGGCTTATGTAAACCCAACGTCTTCCCAATTTCCTCTGGCTCTCAAGTGCCGTTGTTCTCACGGCATCTGTGTTTCCACCTTTGTGGTCCACGAGTCTGACATAACTACACAGTTTTGCAAATGGGGTGATCCAGAGTCTCCTTAACTAAATACCTACTTCTAGCAATAGCATTCAGATGAATTGATAAAATGGTGAAAAAACAAGTGGAAAGGTAGACATTAGACCCATAACGTAAATAACCATATTTTAGAAAACATCTTAGAAAACTAATTTTAAAGTGATAAATTCTAGGTCAGAGATATGGAATAATGAGCTGGAGAGCATGATTTGTATGTGGGACACCCAGGTTTAATACCTCACACCACAAGTTCTGAGCACTGCTAGGAGCAAGTCCAGAGCAGCCCCTGCACATGGCCAGTTAAGGTTCCCGAACCACCCCTTCCAAATCCTGTAATTCTAATTGTATATGTATTATTGAGCCATACTCTCAACTCATCCTTTGGGCTTGTTTTATGAGATTTTATGTGTACAATTTATTCATAGGCCAATGGGTTGCATTGTGAAGGGATCCCAGTAACCTTTTCCAGTGAAGGCACATACTCAGTTGTAGGATGGATAATGTACAGGAAACTGCTCTGAGCAGGGAAGCAGGTACCTGGGGATGATTCTGACACCAAGTATAGGATGGGAAGAAAGCAATAAAGTCCAGAATTGTGTAGATTGTCACAAGAAATTGGAATTTCTAAAAGATGCATATTTGTTTTATTGAGTTCATTTAATTCTCTTGTTTTTAGCGTGGAAGACTGATATCATATAGTGTTTGTTTTCCTCAGCCTGAGTTATTTTAGTTAGTATAGCCCCCTCTAGATCCACCCATGTTACTGCAAGCGGTAGGTTTTAGCTTTTTAATAACCAAATAGTATTCTATTATCTATCTATCTATCTATCTATCTATCTATCTATCTATCTCCTCTTAGTTAATTATCTGTTAATGGGAAATTGGTTTGCTTTTGCTCTTTTTAAAATTTTTATTTTTGTTTTTAGTTCTTAATTGTTACATACAGTGCTAGAATGAGCAAGAGGATAAATATACCTCTTTGAAAGCTTTGTGGTTATTAGAAGGGAAGGGGTAATAATGGTGACAGTGAGATAAAAGGGATCAATCGTCTGGGAAAGGATATAATTGAATTTTCTGTGGCAAACTTAGTATGGCATATACAGATTTTATTTTACAATGATAAAAAGGTAAAGGTAAAGGCCCTCCCGTTGATCGTCGATTTGCTCGAGCGGGCCCAGTAACGTCTCCATTGGAGACTTTGTTGTTACTGTGTCTGGCATATCGAATACTCTCGGTAGCTTGCCGGGCTCTCCGAGAGGGGCGGAGGAATCGAACTCGGGTTGGCCATGTTGGCTGCTTGTAAGGCGAACGCCCTACCCGCTGTGCTATAGTACCTAAAAAATAGCATGCTAGGGGGCTGGAGCCATAGTACAGTGGGTAGGGTGTTTGCCTAGCATGCGGCCGACCCAGGTTTGATTCCCAGCATCCCATATGGTTCCCCCAGCACCGTCCGGAGTAATTCCTGATTACAGAGCCAGGAGTAACCCCTGAGCATCACTAGGTGTGACCCCAAGAGCAAAAATAAATAAACAAAATATATAATATATAAAAGAAAAAAATAGCATGCTATGATGTAGTGTTACTGCAATAGACAAAAAAAAAAAGGCTGATGTTTCTTGAAGGTCCCACTTTTACAAACTGTCACCAAGAGAAATGAGCTTTTTTAAAATGGGCATATGCGCATTTTCACAGGACAATCAAGGCCAAATTAATTATGTTCAGCTAACGTATGAAGTAGAATTTATGTGTGCGGTGTGTATTTTTTTTTTTCTCCATAGATTCCAAAACTAAGTCTGAGTAACAACTCTACGAAAATTCAGGCAGGGTTCTCATGAGATAACAAACATCCAAGGCAGTTAAAAGATGCCGATTCTTTAAAGTTTTCTGACTTTGGCTTCTTTTACAAAGTGAACTTCTCTAATACATTTAAATAGGATTCAATTTAATATATTAGAATTTGCATAAAATTCTTCAAGAGGTAGACTCTAAAAGATCCTGCCTTCACAACTCAGTCTCAAGGTATGAATAAATTTAGAATTCTAGCTTTGCCATCAGAGGCTACTCAAAATATGCTCACAATATGCATCAGTTGATGCCCCGTTCCTTTCTTTTAAGGAGCACATCTCCATATGTTAGGAAAAATGGCTTATAAAGAGAAACCCAACACAGCCAGAATATTTAAATCGTCAGTTGAAAGAACCAGGTGATTTCCCACAGTATTAAAAATAAATACCTTAATTTTAAGACATTGTAGAAATATTTCTAACAACAGGAGAACAAAACTCTAGGTCTATTTGACTCTTGCGGTGACATTTTCCAAAAAGCAGAGGAAACTGAGACGTGAGAAGTCAAACTAGAACTAATCATCTAAATATAAAGAGAACAAACACAACAGTAACAACAGAAAGTCAATATGTGCTTAGAATAATAAAGAAATAAGCTAAGTCCTAAGAATAGTGTTCTAGAGACTGGTTACCTGGCCGAAGTAGAGCATAAGCCCTGCAAGTGTTGGACCCTGGATTCCGTGCCTGGCGCAGCCCAAGTGGCACAGCACTGCCTGCCTCGCCCCTGAACTGCCTGGAGGGTACCTGGCCTCTACTGAGATCACTGGGCGTGCTCCCTGCAGCTGCAAACACCGCCCAACACAAGAAGAGTGTCCCGACTCTCTGGATACTTACGGTTACCGTATTATTTTTGAAACGTTCACCGCGGTCAGATTTTACTTTGTTTCCAGACTCTGAGACTCCTGCAGATACTTTCTGAACAGACTGACTTCACAGTTTGTATTTACCTGCATGAGACACGTTTAACTCGGCAGGGAGACTTCCAGTGCCCAGGGAACTCCAGTGCATTTGTTCTCCTTCCGCGGGTACATCCTCTTCATTCTTTCCCAGAGAGTTGCTAAAAACCCAGGAGAACGCTTTCTTATGATAGTTTAATTCAATATTTGCATGTTTGTAATTTTCTAGTCACTCCATTCCTCATGTTTTAATGGGTAAAATAATCTCTTTATTGTTTCCGCTATTTTCTTCAGTTGAAAAGTACTCTTAACCAGGCAAAATATGTGTTAGATGATTACACACAGTCATTTCATCTGACTATTTGATTGTCAGACCTATCTCATATATTTATTTAACCCAACAATGGATCTAAAATACATATTATTACATATTACTTTGGACATTGAAAGATTACACAAAAATATAATCATAAACTGCTTTATCTGGACAACTAAGAATTATTTTACTTTTTTTTTTTACTTTTTAATTTAATTTTGCTCGAGCGGGCCCAGTAACGTCTCCATTGGAGACTTTGTTGTTACTGTGTCTGGCATATCGAATACTCTCGGTAGCTTGCTGGGCTCTCCGAGAGGGGCGGAGGAATCGAACTCGGGTCGGCCATGTTGGCCACTTGTAAGGCGAACGCCCTACCCGCTGTGCTATCACTCCAGTAATTTAATTTTGATCCTTATAAATAACTTGATAGGATTGAATAGTATAGTTTCATATTTAAAAATTAATGAAAAAAATCTCTCATTACTTCTATTTTTATTTCACACCTTTAAGATTATTTTTTTCATTTTATGTTGGCAAAGGTAAAGGCCCTCCCGTTGATCATCGATTTGCTCGAGCGGGCCCAGTAACGTCTCCATTGGAGACTTTGTTGTTACTGTGTCTGGCATATCGAATACGTCACGGGGAGCTTGCCAGGCTCTGCCGTGCGGGCGAGATAATTTATGTGTACTTTTTATTATAATGAATAGATTGACAAACCTGCAAATATCAGTATAAAGTATAAGCATAAAGGATCAATATAGAGCAAATAATTAGCAAAAGCGTAGTAAAACAAATCTAGTATTGCTACCAACAAGCAAACTCTAATTCAAGATCTAAAAAATTTTTATACTGATTAAAATAATAACATTCCAAAAGTTCTATTAAAATCTATAAAATTTATTAATTTTAGTTAATAAAATTAAAATATTGAAGAAAAAAATTCAGAGAAATTAAGGAGAGTTTGAGAGAAATCACAAGGCAATTATCTAGAACATTCAGGAAATAAACAAATGTAGATTGCAACTATAAGATGTGAAAATATCACATGTATAATTTTATTTTCAAAATGAAAATTTCTTTACATACACATGAATTGCCAAAAATAAAATATTACATACATAAAATTAAAAAATTAGAAAATTCCAGACTCTCACTACTGTGTTGGTGCAATAGACCTTGAATATAATAAAAGGGTTGAAAGGGTGTTCTTAAATGTATAAATACATATAATTTTGTATAGTTTTTTGTCATGAGAGGAATGTGAATGATGGATTCAAAATAGCTTATAAATGAACACAATTATTTATTTACTTATTTACTATTGTGTGTGTGTGTGTGTGTGTGTTTTACCACACCTGGTAGTGCTCAGGGCTTACTCTTGACTCTGCACTCAAAAATTACTTCGGGCAGTGCTCAGGAGACCACATGAGATGTCCAGAATCAAACCCAGGTTGGCCACATGCAAGGGAAGGACCCTACCTGCTGTGTTATCTCTTTGGCCCCAAATGAACACAATTATAACATCTAAAAATCTTCAGTGTTGCAAAGAGAACACAGCAGAACATTTAGATAAATGTATTTATTACAAAACAAAGAGGAATGAAAAGAGTAAGATAGAAACAAAGACTACTATTAACTAAAACAAGAAAATAAAAGGGAAAGAGCAGAAATAAATTATATGGAAATCAATAAGACAAAACTTGGTTCTTTGAAAGCAAGAATAAATAGAAAGTCAGTTTTTAAAATTGGTGGAGATAAAGAGAGACATCACGTAAATAAGGAAAATTGGAAACATTAAAAAGAAGGTCCTAAGAGAACATTTCAGTTCTTAAAGTGTATAGGAATGCTGCATATAGAGTAGAAAAAAATTATAGTGAGAATTATATATAAATTGAAGTACAAGTAGCATTTGTGGATTAGAAGACAATTTTTTAAATTCTCATTTTTGTTTATAGATCAAAAAACCCCAATAAAAATTGTGATAGTAATTTTTGTAGAAATTGATTTTAAGTTTACATGGAAATACAATGAGCAGAGAGGTGCTAATATATTTTCAAGCAAATTAGAAAAAAACTGGGACACTTAATATGCAAGTATCAAGACTCATCAATATGTCAGTGTAAGTAAAGTAATTGGTGCCTATATAGACAAATGCTCAGAAAAACCAAGATAGCTCACATGCACATGATTTTTGACAACGGTTGTACTTACAGAAACAGGTGAAAGTTGACATTTTTGTAGCTTGTCTTTATTAATTATGGACATGTATACTCACAGAGATTTTTAAAAAAGAAAGTAGATTTCAATACCCCAATAAGGAGGAAAATAAAACCCAAGTAAATTGTAGGCGTGAACGTAAAAAATAAAGCAAGAGTGCTTAAGAGAAGTCTTGAATAACCTCAGTAACCTGAGAAGCTAAAATTTCCTTAAACATATTTATGATAATCAGTAATTAGAAAATATAATCATGAAAACACTCAAACCAAGAAGCCGTATTATTTAAACAGATTATTAAGAGTGGAAAAGCAGTCACTTCAAGCCATAGACGAGATATGTCATGCACAAAATAGACAAGACACTCACATCCAAAAAGTAGACAGGCATCCTAAATACCAGTTAGGAGACATACCAATGCATTTAGAACGTTGGCAAAAGAACCTTTTCTTTTTCTGTGTCTACATTAAGATCATAACAGGTAAATCCAAAATGCAACCAGGAGGCATGTCCTTGAAAAACGGGTGACTGAAAAACCAACAGCCCTCCCAGGAAATTTTCTGCAAAAAATGAGTGTGAGAGAGCTAAATCGATGGACTTTCTGTAAAATGGCTTGCAACTTTGTAGGAGACTAATTTATACCTTTTAAGCTCACCCTGGTTTCTCTGTACCTTAAGATCTGGGATTTGAAGGGCAGGGATAAGGAGGCCAGTGTGGAGCCCTGGGGAGAAATGAGGGAGGAAGGCAGGGCAGTGAGAACTGGGCAGATTGGTAAATGCATTCTAGGGAGAATGGGCAGGACGGATGGGTGACGACCAAGAGATCTCAGGGAAAGTAGGTATTTAACACAGGATAGGCATCAGAGGCACAGAGCTTTGAATTTTTATTTTGAAGTTATAAAAAAAATTAACAAAATTAAAATTAATTTTGCAATAAGCCTTCTTCAAACCTACATCTAGTTTCCTCCTTGGATGTTTTATTGTGCTTAATTTATTACACATCCTTACATATGTTTACTCTTCTATCAAAGCAGTTTCATGCATGTCAAAGACAATTGCAGGCATTAATAAACATTTTATATATATGCCTGCATGCCTATTATTAGCTGAGCTTCAATATTTGTTTTCAGTTTAATGAAATTTTTACATGCCATGAAATGTATAAATCATGCATATGAACTTTTGACAAATACCTACATCTGGGAAAACATTAATTTTATCCAATAGCATATTGACATGCTATAATTCATTATGAGTGCAAAGCTTATATTAAGTCATTGAGAAAAGCTGACAGGGGAAAGCTAGAATCAATGTGAGAAAAAATATATATAAAGCTGAAAGTTTAAATTGCATCTAATTATGCTCAGATATTTTTAGCTGTTTTCTTATTAGAATAATAAATATAATGACTTTAAAAATAACGAGGAAAATTCATATAAAAATATATTCATATAAAATTCATACAAAGTTTTTAATCTATCAATTATTTAATATGTTTGGTCTGTATAAGCATTATTACAGCTTTGTTTAATAAGACATATTTCAAGTCTTTCAAGAAAGTAAATAGTTTGCTAAGTCTTTAGTTCCATAATTAATACTAATACTATTGGCACAATAAAGTTATTGTCTTCATCTAGGAGATAAAAATAATCTTACTAAACACACAAAAGTTCTTGTAATACTAAAACTATCAAAGAACTCTATTTTGTTATGCAGTGTCGGGGTGCTTTATTTAATTTTGAAAGTATTCCTAACCAGGTGGCACACCAAGAATACCCAATACAATTTCCCCTCAGTCAATAAGCACCTTATGAGTTACTGAAGTTACTTCAGTTCAACTGGTTAAACTCTGCAGATGTAGCATCAATGAACATGTCATCATCTTTATACATGTTAGTAAAATAAATTCTATAGGAAGGACTGTAAACTGTAAACTTTTTTTTTTTTGCCACTGGAAAATAATATAGAGGTCTCTAGGTGCAACTATATCCGTGATGAATATCAAAGCAAAGCTGATATTAAGTCTCTATAAATAGTCGTAAGATCTCTTGGGACCCCAGGAAGATTCCAGAGTTAAAACTCTACTAATTAGTAACCCCTTTCCTGCCCCCTCCCTAGTAGAAGAGCCTTAGCTGTGAAGCCCTTCCTTATTGGGATGTAAATTCTGAAACCATTTGTTGACTCTTCCCTGCTGGGATGTAAATTCGGAAACCATTTGTTTGCCCTTCCTGATCTGTTACCTCTGTTAGGAACTTTTCCCTTATCCGCTTCCACCGAATCAAAGGGGGCCAGGTGATAACCAAATGTCCGAGTTACCAGATGCCCACTAGCCACAATGCCTATGTACGTAAATGCTGATCTTTGAATCTATAGGCTAAGGAGTGATGTACCCTTAATTGGATTGGTTAAGAAAGCATATGTTGTTACAAATCTATTGGCTATGAAATGCGCGGGCTTTGCTGTACCGGCCAGTGAAGGCCTATATAAGATCCCCTTTGAAGAAGTTCGGGGTCTTGCCTCACCTATTGTTAGGTCCCTAGGGACCCTGAGGGAGATTCCAGAGTTAAAACTCTATAAATTAGTAACTCTCCCTTTCCTGCCCTCCTTATCTGTTACCTCCCTTAAGAACTCTTCCCTTATCCACCTCCGGAATGCAGGGCTGAGAATCAGAGGAAGCAAGGTGATAACCAAATGTCCAAGTTACCTGATGCCCACTAGTCACAATGCCTATGTACGTAAATGCTGATCTTTGAATCTATAGGCTAAGGAGTGATGTACTTCTACACGGATTGGTTAAGAAAGCATATGTTGTTACAAATCTATTGGCTATGAAATGCGCGGGCTTTGCTGTAACGGCCAGTGAAGGCCTATATAAGATCCCCTTTGAAGAAGTTCGGGGTCTTGCCTCACCTAACTGACCTGCGTGTCTGTGTAGGCGGCTTGACCCTGGCTAGCCAGTCTTACAATAAACCTTGCTTGCTGTTTGCAGTCTCTGGAGTCTCTTTGTCGTTAAAGGGAGATCACGATCTGCGCCCTAACATTTGGAGGCCCCAGTGAGATCTCCCGACGGCAAACGGGCCCAGAGAGCGGGTTTTGAAAAGGCCTTAAAAAAAAAAAAAAAAATTTCTGGGGAATATTCCGTCTGTTCTGTGGGGGGACAGTGTCCCCTTCTGGACCGCGGCAGGGAAGTAGCTAACCCTGTGAGGACTTGGGGGGACATAGGGTTTCCTCGGGTCCTCGTCTGTCTGTTCTGGAGGCCTCGTCTGTTCTGAACCGCGGCAGGGAAGTGGCCAACCCTGACTGGGAGGACTTGGGGGGACATAGGGTTTCCTCGGGTCCTCGTCTGTCTGTTCTGGAGGCCTCATCTGTTCTGGAAAATCCGGCGCCGGGAGAAGACCTGGAAGAGCTGAACCCTCCGGAGGTGAAAATCACGTGCACGCCCTTTGGGCATATTCGGGAGTCCCAGGGTGACTGGTGAGTGTGGTGCGCACCCGTGTGAGAGAGTGGACCGGTCCGAGCGAGTGCAGGAGTGTGATCTGTGCGTGTGTCCTTAGTGTGTGTATTTGTCTTATTATCCTTCTCTTAGTTCTGTTTATTGAGATTGTTTAATATGGGTCAGAATCAATCGACCCCCAAAGCTTTAATTCTTGATCACTTCTCTGAGATCCACAGGAAAGCTCAGAATCTGGGCTTGATGATCAAGAAAGGTAAGTTTGCCAATTATTGTTCATCAGAATGGCCTTCCTTTGGTGTGGATTGGCCCCCAGGAGGTTCCTTCTCTCCAAACCTTGTGGCTCGGATAAAGGAGGCAATCTGTGGAAGATCTGCTGTGAAGGTATGCTCCCTTGGAAATCTCTAGGGGGACTGGGGGAGGAATGTGATAACCTCTGTGTGAATGTGTGTGTGTCTGAGCACCCTGATAGGTCCTCCTATCGGGCGTGATTTTGTAGCTCCACGACCTGGCACTCTTAAAGTCCCTCTAAAGTCACGGAGCTCGAGTGGGCTGCCTGCGACTCCACGGAGAACATACGGTCAATGGTGGCACTGGTATAGCTACCGGTCGCAAGTCACAACGCTGAACCACTAAGGCTAAGTTCTCCTCCGGCCAGGCAAGCATCTGAATGGTCTCTGCAAAGAGGCACCCCTCCTTTGTCTGTCTCGCATCACCGTCCACTATGGGATGAGAGCCCACTAGTGAGAAGATCCTGGTAAACTAAGGCAGATCAATTTCTAGTTAGAAATCCCTTTCTTAAGCATTCTAACCAGCAGAATCAGCTAGAGGTCAATTCAAATGCTAATGGAGGCAGTCAGCAGGTTTAGCCCTAGGCAAAGTGAAGCAGAGAAAAAAAAAAGGTAAAAAGACAGACAAGAAGTTTGTGGAAGAAAGTGTCAGCAGGGAACATTGGAATATGTGGCAAGCTAAGAAAGGCAGAACTTTTCTCTTCTCCCCTTAATAGGCTTATTGGAAACCCATGGCACTCTAGGTATGGCTCCACACGTGTAAGCCATGGTTGTGTGGACGCTCGGGAGGCAGGACCCAGGGATTCCTAGGGTGACTCAGAAATCTCTAAAGGAGACATCCTTTAAAGAGAGATTTTTCTGATGGGCTGGCATGCAGTTGTGGTCGTGTCCGTGCTCTCTCTAGAACCACAACACTAGAAACTATTAGGAGGAGAGCATGCTAAGGACTTATCCTACCCTAGATTTTTCTTTTCCCTCCCTTTCATAGGTTATTGCTGACACTTAGGAGATATGGGAAATTCTACATCAGTACCTAAATATTCTCCTTTGGGTTGCTCTTAAAACACCGGAAGAGCTTCCAAGTAGATAGTTTAGATAAGGAATATCTTGTTGACCTCTGTAACACCACGTGGCCTGAGTATAAGTTAGAATATTGGGAAGGATATACAGTGAATGGCAGTTTGCATTACCAGATCATTCTGCAGTCAGATCTTCATAGGTAACAAAAGAAATAGGATTATCAAAGCAGAGGAGGCAGGAAAATGCAAGATCATGATACTAGCTCCCTGCCTCAGATTTAGCCTTGGCCAAAATATGGTAACATCTTTGTCATAGTTTATTTTGCCGGCTTATATCAACAAAAGCGCTTTCTTGACCCATTTTTAACAAGCGGGAGACTGGGAAATGGGGAGCAGAGTTCCCAATCAGCGATAAGGTTTCTTCGCCCTGGGGACAGTCCCTTCCTTTCTCAGTCCATCAGTTTCTCCCTGCCATTTTTTTTGAAGGGTCAGATTGATCGATCAACTACAGATATGTGCACATGTATGTGTGGTGTTTTAGTCAGTTCATTGTCTTGTTTGTCTGTCTGTCTGTCTGTGTCTGTCTATCTGTCTCTCTATGTGAAACGCTAGAGTGTTGGGACCAGGCTGAAATCAGAAGTAGAAATTCTAGAGAAGTCAGTGATATGCAACTCAGTGATTTAAGGAATGCAGTTGTTTTTGGAACTTGCTAGACAAGTTGGTTTAAACGAAGATTTCTTATCAGAAGTTTGAGCCTACAGAGAAAGCAGAATTCTCAATCTTGATTTCTTATTAGAAGAACGTTAATGATTATGTGATTAACAGTTGAAATCCTTTTGAACTTAAGAATCTTGTACTATCTAGAAGAGCTATGGAACTAGAGCCTGAAACTTAAGTGAAATAAGAGTTCAGAGAAAGCAAGACCTTATCTTATAAGCCTCAGCTAACTTTAATGAAAAATTAGGCCGCTTTTACAAACTACAGAGGTACAGAAGCCATTAAAATTAAGTTTCCTTGTTTTCCTAAACTGTGGCAATTTATAGGATAACAATTGGACTTGTCCATTCCTCCTTGACAGAAGGAGCTAAGGTTTATCATGTTACACCCATCACAGTGCTCCTGAGTCACTTCCATTCCTTTGTTTTTCTGTAACCACTTCTCTATGCTCTCCTCCCCAACCAGATAATCAGCTTTCACCCTAGTCAGAATCTGTTATTTTGTAAGATCAGATCCTTCCAGGACACTGAACTTGTATTGTAAATTGTGAGTCGATCTGTTAAGTAAGAATCTGTCCTAGAAGAATGTCCTGACTAGTTTGGATGAGGTTAAACATTTTTCCCTTTCAAACTGCCTTCAGTAAATAATTTCAGTATACTGCAAGAGGCAGCTTCCCTTATCTCACAGAGCAGATCTCAGGTGCTAGCCAGGCCTGATCTTTGGGATGTAGATTCCCAGCTCTAGCCAGGCTAGTCTTTGGTACTGGCCTGCAGATGTAAAGAAGCAATGTATGTTTTGCTGCCTCAATGTTCTTTCTCCTTTTTGCCCCTTTAGAAGTACCATGAGATTTTGGGGCTCTCTACTAGGTCTGAGAGAACAGGGGAAAACATGCTTGAGAGAACCTGAGTTCCTTTTATGGGATATAATGAGACTGTAAGAATGGGTGGCTAGGAGAGGCAGGAGAGATACGGGAGTGAATGGAGAGAGGATTGGAATAAACTGCAACTAAAATCAAGCAACCTGGCCATAAGATTTCCTTCCTTTTCTTGCCCATCTCCATCTACCTCCCTGGAGTGGGGGAAACTACCGAACGCGGGTGGTGGGAAAGATAGATTGTTGCCATCCTTTTTGTGCTCACACAGCAATTCAAATATTTTCTTATACTGATATCAAAGTTTGGTTAAAAAAAAAAAATCCAAAGGGCTTTTTCTGTGTCTGAAAGCATGTTTGTATTTTTGTGGAATTTTTAAAAAATGTCTGGTATAGAAAGCTCATGATTTTAAATAATTAAGGTACAAGAACTATTGAAATTAAGCCAAAGGAAGTTTTATCATGTTTTATAAAAATTGATTGTTTATAGGTCTTATGCTGTTATGTTAATGTACATATTTGTATCTGCATTGGATTAGAATATTTGACCTAGAAGGAGTTAAAATAGCTATGACACATGAAAACAGGTTCAAAAAGTAATGGTTTAGTTTAAACTTGAGTTTCTAGAGTTATAAAATTGATTGCAAAGTTTGTCCTACCAGTGCTCTATATGATCTCTGAGACTCTTGGTTAACTAAAATTTCTAGAACTACTAAGAGTTATAAAATGGGTTCACCTCAGATGTCAGCCTTCTGTAATAGTTTCTGAGAATGGAGAATTGCATGGAAAATGTGGGAAATTTTACTAACTATGTTGTTAATCAGCCTGTCTATTGCTTAAAAGTGCATGCTATTATTTTGATAATTTTATTTCATGCCAAGCTTTGTCTCCAGATATCAACTTAGTCCTGACCTGAGAACTTTGTACCTAAATGTGAAATGCTTTCTGTTTCATGATAATCTATGAGTGTTTTAATCTTTTTGTATTTGTGTTTTCCTGTAAATCAGAATTTTAAGATGTCTCCTGGTTAATTTCTAATGTAAAGTGATCTTTTGCCCAGTGAATATACCTTGTAAGAGCTTTAATTGTGAGCATTTTAAAGGCTTTTTGAATATCTATAGAACTGATCTAATGCTTCTGAAATAGCAATGCAGAGTACAGCTTTGTCATGTTAAGTGAGATGGTTGGTAACTTGTGTCTAAATTTGGGAGATCACATTGTACATTGTACTACTATAGATGTATGTCATAAATCAGAAAGATAATGGATGGAGATATCATCAGTGGAGAAAAAAGGAAAGGAATTCTGTTAAAGTGAAGTTGATTTTTAAATGAATGAAAGTTACAGAATGTATGTAAAGGAATGTGTAGAAGGTTTGAGGTTGTTTTAAAGAAAAGGAACTGATCAAATTGTTTTGTTGTAAGAAACTCTTTAAATCACATGCAGAATTGTTCTAGTACCTTTTTGTAAGATCTACGGGAAAGACACTGGACGGATTATCTGGACTCCTGTTATAGTGCTCTTAAGATAATTGAATTTTTCAAAAGTTGCAGGACATCAAGGGTTTTTGACATGGGGTTAAATGAATTAGACATGTTAAACTGTACACTGGACTCCTGGTACAGTGCTCTTATTAATGGGAAGTTAAAGTTTTTCCATGTGAGATTGAAAAACATGTTAAACGGTATGCTTTATGTCTACAGATTTTAGCTTCTCTGACTAGGACCCACAGCAAATGGGTGTATTACATCTCTGTGAGTAAAGTGAAATGCTTGCTTTTCTCTTCTTTTGTACCTTCAGTATGTTTTTTGATGTTTCATGGCACTGTGTTGGTTTGCATAAATCCAGATAAGTCTTTCCTCTCTGTAATAGGGTCTACCCCTCATGCAGACAGGAAAAACCAACTATGGGACCCCAAAGCCCTCTTTCAGGGAACAGTCAGGGGATCTGTCTAAATGACAGGAGCAGGGATTTAACGGGTACTGTTTCAAGTACCCTACAAACCTCAGGGCGACCCTACAGGCAGGCCAGCTCAAGGAAAGACCGGAAATCATCACTGCTATGGAGAATGAGGAATCCAGGACTCTGCAATGACTATCTCAGTCTGGGCCTACTCTCAGCGTCAAGGAAAAACCTGGAAATCAGGATTTCTCCCAGCCCTGAAGAAGGGATGGGATGGACTCCTTTCTGCCAGGACATCTCTGTGGAAAATGAGGCCCGAAGGCTCGAGGCCATCCAGTTCGTCGTGGGACATCTTCTGGCCAGGCCTGGGTAGCTCTGACGTGCCAAATCAGATTAATGCCACTATTGGTGTGTCTCCTGTCTTTAGCCGATCCCCAGGACTTCTCAGTAAATAATGGGGTATCCCAAATGGAGAGTTCTCTAATCTTACTGTGTTTATGCAAAAGAACAAGCTAGATTTGTTAAGCTATCTTGCAAAGTTTTAAAATGAAGGTGGAGAGAAATGAATGCTGTCACTAGTTCGATCAGAGCTTTACTAGGGTGAAGCTCATCCCAAAGTGCAGAATTGATTTCCCCCAGTCTGTGAATTGGCCAAAGTGTCAAGAAAGGGCATCTAAACTGGTTAAGTTAGAATGGATTAATAGCTCGTTCTAAAATACTGTGAATTTTCTTTCTATACTTTTTGTATTGCATCTCATTTTCTGTGAACAGTCGTTTGGAGAGAACAAGGATGTTAACAGCTCTTAATTTTTGTTGCATCATGGGATTAACACCAGAGAGTATTTCCTCTAAGCCAGAATGTTCTGCAGAAGAAGAACAGTGGACATAGTGGACATTGGGGGTTTCCAAAAGAAAGCTGGTTGATGATTTACCAACAAGGAAAGTTGCTAACTCCTGGACCAATGCAGTGGAATATTATTAAAGGGACTCAATAGCAAGTAAGGTAGAAGTAACTCAGAACTGTGCTTTCTGTGCCATTAATGAACCTAGTGGAAATCTTGATCCTTCTCTCCTAACACCTGTTCAGCATCAAGGAACTTAGAGGAGGATCGCAGCTTGGCTTTATGCAAATGATCAAATGCTCATATGTTCAAGGTATAAATATCTGTTGGTTCTTATTGATAGCTTCAGTGTATGGGCAGAAGCTTTTCCAATCTGCACTGAGAAAGCCAGAGAATGGCTTGGTGTTTCTGTGTCCAGTAGAAAAATCTGGACACAGGAAGTCATTTTTCTATCAGCCAAACCTGTGGGTAGAGAACTCTGTCCTTACTGGGTCAGAAAGGAACTTCTACTCCTCCAGGGTCTAACCCTTTCAAAGTGATATCCCTCAGTCTAATCGAACTGATCTTTTCTTTCAGATAACTTCAGGAACCCAACCAATTCATTGCTGAGGGCCACTAAAAAGCTGAGGTAGCATGAGATTTCACCCCTTGTGTAGGCAGGGCCAGCGCCCCATTGTCAGCATGAAGCAGCTCCAGAAGATGGACCTTCTGCCATTCTCCCTTAAAGATTCAAGGTGGTGGAATCTCTGGGGGGGTGGGCAATAGGATGTAGGCAGGTAGATAGGGAAGGCCCCCTCCCAAGGCAATGAAGAATGGGGATTTATGTGTGATGTTGGGAGAAAAATGCTGCTACTCTATACTGATCACACAGGGATGGTCTGAGACTTCACGGCCAAGCTCGGGGAGGGCCTTGAACAACGTCGGAGAGAAAGGGAGGCCTGGGAGAATTGGTTTGAGTCTTGAAAATCCTCCTAATTCTGGGTAACAATACTGGACCCTGCCCACTGAGGAAATTACTCCTCTGTATGAAGAGCCCACTGAGGAAGATTCCTCAATATGAAGTAGAGAAAGGGAGGAATGTTAGGTCCCTAGGGACCCTGAGGGAGATTCCAGAGTTAAAACTCTATAAATTAGTAACTCTCCCTTTCCTGCCCTCCTTATCTGTTACCTCCCTTAAGAACTCTTCCCTTATCCACCTCCGGAATGCAGGGCTGAGAATCAGAGGAAGCAAGGTGATAACCAAATGTCCAAGTTACCTGATGCCCACTAGTCACAATGCCTATGTACGTAAATGCTGATCTTTGAATCTATAGGCTAAGGAGTGATGTACTTCTACACGGATTGGTTAAGAAAGCATATGTTGTTACAAATCTATTGGCTATGAAATGCGCGGGCTTTGCTGTAACGGCCAGTGAAGGCCTATATAAGATCCCCTTTGAAGAAGTTCGGGGTCTTGCCTCACCTAACTGACCTGCGTGTCTGTGTAGGCGGCTTGACCCTGGCTAGCCAGTCTTACAATAAACCTTGCTTGCTGTTTGCAGTCTCTGGAGTCTCTTTGTCGTTAAAGGGAGATCACGATCTGCGCCCTAACACTATCTGACCTGCGTGTCTGTGTAGGCGGCTTGACCCTGGCTAGCCAGTCTTACAGTAAACCTTGCTTGCTGTTTGCAGTCTCTGGAGTCTCTTTGCCGTTAAAGGGAGATCACTATCCGCTTCTTAACAAAGTGAAAATTCTTTCGGTGAAGACAATAGAGTTTTAGCCTTAACTTTTCTGTTCTTAATATCCACTTGGTTACCACACAACATGATAGAGATTATCTTCAGGTTTATATCAGATCTGTGAAAAATATGCACGCAGAAGGGTGTGTGTTCTCGAGCTTTCTGGGCAGCTCTCTCTCACTGCCTGCCTTCGGTGCTCTTGAGCCGCTGATTATGGATTGGAACTGGACGGCTGTTGGCGATGAGCAGGCAAAGGAAGAATGTCGACTAAGCCAGTAGATGATTAGTTGCCATTTTTTTAATATCCCCTCTCCCATCTCATGCACTCTTCCTTCCTAGGCCCTCATTCCTCAATCCCAGCTTCCAGATTCTGCCTCTCTCCCACTCTTCTCTCCACCTGAATTTGTCTTTCTTACCATGCCCTCTGGTCCTTCTTTACACCCAGTCAGATATCAAAATCAACATAAGAAAGCCCTTCCTGACTGCCCATCAGGCTCAAGGGTGGAAACACCACCTGGGGGTGTTCCTAAACCTTCCTGACTGCCCACAGGCAAAATACCTCCTGAGGTGTTTTTCTCCTTTCCTCAGTCCATTAACTCAATCAACATCTTAATATTAGTTATTTTTGTGTGGACACAGAGGTACATTGAGTTTTGTAAGAGCAACTCTCCTGGGAACTTTTTACCACAGACTCAGACTACAGCACTCAGGCCAGACTAATCATTCCTAACCCTAGCAGGGTCCAAATCTAATTATTACTTTTTGGATCATGACAGCATTTGTCCATGCTCAAGCTCTTAACCTTTAGTTAAGCATTTTAGTCAGGCCCATTTCTATGCCAAGGTAGCACATAGCTCACGGCTTGCCCTAGGCCTATTCAGTCCCTCGTTGGGACTCTGCTTTTGGGGTGCTAGAAGTAAGGGCAACTGAGGCTTAAGTCAAAAGAACAGATGTCCAGTAGGTAAATATCATTCAGAGTCAATTAGACTCCCAAGTTTCAAAAGCATAGCATTTACTGTCTTCTTGTGTCCATACAAAAAGGACATTGCTCTGAATAAACTATGCAAAGGACTTAAGGAGAAGAGAAAAACAGTATTTACAAGTCAACAGAGCACAAAGAAAGAAGTTACAAATAAACACAGAGGAATGGGAGCAACCCAATAAACCTAAACTCTCTGCAGCAAGGCAGAAAAGACAAACCAGTTATCCTACAAGATCTCTATGCCAGTTAGATATCTTCAGGCTTATACCAGAACTCTTACATTCTTGTAAGTAACTCCTGATGTCATGTCAAACATCACCATGGTGCCCAAGCTTGGATGTGATGGCCCGGAGCTTCTCCTGTCCCGTTATGTCCCATTCATTGAGCTAAATCGGGCCCAGGTCAGTGTGGAACATGAGCAGATGTACCCAGAGTGGCCACGTACTCCTCATAATTTGGTGTCAGGTTCAAGGACTTTTCCTAGAAGAAGTCAGAAGGCTTGTTTCACAGCCTGGCGCCCCTACTGCAGCGTGGCCCCTCACCATACTAGATAGCTCAGTCTAACACATGCCAAAATACAGCAGAAGGGAATGAGCGAGCTTCAGGGTGATTATGGCAGTTAAAAACAAATTCTCATTTTTGAGTGCTAGTTACAATCGGCCAGGTTCTTGCTTTGCACACCACCCACAGGGATTCCCCCAACATCCTTTACGGTCCCCAGTGCACCACCAAGGGTAATTCCTGAATGCAGAGCCAGGAGGAGGCTCTATGTACCACCGGCTGTGGCCCAGAAAGAAAAGCAAATTCCTCATTTTTGCAGCCTGCATATTTAGTTGATTTAGAATGGTAATTTTATCCTTTGGGTTTCAAATACAAGAATTCTGCAGTCCCATATCTGTTTTTGTGGTGAAAACTTGTCTGTTACTGTCATTACTGTTTCTTTTTATTTAGGATCAGAATACAGTTATACTTTAAGTATCTAAAAAGAAAAAAAGGTGAAAATTAATTTGGTCTTCATTTGTCATCGAACCATAAACAAAGATCTCAGGTTATTTCTTTTAAAAACATGATTTACTGCTCTTGGCTTTAGTAGAAGCAGTTTGTTATAAGTGAGGTGATCGATTCCAGGTTTACTGTTTCATCTGAGAAATTTGTCACCAGTAAGTATTTAAAACCAACCAGCCAAACAGAAATGATTTTCCACTTTCCTTCCATATAGAGCACAGAATTGTTACATTTTGACCCAACTAATCTTATAATTTATTCTTCCTGTACTTTTCAGGATAAATGAACTGAATTCACCTCTTAAAACTGGATAAAACTGGGGTCCGTGGTGGTGGGAAATGGGCACTGGTGGAGGGATGGGTATTTGATCATTGTATAATTGAAATCCAAGCACAAAAATTTGTAAGTCTACAACTGTACCTCATGGTGTCTCACTAATAAAAATTAAAAAATTAAAAAAAACTGGATAGCAATTGGATAAAAGTAATCTAGAGATAATCAGATTTAGTACATAAAATTTAAAATTCTGCTTCCGTATTCTTTACATGAGTTTGTTTTAGTCCACTGTACCATCGATACTTGGAATTTTAAAAAGAATAGTTAAAAACTTGTAGGATTTTCATGGTGTTATGATTCTATAACAGAAAGCATTAATATCTCCATTAGCTGCCACTCAGAAATTATGGAATGCTTGGTTATTTTTATTGTATATTTCATATACAATAAAATGATAGTTATTACTTTACTTAAAAAAGGGCAATTTCTCCTTATTAGGGAAAAAACTGGTGTTGGCTGTTTTCAACAGTTGATCATTCTCAAATCTCAGAAGCAGACACTTTCCAACTTTCTCACAGTTTCCTGCATAAAACACACAAACACATACAGCTTACAGCTTGAGAATACAAGGAACCCCTGAGACATGCAGAAATGAGGTCAAAGTGACAGTTTGAACATTTCAGCAGCCTGGAACAAACCAAATGCCCACATTATCTAAACCTAATCCCCAAATTCCAAGCTATTAATCACAGTTGGGATTTGGAGAGAAGTCCAGGTTTCTTCATGAAGTCATTTAAAATGTCATCCATGGAGAATTAAGAGTCTGTCTTATCAGCTTCCCTGAGCATTAGATCATCCGGAAATGATAATGAGGAAAGATAAAGAAAAGCTAAGAACCAGAGCCATGAAACAAAGGCGTGGGAACATCTTCTGAAGAAGGACATGATGTAACTGAGAAGAGCTAGCTTCTCGCAGACCACCTAGCAACTAAGTCATCTAGTTAGCTTCCAAGATTGTACTATGTTTTCTGCCTTTTTTGGGGGGGAGAGGGTTATACTGGCGATGCTCAGGGGATACCCTTGGCTCTACACTCATGAATCACTCTGATGGTGCTCATGGGACCATGTGGGATGCTGAGGATAGAATCTGGATAGGCTGTGTACAAAGCAAATGCCCTCCCTCCTATACTATTGCTTTGGCCCCTTATTTTCTGTCATTTGGTCCCCTCATTTTCCTCTTTCTTTCTATGCCTGCATGAAGCGGCCAAGGTTCACCCTTGATGAACCAAATGGCAGGATGTTCATCTTTCTTTTGGTTGAATAATTTTTCATTTTCTACCTCTACCCCCTACAAATATTGATAGATATACAAATAGATCACTTAATCACTTAATCACTTAATCCCCGTTATTCATCGATTTATTCGAGCGAGGGCTGTGTCCAGCCCATCTGATTTTTGATGTCTTGGCAAATGAGACAGCGTCCCTGATTCTTGAGCGTTGACGAAGATCAGAACTCCGGATTCTATCTCTCATTTGAGTGAATCGTGATATTCCAAGCATAGTTCTTTCGATTCCTCTTTGAGAGACCCGAATAGTGTTCTCATCCTGTTTTCGTAGGGTCCAGGTCTCTGAGGCATATGTTAATGCAGGAAGAATAGTGGAATCAAAGAGATGTGCTCGTAGCTGGAGGTTCTTTGTCCTTTTAGTTATTTCTTCAATGCTCTTGAAGGCATTCCAAGCCACTCTCTTCCTCCTGCGCAACTCAGGTGCCAGGTCATTCATCATGTTGATTTCTCGACCTAGGTATATATAACTGTTGCATTCGGAGATGGTGGTTCCATTGAGAGCGAATGGAGCGTCAGGAACAAGGCTGTTTCTCATAAACATTGTCTTTGCAAGATTCAGCTGTAGTCCGACCTTTCCACATTCACGGTCAAAGTCGTTCAGCATTTGTGCGGCTTGGTTGATGTTTGGTGTTATTAGAACGATGTCATCAGCAAAGCGGAGGTGGTGTAGTTGCCGACCATCTATCTTCACTCCCATGTTTTCCCATTCCAGCCGTCGCATGATGTTCTTGAGGGTGGCACTGAAGAGTTTTGGTGAAATGGTATCACCCTGCCGAACCCCTCTCTTGATATGGATGATTACTTCTTTGTAGAATGGTGAGATCTTGGTAGATAGATATAGAAATATGTATTTATCCATATTTGAGATTTAGTTTCTGAATATTATGAGAAATTTCCAACTTTCCCCCAAAGTTCCTGCATCAATTGTATATTATTTCTATAAAATGATAGTCTTTAAACTGTAATGTGTCAATTAACAAAACCTAAACACTGAAATCCCAATTTACCTTCAACATATTTGTCTTGCCCTCTATTTTTTTTTTTTTACATTTGTCCTAATTTATATCCGAGACACATGTTAACTTTCGGTGCACTCCTACAACATCTCATGTTATAATTCTCTATCATCTTAATGAAAGACCCAGTGGTATAAGAATTGAAGGCTGAAAGTAGTAAATTCATGAATAGTGGCCCAACACCACTGGCACTGAGGTCCACACATGGCTCAGATTATTTCTCTAGCTGTAGGGGGGGTCATTTTTGGTCACCTACACATTTACCAGATATTGTCACCTTCATCTGAACGTTTCTGTCCCTTTCTTCCTCTCTGGCTTGATGGCCATGATCTTTGTGTGAACAGTGAGTAGGACCTCTGGGATCTTGGTCTTTAAGTCAGACAGTTCAGGAATGTTCTGCAAATGGCAAAGATTCATAAACCACTTTCTCTGGAAGCTTCCATCACCTGAGGTTTATTTATTGAGATGACAAACACAATATTTTTACAATCTCCATTTTATAATTCTAAACTTTTCACTTCTGTGATGAGGGATTATTTGAGTTTTAAATAATTCTAAAATCAGTTCTTTCCTTTAATACCATTAAAAAAAAGTTTTCTAGTCTACATCACTTGTATTTTTAAATACTGGCTTAAAGAGTCAAGGGAATTACTATGCTCTGGGTCTTTTATATTTCAAGGTAAGTTTTTAAGTTTTATGAATGCCTTTCACCCATACATAAATTTCTCCTCACTAACACAACAACAAATAACTAAATATACCCTCAATTACCTTTTATAGTATGACAAAATCACCTATAAAATACTCTTGACCTCCTCACTGCTTATTTCCCAAATCCATCTCTATAAAAAATATTTAGATCCAGATTTATCATTTTAAACATAATTACCATGGAAGAAGCTGTACAAGATGCACTGCTTATCCACCTGTTTTCTTTCACTTCAATTTGATTTAAAACTCAGGTTTAGTGAGATGAAATGCATGACCCGAGAGGGGTATATACTACAGAGGTGTATTTATATGTTCACTTAATCTTAAATTAGGATGTACACTTGCTTTAGTTGAAACCACATGTAAATAAAAAAGGGTAATATTTTTCTAAGACACAAAACTATGTTTAGTGTAATTATGGATAGATTTTATCAGTCTCAGAGCATTAATGTTATAAGAATTCTACACAGAGTATTGACTGATTTAATGTGAAGTATAGTAAATTATCTTAACAGGAAGAGTCAGAAGTCACTATTAAAAAGCAGTTTAATGCCTCCTAACTGTTTTGTCCCATAAGAGTATCTATGCACTAAAGATCTTACTTGTTTTGTGAATTCATGGAGCTAGTAGAGAAAGTAGAAAACCTGAGAATATTTTAATACAGTTTTTACACAGAGAATATTTTAATAGATGATTTTTACACAAAGAATGGGACTTTTTCCACTTAAAACTTGTGCCTTTGGGAATTACAGTGAATTGAAAGCATGTGAGATGCTCCTCAATTATTAGTACAACTTTTTTGGGAGGCTATACCTGGCAGTGCTCAGGGCTTATTTCTGGCTCTATGCCCAGGGTTCACTTCTGCGGTTCTTAGGAGGACCATATGCAGTATAGGGATTGAACAAGGGGCTGGACATATGCCTTAAACCACCTTTAAGCTATCTTTCTTCTCTATCCTCAAAGTATAAATATCCTCCAGCTTAGGGGCTGTTTCTGGCTCTGTGCTGAGGAGTGATTCCTAGAGCTGCCTAGGTGACCATATATTTTGTTCTGATGATTGGAACTGGAGCTGGTGAGATACAAGGCCAGCTCACCTTATCCCCAGTGCCATTTCTCCTGCCGCAAGCACACGTTTTGATACTTAGAGTCTAGTAGGAAAATGAAAAGTGTCCCCTAATGGAGCCCATTCATTCCCCCAGACACCTTAAGTTCTCATTTTGATTTTTGTTAAATCAAAATATCATCCAGGAAATGAAAGATCAAAGCCTTTTGAAGACTAGAAAAACTGGTTCTTGAGATAAGGGGTAGAGAGAGGGGACAATTATGGAAGTTAACTATTTATTGGAGATCTAGTGTTAGATAAGTAATTTTTATATTTTAACTATCACCATACCCCCATGTACCGTTCAATAAGCTCTTCAAATCCACCCCTTCTTGAGCACTAACTGAGATTCTATGTTTGTAATTAGATGCTGTCATGTGACTGGGTCATTGGAACGTTGGTCAAAATGATAAGGATTTACTTCCTGTATGAAAACCCCATTCCAGCTTCTCAGTTCTATCTTTTTTCCAGCAAGGGGAACTCATAAACCTTTGGGAACAAAGATGACAGAGCTGGAATAGTCTTAGTCTGCTAGTCAAGCAAGAAATAACCTCTATTGTTCTAGCCTGGGCATTTTGGTTCATGATTGTAGCATCTGAGAATGCCCTCATGACTACTGCAGACAAGAACATCTCACTTTAATATCAATGGCAGAAAGTCACATAAGGTCTGTTTGAAGTTATCTGCTTCTGCAGAGGCACCTTTCAGCCTCTGCAAGTGCATGTGTTCATCTGCAAAGTGAGGCGAGCTTCTGAAACTCTCTCCCTGACTGTCATGGCACTCTACTACCCTCCAAACAGCCACCCAAAGCAACTTCCAAAATGATTTCCCATTAATATTTCTGGAAATACAAGTACTTTAAAAGGAAATTTGACCCAGGCCTCCAGTTTCCTCTGCAGGTCTTCTTTTAGCACCAAAGTTTCTGTCTTTGGTAATCTGACTTGAACTTTGTCCTGCTCTAAGACTTCCTTGAACTGCATTGTTACTTCTTCTGTCTTTTCCTGGTCTTTCCCTGAGAGTTCTATTTCTCCAAGACCCTCTCCCCAACTCCCAAGCCAGACAATACCATGACATAAACCCCAGCAGCAACTGTGTGCCTGTATCCTAGGAGTCTTTTCTCCTTAGGCTCTGCACGATCAGCGATTGTGTTTACTGTGTAATTTCCTGCACCTAAATGCTAGTGACAGAACCAGGAGAGATTATATTCTCAAAAAATTATTTTTAAAATGAGATCCAGGGGCGCTGGAGAGATTGTACAGTGGGTAGGGTATTTGCCTTGCACGCATCTCACCCAGGTTCAATCCCTGGCATCCCATATGGTCCACTGAGCACCGCCAGGAGTAATTCCTGAGTGCAGAGCCAGGAGTAAGTCCTGAGCACAGCCAAGTGTGACCCAAAAAAGCAAAAATAAGTAAGTAAATAAATAAATAAAACGAGATCCAGAGTCCAAAATCTGGAAATATTATGCTTACTCAGGTGGAGCATTGGTGTCAATGACCCTAGGTAGGGTGGACACTAGAACTCTAAAGACTGAGCTGGTCATTTTGAGCCCCTTAGTATGAAAATTCCCACTCCACCAGTGCAGGAAGCATTTCAATCCTCACCTTGCAATTCTTTCTCAAGGGAAGATGCATAATGACACTAGGGCAGAGGGCAAAGATGCTTTTAAGAATGCATGCTCCCTGCATGCATTCTTCATCCCATTAGGGGTTCCCTAGACTTGCTGTTGGAAATGGCAGATTCACTTCACTCGTTCTCCATATTCCTTTCTTTGTCCACTGCTCTTGTCCTCAACTTGTTTTCTATGTGACTGGCATGACAAGAGAAAAAGAGGGAAAAGAATAATATTTTATGCAACTTTGACTTTTCACTCTCTTACACTCAGAGGTCATGGGAAGGACTTTTGAATCAGACTCTCCCAAATAAGAGGTGGGGAAAGACTAGACTGGGATGCTATTTTCCATGCTGGGGCAGGGAGGTCTGAGGTGATCAGGACACAATAGTCAAAGAGTCCTTAGGATGAGAAGTGAAATTAAGCAAGAATAAGAAAGAGTAAAACGTTGAAAAAGGATGAAGACTCCCAACTTAATTGGAGAACATGCCTATTCTTGAGCACAGAAATTAAACTCATTATAATCTCAAGGCATCTGAAGGTTCCTTCCTGACAAAAGTCACTGTGATGCAAGCTATGGAAAATCATGAGTAAAATTTGAATATTTACTCTGATTTATCTTGGGGCTCTGTTAATCCAAGAGACCTCTGTAATCTCCAGAGAAGAAGCTAGCAGAGGGATCATGGTAAAGCCAGAAGTAAAGTTTGACACAAATGATGACATGTGGAAGTGGTGTTCTCTATGTATCTACTGGGTATAGGCAGCCAGGATGCATATATTTATTTATACCAAGGTTTTTTCCAAGCACCCGACCATTGCTTCCAACAGCAGTGTCATAGATTCCCAGACATTATCTAGGTGACCACAGATATCTCTTTTCTTTCTTACCTATTTTATTATTTGAATTTCCTGGACCATAGCATGCAAATATTATGTGACCAAGTAGATAAATTGAAAAAGAAAAAACTGAAAGAGAATTTCTCCAAAGAGTGACAATATAGTCCTTGGGTTAGGAACAAGTAGGTTCTCAAAAGGATTTTCTGAGTGAACTCTGAACATAATATTTATCTACTTCATTTTTTGAAAGTTCTGAGTTCAGACAAGTGATGAAACAGGGAATCTGTGGAGAACATACTTCCCAGGAAACGAAAGTGTGCATGGCTCTTGAGGCAAGCCCATTTCCTGGAGTGTGCTCTAGTGATGTAGATTTATCCATCTGAATCATATGGTATCAACACACATTTGTCTTTCGTACAATCAGGTAAAAGCGTGAAGGCATGGCACCTCTGGGTTTCTCAGTGTACCACTTGCACTGTTGGACCAGGGGTGCTGATATTCTCTACTGCCCCCAACATCAAATTCAATCACCCAATGCCTCTAACTGTCTTTCTACATCTCTTGTGTCCACTTCTTTCTCCCGCCCATGTCCTGCTACAGGAACTATTACCATCTTTACCATCTATTACCAACTTTATTCTGAACTCTGGATCTAGTTCTTAACTTTGTCTTCTACCTCATGCTTACCTTCTGGGCTCTGCAGCCGAAAGAACATTATAAGTACAGTCAATGTTATAAAAAACATACATTTAAAAACAACATGTACAAATAAGATGTATTATGAATTACACTGAAATTCTTGAATGACCACTCATAGTCCTGAAGGTAATGAATAAACCACCCTGCTTTGAAGTCTTCCAGATCTGATATTTTTTTCTCATTCTAATCACTTCTTTGATGAGCAAAGGCACCCAACTCTCTTCCACAGCCCAGTGTAGGGCTCCTTGAAGAACAGCCTTATTTATCCCTATTCTTCCCCTTCTTCAGGTGCTAGTTGGCATTTCCCTTTGCAGGAGCCTCTCCTCTGACCTGAGCTAGCTAAGTTGGCCCTTCTCCCATTCCTCAGTTCTGGTAGTTTAGCCTAGGTTTGGCCTCCTAGGAAGATGGGATGTCTGGCCAGTAGCATCTCCTGGCTTTGGTAGGTACTTAAAAATTGCTGCTACTTTGATCAGTTACATTCGTCCTTCAATATCTCAAATGTGTATGACACAAAAGCAAACAATTTAAAACTCAGTGTCTCTTGGCACAGGATGATTTCTGGGACAAGTTAAATGATAAATTTTCTCTTTTAAGTGGATCCGAAAAGAATGAGATTCTGCAGAGTAAATAAAAACCAAAAGGCACTGAGTTTTAAAAGTTAAATTTAATGACCTCTAAACTCAAACCTGCACTAAAAATAAGTGGTTTTGCTCATGCAGAGAATTGTGTGACAGCTTTTCTGAGGAAGATAAAGTGGTTTCTTTTTTTATTCAAAATGTGCTTCTCATTGAAACCCTTAAAATTTAATTTCCTGGTGGGAAAAGAAGAAATTACATTAATAAGCAAAAAAGACTCATCATTTACTAAATTTGTGAATTTAGCAGGAATAATCCCAAAACCTAACGTTCTTGGATAATACGTGGCTTTTTACCCTGTGGCTGTTTTGTTATGTTTTGGTCTGTTTTTCTCTCTTAAGAGACTGCTTTACATTTTCCTATCATTTCTTTTTCTTACTTTGCTTCATAAATTATGCCCACAATCTATAAATGACCCAATATAAAATTGAATTCTTGCTGAATGCAATTGCCAGAAGGAAAAATATATCCCTGCCTTAAAATGTAATGAACGCCTCTCCAATGAGAATGCTGCATTAGAAACTCTCAGATATCGATTTTGACATGTAATTGTTTGAGCCCGTTGTTGGAACTCATAAATTGTTACCGGCAATAACTAACTGAAAGTGTTTGCATGCTCTACTTGGCTTTGGATACTATTTTATCACCTAGATGAGAGTTCTCCAAAATTTTCAGGCTCTATGAAGCGTTTAGATGAGAGTTGTCCTGGCTATGGATTCCTCTCCCTCAGCGTAGTCTCTGGAAACTGCCTGACAACGGCACGAGGCATCACAGAGCCTGGATTCCCTTTTGGAAAAACAAAGACAGACAGCTGGAAAGCGTGTGAAATCCTGAAGCACGTTACATTGGCTAGATGACACAAAGTTAAATGTATGCTGGAAAAGAGCCCTACACCACAGAGATGTGACGAAAGCCTCCGAATCTGAAGTAATTGCAATAAAACAAAGTTGGAAAGACTCATTCCAGTAACATCACTTATTCAATACAGTACATCCAAAATATCATTGTTTTGTAAAAAACAGACACAAGTGAATTCATTTGAAAGTGGAATTGGAGTTTCCTGGGGGAAGAGAAGCTCTGTGTCTTAGAGCACAGGGTCAAAAGTGCTTCAGCTGAACCAGGCAGCAATTATATAACAAACAATTGTTTGAGCGTGGTGGCTGGGGAACCATCATCCTGATCAGAAGGACTAGTCACCACAGACCTTTTCCAGAAGAAAGAATTCGTCACCATTTATGCATAATCAAGGCTTTTCAGCACTACCAGTTTTCTTTAACACTTACCTTATCTTCCTTTTTTATTTATACACACACATACACACAAAATATTTTTTGGCGTGTCATTGTAGGTTTTAGCGACATGAGTGTATTCCACATAGCATATTTTTAAAGCAAAACAGCGTGATTTCTGTTTAGCAAAATTTATTTAGAAAAGATTTGAAGGGAGAAAAAGAGAGGAAACAGGTGCTCAAAAGAGAACATGGCCTGAGAGAACAAGCTTGAAAAATGAGATGCACAGACAAATAAGTGTGTTGTGTTCGAGGAAGAAGACCTGCTCGAAGAGCAAGCCAGAATTTTGGGGGGATGTAGAGGTGTGGAGACATACCTTGTGATGCTCAGGAGTTACTTCTGGCTCTGCACACAAGGATCACACCTAATAGTGCTTGTGGGACCATATGAGAGTCCTGGAGGTTTCTGCACACCTAGAAATTAATCCAGGCTTCATGGCGAAACCTTGTACTGTTGAAGGTCCCTTTAACCTCATCCCTTGCACTGCTGAAGGCCCCTTCACAATCTCGTCCCTTGCACTGTTGATTTCTTTTCACAGTCTCATGGATTCTTTTGCAGCTGCTCCTTTGCTGAAAGATTGACCTTTATCTGGTTTGGACCTTGTAATTCTGTGTCTTGGTGGTGCTTCAGTTTCTCCTCTCCAAAGGGCTCAGGATTTGCATGCCAAAGGGATGTTGTCTTCATGCCTTTGGACTACATCAGGGCTAGGAAAGCTCTTCTTAAGTTTTATTATTTCCCTAATGTACATTACCCCATCCTCCCTACCATCTCCTGCTACATATTCCCCACCTTGGGATCTTCCCCCTTAAATCTATAAGGGTTACATCGGTGAGGGTCTGTCTTCTATAACTTCTACATGCTGACAAATGGATGCAGACCCTGCCATTGTAAGGGAGTGAAATCTCCTGTTAACTTAGTATTAATGGGGCCCAGACCATGATTTATCGGGTTTGAGAGTTATCTGTTTACACAGCCTGAGAATTGTGTTCAAGGGAGGACTTGAAGAGCAAGTCTACTGGATAGCAATTATCAAATCCCAAATAAATACTTGAATCCTTCTCATGTTGTATCTTTATTTTTAGTTTATCCATTTAAACATGTGATAATATGAAAAATTATAAATGAAGTCAAATATTATACTTGATTTCGAACACACTGTTGGCAATTCAGCTTGTCTTTTACACCTCTGTCTTCTATCTCTTCAGCCAATCTCACCTGGAATACTCAACAGTCACGTGGCTGGACAGCAGAGGCTGCCCTGGGGACAGAAGCTCTGCCATCCAGCAAAGGAGGCTGACAGGAACTGGGGCCATCAGAAGAGCCTCTGGGAGAAGGATGGCCTTTCCTTTACGGATGATCTAGGTCAGCGAGAGGGTGGAGAGGAACTGGCTGGGCTCTGACTGTGACTGGAACAAAGATGATGACAAGATCTGGACTTCTACCTGGAGGTAGAGACAGAATCCCGAGACGGTATTTGGACAGAAGGTAAAGCATTAAAAACTAAAATTGCACGTGATTATCGCTTAGGGGGTGAAATGGTTCAAATTTGTTTTATTCAGTATACTGGAACCAGTATAAAAGCAAGAGCTTTTATTGAATCATGTATAATATGACATCTTTAGAGTGATGCCAGTGTTGCAGTTATTACAGAATCCCACATTTCCTCCTCTCACAGTTTCCATGGCGTTGACACCCTGTGATGTCTATTTATCTGAAATTATGAACCTATACGGTTAAATATACCAATCCCTTAAGTTCATGCTTTACTTAAGCTTCACTTGTTTTCTTCTCAAGGCCTTTTCTGGTCCCAGTTCTTTCGAGGATGCAAAGAACTGTTGTGCAGCCCGAGGCTTTTCCTGACTAGGCAGATGCTTAGCCTCTCTTTGTTGGAGTGACCGTGACTGTTCAGAGTACTGGGCAACTATTGGGTACAATGTCACTCCATTGGCACTTCTCAGGTGTTTCCTTATGATTAGACTGGAAAGCCTTCATGGTTGGTCATAGGGGCACAATGCTATTCTCATCACATCTCTAGGACAGTACCATGAGCATGACATCATTTTCAGTGTTGGCTGTGGTCCCCTGACTCAACTATCTTTGTTAGATTTTGCCTCTGGAAATGAGCCTTCTTTCTCTCTGGGCTCTATTTATGAGCAGCCTTACAACGAAATCCAGTATTACCCTATTTTGTTGCTCAGCTTGGTCCTGCTTTGGTCAATGGAAGTGATGTCAGTTGGCTCCTCTCTCTTGAACACCCCACATCCCCATCATTGTGGGAGCTTTGAACACTTTCCTAATTTCTAGCACTATATGGTGGTCCAGATTTATGGTGTGTATTTACTTCCTTGTCCGAAAATTCTCCATTTCTTTAAAAAAACCCTTTGCTTTCTTTTATTAGCTATCACTCCTAGAAACTATAAAGTAAAAGTAAAGTAAAGGCCCTCCCGTTGATCATCGATTTGCTCGAGCGGGCCCAGTAACGTCTCCATTGGAGACTTTGTTGTTACTGTGTCTGGCATATCGAATACTCTCGGTAGCTTGCCGGGCTCTCCAAGAGGGGCGGAGGAATCGAACTCGGGTCAGCCATGTTGGCTGCGTGCAAGGCAGACGCCCTACCCGCTGTGCTATCGCTCCAGCCTAGAAACTATAGCTGGGTACAATAATGCCCATTGCTGGTGTGGGGGGTGTCCCTCAGCAGAAAGAGCAAGAACATCGATGTTTGTAAACTGACACTTGGATACAAGTTGTGATGTTTCTATGTGTATTCATCTGCAGCTATGCAAAGTTAGAGGCAGTTCATACTGACTCCTGCTTTGATCAATGAACACCTGTATTCGTAGCTTCTTCCTCTTTCTTACCCTTTTCCTCCCACTTTAACACGGAGGCATCTGGTCTCCCACCTCTTGCTTTTCGTTTAATTACTTCTTCAGTAACACCGTACAGAAACCATGGCTTTAGAACTTGCATCTTTGAAAGAAACCGTGATACACAGTAAGCCCGCAGTCATCACTAGCATTTTCTACCTTTTCTCCTAAAAAGTCCACTCATTTTCAGGTTGTCTGGAATAGTTCCTCTTCACTCCACTCAATTCTACCCGTAAGAGAGGCTGGCCATACAATTTACCATAGGGTTTGATTCTTTTGTCTTTCATCCAGATAGTCCCTGAATTCCTAAACGATTTCTTAAAATTTCATCCGTCTAGGTTAATTCTTTGAGTGATAAATTTGAGTTTTGGAAAATACATTCTGTCACTTGACCATAAGGATACCTTGCAGAGCGGCCTATTGTCCTAAGAAGTCTCATGTGCTGTTACTCATATTCAACACTGCCTCACACTGAATTCATGATGATCTCTTGTTATTTTTGTTTTGATTTTTATATTTTTAATTTTCATATTTTTACCTTTTCCCCATTTCACATAAATAAGACCATACAATAAATTGTCTTTCAAACTGACTTCTTTTACTTACCAATAAGTGTGTGTGGGGGGGTGTCCCCCCCCCCCCCCCGCCCCCGCTAACCACTCTCCGGCCCGCGGAGGTGGCCCTAGGGATTGATCCGCTGGTGCAAGGAGGGACCGAATGAACACAAGTAACCGAATGAACACAAGACACAAGAGACAGAATTCAGTTTAGAAACAGAGAGAAAAAGGGACAGACTTTATTGAGGGATACAGGCTGTTTATATAGGGTCGGGGCAGCCCAGTCAGAGCAGAAGCAATACAACCATACATGGTAAGGTCAGCAACAAGAGCTTTACCTAGCATTCAAGGTAAACATTTGTATATCAAAGGGTCCTGAGCTTTATTTAGCATTCAAGGTAAACATTTGTACATCAAAGGGTCTTATGGCAGTAGCTGCATCCTGAGCTTTACATTTGTATATCAAAGGGTCTTATGGCAGTAGGTGCATCCTGGAGGTCACTATAGATAAGGCCAGATTAGATAACTGTCAGCCTGATGTATGTGGCTATAGATCAGGCATCCGCTGAGATCAGGAAATCCTGGGAGACTGTCACCAATGTCTGTCCCAAGCAGTTCCTAACATGGGAAACACGGCCAGGGTCTATGAGAGGGCTCTTGGCTTCCCACAAAAAAGCATTTAAGATATATCCATGTTTTAACATAATTTGAAAGTGCATTTCTGTTTATTGGTGAATACTAAACTCTTTTAGTATTAGGGCTGGAGCAATAGCACAGCGGGTAGGGCGTCTGCCTTGCACGCAGCCAACATGGCCGACCCGAGTTCGATTCCTCTGCCCCTCTCGGAGAGTCTGGCAAGCTACCGAGAGTATTCGATATGCCAGACACAGTAACAACAAAGTCTCCAATGGAGATGTTACTGGGCCCGCTCGAGCAAATCGATGATCAACGGGAGGGCCTTTACTAAACTCTTTGCTCATCCATTGACCTAGTGAAGGTTCTTCACTGTGTCCAGTTTTGGATGATTTAGGAATAACACTGATAGAAAAATTCATATGCAGAATTATGTGGGTCTAAGTTTTTAAGTCAACCAACTACTGGATTGTATGGTAACACTGCATTTAATCTTGTTTGAAACTTTCTCTTGTAAAGTGAGAAATTCTCTTTCAAAGTGACTATTATTGGTATGCTTTGGATTTTAGTCATTCTAATATGCACATAGTGATCTCTCATTGTTTTCTTTTTCATTTTGCTGGTGAGAAATGGTATTGAACATGTTTTCTTATGCATATTTGTTATTTGTTTATCTACTTTGGTGATATGTCTGTTCAGATCTTTCCTTCCTTTATAATTGGATTTTTCATTTCCCTATTTTTAGACATACAGTTTACAAAAATGTTTTTCTTGTTTGTGGCTTGTCTTTTCATTGTCTTATCAGTGTCTTTAGTACAGCAGAAGTTTTTAATTTTAATTCAACCCAGCTTCTTCCTTTTTGTTTCATAAAGTAAGCTTTGGTTTTTTTTTAACGAATTACTCAAAAGACATCAAAGTATGTAGAATTTTGTTGCATATTTTCTTCTAGAATTTGCATACTTTTGCACATAACATATTCATGCTATGTGCTATCTTTTTTCACTGCAGGTAAAATAGTTTTACTGTTAAATGATTCAAATC
Organism: Sorex fumeus; assembly: GCF_029834395.1. Classification (NCBI taxonomy): domain Eukaryota; kingdom Metazoa; phylum Chordata; class Mammalia; order Eulipotyphla; family Soricidae; genus Sorex; species Sorex fumeus. The sequence continues at coordinate 7,013,096 of NW_026606321.1, read as the reverse complement.
ATTAGTGCTCTCTCTCTCTCTCTTTCTCTCTCTCTAATTTTTTTTTTTTAGAGAATGGATTCATGTCCAAGCATAAGCCAATCTCCATTCATTATAAACAAAAGAGTAAGTAAAACATGACTTGCCACTAGACCACTTTTTTTTTTGGCTTTTTGGGTCACACCTGGTGATGCTCAGGGGTTATTCCTGGCTCTGCACTCAGGAATTACTCCTGGTGGTGCTTGGGGAACTATATGGGATGCCAGGGTTTGAACCCGGGTCAACCATGTGAAGGCAAATGCCCCATCCACTTTATTATTGTTCCGACCTGGCAGAACAACACTTTAACTGTCTCAGGCAACTACTCACTTCTTAAAGTTTCCCTTGATAATTATGAAAAGTGACAACTAAGATACTTTTAGCTTAAAGTTCATGCTTCAAATGAGGAGTAGGGGGAGTCTTATTGATTATGAGGATTTTCAAATTTTTTTTTTGGGAGCTCACAGAGTGTTCTGTATATGAATACTACTATCTTAAGTTAGTTTTTGTGAAAGGTACAAGATAGATTGGGGGTGGGCCTATGTACAGTTAATTATTATAGCACCATTTACTGACAATCATTCTTTCTCAATTGATTTGTTCTTGTACTTCTTTCAGAAACTACTGGATTTTTAAAATTTTTTTTTTGTATGTGAATCTGTATCTCATCTCTATTCTGTTCTATTTACATGCTTGATTTTTTTAATAGTACTTTATCTTTAGTTACTGTAACTTTGAGTAAATTGTACTTGCGATTTCTTCAAAGTAGTGTTTTAAAAATTAGGCCTGAACATAGCCTGACTGGAGTTTCTCCTGCTAGCTCCTTCCCAAAGCCATTCCATCACCTATTTTCCCTGGAGAACCTTTTTGGCAGGCGAGATGGAAAGTGACTAATCAAATTAGTTGCTCCACTCTTCCACTTCTCAGATCACTACCATCCACTGCTCAGGCCATGGGGAATAGTTGACCAGAGGATGGAGTCATTTAGGGAAAAATGAGGTCTGATCTTTTAACTTCATATGTTCCAAACCAATAGAGAAATGCTGGCAAAAATAAATGAAGTCAATATTATCACATAGAAGATTCACCCCAAAATAGGCAAGGGGGAGTTGTTTTTGTTTTTGACTTCCAGAAAAATTTATAAAAAATTTGCTTCCTGCTCCATAAAGGTATTTCACCAGCATCTACTCAGAAGAGAACAGATATTACATTCAATGCTTCTTATTCCCAGAGCAAAGATATCTGTTATTTCTGATTTCTCTGAAATCAACATTACTTCCTTTTCTTTTAGGTAGGAAGCTACATTTATACCTTTCCTGGGTTCTCACATTGATCTCATAGGATGAACCCTTACTTAACACCAGTTTCTTGAATTTAACAACCTTATCCACACATTATAGGAATCATCCTATATTGTAATTTTAATGTTTAGAATTTAGACTGGGGAAGAAGAGGCTAAAGTGTAGAAAATTTTAAAGAAAGGGAAAAATCATTTAAAATATTTGTCAGCACCAAGATTCCATATTCTAATGTTTTGGCATTTTAGTTTCTTTTTTTTAATTAACAGTTTTTGAAATAATCTATAATAATTGCAGAACCACCACTTTCTATAGCAATACCTTTTCTAGCTTTGGAAACATAAATTGGTTAAATTTATTTGCTCTTTAATCTAAGCAGGACGTCCAGAATAGCATTTTTCTAAGATATTTCACATTGCAAGTATCTGACATTTATTTGTGTACATGACTCATACACATATATTTATGTGCAATAAATGTTGTTTGTGATTTATGGAATTTTAATTATTAGAAAATTCTGTATTACAAAGTAGGAATTTTCCATCACCCACACTTTGCCTGTGAGACAGGGATGGAAGAAGTCATTTGCTTTGTTGATTATCTGTGATTTATTTAATTTTTTTTATTATTGGGTCTGTATATTTTAGCTTTTATTATTATAAATCATCTGCAAGAAAAATACTCTCCCATTTTTAGTACATACTTATCTGAAATGTATTGAGTATCCTGTTTTGAGTAGGCAATTATGGCTTACAATTGTTGCTCTATTAGGACTTATTTATTTTTAACATCTTTATCTTTCAACTATCAGGCTTTAGAGCATAATCTTGAAGTGGCACATTGATTTTGGTTACACATACACTCCATTTCAGTAAATCATCTAAAAGATTCTTCAAAATTGCTATATCACCTTACACACCCACTCTAACATTCTGATTCCATAGTGCTTTGCAAGAATCTGGGATCTGATTTAATAAAGTTTTAGCACAAAGGGAGTAATAAGTGATATTTCTTGATTAAATAAGCTGTTAGTTATGAATCATTCTTATGCTTATATTTGAAAGTTTTGGATATCTAGATTAGGGTCCAGCAGACCACAAATTGTGAATCAAATCAGCCCATCTCTTTGTTTTGCATATAAAGTTTTGTTTGGGTGGGGAAGATAACACTGCACTTCAGTGGTTCAGAATGTTCAAATATGTCAGAGGCTGGTCTCCAGGGTCCCTTAAACATGGTGGGAAACTCCCTGGAAAACAAAGCACAATTTTATTGGAGCAAATCCATGCCCACCATTTATGTATTGCTGACAACTGTTTTTCTACCTCCACTGCAGAGTTACATATTACAACAGAGACAATATGGCTTCAAGTGGAAATTTTTATTAAGAAAAAGTTGGCTTACAACAGTTCCAAATTTTTTTTTAATTTGTAGGGTAAATAAGTTAAAAACATATATTTTTGCCTGGCTGCTTTTATCTTCTTCATTTTGTCCTCTTCAACAATAATATAGCTAAATTGATTGTTTTACATTTTAGAGACACTTCCTCTTTGCTATTATGGCAATTAGAATAATAAGGACAAATCATAAGAATTAAGGAGGGGAGTTTGTAAGTCTGTAGCTACACCTCATTGTGATACATAAAAAAAAGAATTAAGAAGGGGTGTTGTGGGGAAAGTTGTTAATAGGTGCATGTTCTAATCAATTGATCACTTTTTAAAAAATAAAAGCAAAAATGTTTGCATAGTCACTAATATTTCCAATGAAAGAATCTTTCATCCTTGTCTGTTTCCATCATACACACCCTACCTCCTAGTGGTTGTTGCTGGGCTGCTTCACAAAGCTTGTCTTATCCAACAGCGTGTGGTTGGAAGTGATGTGCATTGAATCAAGAAGGAAAATTTATATACAGAGGAATACTATATAGGCTGAAGAAAAGATAGCATCAAGCTATTTGCCACTAGGTGGTTGTAAATAGAGGGTGTCATGTGGAGTGAAGTCAGTCAGAAGGAGAGGGATAGATATGGAATGATATCCCTCCTATGTGAGATAAAAAGATACATAGTAAGGGAGTGAAAAATGAACGAAGGCAACAGAAATGGAAAGTTAGTCCATAGAACCAAATTTATGGGGTGACGGGGGGGGGGTTAATGTGAAGAGAATGGTTAGAAGGGTCCTTAGGACCTCAGTGAAGGGAAGCAGCCTCTCAGGGGCTGGGACTATGTATGCACAAGACTTTCATTAACAGTACTATAAATCATAGTGCCTCAGTAAAAAAAAAATGGAAAACATGGTTCCAGTTTTATTAAAGATGTGAACATGGTTAAAATATGTTTTCTCAAAAGAGAATGATTTTCAGAATCCCCTACCTGCCACCAGAGAAAATTAGGACCAGCCCCATGGTAATAGTATGATAGAATTTTGGTATTTATGTGGTAGCTTCTTTGGTTAGAACCTACCAGTAGTAGCTGGGTGACACCAGAGAAAGTGATGGATTTGAGCCTATCTACCTCTGGTAAAACTCACAGTTTTCTTGTGTTACCAAAGAGTAGAGTGCTCTTATTGGGGATGCTTTGCTATATTCTTTGGATGTCTGGGAATGTTATTACCCTCAATTTATGTGGAAAAAAGCCCCGACCAGCTTCAGAATAAAAAAATTAATCTAACAAATCATACCAAATAGGAAGAGTCTGCTTTTGGAGAGTAGTTTATTTGTCAAATGCCTTAACTCTTCACACCCTTTGTCCCTGAACCAGACAGTCACTCAGACACAGGTATATTTTACACTCTCTGAGCATTCACAGCACTTAGAATTCCCATGGATTTCTTTCAAAGTTCTTCTTTTCCACTAGAGGAAGAGAGACACCCCAGGTAAAATGCAATGCTCTATATATATGAACAGTAAGAAAAGGCTGCTAAAATCTCAGGGATGGGACGAATGAAGACATTACTGGTGCCTACTCAAGTAAATTGATGAACAACAGGGTGACAGTGATATATATTTGTGTATGTGTGTGTGTGGGGGGGCGGGGTATGGTTCATACCCAGCTGTGCTCAGGGCTTCCTTCTGGCTCTGTGATCAGGGATTACTCTTGTCAATGATCACTTGTGGCCATGCTCAGAGGACCATTTGTAGTACTAAAGATCTAATAAGAGTGTCCCCTGAATGCAGGCCAACTAACTGCCTTTTGTCCTTTATATGTCTCTGGCCCTCAACTTTACCCTTCACTCTGTTGGGTGATGAGCTGATCAGTCACACCTCCCAACTGTTACTGCTGGTCCTCACGCTCAGTGGGGACAATCCACCCTACAAACACAAATGTAGATGCATCAAAATATTTAATTTCTGCTTCTCCGTGATCTATTACCTTAATTACTATTAATGTCCTCAGAAAAATGCCAAGGGAACAATTCTAAGACAACTGCTGTTTAATAATGCAGCTTAAAACCCATAGTCCTTTAGTCAAATAGTTTCATGCTCTAGTGTAATTCTTCAAGAGCTCGAAGATCAGTCAAAATCACAACACATTCCAAAGTAGAAAGCATCTGGGTTTTTTCTCATCTGGATGGACTGTACAGATTTATTTATCCTGAACTCTGCACAAGTCCCATGCTCATGTTTATTCAAATCAGAAAGACTTGAAAGATTGGGTGAGAGAGCAGAGAGCTAGACCTCGCTTACCCTGAAACCAGCTCATGCACAAATAGATCTTGGGGGCCTGTTTTCACATCAATTCATGAGTGACTGCATCTGGAATACCTCAGTGAGAGGTGAGAGTGAGACTTGCTCTTGAATCTCCCATAGTTCTAACAGCCAAGGTTGTACCTTCTCAGCACAGAAGGCTTCCATGCCTGCGTCCTTCGGCCTCCTGTGTGTGTCAGGTAATCTTTGTTACTCATTCACAAGGTGACTGGCTTCTCTTGGCAACGAGAGTTCTAGTGGATTTCCCCACTTGTGGCCCTCAGAATCCCTGGCTCCTTTCAGCAGTATTTGTGGTAGAGGGGACAGGAAGGCTGCGGTGCCAGGGGACTACAGAGTCTTCTTCTGTGGACAGTTCCAGGTACACAGCTCCATGCAGAAGCACCAGCACCAGAATAGTGCTCTGCATGCATGATTGTGTGTGTATATGTGTGTGTGTGTATGAGAGAGAGAGAGAGAGAGAGAGAGAGAGAGAAAGAGAGAGAGGACAACCATCTCTCCACTTCCTATTTCCTCCAGTTTCTAAGAAAGGTCTCCTTGTCTTCTCTCTTGCTTCTCTTCCAGGAAGCTACCTCTGAAGGGTTTCCACAAACACTTTCTCCGGGGGAAGCCTGCCCAGGTCTTGGCGATGTGTTTGGGTTTGGGAGACCATGACAATCAATTCACACTGTGGGGGCTTCTCTCAGGAAACTGATCAATAATCCCACCCTCACACACAGGATAGCTTGCAGAAACATGACAGAATGGGTGAAGAGGACTGGGAAAGGGCACATGGAACTCCATGAAATTTCCCAGAAAGAACGCCCCTGGCTCTGCAACACAAGATCCCACAGAAGCGGGCTACTGCAATTTCACTCACGGGGGCACTGCAGGAAATGCAACCCCCATAAGTAACCCCCAAAGGCCACACCATGCTTTGTACTCCATCCATAAACATGCTTCCTGTCAGGCACTTGGGCCAAACTCACACCCACTTTATTTCCCATTTAAAGCCAAATGATACTAAGAACAGCACTGCCGTGACCCTTTGCATCTTAGTAATGAAATGAGAATCTGCCCAGTTCATCAGGAAGAGCCAGGCTCTAAGGGCTCACGTTTCAGCCGGGTCAACATCCTTTATAAACCTACATTTTATTATGGATTTTATGTTCCTATTGACTATCACTTACCTTTTTTGGAATACTGTTTGATGCTAAATTTTACTTGAGGCAGGGGGTCTGCAATGCTATGTTTGATGGGGCTTCAAGCAGCAGACACCCTCTAACACTGTACCCTCTGCCAGGGTTCACCTCCCTCCACCATTGTCTGTGATCTACTTTTAACCACAGCATCAGTTAAATGCTGGAAATCACAGCATTCAGATGTGGTCAAACATAAACACTAGTGAACTTCTGCAAACAAATAGCTCAAAGATCTAAAAGCCACTAGCGGTTTTAGAACCATAAGAGACTTCAGCTCCTGAGCATTCTAGCTCATAGATGGTGCACCAAGCAGTTTATAGTGAACAGAGGACCATGGTTTAGGATTTTTTTAAAGAAAATTATTGAATCACCATGAGATAGTTAATAAGCTTTTATGTTTGGGTTACAATCACACAATGATCAAATACTCATCCCTTCACCAGTGCACATTCCCCACCACCAGTATCCCCGGTATACCCCCCCCCCCCCTTTCCCACCATCCCTCTGCCTTCATGGCAGACATGATTCCCTATAATTTCTCTCTACATTTGGGCATTATGGTTTGCAATACAGACACTGAGAGGTTATCATGTTTGGTCTTTTATCTACTTTCTGTACACATCTCCCATTCTGAACGATTCCTCCAGCCATCTTTTTCTTAGTGATTCCTTCTCTATTCCATCTGCCTTCTCCCCTTTGCTCATGAGGCAGGCTTCCAGATATGGAGCAATCTATCTGTCCCATGTATCTACTGTACTTAGGTGTCAGTCTCATGTTAGGTTGTTTTATAGTCCACAGATGAGTGCAGTCCTTCTATGTCTGTCCCTCTCTTTCTGACTCATTTCACTTAGCATGATACTCTTCATGTCTATCCATTTATAAGCAAAGTTCATGACTTCATCTCTCCTGACAGCTACATAGTATTCCATTGTGTAGACGTACCAAAGTTTCTTTAACAAGCCATCTGTTCTAGGGCACTTGGGTTGTTTTCAGATTTTGGCTATTGTGAACAGTGCTGCAATGAACACATAGGTACAGATGTAATTTCTACTGTGCTTTTTTGCATTCTCGGGATATATTCCCAGAAGTGGTATTGCGAGGTCATATAGAAGCTCAATTTCTAGTTTTTGAAGGACTGTCCATATTGTTTTCCAGAAAGGCTGGACTAGTGGGCATTCCCACCAACAGTGAAAAGGTGCATGACTTAGGATTTTGATGACATCTTTTCATCACTTGGATCATTCTCATGATGCAAGATTGATGTGCAAACCAGAGTGCCATTCATCTACAAAGAACTAAAAGTCCCTTTTAGAACTGTGGGCATTCGGGGAGCTGAGTCCTTCCTAACTTACCCCATGGGTCAGGGGATAGAGAAGAGAAAAAGGTCACAGCTCTGGAAGAAAAGGGCTGGAGTTGGCTCACTCTGGGGTCTCTACTGAGTAGGCACATGGATGGATACTCTCTCTCTCTCTCTGTCATCAGAGCCCATGTGTTTCCAACCCCCTCCTCCCAGAGGAGTGGGCGGGTACTACATTCCCACACTCCTGCACCTGAACCCGAAGTCAGTTGGTGTGCTGGGAGGGTCGGGACATCTTTGTGTGCATCCTGGGTGTAAACTCCTGCACCTTTACTTCCAGAACTACATTTGCTGAGTATCAAACATGCTGGGGTGATGATGGCTCCAAAGCAACTCCTCTGCTCACAAGTTCTGTCAGAATAATAAGAGAAGATGCAGCCAGGATGGGCTGAGACTCACCCAGGCTTGCCCACTGTCACCAGGGCAGGAAGTCCATGGACATGGCACTAGGGGAAGATGCGAACCCTAGCCCAGCTCCTGCTACTCATCCTGCTTCCAGAGCCATTTCCTGGAAACCCAAAGTGCGCTGAGCTGTTCTGGTGGGGTCCTACACCGCACACCAACAAAGCTGAACTTGTGGGTGGCTGATTCATTCTATTACCCTCTCCAACCATCCTGGGTGACAGGAACCTGGGAAAATAGACCACCTTTTCATTCTCCCCTGGACCACCTTAAGGCAGATGGAGAGAAGACAGTCCTTGACCCACAATGCAGAAGCGACCTCAGTTTACCAGAAGCCACATCTGCCCCTCACCCCCAAACAATAACCATTTTTCATAAATTGCAATGCAAGGATCAACCTCATGCTTCCAAAACAAATACTATTTGCAGTCTTAGAAATTCTTAAAAAAAAAAACCTTTCTTTTCACTTTTCTAAAAAAAGAATGCATCAAGAAATGAAGTAAGTTGATCATACTGTGATCAATAAAATGATTTTGATTAAAAAACAAAAGTTCTACTGGCTAACCCAGCCCCTTCACTCTAAGCCATGTGTCCTTACCTGTCATCTGGTACCAACACTCCCTCCCTTCACAGCTGACACCGGAGTCCAACCCGGCCACCTGACCATACCAGAGGGGAGGGTCTTTGGAGACCCAAGGCTCTCCATGTGGGGTTCATCCCACTGGAGAGATGATAAATCGGGGGCTCCCACTGTCCCCTTGGGACTCACTGCCCGGGGCCAGCTGCAGCATGTCTGGGTGGGAGAGTCCCCAGAGACCCATCTCCAAAGGAAGGCGTCCCGGGCATCAGAAAACAGCCGGATGCTTCCCCGCGGCCTCTCCAGCTCCTTCTCTGTGCCCTGAGGAACACGCTCATTTCTCAGCTGAACTCTCCTGCGAGCGGTTGTCAAGGATTAAGATCTGCTAAATTTGTGTACTTCTGCTTTTTTCTCAGAGCTCGAATTAGAAGCATATGCTCTCCGCCTTCACGCGCCCGTGGTTCATTCAGCATGAGCTGTTCTCCTGATTTTGTTCAGAGAAGATCAGTCACAATAGTTATCGTTTCCAACTTGACCTGCAGAGAAACGCAGCGCACACGACTCGTTTCATCACTTGTGTTTCTCCCGCAACTGGCAAAAGTGCTCTGATAACTGCAGTGCGTCTGTGCGTCTCTGCTCAGGAACGCTGCCTGCAGGGAGGGTGGGTGCAGGCTGTGCTCCGCTGCAGGAACCCAGGGGCAGACTCTTGAGTCCCAGCACTCATGTTTGAAGAAGGAACTGAGAGCGAGACACCCCACTTCCTAGCTCTGGCTGCTGACTTGGGGTGGGGGTCAAGGACACCGTGGGGCTTTATCATAGTGTAACGACACTCCCAGCAGGGCCAGAGGTGGTAGGAGCTGACCTTGGCAGTGAGTGTTGCGTGGAACCAGGTGCCTTTCTGCAGGGGAGGGACGTGAGCCATGAAGGTTATCAGAGCCCAGGTATGATGGAGGCAGATGGTCACATCCTGGTCCAATGAATGCTGCTAATTGAGGTGTTCCAAAATGAACACTGGAACTCAACTAAGAGGAAAGAAAAACACTTGCTACCACTATATTTTAGAAACTGAGAACAGACATGAAATTCATCACCCTCCCTGCATATGCTTGTTGATAAATACATACACATGAATAAATAGGCATTGATTATCTATATACCACTAATAGTATAGAGATGCACATTATTTGTCTTCTTGTAATTTTTTTTTTTAGTTTTCACTAAATCATTTAAATAACTTTCTTTCATCCAGAAACTTTTTGGCTTAGTATTGTTGCAGTTAATGTAATACCTCATATCCATTGTGTATAGATATATCTAACATATATCTATAATTCTTTATCAAAATATGAATATATCTGTACATATAGATCTAAAATGATAGGCCTGAAGTGACAGCACAGCAGTAAAGCATTTGCCTTGCCTGCAGCCAGCCCGGCCGAGCTGAGTTTGATTCCTCCGCCCCTCTCGGAGAGACCAGCAAGCTACCGAGAATATCTTGCCTGCACGGCAAGCCTGGCAAGCTACCCGTGATGTATTCAATATACCAAACACAGTAACAAGTCTCAAAATGGAGACGTTACTGGGCCTGCTCGAGCAAATCAATGAACAACGGAGGATGGTGTTTAGTTAGTATAGCTCTAAAACAAATATCTATATGAATAATATAGATATTAATGTGTATCTGTGTGTGGACAAAACTATAAATATAGGTATCTATAGTTATAGTTTTATAAATATAGGTATCTATATCTATATGGACTCCACGCCAGGTTGTTTTCACTCAGGGATCCTCAAAGGGGTATGGGTGAGAGCCCTCCCAGCCCCAACGGACCCAGCCTGGGCAGCCGATCTATACTACCCAATTGCCGCCACGCTCCAGGCCACTTTCCAGATGCTCAGGCTGAGCCTCACGCAAGAGTGAAGTCCCATGGAACCCAGGTAATGTGGAACTTTGTGACCTTGGACTCTGAACTCAAAAGGACCCAGGAGCAGAGGTTGTCTGCCTGCTTCCCTCAGTCTCTGGTGATCCAGGGGTCACACCCATAAGCTGTACACACAGCTTATCGGCACACATCATGGGACACTTCCTACCCATTGTACATAATTGATCAGGTGCTGACCCATGTTTGATGGAGTTCAGACAGTAGGCAACAGATCATAGAGAGAAATTAAATATATATATATATATATATATATATATATATATATATATATATATGTAGGGTGACATTGCTTTGTCCTTCTTCCACAAGAAGCTTAGGTTTATCTGGTTACACCCATCACAGTGCTCCTGAGGCACTTCCATTCCATTGTGTTTATCTGTAAACAGTCTTCCCTATGCTCTCCTCCCCACCCAGTTAATCAGCTTTCCCCCTAATCAGACTCTGTTAATTTGTAAGGTCAGATTCCCAGAAATCTATGATTTTATATGTATGAGTGAAATATTGCCTTTCTCTTCTCCTTATGCCTTATGAACAGTTTACTTTAAAGCAATGCCCTTTTTGTATAGATACTGGAAGACCGTTAACATTATACTTTGTAACTTAGGATTTGATTGGCTTTGAATATTATTCACTCCCGGGCATCTGCTTTCTCGACTTAAGCCTCAGTTGCCCTTAGTTCCTAACACCCCAAAAGCAGGGTCCCGACGAGGGACTGAATGGACCCAGGGCAAGCGGTGAGCTACCCTGGCATCGAAATGGGCCAGGCCAAAGTGCCACGATTCTTAACTATAAGTTAAGAGTTTGATCATAGAAAAATGCTGTCATGATCCAAAGGTAACGACGAGACTAGGATCCTGCTAGGGGTGGGAAAGACTATCTAGCCTGAGCACTGTAGTCTGAGATCAAGATGGCCCTAGGAGAGCAATTCTGTAAGTTTAAGATATTTCTTACTGTATCCATACAAAATGATTTATATTATGTATGCTTATATGCTTGTCGGACAAGGAGAGGAGAGACACACCCATAGGATCCCGCTCTAGGGTGGGTCTTCCTGCTGAGAAAGGATCTGTCCTAGGAGTGGCTTTCCCTGAGGCTAAGATTTCTATCCCTATTGATTGTGACCGCACCTATGTGTAATTGTTCCCCCAATTCCCTATGGAGAGAGATATAATGAGACCGTAGAATGGGAAAGGGGAGCAGAGGCAGAGAAGGAAGACCGGTGTAGATGGAGAGAGGATCAGAATAAACTGCAACTAATACCAACCAGCCTGCCCTCGTTTCCTTCCTCCGCCTGACCATCGCCATCGACTTCCCCGGGTGGGAGAAGGGTGAGACTATCGAACGCGGGCGGCAGGAGAGATAGAGCCACCGCCACTGTATGCCGTGCCCCCTTTGTGTGAGTTTACACACACACACACACATATATATATATATATATATATATATATATATATATATATATATCACAGCTGTCGGGTGTTTGCCTTGCATGTAGCCAGCCCGGCCAAGTCGGGTTAGATTCCTCCGCCCCTCTTGGAGAGCCTGATAAGCTACCGAGAATATCTTGCCTGCACTGCAAAACCTGGCAAGCTACCCATCACATATTCAATGTGCCAAACACAGTAACAAGTCTCAAAATAGAGATGTTACTGGGCCCGCTTGAGCAAATTGATGAACAATGGAAGGACAGTATATATCTATATCTATATCTATATCTATATCTATATCTATATGTGCCTATATATATATATATAGGCATATAAGTAAAGTAAAGTAAAGGCCCTCCCGTTGATCATCGATTTGCTCGAGCGGGCCCAGTAACGTCTCCATTGGAGACTTTGTTGTTACTGTGTCTGGCATATCGAATACTCTCGGTAGCTTGCCGGGCTCTCCGAGAGGGACGGAGGAATCAAACTCGGGTCGGCCATGTTGGCTGTGTGCAAGGCAAACGCCCTACCGCTGTGCTATCGCTCCAGCCCATATATAGGCATATATATATATATATATATATATATATATATATGTGCCAGAGTGTCCAGAAAGCTACTGAGAGTAACCTGCCCACAGAGGCAGAGCCTGGCAAGCTACCTGTGTCATGTTCGATATGCCAAAACCAATAACTATAACTAACTATAAAAATAACTCATCCCCCTGACCCTGAAAGAGCCTCCAATCATTGGGAAAGACGAGTAAGGAGAGCCTGCTAAAATCTCAGGGCTGGGACGAATAGAGATGTTACTGGAGCCTGCTTGAGTAAATTGACAAACAACAGGATGACAGTGATACAGTGATCTATATTATATCTATATAGGTAGACTGATCTATATTTAACAACATAGTAGGGATGGTACTATAGATTGCAAAGTGGGGTTTAGAGAAAAGAATGTTCCTAAGAGAAGTAATGGAAGTCAATTTTTCTATTCCGGTGCAGCCAACTCACCAAGCCGACTTGATGATTCTGACCATTTATGGCCATGTCAGTCTTCTGTGACCCCTGGTGTTGCATTTGGCTGGAACTTGCAAATCTACTTATATTTAGATCTATATCTATATATCTGCTTTTCTTTTGATTTATTTGGGTCATATTTATTTTAACTATTGAGGACAGTCTAGACTGGTCTTACTTTCTCATACAACCCACACGTTTTGATGTAAATGTGCAGACTCTTCACATTGAATGAAAATCACCCATCTGCTTCAGTTTGTGTCTACCGCCTTGGAACTTGCTTTCTTTTTGTTCCATTCGGCTTCTAGCTCCCTTTCTCTTGACTTTGTGATGTTGTTTTAATGGGCAATGAGTAGAGTACAGACACCCTTCCTGGTATATTACACATGAAACAACTCTGAACAGCATACTTCATTTCTCTCCTTTCAGTCTTTCTTTATGTATGGTTACATTTTTTTTTATTTATTTATTGAATCACTGTGGGAAAGGTTACAAAGCTTTCAGGTTTATGTCTCAGTCATGCAAATATCAAACACATTTCCCTTTACCAATACTTATTTTTTACCATGAAGAACCCCAATAAAACCCCTCCCCCCACCCCTCCCCGTCCCTGTGAGGCAGATGAATTCTAGTTAACACTCTATCTGCTTTGATTAGATTCATTGTTTCAATAAAAGATTCACCACTATTATTTAGAGTTTACCCCCCCCCCCAAATCAGACATGCTGAAAAAGCATTGTGAAGTGATTTGCTTTCTACGGCTGGGTTCAAGAATTAAATGTTGGTTTTGGATTTCTGCTCTTTTACCTATTGACCCTGGAAGTATTTCTACTGAAAGTCAGATAGTTAAGAAATTGGTTTCTGTGTTCTGGAGTCCTGGCCGTGCTGGAGAGCCGCTCGTGGGGGGCAACCGGTGGCCTCGGTAGGGCGTGAAGGGCGGAGCGAAACGCCCCCCTTCCCATGAGGTTTTAGTCGCCCCCACACCCCCGGCTCATACCAGCTGTCCACAAGGCTCCCATGTGGCCGCCATCTTTCTTTCCAGAGAGGAGAGGGCGAATGGGGCAACACCCTTTCCCCTCCGGCAGACTTGATGGCCTGGATCAATGCATAGTCCGTTCACTTTTCTGCTCCAAGCTGCTGGGTTCTGCATTAAGCCCTTGTGCTTCTGGGGCTGTGGCCGTGCTGGGGAGCCGCTCGTGGGGGGCAACTGGTGACCTCGGTAGGGCGTGAAGGACGGACCAGAACGCCCCTCTTCCCATGAGGTTTTAGTCGCCCCCACACCCCCGGCTCATACCTGCTGTCCACAAGGCTCCCATGCGGCCGCCATCCTTCTTTCCAGAGAAGAGAGGGCGAATGGGGCAACACCCTTTCCCCTCTGGGCAGAAATGATGGCCTGGGTTAACTCATCGTCCGTTCACTTTTCTGCTCTAAGCTGCTGGTTTCTGCATTAAAGGTAAAGGTAAAGGTAAAGGCCCTCCCGTTGATCGTCGATTTGCTCGAGCGGGCCCAGTAACGTCTCCATTGGAGACTTTGTTGTTACTGTGTCTGGCATATCGAATACTCTCGGTAGCTTGCCAGGCTCTCCGAGAGGGGCGGAGGAATCGAACTTGGGTCGGCCATGTTGGCCGCTTGTAAGGCGAACGCCCTACCCGCTGTGCTATCGCTTCTGCATTAAGTCCTTGTGTTTCTGGGGCTGTGGCCATGCTCCAAACTTAACTCTGATTTTCAGGGAGAAAGATTGGGTGGTTTACTTCTCATTGATCACTTTGTATATAGAGAGATGTCGCGCGGCCGCATAAGCGGCCGCGCGGTTTTGAGAAAAAGTCCTCGTTCCCGCATACTCGAGCTGTGTTTGTAGAGGCTTCTGGTCACCAGGGTTCCATCTGGGGGAGGCGGGATGCGGCGCCTACTCCATTTGGAACTTGCTGGTGCTCTCGGCTCTTTTTGGAACCTGTTTTTTCTTTTTTCTTTTCCTCCGGGGTCCCGCACCCTCCATGTGGTCCTTAGGCTGAATGCTTCAAAGATGGCGCTGGGGGGCGGGCTGTGGGCGTGACTTCCGGAATCAGAGGTTACCTGGGAGGTGTAGTCCGGCAGATTTGAGAAAAAGTCCTCGTTCCCGCATACTCGAGCTGTGTTTGTAGAGGCTTCTGGTCACCAGGGTTCCATCTGGGGGAGGCGGGATGCGGCGCCTACTCCATCTGGAACTTGCCGGTGCTCTCGGCTCTTTTTGGAACCTGTTTTTTCTTTTTTCTTTTCCTCCGGGGTCCCGCACCCTCCATGTGGTCCTTAGGCTGAACGCTTCAAAGTATGGTTACATTTTTAATCTTATCTGCATTATAAGCCACATACTATATTTTTCACTTAGTTCCTTTTGGTTTAACATTTTGTTGCCTTGTCATTTGAAGAGATGCAAGGACCAAAGACTAGCTCTAATGGCAGTGTACATGCCTCATCGTGCAAAGTTTTGAGTTCAATCCCACCACCACGTGGTCTCTTGAGCACTGAAAGAGTGATCTCGCAAACATGTCAGGTGACACAGTACACAGATTTGCTAAGCACAGGACCAAGATCAAGGCTGCCCTGATTGTGGTGTGGAGCAAAACGGGGGACAGGAACCAGAACCATCTTCCCAGTGAAACCAGACTTTGCTTTGCTCTCCAGGAACTGCATGTTCCAGCCTTGCCAAGGCCAGGGCTAAAGTCACAGGACCGGTTTCACCCCTGTTATTTGCAAAGGATGTGTTACCTCTGGACGGGAACTTTGCAAGAAGGAGAGTCTTCTCAACCCTCCAGAGGAGCGTTTCAAGATGGAATCTCAGGTCTCTGGGTCAACTAATGAGAGATGAGAAACACATCTATTGGATTATATATGACAATCAATCTGCCAATATTTGTCCAATTGAGTATTTCTAATTATATTATTTGTGTTTCATGAACAATACGAATACACCTTTATTTCTATGAAATAAATATTTCAATGAGTTTGGTTACCAAGCTCATTGAGGTTTCTCCGGAGTTCAAGATGCTGCTCTGTTTAACGTTCATTGATTTAAAGAAGGCCTTTGATTCTGTTGAGACAGAAGTGGTCATTGAAGCCCTAGCCAATCAGGGCATTCAAGCCCAATACATCAAGATCCTCCGTGAGCTGTATTGCGGATTCACTACCAGGATCTCACCATTCCACAAAGAAGTGATCGTTGATGTCAAGAGAGGGGTTCGGCAGGGTGATACCATTTCACCGAAACTCTTCAGTGCCACCCTCGAGAACATCATGCCACGACTGGAATGGGGAGGAATGGGAGTGAAGATAGATGGTCGGCAACTACACCACATCCGCTTTGCTGATGACATTGTTTTAATAACACCAAACATCAGCCAAGCGGCACAAATGCTGGCCGACTTTGACTGTGAGTGTGGAAAGGTAGGACTACAGCTAAATGTTACGAAGACAATGTTTATGAGAAACAGCCTCGTTCCTGATGCCCCATTCGCTCTCAACAGAACGACCATCTCCAACTGCAACAGCTATATGTACCTAGGTCGAGAAGTCAACATGACAAATGACCTGGCACCCGAGCTGCGTAGGAGGAAGAGAGCGGCTTGGAACGTCTTCAAGAATGTCAAAGAAATAGCTAAGAGGACGAAGAACCTCTGGCTCCGGGCACATCTCTTTGATTCCACTGTTCTTCCTGCATTAACATATGCCTCAGAGACCTGGGCCCTACGCAAACAGGATGAGAACGCTATTCGGGTCTCCCAAAGAGGAATTGAAAGAGCTATGCTTGGAATATCACGTTTCACTCAAATGAGAGAAAGAATCTGGAGTTCCGACATCCATCAGCGATCAAGAATCAGGGAAGCCATCTCATTTGCCAGGGTGTCAAAAATCAGATGGACTGGTCACATAATGAGATTTAAAGAAGACTGCTGGACTAGAGCTGTTACTGACTGGATTCCACGGGATGTCAAAAGACTGCGTGGCCGCCCACCTACCAGATGGTCAGACTTCTTCGTCAAGATCATGAACGATCGGTTTGAGGCTCTTCATGTTCCCAGAGCGAACAGATGCCACTGGGCTACACTAGCACGTGACAGGGACAAATGGAGACGTTACTGGCGCCCGCTCGAGCAAATAGACAACTAACGGGAAGTTAAGTGATTAAGTGATAAGTGAAATATTTCAATAAAAATTTGTTTTTCTTTAGCTGACAAATGTTAAAACAGTTGATTTTGTTTTAGAATCACATGGGGCAGCACTCCTTGAAAGAGATTGCATCTCAATAAACTATAAAGCAAAAAATTTAATCCTCTAGGTCAGAAATCAGGAATTAATTTTTTTTCTGTGAATCGGAAGAAAATAAATAATTTCTACCCTGGTAGTTTTGTGTTAGGTTTTCTAAGTAAAGATGAAATGTGTACTCCAATAAATTAAGTTGAATTGAAATAAAACATAGATTGAGTTATACTGACAAAATTTCAGTGATAATTTGAGAACAGATCAGAGTTTTATGATATAAAACTGTCATTGTTCTCTTCTTTTTCTTTCAGAATTTTATTTTGAAGGGAAAAATTATTTTGAGGGGGAAAAAAAGGACCATGAAATACAAAGTTATTTATAGTTGGGTGTCTGACATCAATGTTCCACCACCAATCCCACCACCAGTGTCAGCTTGCCTCTACCAGTGTTTCCAGATTCCCTCTCCGACTGACTCACCCCAGCCCTAGCTTGCCATCTTGACAGGCACCTTTTAAATTCAGTTGTTAAAATTTGGGTCTCATGATTTCTGTATTATTGACTCTGCTTATTTAACTCTCTCATCACTTAACAGCATTGGTATACCTGGGTTTCCTTGTTTTTTTTATCCATGTTGTTTCTTCTTCTTCTTCTTCTTCTTCTTCTTCTTCTTCTTCTTCTTCTTCTTCTTCTTCTTCTTCTTCTTCTTCTTCTTCTTCTTCTTCTTCTTCTTCTTCTTCTCTCTCTCTCTCTTTCCTTTCTTTACCATTCGCTCTATTTTTTAACTTCTCCTCTCTTTACTCTGAGGCCAAAGATGATCTAGTCATCCCCCCTGTCCACCAAACTCTCATGATTCTCTTTCTAACAGCATTATTATAGAATGTCTTTCACCTTACAATTGGTAACATTTAAATATTAATGTATAGCTTAGGTAAAATAATGTTTGCTTTTGAATTTTATTAATTACTGGGAAATGGCAAAGTATTTATAAATTAGCCTTCTATCAGAATTGAAATACACAAATCTTAGTTGATTTTTTTTTTCTAATATGATTCTAGTGATCCCATCTAGGGATTTACTGTCATAGGATATGTTCACCTATTTTTTTGAAAAACTCATTCTGAGAACTAGTTGTATATCTAAACTTCTTGCCCATAAAACATCTATTTACAAAGATCATAGGTTAGGTGAGTCTGGGTCCCTAGAAAAGGTTGGGAGTTCAGTGGCAGGGTAACTTGATATCTTTGTCCTTGCTTTACGATTAAGGTCTCTGTTTGTGCAATGTGAACACGTTGGAGTGCTTTTGTGAGCAAAAACAACAGTGTTTGGTGTGCATATGCTGAATTTGGAATACAAAAATCCACCTGAAATTGCAATGAACACTCATGGCAACATCCTTTAGTTTGGTTAGCCATTGGAACCTAAAGTGCTCATGTGGATTTGTAATATTGTGATGGATTTTGAGTCAGTATAATTTAGAATGAACCCTTAGCAGATGTGCTTGCTGAACTAAGATGTGCATGATATTTCTCTATTTTAATCTGTGTATTCTGTCTCAAAATTTTCAGTCCTGGCTCTGACAGTAGCTGCTTTTGAATTGCTGCAGTTTCCCCTAAGGAGCTTACCTCCCTGTGGTAATACCTCCATTAAATTGGATCCAAATTTTCAGTTGAACAAATGAAATTGGATAGATGCACAGTGAAGAAAAAAATATTATTACAGCAAAGGTACCCAGTTTAATGAAATTCATAAAAGTTTTGCAACTTTATTGTTATTCATAATTTTTTATTTTCCCTGGGTAGGGGGGGAGGGATGTTCAGCTACAAGCAGCAGTGGTTGGGGCTTGCTCCTGGCTCTGTGCTTAAGAATCACTCCTGGTGGTGCTTATGAGACCATATAGGATGTGGGAATTGAACCTGGGATAGCTGCATGCAAGGACTGCTCCAGCCATTCAATATTATTAAGTCTAGCAGGATAGTTCAAAGCACGCAGTGCAGAGTTCTGTAAGAGTCAATAACTCTCTACATATAGTCTTCTAAGACATGTGGCTCCTCTTTTGCTTTGGAAATTTTCATTCTAAGCAGCACAGCTGATTATTATAGGGTTTCCTTTCTATTGAATGCACTATGCTGGATGGAATTTTTTTCACTCCAGTGGGATACCTGAAATTATTACCGGCATGTGAAAAACTTATTGTGTTCAAAATTATACTCAACAACCCCATCACCTTCTGGGGATGTTCTCATTATATACAAAAAGATTTTGGGGGGTAAACTACTACTTATAAAGAATTCCATTACCATGGTGCTAATCATGACTCTAATGAGTAGTGAGTTCTTAGGACAAGTCTGCAAATACAGCTTTGCCACTCTTCAAAACCCTCCTAGGGGGTGGATGGTGCTTCCAGTAGGTCAATCTATACCTGTGAGGTGAGTGCATCAGCAGTCTGATGGCACCGTCAGGCCTTCAGATACTCCAAAATTGCTGCTGTGCCTTTGGCCAGACCCCAAAAACTTGGGGCAAAGTTTACCAAGAAAGTAAACAGCCAAAAGTTAGGTATGTGGGAGACACACCCACAAACCACCTCCGGCTCAGCTAATTGGAGGCATGGCCTCTCTGGTTCTTGATTGAACTGCTTAACAGCCATGATCCCAGAGACTTAGAAATGAATCTTGGAACCCATAAGTTTTTGGCAGAAATTCGTCCTGTTCCTGCAGTAGGTTACTGGAACTAGGCCACTCCAGGTGGGAATAGGTTTTGTGCCTTGGCCTGCTCCCCTTGGCAGTCTGGTGACGGTCATCCTCGAGAGGTCACGGGACAGTCAGGTTTGGGCCTGCAGTGATGAGACATGCAGGGCCTCACCAGATGGGGGTGGAACCGGCCCTTTCCTCCCCATCACAGCAAGACCTCGAGTTGCCACCTACAAACGGCCCCTCTGGCTCCTGATCAAGCTGATTAATGGCTATGATCCCAAAGACTCAGAAACAAATCTCGAAACCCAGCGGCTTTTGGCAGAAATGCATCTGGACTGCATACATGGCCATGGTTCCAGATGCAAAAGGACTTAATCCAGAGCCCAGCAGCCTGCGGCAGAAAAGTGAATGGACCATGCATTCTATGGCGCTATGCCTCCCTGGGAGGGAAAGGGTGTTGTTCCCTTCCGCCTTTTCTCCCTCCAGCAGCAAAGTGGCTGCTACCTCAGAGCTTATAGGAAAGCCAGGTATGAGCAGGTGGTGACGGGGCAACTGCAGTCTCATGGGAAGGGGGGTGGTACTGGCTCGTCCTTTACACCCTACTGAGGTCCTGAGTTACCCCCCACGAGCGGTTCTCCAGCACAACCATAACACCAGATGCACAGAAACCAATCTCTAAATTATCTGGCTCTTTGCAGAAATTCAAAATTGCGTGGCCACAATAGCGGCCGCACAACACTATATGATTCTCATGACCAGATATAGAAAACAAAGTATTTCACAATGCCTTTTCAGCAATTCTTATTTTTGCGGGGGGGGGGGGGGATTCTAAACAATAATGGTACATCTTTTGTCGAAATGATGAATGTAATCAATGTAGAGAAGAGTTAAGTAGAAATCAACTGCCTCACAGGCATTGGGTGGGGTGGAAGGGGGGTATATTGGGGTTCTTGGTGGTGAAACGTGAGTACTGGTGAAGGGAAAGGTGTATGACCAAGACTTAAACCTGAAAGCTTAGTAACTTTTCCCACAGTGATTCAATAAATAAATATAAGATGAAAAATAAATAAATAAAACTACGAAATAAAAAAGTAAGGTGGAGTTCATGTCCAATTCAATTAGCTAATCAGTGGCTGAATAAATGACAGTACTCCTACATAAAAAAAAAACTCTTCTATTATGAAAATCCATACTAAAATATTTTTTAAATGACAATTCAATAACCCCTCATGTTGGTTAAATATTATGGACAAATAGCTATTTCTACAGCTAATATTTATTTATTTACTTATTTATTTTCTTATTGAATTACTGTGAGATAGACCCTTACAGAGCTGTCCATGATTGGGTTTCAGTCATACAGTGTTCCAACACTCATCCCTCCACCAGTGTACATTTCCCAGCACCAGTGTCCCCAGGTTCCCTCCTATCACCCTCCACTCCCCACTCCTGTCTGCCTCTATGGCAGTCATACAGCTAATATTTAAATATTCAAGACTGATAATGTGATTTGAATGCATCCATCTTTCTTCAGTTTGTTTTTGACCGTGCCTGGTGGTGCTGACTGGACCTCCCAGCTCCCTGGATGGTGGTTACTCCCAAAAGTGCTGTGGAGACTGTGTGATGTCGGGGTCAAGCCGAGGAGTCTCACCAGTAATGCATAGGCACCACTCCCCAGAGTTTCTCTCTGGCCCTGAATTTATTAATTTTAAGTGAAAAATAAGGGCTGAATTCCATTTTGATGATTTTATTTGTATGAGGAGACAAAGTTCACTACCACTATCACTATCATTCTGTTGTTCATCGATTTCCTCAAGCAGGTGCCAGTAACGTTTCCATTCGTCCCTGTCATGTGATAGTGTAGCCCGATGGCGTATTGGAGGTTCTTTCAGGGTCAGGGGAATGAGGACCATCATATAAAGCATGGCTGAGCTCAAATCCATCGACCAGCATTTTTCATCTCATCTCTTAAACCAAGTCGCTTTCTGGCTTTGTTTGTTAGCGAAGTTAACTGAGTTTGTTAATAACACTGCTTTCGTCAGGTTTCCAGATATAACTCATGCTTTTACCAGGTGTCCAGGTATAACTCATGCTTTTACCAGGTGTCCAGGCCTATCTCTTGCTTTTACCAGGTCCAGCTCTAGGTTCCAACCCCTTATTCATCTTTCCATCTGGTTTTGGCCCATCTTACACATTATTGGCAATTCTCTGGTTGCTTCCACTTCCCAGCCAGGAAGAGTATTTCCCTATCTCATCTCTGCTATGACCCCGTTACCCATGGCCACCTCTGGGCTTCTGGTGCACCTTCTCTAATCGGCATTGCCAGATGCCACAAACTTCTGTCTATGCCTCACACACCACTCTAATCCTATTGGTAGGAGCCTAGATGTTTGGAAAGTTGTCTAATTACAGGTGCAGTGGGTGGGCCAGGGGAGATTCTTGCTGCTGGCATGCTTCCCCATGGCAAAGTCTGAGAACAACCTTTGCCTCCTTGAGTTTGTCAAGAGCATCCTAGAGCAGATGTAGGGAAGGTCTGGCCTGCAGAGCTAGTAAGGCCTGTGAAATCACGATGGGACAGACCAGCATGGTTCTTGCTGGCTCTTCATGGCCCTTCTGTTAACATTGTGTGGCCTGTGAATGCTGTGAATGCCGTTACAAATATATAGATGACCCGTGAAGAGGAAAGTGCTCCCAGCCGCCTTGGAGAGATCTTCGTTCTTACCAGAGCCCTGGTTCTCCCTCCAGCCTTAGTGAATCAAGAGCCTCATGCAGCTGAGAGAGGCTAACTGCTTGCCTCAGGGGTGAAAGTTGGTGTACACAGTCTTCTTTCTACACACACAGCTTAAAACTTAGTTTTTTTCTGGGGCTGGAGCAATAGCACAGTGGGGAGGGCATTTGCCTTGCATGCGGCCATCCCGGGTTTGATCCCTGGCATCCCATATGGTCTCCTGAGTACCGCCAGGAGTAATTCCTGACTGCATGGTCCAGGAGTAACTCTTGAGCATCGCTGGGTGTAACCCAAAAAGCAAAAAAATAAATAAAACTTAGTTTTTGCAATGTCTGTAATGGTTTCTGGTTATGCAGACAAGCAGATATTTCTTCAAAGACAGTAACACATGCTGCAAACTCCCCAAAATATGCACCTATAATGCCAGGCATTTCCCTTTGGTGAACACTAGCAGAGACCCTTCCCCCCAGGAAATGCTTCTCATGGCAGGCTGGCCTCCATGGCTGCTAAATGGTACAGTGTGTGCTGGTCCCACTCAAGGGAGCGCCTGCAAAGGGGGTCCCGAAGGACATGGCCTAGTGACTCTGAGTGGGCCAGGTGAGGGAGGAGCCGTTACATGTGGGAAATGCCTTCCTCAGAGAAGTGCTGTTGAGCAGGAGAGTTTCGCTTGTTTTCTGAGGTGTCTAAGTACGTCTCTTACAGCTGGGAAAGGAACATCTGTCATAGTAGGAAGGGCTGGATCCTGGACACAGCCATAGTCTAGGGGAGCAGCCTCACAGGCTCCGTGAGCAAGCAGACCCCCCTCACTGGACCCGGAACTCCACCTGCATGTGTCAGCTTCCCAGGGGGTGCTCCCCTCATAACAGAACACGTGGCTTTGTGACCTAGAGATGTGGCACTGAATATCTCCTCCCCACACCAGTGGGAACCTCCCATGGGGTGTGAAGCATCACTAGGGTTCTCAGGGGGTGACATGGTCCTTGGAAGAGTTGAACTTGAAGACGGTCCAGTTAAAATCTACGCTCCTTGCTATTCAGAAGTCAGAAGCCCAAGCTACCTGCTTTATGGAAGGTCAAGGTGTTTATTAGGTGACCAGCGATGTCACCAGAACACAGACCTAAGGGGTCAGATGGACTCATGGTGGCATTTTGGGAGGCGACTTTGTTGATATGATGGCTGTGGGGAGAATGCCACACAAGTCTCACAATGGTGACATTACTGGGCCTGCTTGAGAAATTTTTTTTTTTTACTTATTACTACTTTTTTTATTAGTGAATCACTGTGAGGTACAGTTACAGGCTTACAAACTTTCATGCTTGCATTTCAGTCATACAATGATTGAATACCCATCCCTCCACCAGTGCCCATTTTCCACCACCAATGGTCCCAGCATCCCTCCCACCACCCCCACTCCATCCCCTCCACCCCGCCCTGCCACCTCTGTGGCAGGGCATTCCATTTTGGTCTCTCTCTCTCTCCTTTTGGGTGTGGTGGTTCACAATAGGAGTATTGAGAAGCCATCATGTTTGGTCTATAGTCTACTTTTGGCACACATCTTTCAACCCGAATGGGTCCTCTTAACATCCTTTACTTGGTGTTCCCTTCTCTATCTGAGCTGCTTTTTCCCCCAGCATGTGAGGCCAGTTTACAAGCCATGGAGCAGACCTCCTGGTCCTTATCTCTATTACTCTTGGGTGTTAGTCTCCCATTCTGTAACTTTTATATTCCACAGATGAGTGCAATCTTTCTGACTCAATTCACTTAACATGATACTTTCCATGTTGATCAACTTATATGCAAATTTCATTACTTCATTTTTTCTAACAGCTACATGGTATTCCATAGTGTAGATGTACCAAAATTTCTTTAACCAGTCATCTGTTTTTGGGCACTCGGTTTTTTTTTTTTCCAAAATTTGACTTTTGTAAACAGTGCTGCAATGAACATACAAGTGCAGATGTCATTTCGACTATACCTTTTTTTGCCTCCCCGGGATATATTCCCAGAAGTAGTACTGCTGGGTCAAATGGGAGCTCACTTTCTAATTTTTTGAGAATTGTCCATACTATTTTCCAAAAGGGCTCAATCAGTCGGCATTTCCACCAGCAGTAAAGGAGAGTCCCTTTCTCCCCACATCCGAGCCAACACCGGTTGCTTTAGTTCTTTTGGATGTGGGCCAGTCACTGTGACATGAGATGATATCTCATTGTTGTTTTGATCTGCATCTTCCTGATGATTAGTGATATAGAGCATTTTCTCATGTGCCTTTTAGCCATTTGGATTTCTTCTTTGAGAAAGTTTCTGTTCATTTCATCACTCCATTTTCTGATGGGGTTGGATGTTTTCTTCTTGTGGAGTTCAACCAGTGCTTTGTATATCTTTGATATTAAACCCCTCCTCAGATGGGTATTGGGTGAACATCCTTTCCCATTCTGTAGACTGTCCTTGTATTTTGGTCACTGTTTCTTTTGAGGCGCAGAAACTTCTTAATTTAAGATAGTCCCATTTGTTTATCTCTGTTTACACTCGCTTGGCCTGCACCACTGAATATTTAAAAGATATGTTTTCAATCTTCTGAAGTTTGCAAAGAGGTTGATAATTTTATTATAAGATCTCTATGGGGCCTTGCTCATAACTTAAACTATGCAAATAAATGGTTTGGTTTCCCTCCCTAGTTTTTCTCTGTCTCTCTCTCTCTCCACTTTCTATCATCTCTCCACTTTCTATCTCCTCTCCTCTCTCCATCCCAGCTCTTCCTGTCTCTCCCTCTTTTCCTCTTCCCACTCCTTCTCAACTTCATCTTTCTCATTTAGATACCTATTTGTCCAGGGGTGGGGGCGAGGGTGGGGGTCAGGTGGATAATTGCATTTATACAGTACCTCCCTTAAAATGAACAAAATGAACTAGGTTGGCCTGCTAAAACAATACTTCTGATTAAAAAAAAACAGTGGTTAAAATGCACATGGTGGGACTGGAGCAATAGCAAAGCGGGTAGGGCATTTGCCTTGTATGCGGCAGACCTGGGATTGATTCCCAGCATCCCATATGATTCCCTAAGCATCGCCAGGAGTAATTCCTGAGTGCAGAGCCAGGAGTAACCCCTGTGCATCTCTGCGTGTGACCCAAAAAGCAAAAAAAAAAAAAAAAAAAAAGAAGCAGGTGGTTCTTTTATTCCTCAGTCCATTTCTCCATGTTTCCATATTCACTTGATATAAATTAATTAAGTTTGCATCCTGTTGGGCCAAGTCCTCTCATTACTCTTGCTCTGCCCTGCTCTTTTCCCATTGACTCAGAGATCTGTGGACTGAAAATAGATACTAATTAGTTTCCACCTTTACCCAGCACTGTTTGGAGCATGATGCTTTGCCTGTGACATTAACACAGAGCTCATTAAAGCCACACGGAATGAATAAAATTCCAATAGCAAAATGTTTAATCACTTAATCACTTAACTTCCCGTTAGTCGTCGATTTGCTCGAGCGGGCACCAGTAACGTCTCCATTTGTCCCTGTCACGTGCTAGTGTAGCCCAATGGCATCTGTTCGCTCCGGGAACACGAAGAGCCTCAAACCGATCGTTCATGATCTTGACGAAGAAGTCTGACCATCTGGTAGGTGGGCGGCCATGCGGTCTTTTGACATCCCGTGGAATCCAGTTGGTAACACCTCTAGTCCAGCGGTCATCTTTAAATCTCATTACGTGACCAGCCCATCTGATTTTCGACACCTTGGCAAATGAGACAGCGTCCCTGATTCTTGATCGTCGATGGATGTCAGAACTCCGGATTCTTTCTCTCATTTGAGTGAAACTTGATATTCCAAGCATAGCTCTTTCTATTCTTCTTTGGGAGACCTGAATAGCATTCTCATCTTGTTTGCATAGGGCCCAGGTCTTTGAGGCATATGTTAATGCAGGAAGAACAGTGGAATCAAAGAGATGTGCCCGGAGCCGGAGGTTCTTCGTCCTCTTAGCTATTTCTTCGACATTCTTGAAGGCGTTCCAAGCCGCTCTCTTCCTCCTGCGCAGCTCAGGTGCCAGGTCATTTGTCATATTGACCTCTCGACCTAGGTACACATAGCTGTTGCATTCGGAGATGGTCGTTCTGTTGAGAGCGAATGGGGCATCAGGAACGAGGCTGTTTCTCATAAACATTGTCTTCGTAAGATTCAGCTGTAGTCCTACCTTTCCACACTCACGGTCAAAGTCGGCCAGCATTTGTGCCGCTTGGCTGATGTTTGGTGTCATTAAAACAATGTTGTCAGCAAAGCGGAGGTGGTGTAGTTGCCGATCATCTATCTTCACTCCCATTCCTTCCCATTCCAGTCGTCGCATGATGTTCTCGAGGGTGGCACTGAAGAGTTTCGGTGAAATGGTATCACCCTGCCGAACCCCTCTCTTGACATCAACGATCACTTTTTTGTAGAATGGTGAGATGTTTATTGAGTTAAATGCACAAATAACAGAAAATACAAGTAAGAAAACTTAATGGACAATTTTACTCACTGCATTTTTTAAGGCAGAGCCTGGCAAGCTACCCGTGACGTATGCGATATGCCAAACACAGTAACAACAAAGTCTCCAATAGAGACGTTACTGGGCCCGCTAGAGCAAATCGATGAAAAATGGGAGAACAGTGACAGTGACATTTTTTAAGTATACAAAGAGGAAAAACAGTGCTGAGGTATATCAGATGCCTAGTTGTCCCTGCCTCATGCTGAGTGGATTTTCCACTAAGGGCTGCCTTTTAGAAGAAGTCAGCACAGGAGTGATTATTCAACTCAGTTCATGACCATTGTCTTTCTTTTGGAGTAATTATGTGAAAAAAAATTGGTGTTAGAGACAATGGGCACTTTTGTTGAAGGAATTGAGTGTGTGAGACTCAAAATATTTGCTAACTGAACTACACTCCCGGACAACCTGTTGCTTTTCTATCAAGTATAAGGAGTATCAGCCTGTGTTCAGTGAGGGAAAAATTAACTTCCAAGGAAATGAGCACTCTTTATTTAAAAAAGGCAAGAGAAAAAAACAAAAAGAAAGCAAACAAGTTATCAGCAACGTGGACAAATGGCGGGTAGTTTTTTTTTTTTAATTTTTTTTTATTAGTGAAACACCATGAGGTACAGTTATAGACTTACAAATTTTTGTGCTTGGGTTTCAGTTATACAATGATCAAGTACCCATCCCTCCACCAGCGCCCATCCTCCACTACCACGGGTCCCAGCATCCCTCCCACCCCCCATCCCCCCCATCACACCCTGCCTCTGTGGCAGGGCATTCCCCCTTGTTCTCTCTCTCTTCTTTTGGGTCCTGTGTTTTGCAAGAGAGGCATTGAGTGGCAATCATGTTTGGTCTATAGTCTACTTTCAGCATGCTTCTCCCACCCTGGGAGGATCCTCACAACACCCTTTATTTGGTGCTTTCTTCTCTATCTGAGCTTCCTTTTCCCCTATCATGTGTGGCTGGCCTCCAAGTCATGGAGCAAAATTCCTGGTACTATTCTCAGCCACTCCTGGGTGTTAGTTTCCCATTTTGTTGCTTTATGTTCCCCAGATGAATGCAGTCTTTCTGTGTCTATCCCACTCTTTCTGACTCATTTCGCTGAACATGATGCTTTCCAATGGCGGGTAGTTTTCAATAAGCAATGTTTCATAGTCAGAAAATATAACTAATTTTGTCTACATAGGTGTGACAAGCAGACTGTAAAGTCAGAACTGTGTTCTGAGTGTCCATCATGGCTTTTATACGCATTTACAATTTATTTACATGGAATTTATACTCACCTCTATAAAACACCCCTAGGGGGCAGAGAAGGCACACTTTTTATTACTTTCATGGTTAATGTCTTTTGGGCTCAGAAATCTTCCTGTGTGTGTAAGGCAACCAACTCAAAAAGCCAAGACTGGGATCAGAACTCAGGCCTTCAAACTTTAATTTGATGTTTTTTTTTGATGCTTAGTGCTAACCATGTGCCAATTATAATACAGTTGGCCAACCCAGATATATGTCCAAGGACTCTCGAAGGTGTTTCTGCAAGGGCATTTTCTGGGGATGAGATCAGCACTTGTGCTAGTTGATTCAGCACCACAGTCTCTTCACACACTCGCACCACATAACATATACCGGACACAACAGTGTTCTTCCACCTCACCTTTGTCTTCTCTGCTTCTGCAGGAAGCCAGGATAGGACCAAGCATTTTAATGTTGCCAAAGAATCAACAATTTTAATGAAAGTTAGTTAATTCTTAAATGATTTTCCATGGAACTTAATATATTCTTTACAGAAAATTATATGCAATATTATTTTGTACAGTAGAAAGGACAAGCCTGATTGCTCTTGTTTTAGTTGATGCTATAAAGCTGTATTATTGGAGATCACAGAGAACTTTTAGAAATATCCTGTGAAAAATTGGCATAGAAAAGAGACTGAATTTGTGATTAAGTGAGGAAAAACTTCATAAAAAGGTATCAGGTTGTTCTATTATATACATGGAATGAAGTACTGAAAAATGTAAGAAATTAATTGAATCTGTATTATTCTAAAAATGCACTCCAGACATATCAAAGTCTTAATGAGAAAATAAATCCAACTTTCACGAAAGAATCATCCTAAAGAATTAAGAAGATTATCTTTATGACATTAAGGAAAGAATATCTCAGCTCTTAACCAAGACTGAAACCATCCTAAATGTAAATTTTGATAGCATGACTCTTAAAGTAAAAAAGTAAATAAAGGAGTTTAAGAGATAGTCACAGACTGGGAGAAGTTACCTCCTACTTATAAACAGCAATGATAAGATTTAGCATTGAGAGTGTTTAAAGAATTTAACAAGCCACAAGCAATTACTTTGCAAAAGGAAAACATTAATGTTTCCTGATATGAACGAATGTCCATCTTCACTAGAAATCAGAATACCACAACAAACCAACAAGCTATCAGAGGACCCAGCTTTAGCATAGTTAATAAAAAAAAATCTGGTAACAGACTTTTACCCACTCTTGAGAAGGTGGCTACTTCTCTCCCCTGATACTTTTCTGCATAAATTTGTTTCAATAAAACTGTTTAACTTTTTAAAAATCTCTTAATACTAGACTGGAAAGATGGTAAAGGGGTTGTAGCCTGAGGACAATTGGATTGGGTTCCTAGCACTGCATAGTGGTTCCCTGAATTCTGCTGACTGATACCTGAGCATAGAGAAAGTTAAGGGTAAACCCTGAACACCTATGGGTATGTCCCCTCTTCTAACACACACACACACACACACACACACACACACATACACACACCTGACAATATCAATGCCAACCTACTTTATGCAGAAAAAAATACTTGTGAAAGAACCAGTAAGAAGAAACTAACTTGGAACAATTTGGCAATTGACAATGTTTTAGGTATTATGCAACATTCAACTTATAGAACCTCATCCCCAAGATGAAGTGGGGCTGAGATAAAGCAAAGAGAATGACTGTCATTGAGGTACGTGTGCTCTCTAATCAGTTACGAGGAGCTGAGTAATATAGTCTCTACACTGCTGAGTGTGTGCTGCTGGTTTTCATAAGAAGTTAAATTTCTTTTTGGTTTTGTTTTGAGACCAAGCCTGACTGTGTTCAGGGCTTACCCCTGACTCAATGCTCAGGGATCACCCCTGGTGATCTGAGGACCATACATAGTGCCAAGATTGAACTGGTCTACCACATGCAAGGCAAGCACCTTACTGTTGTACTATCTCTCTGGCCTACTGGTCCAGGGGTAATTTTTAAAAATTTTTTTTAATGGGAAAGCCACCATATTTTCCACAGTTCAGGAAATGTTCCTTTATTTTCGAGAACTCTGTAAATGTAAAGCAGACCAAGCTAGTAGCAAGTAGTAAAGGTGCCATTTTCTGCTTTAATTGCCATTTGAGTATTTCAAGAAGATGTTTAAAAGCCATGAGCTCCATCTATTCTCTGAATCTATTTCTTTCAAATGGATTCTTATTTCTCACTGGAACTTGAAGGCTGTGTGTGAGCATGGTTGCTTCTTTTCCAACTCAAGAAAAAGGTATTTTTTTTAAAAAGTACTATACATCAGGCACCACGTTTGTAATACCATCATTGGTACGTATTCATGCATTAAATGGTCTAGCAACGCTCAGCCTCTGCATCCCTTTACCATGGTCTGCTGCTTCTCGCCCCAAGGCCCCTGCAACCATCCTGCCCTCCCCCCTAACCTCGCCCTTGTAAGTTTCCTACTGAAGTCTAGTTCTCAGATTTTTCGCCTTTGGGATTATTGTATGCCTTTAATGTGTTTCTTTATATCCTACATCTGAGAGGGATCATTCTGCGCCTGACCCTCTGCTTCTGACTCACTTCCCCCAGCGTAACACTCTCCAGATCTATCCACATAGCACGATTTGCTCAAGGATAAGACGTTTTCTGAGTTTAAGACTCAAGCCAAAGGTCAGCTTCTAAAAGCATCGCTATGGAATTTTGTCAGCTGGAAGCACGGTTTAGGGTTGTTTTGTCTGTTGTATCTCCTGTGCTACTGGCAAGCTACCGAGAGTATTTTGCCCGTATGGCAGAGTCTGGCAAGCTACCCATAAGGAATTTGACATGTCAAAAACCATAACAATAACGAGCCTCACTCCCCTTACCCTGAAAGAGCCCCCAAAATGGCAGCATTGGGAAGGACGAGTAAGAACACAACAGAGATGAATGGAGACATTACTGGTGCCAACGGGAGGACAAGTGATCAAGTGATCTCCTGTGCTAAGGGGAACATACGGATGACAGTAGGTACGCAACCAAGAGTTGGAACCTGAGAAAAGTGATGACGAGTGCGACACTCTAGCATTATGAGCCGTCCGTGTTTTCTGCATATTACATTTTTTTCT
The DNA here is from genome assembly GCF_029834395.1 of Sorex fumeus. Lineage (NCBI taxonomy): Eukaryota > Metazoa > Chordata > Mammalia > Eulipotyphla > Soricidae > Sorex > Sorex fumeus. The sequence continues at coordinate 6,981,653 of NW_026606321.1, read as the reverse complement.
ATGAAGAACATGCACTGTGTGTGAAATACACAAAAAGTTTCTTCCTGAGAACACGTGAAACAGAAACCCCATATGCCACTGATTCTTGCATTGCCCCGTGATTGGCTGTCAGGAGGAAGGCAGACAGGAATGACTCCTCAGGCTCCCTGATGGTTGGCTGAGATGCCTTCAGGACTGTGGCAGTTCTTTAGCTTCTGAGCTGTGTTTTTTTGGGAGCCAAGTACATCCCATTGCTGCTGGAATAGGGCCTGGAGTGGAAAGAAAAAGATGTGTGAGGTGCCCATGGGGGGAAGAAGCCCCACAGGGGAGCAGAGGAGGAGCTCTGCAGTTTGGGGTTTGGAAGATTACTTTGCCACCAACATGAAGTCACCTTGTCACCTCAACTTAAAAATATTAGCCGGATGCAACATCTGTAAGAGGTGAGTTTGGGAATCTATGTTTAGGCTGCCTCTAACCAGCTTGAAAGGTGCACTGTCAAGTAGGAGTTTGAGTGGACGCAGATTGCTAGGCCTAGTGCTGTAGAGAGATTTTATTATTTTATTAATTGGGTAGTTTTTCTCAAGCATTTCTTTTTTTCAAATGTATATTATTTTATTTTTATTAGTGAAACACCATGAGGTACAGTTATAGACTTACAAATTTTTGTGCTTGCTTTTCAGTTATACAATGATCAGGTACCCATCCCTCCACCAGCGCCCATCCTCCACCACCACGGGTCCCAGCATTCCTCCCACCCCCCGTCCCTCCCATCCCACCCTGCCTCTGTGGCAGAGCATTCCCCCTTGTTCTCTCTCTCTTCTTTTGGGTCCTGTGTTTTGCAAGAGAGGCATTGAGCGGCAATCATGTTTGGTCTATAGTCTACTTTCAGCATGCTTCTCCCACCCTGGGAGGATCCTCCCAATATCCTTTATTTGGTACTCTCTTCTCTATCTGAGCTTCCTTTTCCCCTAGCACATGTGGCTGGCCTCCAAGTCATGGAGCAAAATTCCTGGTACTAATCTCAGCCACTCCTGGGTGTTAGTCTCCCTTTTTGTTGCTTTATGTTCCCCAGATGAATGCAATCTTTCTGTGTCTATCCCGCTCTTTCTGACTCATTTTGCTTAACATGATACTTTCCATGTGGTACCACTTGTATGTAAATTTCATGACTTCATCTTTTCTAATAGCTACATAGTACTCCATTGCATAAGTGTACCAAAGCTTCTTTAACCAGTCATCTGTTCTTGGGCACTCAGGTTTTTTCCAGATTCTGGCTATTATAAAGAGTGCTGCAATGAACAAACAATTGTAGATATCACTTCGACCATATTTTTTTGCCTCTCTGGGATATATTCCCAGGAGTGGTATTGCTGGGTCAAATGGGAGATCAAATTCTAATATTTTGAGGATTGTCCATACTGTTTTCCAAAAGGATTGGGTCAGCGGCATTCCAACCAGCAGTGAAGGAGGGTCCCTTTCTCACCACATCCGAGCCAGCAGCAGTTGCATTTGTTCTTGTGGATGTGGGCCGGTCTCTGTGGTGTGAAATGATATTTCATTGTTGTTTTGATCTGCATCTCTCTGATGATTAGTGATGTAGAGCATTGGATTTCTTCTTTGCAAAAGTTTCTGTTCATTTCCTCGCCTCATTTTTTGATGGGGTTGGGTGGTTTCTTCTTGTGGAGTTCAACCAGTACCTTGTATATCCTTGATACCAACCCCTTGTCGGATGTGTATTTGCGAATATCCTTTCCCATTCTATAGACTGTCTTTGTATTTTCTCAAGCATTTCTTAACGCTTCAGATTAACCCCTAAAGCATCATACTGGATGTAAAGGTGTTTGTCCCCAGCTTGTTGGCATGTCACCTAGCAAGGCATACAAGGCATTCCAATCCAAATATGATTCACCAGCTCGATGGAATAGTCTAGTGACTTAGCATAGCCCTCCACCCAAGGTCAGAGCAATCAAGGTCACAGCTGGGTTTTTCCAGTTGAAGAAGGTTGGTGAGATGATAGCTTTAACCTGGGCTGGGAAAAGTGATGGAAAGTGTATGGTGAAGCTACCCATTTTAAATGAGAATGAATTGTGATTTTTTCCCTTCCCATTGGTAGTTATTGAAAACACACACACACACACACACACACACACACACACACACACACACACACACACTTTTGTATTAGAGATATTTTCTAGCAAGAAAAGCCATCTCTCGGTGGAATGACTTTGAAAAGAACTCTTTATTTAACTCCTGAGTAGTGGTTTGGTTGAAGTTCTTTAAGGAATTCTGCTCCTTCCGCAGTACAGATTCAAGCAGCTGAGGTTTCCTGCGTCAGTGCGGGCTTTAGGATATAATGAGTCCTGAGCTCTATGGATCCTCTGTCAGCCTTTTTGTCTCATGCTGCTGTAGGTTAACTCAGGTAGTGGGAGAGAAAGCCAGGGCAGGAAGCCAGAGATACACAAAGCAATGGAGATGAGGAACAGCTGGAAAGAGTGTGTGTGTGTGTGTGTGTGTGTGTGTGTGTGTGTGCGTGCGCGCGCGTGCGCGTCTGTGCAGATGACCCATCTGGAGAGCAATATTGTTCCTATAGCTTAGAATAAGTAATTCCGATAAAATAGCTCATTTTGAGCTTTACCAAAGCCACATTTTCTTTTCTTTTCTGCTCTCAATTCTTGGTAGTTTTAAGAATATTTCATCTGAAAATACAAGTAAAGTAAGTAAAGTAAAGGCCCTCCCGTTGATCGTCGATTTGCTCGAGCGGGCCCAGTAACGTCTCCATTGGAGACTTTGTTGTTACTGAAAATACAAATGAACAAAAAATAGAATATTTTTGTTTATTAACTGTGAAAGGAACTCTGAAACTTACACGTCCTGTACCATTGACATCTGGCATGCTGTATGTCCTGCAGACTCATGCTATAATGAACAACTCCCCACATGACTTCACACCATAGCTTAGTGCCATGTGGGTTGGGGTTGGTGGACCTTCCTGCTGTGACTTAGGGTCCCAGGTCTTCCCTGAAAGATCTACAGATATTCTGTTAGAACTCCAGTTACTTGGAAGCAAAGAGGGAGGAGGATAAGTGGAGGCACTGTGGCATTGTAGCATGGTCCTCCCATTATTCGTCAATTGAGTGGGCCCAGTAACATCTCTATTGTGACACTTGTGACTGTGTTAGTCATATCGAATACGTCACAGGTAGTTTGCCAGGCTTTGCCATGAGGGTGAGATACTCTCAATAGCTTGCTGGGCTCTCCAAGAAGGGCGGAGGAATCGAGCCCAGGGAGGACGGCTTGGCTTTGTGCAAGGCAAATGCCCTGCCTGCTGGGATATCATGGAGGCACACGGGAGATTTTTTTTGGCCCAAACCCGTCATTCCTGTCTGCAGACATGAGGCCACACCACAGGACATGTATGTGCAGGGAAAGAGGAGCATGAATCTTTCACAGAGAAGGTGGCACATGGGAGAGAAGGAGAGAAAGGCCTGGCCAGAGGTGGGTGTGTGGAGATAAGTAAGGAAGCATTTCTCACTGGTTCCTTAGGCTAGTGACATCTTTGTGGTCATTCCTCGCTGGAGTGGGTGTGAGCACTTGGTGGTAATCTGCTGAATGGAAAAATTATGTATTGTGTCCTTTTCCATAGATGTGTGACAGCATTTGGGGGGAGAGGTGTTTAGAAGATGGGGAGTGTCAGTGGGTAATGAGTCAGGGAAGTGACTGGTGCAGCTGCGTGCCAGGCAAGAGCCTTACCTCCTGCACTGTTTCTCCAGCTCAATACTTCTGCCAGTTAAATGCCAGTTAAAAGAAAAATTGCTGGGGAGAAGGGCACACCCAATGGTGCTCAGAGCTTACTCCTGGCTCTGCTTACCCTGGATGACTCCTGGTGCTGGGAATCAAATCCAGGTTAGACGTGTGCAGGGCAAGTGTCCTAGACACTGGACTCTCTTGCTCTTTGGCCCAGAAGCTTTAGATAAGCTAAGGTGTTCAAGACATGGAGAGATAAGCACGCAACAGGGTAGATTATTTGGAAATGACAAAATGCTATATTTGACCAAGGGCTTACACCTAGAGTATGTATAATTCAGGGAGGTGGAACGTCACACTCATAGTTTGCATAAGGCCTGTGACATCATGTGATCTGTCCTTGTTCAATGATGGAATGAACATGCATGATTCTTGTTTAGTGCCTATCTGTACTGCATGGCCTGATTATTAGAATCTCAGTGGCTTTTGACAGAGAAAAAGACTTCCATGACTATTTTTGATATATATTTATATGAATCGGTCACGGTCCTCCCGTTATTCATCGATTTGCTCAAGCAGGCCCAGTAACATCTCCATCGTGAGACTTGTTGTTACTGGGTTTGGCATATCGAATACATCATGGGTAGCTTTCAGGCTTTGCCGTGCGGGTATATGAATATATATATATATATATATATATATATATATATATATGTCACTGTCCTCCCATTGTTCATCGATTTGCTTGAGCGGGCCCAGTAACGTCTGCATCGTGAGACTTGTTACTGTGTTTGGCATATTGAATATGTCACAATCTCAAATTTTCACTCTGAGAAAACAAGTAATTAGACAATGGGAAAAGAACCATTACCAAAGGAAATATAAGAATGGCAAAGAAAAGTGACTCAGCATCACTGTTAGTTAAACCCACAACGCACTCCCACCTGCCTCCTTAGAAGGGTCAGACACTGCTTTGACTAGTGTTCCTGTGCAACTTTCAATCGGATGCTCAGATACTTGCTGGATGCAAAGTCTGTCTCCCTGATGTCCCTGAAACGCTGCCAGTGCAGAGCCACACATTCTGTGGGGTTCTTTTACCTGCTCAGAGATGTGCTGTGGGAGAACCACGCTATCGTGTAATAAAGACTTTTCAGAAAGCCCAGTGGCCTCCTGGGCTTGCTGGAAGGACGTTCTTGGCAACTTTGCTCATTTTTTATTTTATTAAAAAATTTTTTTAATAGTGAGACATCATGAGCTACAGTTGCAGACTTACACATTTTTGTGCTTGGGTTTCAATTATACAATGATCAAATACCATCCCTCCACCAGTGCCCACTTCCCACCACCATGCATCCCAGTATCTCTCCCACCCCCCATCTGCCCATCCCACCCTGACTCTGTGGCAGGGCATTCACCTCTGTTCTCTCTCTCCTTTTGGGTGTTGTGGTTTGCAAAAGAAACAATTGAGTGGCAATTATGTTCAGTCTATAGTCTACTTTCAGCATGCTTCTCCCATCCTGGGAGGGTCCTCCCAACACCTTAACTTGGTGTTCCCCTCTTTATCTGAGCTCCCTTTTCCCTAGTATGTGTGGTTGGCCTCCAACTCATGGAGTAAAATTCCTGGTACTAATCTCGGCCATTCTTGGGTGTTAGTTTCCTATTTTGTTACTTTATGTTCCCCAGACGAATGCAATCTTTCTATGTCTATCCCTTTCTTTCTGAGTCATTTCGCTTAACATGATACTTTCCATGTAGTACCACTTGTATGTGAATTTCATGACTTCATCTTTTCTAACAGCTACATAATACTCCATTGTGTAAATGTACCAAAGTTTCTTTAACCAGTCATCTGTTCTCAGGCACTCAGGTTTTTTCCAGATTCTGGCTATTGTAAAGAGTGCTGAAATAAACAGGCAATTGCAGATGTCACTTCGACTATACTTTTTTGCTTCTCTGGGATATATTCCCAGGAGTGGTATTGCTGGATCAAATGGGAGTTCAATTTCTAATTTTTTGAGAATCAACCATACTGTTTTCCAAAAGGGCTGAACCAGTCGGCATTCCCAACAACAATGAAGGAGTGTCCCTTTCTCACCACATCCTCGCCAGCACCGGTTGCTTTTGTTCTTGTGGATATGGGCCAGTCTCTGTGGTGTGAAGTGATACCTCATTGTGGTTTTGTCTGCATCTCCCTGATGATTAATGATGTGGAACATTTTCTCATGTGCCTTTTAGCCACTCGGATTTCTTCTTTGTGAAAGTTTCTATTCATTTCATCTCCCCATTTTTTGATGGGGTTGAATGTTTTCTTTTTGTGGAGTTCAACCAATACTTTGTATATCCTTGAAATTAACCCCTTATCAGATGTGTCGTTGGCGAATATCCTTTCCCATTCTGTAGACTGTCTTTGTATTTTGGTCACTGTTTCTTTTGAGGTGCAAAAGCTTCTTAGTTTAAGATAGTCCCATTTGTCTATCTCTGATTGCACTTGCTTGGCCAGCGGTGTGACATCTTTGAAGATACCATTAGTTTCTATGTCATGGAGGGTTTTGCCAACTTTTTCCTCAATGTACCTTATAGATTCCGGTCTGATGTTGAGGTCTTTAATCCACTTAGATCTTACTTTTGTACATGAAGTTATGCAGAGATTTGAGCCCATTTTTGAATGTAGCCGTCCAGTTTTGCCAGCATAATTTGTTAAAGAGGCTTTCACTGCTCCACTTCACTTTTCTTGCCCCTTTATCGAAGAATAGATGCTCTTACGCGTGGGGGAAGATGGCAGTATATTCAACCCTGTTCCATTGGTCTACAGCTCTGCCTTTGTTCCAGTACCATGATGTTTTAATAATTACTGCCTTGTAGTAGAGTTTGAAGTTAGGGAGGTTGATTCCTCCCATTTTCTTTTTCCCAAAAATTGCTTTAGCTATTCTTGGGGGCTTATTGTTTCATATAAATTTCAGGAGTGTTTGCTCCACTTCTTTGAAGAATGTCATGGGTATCCTAATAGGGATTGCATTGAATTTATACAGTGCTTTGGGAAGTATTGCCATTTTGACAGTGTTAATTCTCCCGATCCATGAACAGGGAATATTTTTCCATTTCCTCATGTCCACTTTTATTTCCTGAAGTAGCGTTTTGCAGTTTTCTTTGTACAGGTCCTTTACTTACTTAGTTAAGGTGATTCCTAGGTACTTGATTTTCTGGGGCACAATTGTAAACGGGATTGTTTTCTTCATGTCACTTTCTTCTCTTTCACTATTTGCATGTTGGAAAGCCATGGACTTTTGGGTATTGATTTTATAGCCTGCCACTTTACTATACAAGCCTATCGTTTCTAGTAGTTTCTTGGTTCAGGTTTTAGGATTCTCTAGGTATAGTATCATATCGTCTGTGAATAGTGAGAGCTTGATTTCTTCCTTTCTTACCTGGATGCCCTTAATATCTTTTTCTTGCCTAATCGCTATTGCAAGTACTTCCAGGACTATATTGAACAGCAGTGGAGAGAGTGGACATCCTTGTCTCGTCCCTGATCTTAGAAGGAAGGCTCTCAGTTTCTCACCATTGAGGACGATGCTTGCTGTAGGCTTGTGGTAGATGGCTTTAACTATATTGAGTAATGTCCCCTCTATCCCCATTTTAGCTAGGATTTTCATCATAAATGGGTGCTGGATCTTGTCAAATGCTTTCTCTGCATCTATTGATATGATCATATGATTTTTATCTTTTCTTTTGTTGATATGGTGGATTATGTTTGATTGATTTCCAAGTGTTAAACCAGCCTTGCTTCCCCGGGATGAATCCTACTTGGTCATGCTGTATGATCTTTTTGATGAGTAGTTGAATTCTATTTGCTAGTATTTTGTTGAGAATCTTCACATCCGTGTTCATCAGGGATATCGGCCTGTAGTTTTCTTTTCTCGTGGTGTCTTTGTTTCATTTTGGTATTAGAGAGATATGGGCGTCATAGAAACTGTTTGGGAGTTTCTGTTTTTTCAATTTCCTGGAAAAGCTTGAGAAGGACTGGCAGCAGGTCCTCTTTAAATGTTTGGAAAAATTCGCTAGTGAATCCATCTGGGCCCGGGCTTTTGTTTTTGGGAAGACTTTTGATTGCAGTTTCTATTTTGTTGATGTTAATAGGTCTATTCAGATACTCCAGATCTTCTTGATTCAGCTTTGGGAGATTATAGGAGTCCAGGAATTTGTCCATTTCTTCTAGGTTCTCTTGTTTCGTGGCATACAAACTTTCAAAGTAGTCTCTGATGATCTTTTGAATTTCTTTGGTTTCTGTTGTGATATCGCCCTTCTCATTTCTGATTCGGTTTATTAGGGTTCTCTCTCTCTGTTTCTTTGTGAGTGTTGCTAGTGGTTTATCTATCTTGTTTATTTTCTCAAAAAACCAGCTCTTGGTTTCATTGATCTTTCAGATTGTTTCTTTGGTTTCCATGTCATTGATTTCTGCTCTAAGTTTTATGATCTCTTTCCTTCTGCCTGATTTAGGCTCTTTCTGTTGATCCTTTTCTAAGGTCTTGAGTTATGAGGTCAAGTTGTTTATGTGCATCGTTTTTACAGACCTAAGGTATGCTTGCAGAGCTATAAATTTTCCCCTTAATACGGCTTTCGCTGCATCCCATAGGTTCTGGTAGTTCGTGTCTTCATTCTCATTTGTTTCCAAGTGATCTTTTGATTTTGTTCTTGACTTCATTCCTGACCCACTCATTGTTCAGCATTGAGTTGTATAATTTCCAGGTGCTTGATTTGGTTCTCCGTGTCTGTGTGAGATTCACTTCTGTCCTCAGTGCATCATAGTCTGAAAAGATGGCTGATACTATTTCTATCTTCCTGATTCTGTTGAGGTATGTTTTGTGTCCTAGCACATGGTCTATTTTGGAAAATGTTCCGTGTGCACTGGAGAAGAATGTGTATTCTTTCTTTTTGGGATGTAAAGCCCTGTAAAGGTCTATAAGTCCTCTCCCTTCTAATTCTTCTTTCAAAGTCAATGATTCCTTGCTGGGTTTTGTTCTTGTTGATCTGTCCAGAGGTGATAGGGCAATGTTGAAGTCTCCAAATACTATTGTGTTGCTTGCACTGTCCTCCTTAAAATCTGTTAGCAGTTGTTTGAAATATTTAGCTGTTCCCTTATTATGTGCGTATACATTTAAGAGTGCGATTTCTTCCTGTTGTATGTATCCCTTGATGAAGAGAAAATAGCCTTCACTGTCCCTTCTAGTCTTTTTCAAGGTGAAATTAATGTTGTTGGATACTAGTATGGCCACCCCAGCTTTTTTTGCAGGAGCTATTTTCTTGCAGGATTATTTTCCATCCTTTGACTTTGAGTCTGTGTTTGCTCTGGCTGTTGAGATGAGTTTCTTGTAGGCAGCAGAATGTTGGGTTCTGTCTCCAGAACCCATTTTGCCACTCTGTGTCTCTTAAATGGTGAATTTAGACCTTTGACATTGAGAGAGAGTATGGTTATGGGGTTTTGTGTCATGTTTCTGTGCGGGTGTGTTGTGGTTGTAGGGTTTGTCTTGTCTTATAGTAGCCCCTTTAGGCCTTGTTTTAGGTTTGGTTTTGAGTCTATGAGTCTATTAAGTTCCTGAGCTGCTGTTTATCTAGAAAATATTGTAGCGTTCCTTCAATTTTGAGTGAGAGTTTAACCGGATAGAGTATTCTTGGTGAAGCATTCATTTTAGTGAGTTTTTTGACTATATCTCGCCACTGCCTTTGGGTTTGTAGGGCTTCCTCTGATAGGTCTGCTGTGAATCTCAAGGGTGCTCCTTTGTATGTGATTTCCTTTTTTGCCCTTGCTACTTGCAGTATTGTGTCTCTATTGGCAGCATCAGTCATTCTAACTATAATATGTCTTGGAGTGTTTCTGTTGGGGTCTCTTTTAGCTGGCACCCTCGGGCTTCTTGAATCTGAATGGCTGTATTTTGGAGCTCTGGGAATTTCTCGGCGATGATTTGTTTATGCATGGTTTTTTCATTGGGATTGTTACCCTGAGCTTCTGGTAGTCCAATGATTCTTATGTTGTTTCTTTTGGAATCGTCTCGTAGGACTCTGATTCTCTGTAGAGCTATTTTGAGGTCCTTTTCCACTCTTTGTTGTTGCGTATTGGCTTGGTGCAGCTGATCTTCCAGCTCACTGATTCTTTCCTCAGCTGTGGTCATTCTATTTTTGAGGGCAGAGAGTGAGTTTTTGACTTCATCTAGGGAATCTGTGGTGCGTACCATTTCTGTGCGAAGCTTTCCAATTTCTGCTCTCATTTCTTGCTGTATTTTGTCAATTGTGCGATCAATTGTTTCTTTCATGTCCTCTTTCAATTTAGCGGATATCTGTCGGACTATTTTATCGAGTTGATTGAACATCTTAATGACTTCATATCTGAATTTCTTGTCAGAGAGGTCCCTAAGGTGGCTAGCATTCAGTGAGGCTTCTGGACTCATTTCCTCGTGGTCTCTCTGTGGCGGAGATTTGCGTTGTTTCTTCATGTTGTTGTGTAGATGTAGAGATGAGATTTCTTGATTTGAGTAAACTACCCGGCCGCCTAAGCATTGGCCTGCCAAAAATTAAGCCACGCCCACTTTTAAAAAGCCGCGCCCACTTCTAAAGTGGCTACACCCCTACGGATACCTGGTGTGTGTCCGGGGATAAAAGACTGGGTGGGGAGAGGAGACCAGCTTGGCTTGGGTGGCGGAAAGGGAGAGGCAGAGAGGCTCCGATGAGCTTTGTTGCCGGCATCCGCGGGACACCTCTGGGGCTTGCACGGTGCAATCCAAAGTCCCGGGTCCGAGAAACGGCGCCAAAACTGACCTGGGGGTTATGAAGGAGAGACCAGCTCGGCTTGGGTGGTGGAAAGGGAGAGGCAGAGAGGCCGCTCATTTTTTTTTTTAATTGAATTGCCACGAGACACACAGTTACATAGCCCTTCATGGTTGTGTTTCTGTCACACAATGTTCCAACATCCGTCCCTTCTCCAGTGCCCCTTTCCCACCGCCAATGCCCCCAGTTTCCCTCTGCCAAGGCATCCCCCGCCAGCCCCTCTGGCAGGCACTTTTCTTTATTATCTCGCTTTCCTCTTGAGCACTGTCCTTGGAGTTGAGAGCAGTGTGGCTTAAGAATAAAGAGCTGGTACGGCAAATCTCTTTGTTCATAAGCCCAGCCTTATTCAACTCCAGGACTAAATTTATCTTATTTGATCTGGCGGACACTTCACCCGTGGGAGCCAGGCCAGAGGAGGGACAGCGGGTGGGCTGGGGCAGGGTGGCTGCATGGAGTGGAGGAGGGGCCGCCCACGGGGAACAGCACCCGCAGAGTCCCAGGACGCTGGCAAAGCACCTCCTATGCAGGCCTTGATTTGACTTACTGATATTTAAAATGATTTGGGTCACAGCTGCTGGTGCCCATGGGATGTTTCAGCATGGCGCTTGGTGGCCAGTGGCCACTCCTAGTGGTGTTCAGGCCAGCGCTGTGTGGGAGCGAGCCAAGATCTTCTCGAGCAGAGCCTGTGCTGAGCCCTGACTGCAGTCTCCGACCCCACCCACACAGTTGTCTCATTCAATGCTCCTCACCCCACTCAGCTCCCAGTACTCTCACCCTCACCCAGCTCCCAGTACTCTCGCCCTCACCCAGCTCCCAGTACTCTCAACCTCACCCAGCTCCCAGTACTCTCAGCCTCACCCAGCACCCAGTACTTCACCCTCACCCAGCTCCCAGTACTCTCGCCCTCACCCAGCTCCCAGTACTCTCAACCTCACCCAGCTCCCAGTACTCTCAGCCTCATCCGGCACCCAGTACTCTCACCCTCACCGGGCTCCCAGTACTCTCTCACCCTCACCCAGCTCCTAGTACTCTCACCCTCACCAGCTCCCAGTACTCTCACCCTCACCCAGCACCCAGTACTCTCACCCTCACCCAGCTCCCAGTACTCTCACCCTAGCCAACTCTCAGTACTCTCACCCTCACCAGCTACCAGTACTCGCACCCTCACCAGCTCCCAGTACTTTCACCCTACCCAGCATCCAGTACTCTCACCCTACCCAGCTCCCAGTACTCTTTATCCTCACCCAGCTCCCAGTACTCTCACCCTCACCCAGCTCCCAGTACTCTTCCACCCTAGCCCAGTCCCCGTTTAGGGGGTGACACAGCTGATGGATTTCAGATAATTTCCTCCTCAGATTTATTTTCCCTTGCCTCTCTCCAATAATTCTTGTGCAAATACAATAAAGATGAAGTCCAAGGCAAACCTTATTGTGCCCTTTTCTCCTCCTTCCACTCACAGAGCAACAGTTTCTTTTGCATAAATCCCAGGAAGGAAGCCATTAAAGGGATGATGAGGGAAACAGGTCTTGGTTTCCGTCTTTGTCTCATATCTTCTCTTGAGCTATCTCACCTGTGTAGACGTCTCTAGGTCTGTGTTTTATACAAACACAAATCAAATCACGTATAAGTAAAGCCCATTAAGGTCAAATCGCTCACTCTACCATTATAACTTATAGACCTCCAAAATACTGGATCAACAAATGGCTTCTCCAAGACCAAGATTCAGGTATTTGAGGGCAAAAAATATTTTAAATGAAGGTGGTGCTGATTATGTTCTGAACCTCCCAGGAGAGCCATGAACCCACATACTGGAGGTTGGAAAGAGACATGGCAGCAGGTTTCTTAGCTACCTCAAATGTCTTTTGTCCATCTCATAACCAAGGACAAAAAAATAACCCAGGATAAAAAATAACCAAGGATAGGGACTGGAGCAATAGCAATGGCAGGCAGAGTGTTTGCCTTGCATGTGGTCAACACTTGTTCGATTCCCAGCATCCCATATGATTCCCTGAGCACCCCCAGGAATATTTCCTGAGTGCAGAGCCAGGAGTAATCCCTGTGCACTGCCGGGTGTGACCCAAAAAGCAAAAAATAAAAAATAAATAAATAAAATCGGCCTGGGTTAATTAATGTTCTAGAGGAAAATTTTTGTTTTCTTTAATTGAAAAAATATATAAAAATGTTCTTAGCTACAGATAACAACTTCAAAAAGAAAATCGATTCTATGATATATCTCTTCTGTATCTTTCATCAAGGAATAAAGAACGTTGTCATTTTAAGTGAATAGCTAAGAAAAAACAGAGTCTATATCATTGAAATGGAGAATAAAAAAATTCCCGTGTGTGGACATATCGATTTTTATATATGTACATATCCATCCATCCATCCAACCATCCATCCATCCATCCATCCATCCATCCATCCATTCTCATCTATTTTTTATTGTCTTTCTCCATTCAGAGAATAACTATTCTTCTGAGAATAACTTACTGACTTTGCAGAATCTTCATAGGTCGTATGTGCAAAAAATCTCCCAAGCATTCCAGAACCCAGAAGATACACCTTTGGAGGTTGATGAGACCATCTCCTCTTGGGAACACTGTGCTGCATGGTGGGTGAGGTGCTTGGGGTCTCTCAGAGCTGCTTTTCCCGTCTCTCCTTCACCCCTCATACAGCAACCGGTGCCTCTTCCCCAGGAATCAGCTTCGTAGACATCTCTGAGGAGACCAAACTCTGGTGGGATGGCTGTGTTGAGGAATGGGGTCCAATGTGGGTAGCCAAGGAAGAGTGGAGGTTGAGGTGACTTGAGGAGTCTGTACTGGGGGAAGGCATGTCCCAGCATCCCTGATGTCACACACCTGGCCCCTAGAGGTGCCTGAGGAGAACAATCTTCTCCTGACCCACTTGTGACTCTCAGTGGCATGTGTCCATGGCTCTGCTGCCCCACCTGGAACCCAAATAAATCCCTATTTTGCTTTCTGCTCTGAGGCTGGGAACCCCTCAACATCCTTTATTCATCCTTTATTCCCTCTGCTTGCACAGGAAGCTGATCCAAAGGAAAGACTATAGGATCTCATTAAAGGGCATCCAGAGACCCATTTACCCCCCAAAAATTGTGCAGTGGTTGTACCCCTAGTCCCCTCTGATACCCTCCCCTTCCCCTTTACTCTTCCCTCTGAATAAACTAACAGCCCCCTTTTATATAAAGATGCCAGTTGTCTCCACTAGGGCCTTCTAATACCCTTATTCAAACTTCCTGCATCCATAACAATCCCATTTTCAGGACACTTTATGAGGTACTCGGGATCAGAACTTTTTTTTTTTTCTTTTTTTATTAGTGAAAAACCATGAGGTACAGTTATAGGCTTACAAATTTTGTGCTTCAGTTATACAATGATCAAGTGCCCATCCCTCCACCAGTGCCCGTCATCCATCCCCATGGGTCCCAGCATCCCCCCCCCCCCTCATCCCCCGCCCCGTCCCATCCTGCCTCTGTGGCAGGGTATTCCCCCTTGTTCTCTCTCTCTTCTTTTGGGTACTGTGTTTTGCAAGAGAGGCTTTGAGTGGCAATCATGTTTGGTCTATCGACTACTTTTAGCATGCTTCTCCCAGAACTTTGACATTTGAACATTGGAGGGAACTCAATTCAACCCACAACATGTGGTGCTTGAGATACAGATATCCTAGAAATGAACCTTCTGGGAGGAGCCTTTCAAGAGTGCCTGTGTCCTCAGGGGGACCAGTTGTCCACAGGGATGTTTTTACCCTCTCAGGACATTTGTGGGCCTCTGCTGGGGATACACCCAAAGCAGAAACAGCAGCATGGCCTCTGAATGCTCCAGGTTCCAACAGGAAGCAAGCTCAGGTATACAAAGCATTTTGTCTATGTTAGTCTTTCATTCAAGAAAGTTCCTTCCCGAGGGCAGAACCTGCTTGTCCTTCATGTCCAACCGAGGCCATGAATTGCCCCCCATGAGCGACTCTCTGACACGGCCGTGGCACCAGAGGCACATAGAACTAATCCAGAGCCCAGCAGCTTGTGGCAGAAATGTGAATGAACTATGCATTAAACTCTGGCAGCATGTCCCCCTCCCCTGGGAGGGAAAGGGTGTCTGTCTCTTCTGCCTTTTTCCCTCCCAGTAGCATGGTGGCCGCTGCCTCAGAGCTTATTGAAAAGCTATGTATGAGCTGGCGGTGATGGGGCAATTGCAGCCTCATGGGAAGGAGGGCGGAACTGGCTTGTCCTTCATGCCCAACCGAGGCTATGAGTTGCCCCCCATGAGCGGCTCTCTGGCACGGCCATGGCACCAGATGCACAGAAACCAATCTTGTAATTATCTGGCTCTTGGCAGAAGTCCTTCCAGATTTAATTAATAAAATATCAGAAATCCAAAGTAAAGTAAGTAAAGGCCCTCCCGTTGATCATTGATTTGCTCGAGCGGGCCCAGTAACGTCTCCATTGGAGACTTTGTTGTTACTGTGTTTGGCATATCGAATACGTCACGGGGAGCTTGCCAGGCTCTGCCATGTGGGCGAGATACTCTCGGTAGCTTGCTGGGCTCTCCAAGAGGGGCGGAGGAATCGAACTCGGGTCAGCCATGTTGGCTGCGTGCAAGGCAGATGCCCTACCCGCTGTGCTATCGCTCCAGCCCCAGAAATCCAAAATCGACATATATGGTTTTCATAACCAGCAATAGAAAACAAATTATTTCACAATACCTTTTCAGCAGTTCTGATTGTTGAGGGGAAATTACAAACAATAATGGTGCATCTTTTGTCGAAATAATGAATGTATTCAAAGTAGAGAGTTAAGTAGAAATCATCTGCCTCACAGGCATCGGGAGGGGTGGTAGGGGGCTATATTTGGGTTCTTGGTGGTGAAAAATAATTACTGGTGAGTGGAGGGGTGTTAGATTATTGTATGACCGAGACTTAAACCTGAAAGTTTTGTAACTTTTCTCACGGTGACTCAATTAATAAATTAAAAAAAAATCTTGGTGATCAACAAAGTACTGCAAACAGAATGCAATGACTCATCAAAAATATCATACACTTTGACCAATAGGATTCATCCTGGGGATGCACAGATGGTTTAACATTTGCAAGTAAAAAAAAAAAGTTCCTTCCCCTTAATATTGGTATCTCCATTTATAATAGCTCATTTTGATGTTGTTTATTTTTTGTTGTTGTTGTTGTTTGTTTGCTTGCTTTGGGGACACACCAGGCATTGCTCAGGGCTTACTTCTGGATAAGTGATTACTCCAGAGCACATGAGGGTGCCAGGGATTGAGCCAGGGTTAGATGCAGGCCAGACAAATGCCCTACTCCCTGTACTATCTGTATGACCCCACAAAGCATTCTTAATTTTCACACTCAAAATGGCTCTCAAATATTTACCTAAGTCATGCTCAAAATTTAATTGCTCCATTATTATCAAAGCATTCTTTGAAATTAATGGCTCCAACCTAGCTGACATTGGTGGTGTTCAACAACGGTGTCTTCTGCCGTGGTATTTTGGTGATTCACCATGGAGATTGACCTAGCTACTCAACTCAAATCAAAGTAGGGTACTTATACCTTTATTACTAGACCCACAAGAGACACGAGGGCAGTCTGGTGGCCAAGTACTACACAATGTCTCTTGGAGCATAAATATCTGAACTCCTACTTAGCTTGTTTTATTCTTGGTGTGCTTAGCAAATAATTTTTCAAGTGACTGAAATATCCAGAATGGAATGAAAATCTAACCAAGTTAATAGCCACATTCATAAGGGGGAGTAATTGTAAAATGAACATATCCTAAAGTTATTGAAAACTACTATTTTCTTTGAACCCAATGTTATGTGGCTTTATCATGGAAAGTTTATTTTTATGGAGCTTATGTTTGTAACAAAATAAAGATTCTATGAAGTGGCTGAAATAGCCTCTTTAAAGCTATTATTCGGTACAGAGCAGCTGCATATAGTTTTACAAAAAGCGGCCCGAAAACTCTTATTGTCATCCCTTAAGAACTTGTATTCCTAAAGAATAAATGTTAACAGTATAGCAAGCCATGTTACCTCAAAAATAATAAAAATTTAATTACAGAGTGGGGGTATGGGAAGAAACCAGATATTTCCGACATAAATAGCAAAATATTTATTTAAAAGTTTTTAAAATTTTTCTAAGTTTTGAATTTTCAATTTTATCCCAAAAGTCCTGTAGTTTTGAGAATTAATGACTATTGGAGAAAAAAATTTCTATGCTGACTCTAATAATACTTTTCCCCCATTTGATTCATCTAGTTTAACACAGTGGTTCACAAAGTTGTTCATAAGACACTTATGATGGGCTTTCAATGTTCCAACCCCAATTCAACCACCAGAATGGCCTTCCCTCCACCTGCCCCCATTTTCCCAACTACCTCTCCCGAAACCTACCCCCTTAGCAGACACAATAACTTATTTTATACTTCTTGTTACAACTAAGTGGGTAATAGAATTATCAAAAATCTTTCAGTAAAAGAAATTTTGTGAAAATTGTTCTATTTCACCATGGGGTCATTAAGTCCTTGTCTGATGGTTTACTGCACTGTTGTTGCTAGCTGAGCCTTCCGTAGTCATGTTTTTGTGTATTGAACTTCGTTGGCTTCTATGTTACTTTCCTTCTGACTTGCTGTGCTCTTATTGGAATGTTAATATGGTAGAATTTGAAGGTGTTGCTGGAAGGACTGCAGGGTCTGTGGAACTGGACTGTTGAGTGTGTATGGTAGGGACTGTGGGTTGTGGGTGTAGCTACGTCTCCTTGGAGACTTAGTCATGTAAGTGGCAGGGGCTGTGGGCTCTTACCATGGCTGATGGGGCTTCCAAAAGTATAGGGGTGAGTGGGGGGAGACTGCCTCCCACATTCCAAGAATGCAGGGGGCCCGCCAGACCACTCTCCGGCCCGTGGAGGTGGCCCTAGGATCCGTAGGTGCAAGGAGGGACCAACCGAATGAAGACACAAGACACAAGAGACAGAGCACAGTTTAGAAACAGAGATAAAGAGACAGGACAGGACAGGACTTCATTCAGGGCAGCAGGGGTATTATATACTTTGCGACGCAGGAAACTATGCTTACATCACAGAAGGCAATTACATCACTAGGTCATATCATACATTGTTAGGAGAGTTACAAAAACTACATGTTCCATGTGCTTGATTAGTCAGTGTCAGTTACTTCTTATTCTTGGGCTAGCTGTGACAAATGTTTTCTTTTAGATAACCATACATAACTCATAGGCTGCGGTCAGGAGCAGACACAGTACCAGATCTGCACTAGTCAGGACCCGCCTGCTCAGGATCATGCAGGCCAAGACAACCATACATAGCACAGGCACGTAGGCCCCTTGTCAGCCAAAGGGCCAGCTTCCCACACAAGAAGACCCCAGAGTTCTCAGCCTAGAACCAGTGTACATGGAATTTTTGTCAGTTTTGTGTTTCCAGAGGTTCCTTGTGGGGCAGGGGAGTTGGGCACTAGCATGGTGGCAACTATGGGGGTGCAGCTGTGGCTGCCAGGCTCTGGAGGGGTGGGGACTCAACCCACCTACTTCTGAGGGCTGCCCACAGATTTCAGCTGGGACACTGGTGTACCCGTGAATTTTAGCCACAAATCTGTTAAGTTGAGCATATGGATGAATTTATGTGATGGCAGTTTGGAATGTAGGTCTGATTATACTTTTAAAAAACATTCACTGTCACTGTCCTTCTGTTGTTCATCGATTTTCTTGAGTGGGCCCAGTAACATCTCCATTGTGAGACTTTGTTGTTGCTGTGTTTGGCATATCAAATACGTCATGGGGAGCTTGCCAGGCTCTGCCGTGCGGGCGAGATACTCTCGGTAGCTTGCCAGGCCCTCCAAGAGGGCTGGAGGAATTGAACTCAGGTCGGACACATTGGCTGCATGCAAGGCAAATGCCTTACCTGCTCTGCTATTGCTCCAGCTCTAAAAAAAAAGACATTTCAAAGAATTGGCCTTGACCTCTCCTGAGAAGAGATCATCAGTAAACTACTAGATATTAACCCTAAGTGTATTAGGTTTCACCAGTGAATTGCCCCTTTTCCTCCTCCCTGAGAATCTTACTGTGCTCTTGCTGGCATCCCTAATTTAGTTAAAGTTTATCTTTAACCTTTCCTTTGTATTTTACCTCTCATTGTCTCAGTTCCCAACTCAGTCTTGATTACTTATAAGCCAAAAATTTCTGGTAATTCTGAACTTCGTGTTTGTAGTGCTTTGTATTTGAAATAATGTGTATTTGTACCTGCTTTTCTATTACCCTTATAGTCTTCTTGTATTTTATTATAGAGCAATGTTCTTTAGTTAAACACAGAAAGACCATTAATGCTATGCTCCTAATATTTGGAAGTTGATTGACTCTGAAATAGATCTGCTCCTGGACATTGTCATAATTACTTGACTCAGGTATCAGTTGCTGTAGTTCCCAACACCCCAAAAGGGAGGTCCTGCCCTCACTTTTGGAGGTGTTAGGACTGGGATGGACCCAGTGAGAGTGGCAAAGCTACCCATGCATCGAAATGAGACAGTCCAGAAAGTCTTGATGCAAATTGTTGTGACTTAAGAGGCAGGACCCCCCATGGGGAAGAACAAGCTGAATTGGTCTGAGGACTTAGTCTGGGATTTACAGTAAAAGCCTTGTTTGCTCTCAGAGTGCAGAGAGCTAAGTTTTGGGACCTTGGTCTCCTACTGTGTTTATTCAAAACAACGGCAAGTATTGATAAGAAGTAAACTCAATTCTTTAACATATACAACTAGAGGGAAAGACAAAAGCAATGTGGATGTCCCTGGGAGACAGAGTCTCCTTGAGTTAATCTCCCCAAGAGATTTGCCTCTGCCAAATGTTTTATCTCTGTAAACGATCCATCAGATCCATCACACCCAAGTCCTTATCTCAACCCCCCTTAGATGTTCTTTGGGTATACTAGAAACTGTCCATTAAATGGGACATTTTCACTGTCAGGCTGTGGTCTCTCTCTCTTTCTCTCTCTCTTTCTGCTGGGGAAGCCTGGGGAGGATGGGAGGCGACTCTCGGCCACAGGATGCATGTGTCATGGCACCCATGCTTGGTGAACCCGCAGTACAAAGATTAAATAGCTTTCCCAGCACCTCTCCAGCTCCTACTGAAGAAACAGAAGCCTCCACATGATCACAGGTTGCTGATTTGCCTGTCCTTCACTGTGGAGCTAAAGTCGTAGTGAGTCTTACGGACTCTGGATTCCCCAGGGTGGTCTGGGGAATCCATGTTCCCCATGGATGCCTGTGGTGCTGCATGACCTCTGCCAGCCCTCAGGAGGATGAGGGTGTGGGAGTGGCTTCCCTGGACCTCCTGCAGATGGTTCCCCTGCATTGGGACCACAGGGCAGCGTAAGTCCTACAGCATCCTGTGCATTCAGACTTGTGGCCGGAAGAACCCACACCTCCCACCTGTCTGCTTCCTGCCTCCTCCTTACTCTTTAACACTCAGTAATTCTGTTGCCCATTCGTCTTTCTGTCTCCTTTCTCAAGACTGAGCTTCATGAGAGCGGGGCTATGATTTTACTCTGTTTGTCCCCACTGGTCCTCACCAGAGAAATGATCAGTATAGGTTGTTGAATAAACGAATAAGTGAGGTTTTATTCATAAAAACTTTCACTGGTTCCATAATCGGCAAGAATTCCTGGAAAGCCTTCACAAGCTGTCTACAGTCAACTCTTAAGGTCAGTTCCTCTGCTAATATCTATTTGTCTCTACTCTTGTGGTCAACTAAACTTTTCATCATATGCCTCCTAAAATAAGTCTTCATTTTCCTGTTTTTTGATGATTCTTTATTCCCTTTCTTTAGTACTTTCTCCCACGGAAGTCACTTAGACTTAGTAAAGCATGAGAGAGTTCATAACTTAATACTAGTTAAATGTATTCGGAAAATATATTAAGAATTTTATCCAATTTTAGAAATGAAAAATTATTGCCTATTTATAGCCTCAATAGATTAAAAGTGGGAAACTTAGAAGATTCATAAAATTTTACTATCATCTTATCCAAAACTGGGCTGGAGCGATAGCATAGTGGTAGGGCTTGTGAGCAGCCAGTCCAGCTGAGCCAGGTTTAACTCCTCTGCCCGGCAAGCTATGGAGAGTATCTCGCCCGCACGGCAAAGTCTGGCAAGCTACCCATGAAGTATTCAATATGCCAAACACAGTAACAACAAGTCTCAAAATGGAGATGTTACTGGGCCCGCTCAAGCAAATTGATGAACAACAGGGGAACAGTGACAGTGACTTATCCAAAACTAATTGAAAATATTTAAATAAAAATATTTAAAGAATGGCACACCAGAAGTTTGAGATTTTAAAACTTGTAATTAATTGTACTTATTGGAAATTAAATTAGCAATCAGGATCACACTGAATCTCGCTTCCTACATAAGTCAGTAAGAAATGCTTTAATTGTATAATTGTGGGTTTTAAGTCACTTGTATCACTTGTCATCCCGTTGATCCTCAATTTGCTCCAACGGGCACCAGTAACGTCTCCATTCGTCCCTGTCGCATGCTAGTGTAGCCCAGAGGCATCTGCTCGCTCCAGGAACATGAAGATTTAAAACTGCCACATGGGTTTTAAATATACAAACTTATGTGAAGATTATTTGGATGAAAGTTCGATTTTTAATTAGATGTATCACATATAATAACAGAATATTATTTTTAAACTACGTATTTGAGGCATATGGCTCATCGAATCTAAAAATAAGAAACTAACAAACACAGAAACTACAGTGGTAGTTACCAAGTGCTTGAGATCGGAGAAAATGGAAGGATTTAGGTAAGAAGTGCAATCTTCCAGTTTTAAGATGAGTCAAGTCTGGAGGAGTAATTTGTAGTATGGTGGTTATACTGAATCATATCATACTTCACACTTGAGTGTTGCTAAGAGCAGTTCCTAAAATTTCTCACCACAAAAGAGATTATAACTATGGGAATTGATAGAGGTGTTAGTAAAAGCTGTAATGGTAATAATTGTAATGCAATATAAATGTGTTGAATACACATGTTGTGTAAGCTGTAAATTTATTCAATGTTATATGTCAATTATAATTGCAACTAAAGATAAAAAATTCACAGATAAGCTTGCAAGAACATATTTAATTTTGGGGAGTTGTTGCGGGGCACACCCAGTGATGTTCAGGGATTTACTAACTCTGTGCTCAGGGGACTATATGGGGTGCCAAGGGTAAGCCCCAGGCAGACCAAATGGGATCCACTCCACTGTCTTTCTGGATCCTGTAAGAACATATTAACAACAAATGAAGCTATACATACATCTACACATATATCTATATTCATTTCATTTGCAGATAATAGCAAAAGTAGAATTTAAGGGCTTCTACAGAAAGGTGACTCGTGACAAGGGTTCTCCTTCCTGTCCCCAACTGCTCATCTAGGTATTGGAATCATGTCATCTCACAGCCATCCTTTTGGAAGTAGAGCATTGTCACAAACAACACAGGCACCACATTCTCACCTTTTCTGTGTCTTTATGTTTCTCCTTTTCTAATAAAAAGAGATATTGAGAGATGACCACCCTGAATATTTATACAAAGTATGTACATGGCATCCAAAGCAGGAGGAAGACAGGTTCATATGTCACTGAACTTTGATGGGCTAGCTTGCTTGACAACCTGGCAAAGAAGAAATAGATGAATAACATAGAACCTTGAAGATCTGTCTCAATCCTATCCAACTTTCTCTTTCTCTGATATTTGTTTTCCTCCTTCAAGCACAGAAAGAAGTTTTCTAGTGTCCAGTGATAAATAACATACTGTCAGAATAATGAAATATGTGCATATGACAAATTGGGAAGGAAAAATACAGCAGGGAAAAAAATGTCAGGGAGAAAGAATTTCAAGATTAAAATTAGTCCTAATTTAAAAAAAAACTCCTTTGCCATGGGGCTGGAGCGATAGCACAGCGGGTAGGGCGTCTGCCTTGCATACAGCCAACATGGCCGACCCGAGTTCGATCCCTCCGCCCCTCTCGGCAAGCTACCGAGAGTATCTCGCCCGCACGGCAGAGCCTGGCAAGCTCCCCGTGACGTATTCGATATGCCAAACACAGTAACAACAAAGTCTCCAATGGAGACGTTACTGGGCCCGCTCGAGCAAATCGATGATCAGCAGGAGGGCCTTTACTTACTTTACTTACCTTTGCCATAGTTAAAAAAAAAAAACAACTAGAATTAGCATTCAACAACAAAAGAGAAAACCTTAATAGTTGTATTTATTGACAAAATAAAAGCTAGCAGGTGTCACCTTGAGTTTCATTTCTGCCCCAGGGAGGAGGAAATATGTCTTTCTCTCTCTTCCTTTTACCTTATTAATTCTTTGAATTAAATAAGGAAAAAGAAGAAAAGAGGTATGAGAAAAACTTTCAGTGTGAAGTAACAGTGTTCACTCATTGTGAATACATGCAGCCTTTTACTTTGACTAATTCTTGTAGCATTGTCACTTTCCTGAGTCCCAGGAGGTGTCTCACTGATCCTGGTGCACAAACAACACCCAGAATCCTGCCTAGCCCTGCCACCACGGGGCTCTGTCCAGAGAGACCAAGACATTTCTGGCTCTGAAGGGAAGATAAGTGTTTTTCCAATGTGGGTGGAATTCCAAGGCCCTGAGTCCCTCAGACATGCTTCTCACTGTTTCCATGTGTTTCACCAAATGTTGGGTTGATAATGACGCCTGCTCTGGTCTCTCTGTGGAGCCAGAGAAAAGGCAGAACTGAGATGTATCTGAGGCCAAGTTGGGTCCCCTCCATTTTCAATAATTGAATCCCTAACCCTAGAACTGCATTTGGGTATTAGAGCCTTACTTAAAGGGTGATGAAGGGAAGGGAAAAATAAGATGACGGGGTGGGTTTTAATCTCGATTCTGGTCCTTGTGAGAAGATGTAGTCTGGATAGTGAGACACCAGGATGGACACACATGTTTGCAAACACAGGGACAGGAAGAACAGAGGATTTCCAGAGAAGCTAACTCAGCCCTCTGGCTGTCAGCAGCCTCGAGAACCAGCAGGAAATTCTGCCATTAAGTCAGTGAGTGCTTAAAGTTCTGTCACTGTGATGTCGGTGGGCCCCACAGGTGGCTTATGTGAAGCAGGGAGGAGAAAGTCAGTCACTTTCTCCTGATCTGCATCTGCCACCCAGGACCTAGGGTTACTGGGTTCTTGTCTCTCTCACAGAAAGGAATTTCAGGAGTAGACAAGCAATGAAGTAAACAGATTTTATTTGGAGGTTTTTGAAGGAGTGGAGGGAAAGAGATGGGGGTGGGGGAGGGGGAGAAAGACACAGAGAGAGAGAGAGAGAGAGAGTAACACTCTCAAGAGGGAATGTGGGCTTCTCTAAGGGTGGAGAGAGCCCCTACACACATCCCAGCAGTAGACACGAAAGCATGAAAGTCTACATCTCAAGAGGGGAGATGCGGGTGATACATGTGCTCAGTTACCACATGTGCTCAGCCATGTGGGCACAAGCAGCACATGGGCTTGGGCAGCATCTTATGCCCTTCCTTTGTTCAAGATGGCTTTTATTGGGTATCTCCAGCTTGCCCCCATGTGGGGTTTCTTTCGCCATTGCCTTGGGAGGGGGCCTTTCCTGTCTACCTGCCTACATCAACTGCAGTACAGTCTGGCTGGATGTTTGGCAAAGCAGCCCTAGCAGATGAAAGTGAAAAGAACCCATTCCTCCAGCCTCACTGGGTTGAACACGGCACACACCTGGTCTAGAAAGCCAGGTGATGGAGCCTCACCTTCCTGCTCCTGTCCACCTTCCTGTCCTCAGACTAATGCTTGATTTTCAAAAGGAGGCATCTTGACTGGAAAGGAATCAAATTTTCACCAAAAGACAAACCATTTCCTATCCTCCCCACACCCACCCACAAAGTGCATTATTCAGTCCTAATAAGCAAACCCATTTTCATGTCCTTTATACCTCTGATTGCCAACTTGATGAAAATTAAGAAAAAAAATGAATATTTGTGGATAAAAATAGCAGAGGTTATACAATAGAAGATAATATCTTTTCACTGAAATATTAAAATACATTATTGGAATTTTACACTTGTGAAAATCTTGACAATGTCAATGTTTCTGCTATGCAATGCTAACAAAGAATGCAAAAGTTATGCATTTTCACTACACAATACTAATTTTCAAGAAAATGTAAACACAATTTTCAATTGTTTGACTATATAAATGTCCCTACCCTTAGAACTTCCTATACCACCAAACTGAGATTTTTCTTGCTTGCCTAAAAACCATTAAAATTTAATCTCTATTGTTTTTCAGAAGATGGATTACTTGGCCAGTGGATTTGGATCAAGAAAATAAGCCCCTCACTTGTCCTGCCTATACTTCATTTCCACTTGGATTCCCACTGACACCTGCCCCTTTCAATAACCCCTAAAAATAATTATTGAGGCCCTCAAATCACAGGTTTGAGCGTAAATTCTGAGTTGAGAGAAAAACTCTGCAAAGATTCCTTTAACTTGAGAACTCCCTGAGTACTATAGGCATGTGATTTATTTTTACCCTCTTTCCCTATCACCCTTCAAGTGATGCCTTTAGAAATTAATCTAGAATCGATTTCAGAGCCAATTGCCAAAATGCCAAATAGTGCCGGTGTTCAGGGATTCCTAGTCATTGGTTCTGGGATTAAAATAAAAATGCACAAAACAAAATGAAAAGACCAGACTCGTGCAAAGAACTAATGACTCCTATAATTCTCCAGTTTTTTCTTTTCATTATAGGTCCTCATAGCCTGAGGCCTCTGCATGAGCCTTGACTGAACTCAGGGCCATTTGTTAAGGCTCTGTGTGCTGGAGCACTGTGATTCTCTCAGAGGTTGTAGGCAATCTCACTTTTAGTTTTAGAAGTCATCTCAAGTAGCATCTCTCTCTGGAAAGGGCTCCCTGGGTGCCAGTTGAGTGCAATTGTGGGTGTCTGTAGGCCAGACAGGCTATAAGACGGATCTCTAGGTCTGCTAAGAGATGTACCAGAGAGGCATGTAGCCAGAAGGAGAGACAGGCATCAGGCTCAGCTTCCCAAGGTGAAACTGATCTTATTCATGGATTTTGTTTTTCAGCCTCTATGGACGACTTTGAGGTGGATACAAGGAATTCCATAAGAAGATAAATGTCCACAGGCATTATCCGAAAGACATTTCTGCCCAATCTTCGCAGGAAAATTGGTTCTTTGTTTTCCCAGACACTTCCCAATCCCTTATAGGACACCATTTCGAAGCAAATGTTTATGAATAGATTAATGGGTACCAAATGTAATGCACACTTATAAAAACAACTGCATGTTATACTGATTATTTTTTATCTTTTGCATGAAATCTAGACAGATCCCAAGAGGGAGATTCTTAAGTGCAACCCCAGAGGGAGAGGGAAAGCCCAGGAGCTGGAGCTCTCCCACACTCAGGACTTTGTGATGATCCACCAGAGGGAGAAGATCATCTGGCATTCATTCCCCAGAGAATCTTTCTCAAGGGAGTATGGTATAACGACACAGGACAGAGGGAGAACGACGAAAGTTTTTGTTGCATGTTTATTTTAAAACGCTTAAGGGATACTTATTACACATATAAAACGTATCACATATATAATACATATGTATATATTAGTTTTGGGGTTACACCCAGCGATGCTCAGGGCTTTCTCCTGGCTCTGAACTCAGGATTTATTCCTGGTGGTGCTTGGGGGAACATATGGAATGCTGGGGATCAAACCCAGGTTGGCTGCATGCAAGGCAAATGCCCTCCCCGCTCCAGCCCTCAATGATATATTTTTATAATACATATTTTTATGTATAATAAATAACAGGGCTGGAGCGATAGCACAGCGGGTAGGGCATTCGCCTTACACGCGGCCAACGTGGCCGACCCGAGTTCGATTCCTCTGCCCCTCTCGGAGAGCCCGGCAAGCTACCGAGAGTATTCGATATGCCAGACACAGTAACAACAAAGTCTCCAATGGAGACGTTACTGGGCCCGCTCGAGCAAATCGACGATCAACGGGAGGGCCTTTACCTTTACCTTTTAATAAATAACAGAATATAATAGGAAATAAGCAACAAAATCACTAAATGACCAGTGTAAATTCAACTTTAATCAGTAAGAACATTAGGTGTAAATAGATAAACAATTTTATCAAAAGTGGAAATTCTTAGACTAGATGAAAGTTAAGCAAAGTTCCAAAGCATAGCTACTGGAAAGCAGGAGGGACTAACCTCATATCAGACAAAATAAACTTTTAAACAAAAATGTTAAAGAGGGAATTTTATGGAAAATGAGTTAATGCATTAAAATGATATAATTTAGATTTTACACACATACACAGAGGCTCCTAAGAGTATAACTCCAAAGTTTATGAGTCAAAGTAAATAGAAAGGGACATAGAGAATTTAATAATATTAGGAGATACTAGGCTGGGGCAGCCCTGGAGCGATAGCACAGCGGGTAGGGCGTTTGCCTTACAAGCGGCCAACATGGCCGACCCGAGTTCGATTCCTCCGCCCCTCTCGGAGAGCCCGGCAAGCTACCGAGAGTATTCGATATGCCAGACACAGTAACAACAAAGTCTCCAATGGAGACGTTACTGGGCCCGCTCGAGCAAATCGACGATCAACGGGAGGGCCTTTACCTTTACCTTTACCTTTACAGGCTGGGGCAATAGCACAGCCGGTAGGGCATTTGCCTTGCACCCAGCTGACCCGGGTTCAATTCCTCTGCCCCTCTCGGAGAGCTCGGCAAGCTACTGAGAATATCTCGCCCACACGGCAGAGCCTGGCAAGCTACCCATGACATATTTGATATGCCATAAACAGTAAAAACAAGTCTCACCACAATTTGTTGTGAGACGTTACTGGTGCCCACTCGAGCAAATCGATGAACAATGGGAGGACAGTGCTACAATGCTACAGGAGATATTATAATATCTTTTTTCTTAGTGTTTGAGCCACAGCAGGCTGTGCTCGAAGCCTACTCCTAGCTCTGTGCTTTGGGGTCACTCCTTGGATTTTCTGGGTGCATGTAGTATGAGAGATCAGGCCTGGGCCTCCTCCTGGGTGTGTGAAGCATGTGCTGTAGCCTATTTACCTCTCTCCAGACCTAACCTCCTACTTTAAATAACGGGATAGAATAACTTGACAGAAGATTGAAAAAGAGCCGATTTCAGTAACAGGATAAGTAAGCTAGACATAATGGTATTTATAGAACTCTTCACTCCCAAGTAGAAGAATAGATATTCTTCATGACAGGGAGTATTTCTCAGGGGAGGTCATATAAGTCATCAGAAGACCCCCACCGGCTTCAAAAGTATGAAGTGTTCTCGGCAGCAACACAGGGCTGGGGAATCACACCCGCACGTGGTCAGAGGGGAACTTTCCCCATCTACCTGCCTGCTTCACTTTCATTTTTTCCAAAGTCTTAATGTGAAACCTGAGCTGTAAGCTTAGTTTACAGATTTAATAATGAAACGATCTAACATTTTATTTTATTTATTTATTTGGGCTGGAGCGATAGCACAGCGGTAGGGCATTTGCCTTGCACGCAGCTGGCCCGGCCGAGCCAGGTTTGATTCCTCCACCCCTCTCGGTGAGCCTGGCAAGCTACTGAGAGTATCTCGCCCACATGGCAAAGTCTGGCAAGCTACCCGTGATGTATTCGATATGCCAAACACAGTAACAACAAGTCTCACGATGGAGAGGTTAATGGACCCACTCGAGCAAATCGATGAACAATGGAAGGACAGTGCTACTATTTATTTATTTATTTATTTATTTATTTGGTTTGTGGTCCACACCCAACCTTGCTCTGGGCTTGCTCCTGCTCTGTGTTCTTGGTGGTCTCAGGGAATCAGGAAGCGTGCTGGGGAGCAAACCCCAGTAGGCCATAAGCAAGGCAAACACCCTTCTTACTGCACTGTCCCTCCATCCCTGGTACACTTTCAAATATAGACACTAAAAACTACTCAAAGGACTTAACTCAAAGGACTTCAGGGGAATCTCAAGATTTGGGTTGGTGAACTTGATTTTACTGCCACAGGAAGAAGGGAGGCCTGGTAATGTTTGTTTGGAAAAACAATGTCTGAAACTTAAACTGGACAGAAGGCATGGAGGGCTTTGACTCAAAGGAGCCCTGTCTGGCACCAAGAAAACCTTTCAGATGCAGAATTTCAGGCAAGCTTGGAGAGGTCCCTGAGGGGGCCTGTGGCTCAAAGGTGCCACAGCTGGAACAAAGGCTGTGCAAAGAATAGCAAAAGAAAACCAGCAATTGCTTGCCACAGGTATGTGTGTGTGGGGTGGGGGTGGGGGAGTGGGGGTGGGGTGGGTGGATGGGTGGGGGCTTGAGGTTGGAGGGGTGGAGGGGATGGGGATGGGGCAGTTAGGAAATTAGAATCTTAGAGGAGGAACCGTTATGTCAATGGTTAATGGTTGTTGGAAATGATCACTCTGAACAAGATCTGAGTGCTGAATGTAGGCCAAGGTATACTCTAATTTCTCTCTCCCTCTCCCTCTCTCTTTCTCTCTCTCTTTCTCTCCTCCCCTCCCTTCTCCCTCCCCGCCCCCCTAAATAAAGGTCTTATCCTGTGTCCATAATGTGGGTCCTGCAGCCTTCAGGCTGTTGGTTTTATTACTTCCCCAGGAGTTTTTGCCATGGGCCCCTTTCTCTATCTGTACTTCAATGCTGGGGCTCCCTCCACTTTGGAGACATTCATGTTCTCTCTTGAGCATGTTTCTCTCTCCCCTCCCTCCACTCCCTTTAAACTTCCAAGTAAAGTCCATTTTCACTTCTCTACACCTCCTCTCCTGAAATCTTTATCTGCGAGGAAAGGGTGAGGAGTTGAAAGGCTGGTGAGGTCTTGACCTGACTCTTCCTCCACGACTCACAGCAGACCGATCAGTCCTAGGTTTACCCAGCTGCTCAGGGGCTGGAGGCGGTGTGTGTGTGTGTGTGTGTGGGGGGGGGGGTGGCAGAGGTAGAGAGAAGGAAAGAGGTAGATTTCCTTTTTTTTTTTAAATCTGGGTTTTTTTTTTTTTTTGCTTTTTTTTAGGTCACACCCGGCAACGCA
This sequence comes from Sorex fumeus, assembly GCF_029834395.1. Classification (NCBI taxonomy): domain Eukaryota; kingdom Metazoa; phylum Chordata; class Mammalia; order Eulipotyphla; family Soricidae; genus Sorex; species Sorex fumeus. Next base: position 6,951,970 of record NW_026606321.1, on the reverse strand, counting down.
CAGAGGTCACTCCTGGCTCTGCACTCAGGAATTATCCCTGGCGGTGCTCAGGGGACCATATGGGATAATGGGAATCGAACCTGTGTCAGCCGCGTGCAAGGCAAATGTCCTACCCACTGTGCTATCACTTCAGCCCCCAGATTTCCTTCTTGAGGCTGTCACCTCTCTCCTCCCTGTTTCACACAAGTCACCTGGGGACTCCAAAGGGCTTTAAAAGCAAACCAAAGAAGCAGAAAGAAAGAAATATTGAATACCACAGAACACTGGCTAATTAAGGAATAGACAAAAGAAGACATAGAAAAAAAACAATAAAGACAAAATCTGATTCTTTGGGAAAAAAACTTAACAAAATGTGAAACGTTTTTTGTCTAAAGGATCATGAAAAAAAGTAGGTTCTATTTACTAGGACAAGGATGCTGGAAGCATTTCTTAGGACAGAAAAGCCACTGGACCCTCATTCTCACTTTATTTTGCATACATAAATGCGTGTGGCACCATGTGCATAGATAAACTTTTATAAATAAATGTTTTCCTATTTAAAAGCAGATGTCCCAAATGTTCGACCTTGTTTGTGGGATCAACTGCTATTTCTGTGTTTGAGAAGAGAGTGGTGTAATTTTCAGAGGCTTTTTCCAAAATAGCAGCCACAGAACCAGTGAAGGTCCTTGAGATCACGGGAAGATAAGGCGAGAAGGGGAAAACGAGTTTGTTTCTTGCTTTGGAACTGCCAATATGCATACTATTATGCATGCACTTTGAGCTGATTGCAGTCTTGCGTTTAATAAACATTGATTTTGCTATTTAAATTTCTAGAGTGGAATGATTGAAAAAAAGAACAGTAATTGTACAATCAGATACCCAGTGCTATTGTAATGCAGTTTGAAAATGTCTTTGAAGTGAGGTTTTCTTTTTAAAAATGGTGCCAGTGTTTTGCTATAAAACAGAATTAAAAAAATTATGGGAGAAACTTTCAGTCAGAGACAAGAGTTGATTCATTCATACCAACAGAATTATAACCCTCCTAGGAAAGGAAGGGGAAGTTACGAGGCAGACGGGGGTCACAGGGCCTGGGGCCTCGGACACATGACTGGCAGAAAGGTGAGGTCCATGAGTAGATCTAAACCACAGAGCCAACAATACTGCAAGCATGGAACCCAAAACACATCTTTAAAAAGTGCCTCTCAAGAGACAGACTTGGGGGTGTGAGGGAAACTGGGGATACCGGTGAAGTAAGGTTGAAATCGGAGTGGAAATGGTGTTAGAATGTTGTGTGCCTGAAACTCCATCATGGATCCAGTTGCAAATCATGGTGCCTAAACTTAAAAAACATTTGAAAAAGAAGTTGTTGAGGTATTATTACTTACAATTAATTATTTTAAATATTCCACTAGGCTTTTTTATTATATGGTGAGGATTATGAATTAATAGGACCACATAGTGTTCCCATGTATCTAAAAAAATTCTTTACTACTGCATAATATAAAGACATGGGTCTTTAAATTACTTCCAAAAAGTGTCATATAGAAAATTCCATGTAAGGAACTTTTTCCTTCATGCAAAATTAATGAGCAAAATTAAGTTCTAGATTCTAAGATTTGGTTTGGTACTTTTAGAATATTTTGTTGTCATTTGAAAATAACTTGGGTGGGATTAAGGTTTATATAAGTACCAGGAGGTTTACTCCATGGCTTGGAGGCCAGTCGTACATGCTAGGGGAAAAGGCAGCTCAGATAAAGAAGGGAGCACCAAATAAAGGGTGTTGGGAGGATCCTCCCAGAATGGGAGAAGCATGCTGAAAGTAGACTATAGAACAAACATTATTGCCACTCAATGCCTCTTCTGCAAACCATAGCACCCAAAAGGAGAGAGAGAACAAAAGGGAGTGCCCTGCCACAGAGGCAGGGTGGGATAGGGAGGTGGGGGTGGGAGAGATACTGGGACCCGTGGTGGTGGAGAATGGGCACTGGTGGAGGGATGGGTATTTGATCATTGTATAATTGAAACCCAAGCACAAAAATTTGTAAGTCTACAACTGTACCTCATGGTGTTTCACTAATAAAAATTAAAAAAAAAAGTTTCCTAACAGTATTTTTATTCAAAATTAAAACCCAATATCAAATATTTTAAGTAACAGAAATGACATTTTTATATAACTCAGGATAAAAATAAAGTTGTAATAATTTCAGCTCTAGGGGCTGGAATGATAGCACAGGAGGTAGGGCATTTACCGTGCACGACTGACCTGGGTTCGATTCCCAGAATCCCATATGGTCCCCTGAGCACCGCCAAAGTAATTCCTGAGTGCAGAGCCAGGAGTAACCCCTGTGCATTGCTGGGTGTGATCCCCCCAAATAAAGCAAAAAAAATTTTTCTCCCAGCTCTAAGTGATTGGTTGAACACTTTCAATTGCTTCCCATGCTGCAGGTGACATGGGAGGAGGGAGGAGGGAGGAAGGAGGAGGGAGCAATCTGTCACTTCCTTTCTGTCCATGGGGTCGCTGGCAAGGGGCTGGGGAGATGTCTGTGCTAAGTCTCTGCACAGTGCCGACCTCATGTCTCACCCGTCTGTGATGCTGTGCCTGAAACCCTCTTGATTCACCTGGCCTGGATGATGATCCCACCACTTGATTTCTCGGGAACTTGGACTCAGGTTGGAATGAAGAATTGCTTTGTGGGAAAGGAAAGTCAGTCCTAAACCTTCCCAGGATTTTTGGGTCCATCATCATTCCTTTGCTCGAGGTAAAGGTAAAGGCCCTCCCGTTGATCGTCGAGCGGGCCCAGTAACATCTCCATTGGAGACTTTGTTGTTACTGTGTTTGGCATATCGAATACTCTCGGTAGCTTGCCGGGCTCTCTGAGAGGGGCGGAGGAATCGAACTCGGGTCGACCATGTTGGCCGCTTGTAAGGCGAACGCCTACCGCTGTGCTATCACTCCAGCCCTTAGAGAGAAGAATTTCAGGAAGAAAAAATTAGTGAAGCAAAACGGACTTACTTAAATATTATGAGGAAGAGGAGGAGGAAGAAGAAGAAGAAGAAGAAGAAGAAGAAGAAGAAGAAGAAGAAGAAGAAGAAGAAGAAGAAGAAGAAGAAGAAGAAGAAGAAGAAGAAGAAGAAGAAGAAAAAGAAGAGGAGGAGCAGGAGGAGGAGGAGGAGGAAGAAGAAGAAGAGGAGAGATGAGAGGAGAGAGAAAGGAGAGAGGAGAGAGGGAGGAAGAGGGAGAGAGAGGACATAGAGAGGGGGAGAGACAGGGAGAGAGAGAAAGAGGGAAAAAGAGGGGGAGAGAAGGAAAGAGGGAGAGGGAGAGACAGAAGGAGAGAGGGAGAGAAATAGAGAGGGAGAGGGAGAGAAGGAGGGGGAGAAAGGGAGTGGGAGAGGGAGAGGGAGAGGAAGAGAGTGAGGGAGAGGGAGAGAGGAAGAGAGAGAAGGAGAGAGAGAGCAATCATACCTTCAGAAGGAAGAAGTGGCCATTCCCCAGATTGGAGAAGCACCCACTTGCCTTTGCAGAGTTGTTTTTATGGGGTTTCTCCCGAGCTCCCCCATGAGGCGCTCTCTTCCTAGCTAAGAGTCCATGGCATGGTCAATAAGAGCCTGAAGCTTTGGGAGGCCACTTTCATGTCCTTAGCACAGCCCTTTGCTCCTGCTGAAACTTTCTCTCTGGAGGGGTATCCAGCCTTCTCTGAGTCAACTTTAGCACCAAAGTCTTAGCAGAGCTTAGTTCTTGTGTCCACAAATTGGGTTCAGCTATAATGCCCTTAGTTGCTTTGGAGCTAGTGAGAGTAACATCTACCAATCCTATCTTGGTTTTGTTTCCCTCAAGGACTCATTGGCGGGGAGTCCCTCCCACCTTATTTACCCGCTGCTTCTCTGGATTAGTTAGGAATCAATGAGACTGAAATAGATGGGGCAAAGCTAAGAGATTAGGAAGAATAAAATTGATATAAAACCCAATTGAGTGAAATTGAGTCCGGTAAAGGAAGAAGGGAATGTATCTTGGCGGTGCTGATTCGAGGAAAAGTTTTTCTTTTTAGGATCACTCAGCAAAACGTAGGCAGGAACTTGAGCCCGTCTGATAGTTCAGAGATAAATCTTATCTTGCTAGTGATTCTAAAACAGACATTGAAGTCAGAGAAAAGGAATAGAAGGAAGTTTATGAAGACTTTATGTTCTGAGAGAAGTGTCAGATGAAATATTTTTCTATTCATGTTGGTGTTCTGTTACGAAACAGGGGACAGGTACCCATGAGAGTCCTTCCAAGAGAATCCTATTAAGTTTACTAGAGACAGTGCAGAAGGCTTCCAACATTGGATGGAGTTCTCTCTCTGCCTTCCCAAAGGTTCTTGTGATTCATATTTCCACATAAAAACAAACATTGAGGGAGATTTTTCTCTTATACAACATAGAAGCAGCTACTTTACATGAACTTTTCTAAAAACTTTCCAAAATACCATTTGAAATTGGTCTTGTCTTCATTTGACAATTCTGGATACAGGCACAGAGAAGAGAAGAGACTCCCTTAAGAACGAGGGGCAATGGGTGCTTGTAGCCCCGAACTAAATCCAGAACTGTGAGCATGGTATGTCTGAGCTGGTTCCTGTCCTTCAGGCCAAAGAGAGTCACCTCCTGTCCTGCTGGAGCACTGCTCAGACCTGGGAGTCCCTGGCAATGAAGGATTGAATCTGGGGAGGCCATCAGTGTCTTGCAACAAATGTGTCCATCAATTTTGTCTGTGTCCCTGTTATCTTCGTCCTGTAATTTCAGGTTCATGGCAGTTCTGAATTGAGGTGCAGAGAGAAGCTCCCTTTGCTGACTCGTCCAGTTAACTGTGCTTTTATTTGTACCAGGTGGTGTGTGATCTGCCACTCCTCCACACAGTTCTGGGGAGTCTATTCCTTACTATAGGGCCCAACTTCCCACCGAATGTCAGGCAAGGGAAGGGGTCTCAGTTTAGGGACCCCAGGGCGATGGAGCTGGCTGGAAGTCTCCATAAGAGGTAGCCTTGCATCTGTCCATTTGACCAGGTAATTGGTCTGTTTTGGAGAATTTAAAGATGACTATTGAATTAGGTGCACATTCAAACACATTTTAAACCAGATTAAAAGCAAAGTTTCTTTTTTTGTGTGTAAGCTTGGGCATGGAGCCGAGGACTCCAGCAGGGAAAGAAGGAGATGGTAAGGCTACTGGGGCTACTAGCCAGGTCTCAAAACGGTCCTTGTGGATTGGAGAAGGAAGAGGCTGAAAGTGGACACTTTTTTTTTGTCTCCAGCTTTCTCAGGGTTTACTCCTGACTCTGCACTCAGGACTCCTGCAGGACTCAGGAAGCCACAGGGAGTGTCGGGGATCGAACCCAGGGCAACCATGTGCAAGGCAAAAATTAGCTCCCCACTGTACCATCTCTCCAGCCCTGCACAAGTGTAGAAACTCAAGGGTCAGCAATTAGTAAAAGTAATAATTGTATTTAAGTTTAGAAAATGATATTGATCTATTAGATTTCAAATATGCTCGAGAGCTTGGGCCATAGTTCCTCATGAAGAAAATACCAGATTTTTTATAGCACTGGCAGCTATTGCGAGACTGGCCTTGCTAGTTGTAGGAGACAAACTTCTGTGCTAGGAATGAAATTAATGCAATAGTATCCCTAGTTTCTGCTCATTCAGGATATTCTCTTTTACTTATATTTAGGAAAAAATGTTTACTGTCCACTATGAAAGTGATTATCCCGCATGGGAGTCAGTCACCAGGTATTGGGGTAGTGGTAGCCTTGTAGCATTGTCTCCTCTAAAGAGATTTCTTTGGTTTGCACCAGACAATTTTAATGGGATGAAACTCCTTAGTTTAGACAATATTTCTCTTCATTTCTTTCATATTAGCAACTCACGCATCACCTGATCTATCACAGGCACTTAATAGTCATTTGTCAGGAAAGTTTGTGAATCTATCACTTAGCATAAGGCCCTATGCAGTAAATTAATACATAGTATTATTCCCTGGTATTTGGAGGTAATTTTCGCAGGAATCAAACTGAATTTTCTGCATCAGTTTGGTCTCATAAGTCCATAAACAAAAATCAAAATGAAACACACCTGACTTTTTTTTTTGATGACTTGGCTATGCATTCTGCCTAATGATTTTAAACTAATCAACTAATATCTATTCAGTAATATTTGGGTATAAATTTCTGTTTTACATAAATGTCTCCTGCCTCTGAAAGAATCATATAGAAATGGGATATTTATCACTAAAACCAACATGATTGTTTGATAATTTTAAGATATTCTGTAGGGCTATATGTGTTTTGGAAGGCTGAAACACACAGAGATACTTGGACAAAAGGCAGAGCTCTTTGCTATATGCAGTTCCAAATAAGAGAAGACTGAAACTCAGGCATCTCACTGGGGATAGAGTAACAGAAAGTGGAGGTCACAGGTAGTGTTGTGGTGCAGCTCTCAGGGTGGGTCACCTAGGGAGCACAGATCTCTGTGCAATATCTAATTTGAATAGATCCTTGGATTTCAAGTTATAGGGCTGGCTCTAGTTGATTGATGTAGGGTGATGAATTTGATTTTGCAGCAATCTGAAGTATGAGCATCTTAGAGAGAGGCATTTGAATGTTGACTTAAGTGACTGCAGGAGAAGAGGGAATAACATGTTTTAAAAATCAGGGCTTTAAAACTGGATAGAGACCATTAAAAACCAACCAATCAATCAACCAACCAACCAACCAAAACGACCCTGCCACAGAGTGAAGTGGCCAGTGTCTGCACGTGACATCTGTCCCATTCCTTTTTACATCCCAAATCCCTCAGTAACAGCAAGTCTATGTGTATCTAATCTCCTATGTGGCACTGTCCACTGTCTTCCCGTTGTTCATTGATCTGCTCTAGCGGGCACCAGTAATGTCTCCATTGTGAGACTTGTTGTTACTGTTTTTGGCATATTGAATTTGCCATGGGGAGCTTGCCAGACTCTGATGTGTGGGCAGGATACTCTTGGTAGCTTGCCAGTCTCTCCAAGAGGGATGGAGGAATAGAACCCGGGTGGGCCGCAAACAAGGCAAACACCCTACTCACTGTGTTATCACTCCATCCCCAATCTCCTATGTAATTGCACGAATTGTAATATTTCCACAATTGTCTTGTGAAGAACATAAAAATAAGTGGCCTCTGCAGACATTTTATTTTATTATTGTTTTTAAATGGAATCACAGTGAGATACACAGTTACAAAGTTGTTTATAATGGGTTTCAGTCATCCAATGTTCCAACACCAATCCTTCGCCAACAGATATGTTAGACATGGTTCCTAGTATCATGCTAAAGTCATGTTCATAGTTGGAACCAGGCCAAAAAAAAAAAACCACGCTGAATTCTTGAGATTCCAAAACTATCATCTGTTGACAATGACTATTATGTACAACGACATCAACGATCACATCAACGATCGTTGATGTCAAGAGAGGGGTGCGGCAGGGTGATACCATTTCACCGAAACTCTTCAGTGCCACCCTCGAGAACATCATGCGACGACTGGAATGGGAAGAAATGGGAGTGAAGATAGATGGTCGGCAACTACACCACCTCCGCTTTGCTGATGACATTGTTTTAATAACACCAAACATCAGCCAAGCGGCACAAATGCTGGCCGACTTTGACCGTGAGTGTGGAAAGGTAGGACTACAGCTGAATCTTACGAAGACAATGTTTATGAGAAACAGCTTTGTTCCTGACGCCCCATTCGCTCTCAATGGAACGACCATCTCCGAATGCAACAGCTATGTGTACCTAGGTCGAGAGGTCAACATGAGAAATGACCTGGCACCCGAGCTGCGCAGGAGGAAGAGAGCGGCTTGGAACGCCTTCAAGAACGTCGAAGAAATAGCTAAGAGGACGAAGAACCTCCGGCTCCGGGCACATCTCTTTGATTCCACTGTTCTTCCTGCATTAACATATGCCTCAGAGACCTGGGCCCTACGCAAACAAGATGAGAACGCCATTCAGGTCTCCCAAAGAAGAATAGAAAGAGCTATGCTTGGAATAACACGTTTCACTCAAATGAGAGAACGAATCCGGAGTTCTGACATCCGTCGACGATCAAGGATCAGGGACGCTGTCTCATATGCCAAGGTGTCGAAAATCAGATGGGCTGGTCACGTAATGAGATTTAAAGACGACCGTTGGACTAGAGCTGTTACTGATTGGATTCCACGGGATGTCAAGAGACCGCGTGGCCGCCCACCTACCAGATGGTCAGACTTCTTTGTCAAGATCATGAACGATCGGTTTGAGGCCCTCCATGTTCCCGGAGCGAAGAGATGCCATTGGGCTACACTAGCACGCGACAGGGACAAATGGAGACGTTACTGGCGCCCGCTCGAGCAAATCGACGACTAACGGGAAGTTAAGTGATTTAAGTGATTATGTACAAGTCATAACCGAAGTGAGAATGGAAGTGGTTTCTCCAGTGTCACTGCTCTGGAGTGCCAGGGCTATCACCTGGGCACCAACCAGGACCCAGGAGCCAAGTGTGTGGGGCAGCTGGTGCTTTGTGATGGGTTTACAGGCTTGCCTTAGTAGCCTGTTTCACAATGGCTATGACGGCTTTCCTAACTCCCTCCCATGCTGAAACTCTGTACAAGCAGATATCTATAAACACACCAGTACTTGGTAGGAAAATGGTACCACATACTTGATACTTTTTAATTAATGCTAAATACTGTCCCACTTCTTATTATTCATTGCTTTACAGAGACTACATTAGTTTACAACACTTTAAAATCTCAGTGGTATAGCTTCAGTCCTTGAAAATTTTGTATTTAATTAGAGATTGAAAATATCCTTTCTTAGAAATCTTAAACTAATTTCTCAACTTAATCTTTATAAAGTTAATTTCACCTCAGGTTTGAATAAATTCAAAATTATTTAGGCATGAACAATATTCTAAGCATATATATTATAAATATAGATATATGGGCTGGAGCCATAGCACAGCGGTAGGGCATTTGCCTTGTACGTGGCCAACCTGGGTTTGATTCCTCTGCCCCTCTCAGAGAGCCCTGCAAACTACCTAGAGTATCACGCCCACAAGGCAGAGCCTGGCAAGCTACTGGTGACGTATTCGATATGCCAAACACAGTAACAACAAGTCTCACAATGGAGATGTTATTGGGCCCTCTCAAGCAAATCGATGAACAATGGGAGGACAGTGCTCCTCATATCTGATATAATATTGTGCAGACATACATGTGCATCTATATGGTTATGTAATGCACATACACACATTCTATTATTGAAAGAAAGTGCTATAGCTTCTTTGGATATGAATTTTTCTTTCCTAACGGGAAGACTTGACAAAAATAATCTTTAATATTTTATTTAGGTTTTGTGCTCTTATTTATATTAAAAGTGAAACAAGAGGAAAGCAATTCTTGATAGTTACAAAACATCTCTACTTAATACATGTTAATTTGCTCAAGAGAGATGTAGTTGGTTTCATGTACTTGCTATTTTTTTCAGAGCTCATAATTTAATATATTTGCATAAAATGAGGTGGGCAGATTGGCTGATCTCCAGTCTCATGTAATATACCTTAAGGAAAATTTTGATTAATTTACAAGACCCTGGGGCAGATGTTAATAATAAATAATGATGAGAGCATATGTTAGAATAACTCATTCATTTGTGATCCTAAAAGCCTTGCGAGAAAAAATTAGTCCATGCAATAATTTAAAAATAATCCCTAATGGTACCAGAGGCATTTAAGTCTCACACAATTTGATTTATCTTGAGAATCTCTTTCCAATTAGATACACTGGTATGTGGAATTTAACAAAGCTTTGGAGGCTAGATAGGACATTTGCTTTTAAAATGCCCTATGAAGAAGTCTGCATAAATCAAGGTGCAGACATCTCAGGTTTATACATCGCAATTGAAGATTTTGGAGAGTCATTAAATATGTATCATTTGATGCAATTCCACAAAGCTCCTGCACATGACTCAAAAATAATTACCATGAAGCTATTATCAAAGAGACAAGAGATAAAACAGGGTGGTAAAAATGTGAAGAAAAGGGAATCATAATACTACAGTGGGACTGTAAATTGGTGCAGTTACCGTGGAAAACAACACGGGAATTTCTCAAACAATTAAAAATAGAACTACCATATGCTCAAGCAATCTGGGCATCTGACCAAAATAGTTGAGATCAGTATCTGCATTCCATGTTTACTGAACCCTTTTTCACAGCAACCATGGTAAGGGAACACCTAAATGTCCGCCAATGGAAATACAAAAGTGAAATTTATAAGCACGTATCATATGTGTATATAATACACAAGATAGACTCTAATTTAATCTTGAAGGAGAATTTAGGACAGCGTTATGTTAAAAGAAAAACTTAGACAAAAGGGGAAAAAGTTAAACAAAAACAAGTCTGGGGCAGTATAATGTATGTGCAATTAAAAGCAAAAAGACAGGAATAGAATGGTAGTTGCAGGAAACAGGAGATGGGGAAATGAAACAAGAAGGTCTTGAAATGATAGAAAGTTTTAAGGATAAGTTCTGAAGATCTAATGTGCAGGATGGAGACTGTGGTTGAGGTTAATGTTAGACTGTTAAAATCTTGGAAGTTTCTCAGAGTAGGTCTTAAGCATTTTCAATACCTCCGCCTCCACTCACACAAAGCCAGAAAGTGGGAGGGGGGGAGAAAAGGCCGACAGAGAGAGGAGAGTATAGAGTATAGAGAGGGGAGAGAGAATGAGACAGAGAAACAGAAATGGACATGGGAGCCCTTTTCACTGGGTGTTGTGGGCTGGAGGCAGGACTGCAGCAAAGATATTCCTCTCTTTGGAGACCTACAGGAGACTTTAAAGAACGGAAGAAACAATTTGGAAATTAACTGATTTGTGAAGCATGGCAACAGGCGCCAGAGCAGGTAGATCTGTCCCTCTGTAGCAGGTAAGACCTATCCCTGCATAGTGACCCAGTAGGGAATGGAGTGACTGGGCGCATTTGACATGCACCAGGTATCCGTTGTTGAGTCTCACCCAACCTCCAAGAATTGTCACGTAACTGCAGTACTTAGCCCTAAATGGGATTGGGCAGGGGCGAAGGAGAGTTGGAAAGGTAATAGGTCAGTGATGCTAAACTTTTTGCGATTGGGTTGGACCATCTTCTTAGCATTGCACAGTAGCACTCTCCTCCCATTGTCCATTGATTTGCTTGAGTGGGTCCAGTAATGTCTCCATCGTGAGACTTATTGTTACTGTGTTTGGCATATCGAATACATCAAAGATAGCTTGCCAGTCTTTGCCATGCGGGCAAGATAATCTCGGTAGGTTGCCGGGCTCTCCGAGAGGGACGGAGGAATCGAACTTGGGTTGGCCGCATGGGCCACGTGCAAGGCAAACGCCCTACCCACTGTGCTATCACTCCAGCCTGATATTAGGCACTGAAAATATATCAGGTTCTACGCTAAGCTTTTCATAAGCACATCACTTAAACCTCCCCCAAATGTTTATGTGAGAACAATAAGCATGCCGAACTTAATAATTAGAGGAAGCCTTAAAATACCATTTAGTTCAGATGATCTATTTATGGTGGGGGTGGTGGGTTTTTGTTACGATGAAGCCTCATATTTAAAAAAGAAAAGAAGGTGCTGGAGCGATAGTAGAGCGGGTAGGGCATTTGCCTTGCACGCGGCCAACCCGGGTTCGATTCTCAGCATCCCATATGGTCCCCTGAGCACCACCAGGAGTAATTCCTGAGTACAAAGCCAGGAGTAACCTTGTGCATTGCTGGGTGTGACCCCAAAAGCCAATAAATAAATAAATAAAAAGAAAAGAAATGACTTCTGGCTCTGAAGTAGCCAAGACAAACACTGGTAGGCATGGAATAAATATGAGAGAGCTTTGGGCTCCCTGAGGTAGAAAAACTAAATTTTATTTACCCAGGCACATAAAGGGGATATAATTATATAACAGCATATTCCCAAATCATATTATAGGTGAGCTTCTACTCTGTACAACCGTTACCAAGGATGACATAGCTTTAACTTTCTTTTCCTGCCATCAGAGTTAATGAAGAAGCAACCACCTATAAAGTATGCGTGTATTTGAAATTAAAGTGAGCGGCCATCAGCTGTCTCCAGGAGTGGTTTCTTCGCGCACCCGTCATCTTTGTCCCACATCTTCTCAGACCCGGTGCACAATATGTCTGGGCACGTTGGGGAAAAATGGTTCCCCAACACTGATTCAGCAATGACTTAGAACCCTGCCCATAGTCTTTCAGTCTACAGCTGTCTTTTCTGTGGGCTGAAAATTTCTCTTTGCAAAATAGTCCCCTGCTGGCTGTCATTACAAATCACCTGTAGAAGTCTTCATGAAATCTTCTTGAACCGTTAGGAGACATTTTATGCTTTGGAAGTAGGCTACTCTGGAGTGGAGGGAGACTGTGCATTTCTGACCTCTATGTGTGACCCATTAACTCTGCCAAAGCAATGCAGTAGTGGGCAGAGCCATGCTGCCATACTTCTCCAGCAAAGCAGAAATAATGCATTGTCTTGGTATCCTGAGAAATGTTTCAGAGCTGGCACAACTGGCACTTTGCAAATCTCTGTGTGCTGGCAGGACTTGGAGACGCAGGTTTAGCGACCCAGGTTCAATTCTCCATCTCTCTCGGAGAGCTTGGCAAGCTACCCAGAGTATCCCGCCCATACGGCAGAGCCTGGCAAGCTCCCCATGGTGTATTCGATATGCCCAAAACTGTAAAACAAGTCTCACAATGGAAATGTTACTGGTACCCTCTCAAACAAATCGATGAACAATGGGAGGACAGTACTACAGTGCTACTATAGTTATATCATCTTTGTACCCAGCACTGTGCAGGATACCACATCACTCAAAGGAAATGCGCCCAAGGATTTCTGGATTCCCACACTCTTCTTCAGCTATGAATTTTGTACACGAAGAGCAAAGGAAAAGCAAACACTATCCATTTTCTAGTTGTTGAGATTCTGTTGGTTTCCACAGAGGAAAGCGTGCTGCTCCTGCTTTCTCTTCAAAGCAGCAATGTTAATGTCTGAAAGGTGTTGTCACACTTCCCCCAACAAAAATGGGGACAATTATTTGCATTGTGCTGCTTGTAGGTGTGAGAAACTGACCATGAGACATGTTTGAATGCTGACCCTGTACTACCTAGGATTGATGTAGAAAGACAGAATACTAGTAATCAAAACATCACCTGCACATTTCGAAGGTGACTTTGGGATTTTATATATAACAGTTACAAAATATAAATATCAATTCTGTAACTCTTTTGAAGCATTAGGATTAAAGTAATCAAACAAAGAGAAAAAATTAGAGACTTAAGCAGAAATGAGTAATTCTCTGAAAACAGAAATTTCAGTTTATCGATTATCAGATTAGCCTTTGAGTGCAACAGGAACATAGGTTAACTTCCAAGAGAGGGTTCTCTCCTCTGAGACATCATTATCATGATATTCAATGGAAAGAAATCAGATTTGATTTTAAGTTTAAGAAGCTTAAGTTTTCAGAAATTCAGTTGTGAGTACTTTGAATATTTAGGCATATGTTTTCTAATAAAATCGCACAGCACTGAGAAAGGATTCGGGTTAATGTAAAACAGACATGCCATTGTTAGCCACCTGCGAACTTTAATCATGGTGCAGTTACACTAATTGTGCAGCTTACATGGAGGACCCCCATTCACAGAGTACTAAGGAGAACATGCGTAATCTCTTGAATTAGCAAGTGAGTGGTGGGTTGCCAAAAACCCTTGAATATCCTTCCTCTGCACTTTTGCAGGTTTGCAGGACGTGGGGGCTGTTGCCAAGGGATTCTTGATCCCAAACTGGGGCTGCGTCCATCCCGGAGAGATGCTATCTGGGTCATCCCCCCTCCTGGGGGAGTCCCTTGTGCCTGGGAGAGATGAAATGCCAGCGTTTGTAGATCCCACATTTGTTAGAGTGGCACGTGTACTCGCTCTTCTCCAAAGTCCGAGCATGGGAAGGTCATTGATTTTGCAATAAGATAAAGTTATTATTGAAGACCCAAAGAAACCTGAGGGTGAGTACAATCAGTGTTCTTCCAACATGAGCACACATCCTATCACAGCAGGGAGGAAAGGAGGGGTGGTGTCACTGAGGAAAGTACACTGCCCCTTTCTGTTTAGAATCTGGTGCACACAGCAGAGCTTGGGGAGCTCCCTGATCCAGGCTAGAATCGGAGTCCTACATACCCCCACCTGGACACAAGAGGGCAGCATCATGGGTAACTATTGTTTATGTCCAGGACAATTTCCTTTCTGGCCTCTGCAATAAGATCCCATTTTCCTCTCAGAAACCTGCTCTGTCCAGAGTGGATCAGGATCCCCTTGTCCACAGAACTCTGGGGTTCCTGATAGGTGGGACTATGAGTGTTAAAACAAGGCAGGAAGGGTGAGTTATCTCCCCAGACTATGTGCTATGAGAATATACATCCCATTTCTAGGCCACTCGGAGTTTTCCACTTCTGGCAGTTGGATCTCCGTGGGAAGACTGAGTGAGGGCTAAGGACCTCGAAAACTGTGCCATGAGGGGAAGGTTTACTAGGTCTCACCTCTAAGAACACACCTCTGGCACTTGTCCTTCTGAGGACTCATTGTCCAGTCACTTGGACCTTGTCTTCGAACCTCTCCTTCACTTGGGTTAGTCTGAGAAGTGAATGTCAGCATGTCACCTGTACCCAGGACACTCGAACTGGCACTGGGACAAGTGAGTAGTGACAAGGGATGGCTGAGATATAACAAATAGAGACAGAAAAAGTTCTTTTCTTTCCAAACTTATCCCCAGGTCAGAGAAACATACTATATGGGAGCATTTTGTTAAATTGCTTTCTGTCGCCTACCATGATTCATTCAGAGTGCCCACGGTGGCTGAATTTTAAAGGAATGTGATAGATAAATGTCAGGGTGTTGCAGTTTCTAAAATAAATGAGGGAGTAAAACATGGCTTTGTCAAATCTGGGCCTTGTTCCCAGGACTAGTACTGTGTGCCCAATTCCGGTGGCTTTGCTGGAATTCTCTTGCCACAGCAGGACAGCCCAGTCCCACTTCTGAACTCTGGTTCAAGACCAGTGTTTCTTAACCAGAGTCTTTTCAAGATATTCCAAAGGGTCGCAGATGAAAATGGCATCAACAGTGCGTCAACTGGCCACGGGAAGAAAACAAGGTTTGAAAAAAGCTGAGAAACACTGGTCTGGAGATTTGGGGCAGGAAAGGAACCAGAAGAGGAAAGAAACCAGAGTTCTGATCCCCTATGGGGGATCAGAGGGTTACAATGGAGGGTTACACTGGCCGCATCTGGAACCCAGGCTACAGCGCACAGACTCCCTGTCTGAGAGTGGCAGACACCAGAAGAGGGTGACACAGAACATCCTAGAGCGTGTGGGTGCAAATGCAAATACCAATGCCTCCACGCGACCTCCACAAGACCTCCTATACTCTAGCGCACTGATGTACCAAAAGTAGCACACGTTTGTTTGGGTTTAACATACATTGCTTTTAATCTCTTATCCAAGGGCTTAAATGGCACCAGGATGGAATACAACAATCTTCACACACTTTTCACTTATGGTGGTGGGAAGGTGCATGGGGGGTGGGGGGGTGGGATTGGTGTTTGAATATTATCTATTAATTAACTATTGTGAACAACTTTATAAAAATAAAATAAAAATTATATATATATATATATATATATATATATATATATATATATATATGAGCAGGACAGCCGATAAACTGAACTGACGGGCTTTATTCATACTCAGGTCACTTCTCAGAGGCCAGTGTCGCATGCTTGACCTGGATGAAGGGGCAGTCTTTTTCAATAGGCCCTCATCAAGTCGGTGAATCAGAAATAAATGGTCAGAAAGCCTTCCCCCCACCAAGGATGCCCATGCTCCCCTGCCAGAAGAGAACCAGGGTGCTGAGAACCTGGGGAGTCCCTGTTCCCAAATCCAGGGCATGCAGTCTTCTCAGTGGTGCATCCCGGAAAGACACCTGCACGTCCAGAGGTCCCCCATATGCGGCGCCCTCTCCTCTGTCAGGTGAGTCCTAGGTAGGACAGCAAGGGTGGGGCAGCCCTGACCCACCAATGTCACTTTGGTCTGTAAGATTGAAAGTCATTGTCCTCTTTGCCAGGGGTCCCAGGAACAGTGGCTGAGCTCCCAGCAGAGGAGGGTGAGGAAAGGTGAAATGGCTTTGGGCTCTGGGTTCAGAAGGCTGAAGGGCGCTTGTGTATGGAGAGAGACCACACCCCTTACTGTGCTTTCATGGAGTTTTTTTTTTTTTAATTTTTATTACTGAGACACCATGAGGTACAGTTGTAGACTTACAAATTTTTGTGCTTGGGTTTCAATTATATAATGATCAAATGGGCTGGAGCGATAGCACAGCGGTAGGGCGTTCGCCTTACAAGCGGCCAACATGGCCGACCCGAGTTCGATTCCTCCGCCCCTCTCGGAGAGCCTGGCAAGCTACCGAGAGTATTCGATATGCCAAACACAGTAATAACAAAGTCTCCAATGGAGACATTACTGGGCCCACTCGAGCAAATTGACGATCAACAGGAGGGCCTTTACCTTTACCTTTACCTTAATGATCAAATACCCATCCCTCCACCAGTGCCCATTTCCCACTGCCACGTATCCCAGTATCCCTCCCACTCCCTATCCCCCACATCCCACCCTGCTTCTGAGGCAGGGCATTCCCTTTTGTCCTCTCTCTCCTATTGGGTATTGTGGTTTGCAAAAGAGGCAATGAGTGACAATCATGTTTGGTCTATAGTCTACTTTCAGCATGCTTCTCCCATCCTGGGAGGATCCTCCCAACACCCTTTATTTGGTGCTCCCTTCTCTATCTGAGATCCCTTTTCCCCTAGCATGTGTGGCTGGCCTTCAAGCCATGGAGTAAAATTCCTGATACTAATCTCAGCCATTCTTGGGTGTTTTTTTTTGCCCTCCCGTTGATCATCGATTTGCTCGAGCGGGCCCAGTAACGTCTCCATTGGAGACTTTGTTGTTGCTGTGTTTGGCATATCGAATACATCATGGGGAGCTTGCCAGGCTCTCCGAGAGGGGCGGAGGAATCGAACTCGGGTCGACCATGTTGGCTGCGTGCAAGGCAAACGCCCTACCGCTGTGCTATCGCTCCAGCCCTCTTGGGTGTTAGTCTCCTATTTTGTTACTTTTTTAGTTCCCCAGATGAATGCAATCTTTCTATGTCTATCCCTTTCTTTCTGAATCATTTCGCTTAACATGATACTTTCCATGTAGTACCACTTGTATGTAAATTTCATGATTTCATCTTTTCTAACATCTACATAGTTGCCCAAAGTTTTTTTGATTCAAACACAGTTACTCCAGTGACAAACGGCTGTATTTTAGCATTCCCTGGGTCTAGGGAAGCCACTCTCTCTGTCTGGACTATTCACTCCAATTAAATTGCGGATTTACTTGTCCTCAAGATTCATTGAAACAGAGAACGCTGTTGGTAAGTTTCAGTGACCACACATGCTCACATGTGTTTGCATATCACCATCCACCCAAGGACTCCCTGTTAAGAAGCAGATTGAAGAAAATCCATTGTTTTTTTTCCTGTTTAATTAAATCCCCATTCTATTTAAGAGAAATAACTTCTTGCTCACAATACTTTATTTTTAAATATTTATTTGGGTTTGGGGCCACACACAATAGTACTCAGAGCTTAACTCCTGTTCTGTGTTCAGGGAACCAGAAGAAATGCCAGGGATGGACCCTGACCCCTATACCATCTCTGTCCCCTCCTTCCCAGTACTTCAAAAGCAAACAGCTCTACTGGTCTTATCAAATAGAATCTACATTCAGAATATATATGCTATTTACAAAGGAAAAAGAAAGTCAAGATACATAGACTGTCAGATATGAAATTTAGAAACATCAATATCCATCGTTCCTTGGACAAGGCGAGACTAAGGGAACAGGCTTGTGCTGAAGGTCCCATTCAGAGAGACTCACCCTCTGAGGCTTGTGGGAGTACCTCCCTCACCCTCCGTCTCCTGTTCCTTTCCACTGACCCAGCAAGGTGACAAAGCTCACAGCCATTTCCTCCCCTTTGACTGATTGCAGGCACTTACCTTCCTTCTCCTTTAAGCTTCTGGGGACATTTTTGCCACGATTTCGATTTCTGCAATGAGACTCAGACAGAAATCAATTAGCAGGCAATGCAAATCAATTATAAAATAATCAACAACAATCCACTGCTACATTGTGTGTCTGTCAGGAGTCAGAAACACGATCGGGCAGCAGAAAGTCTCAGGCCTTGGAGTCTGGATTGTGTGAGTGAGTCAGAGCAGGAGGCAGGAAGGATCTGAGATGCTCCCCTGTGACTGGCTGAGATGCTCGAGGGGTCGAAAGTGGGAAGCTTCCTTTTTCATATATCAGCCACAGGACTGCGGGTCCTCATGTGGTAACCACTGTTAACTTTCTTTACAAAACTTGTTCTGCTGTACCAAAGTTTTTTTAAACAGTCATCTGTTCTCGGGCACTTGGGCTGTTTCCAAACTCTGGCTATTGTGAACAGTGCTGCAAAGAACATACAGGTGCAGATGTCATTTCTACTGTGCTTTTTTGCACCCTAGGGATATATTCCCAGAAGTGGTATTGCAGGGTGATATGGAATCTCAATTTGGTACATCTGCAACAATGGAATACTATGCAGCTGTTAGGAAAGATGAAGTTATGAAACTTGCTTATAAGTGAATGGTCATGGAGAATATCATGCTAAGTGAAATAAGTCAGGAAGAGAGGGATAGAATAGAAGGACTGCATTAATTTGTGGAATATAAAATAACGTAATATGAGACTGACATCCAAGGACAGTAGATGCAAGGGCCAGGAATATTGCTCCATAGTTGGAAGCCAGCCTCATCAGCTGGGGGAAACAGCAGCTGGGATAGAGAAGGGATCACTAAATCAACAATGGTTGGAGAGATCATTTGGGATGGGAGATGTTTGCTGAAAGTAGATAAAGGACCAAACGTGATAGCCTCTCAGTATCTTTATTGCAAACCATAATGTCCCAAAGTTGAGAGAGAGTGCGGGGGAGATTGTCTGCCATGGGGGCAGGGGGAAGGATGGGATGGTGGAAGGATACTGGGGACATTGGTGGTAGAGAATGTGCACTGGTGAAGGGATGGGTGTTTGATCATTGTAGAACTGAAACTCAAACATGAAAGTTTTGTAACTGTATCTCACAGTGATTCAATTAAAAAGAAAATTTTTTCAGCTAATCAGTGGCTGAATAAATAGTAGTATTTCTACAAAAAATAAAGAAAAAGAAAAACTTGTTCTGCTTGTGTGGTGACATGGGATGGGGGTGGGAGATGGGAAAGTGTGACCAAGCAACCGATTTTTGGTATTATCCAGGTCAACCCAGAGAAGAAAAGCTCATTACTCCAACCGCACTTGGTTTTTCATGGGAGGATTTAAATGCAGAATCCACATATGCAAACAAATATGACAGCAATATCCCTACCCCATGCAGGCGTGCACGCACATACACACACACACACACACACACACACACACTTCTTCTGTAGGTCAGAGACTTTGAGGGAGACAGGAGAAGCTTCTAGAGAACAAGGGAAGGTATAGAGCTGCTTGAGGGATGGAGGAGTCAGTTGGCTGTCTGTTTGGTTTGGGGAGTATGCCTGGCTTTTCCTGGTTAGATTCCCCAACTGAGTTGCAGGAGCAAAGTCATTTAGGGGCATTGTACAGTAATTGATGATGGCCTGGTTTGAGGAGTGATGACTACAGAGGACTGAGGCAGTGACCTAGCTCCCTCCACACTCCCTGGGCTTATCCAGCCCTGAAAAAGCAGCCAGAACTGCTACTTTCATTTTATAAAAAAAAACAACAATGCCCGGTGGCACGGGATTCCTATTCTGTTTCCTTTAGAGAAGCAACTGCTGGCACAGTCCAGAGTCCCACTTGGGAAACCTGGGCGGGCCATGCATCTGCTCCTGACTCACAGAGACGCTTGACTCTCAAAGGGGAGAAGGCAGATGGAATAGAGAAAGGATCACTAAGAAAATGATTGCTGGAGGAATCGATCAGGATGGGAGATGTGTGCAGAAAGTAGATAAAGGACCAAACATGATAACATCTTGGTGTCTGTATTGCAAACCATAATGCCCAAAAGTAGAGAGAGAGTATGGGGAATAATGTCTGCCATGGAGTCAGGGGGAGGGTGGGGAATGGGGGGGACACTAGGGATATTGGTGGTGGGGAATATGCACTGGTGGAGGGACGGGTGTTTGATCATTGTGCGATTGTAACCCAAACATGAAAACTTATAACTATCTCACAGCAATTCAATAAAATTTAAAAAAAAGAGAGAGATGCTTGGTTCTCCCCTTAGGAGCTCAGAGCTCAGGCCTATAAGATACAAATTGAAAATTGGAGGTAGTATTATCAGTGATTTTTTATATCATACAGATTTGCACTATTAATGGAAATACAAAAAGGGAAGATCAGTGAAGTTAAGAGATTTGCAGGAGGTGTGGGATCAGGAGAAGGATGATTTTCTTTTTTAAGTAAGTTTTATTGGATCACTGTGAAACACAGTTAAAAACTTGCATGATTACGTTTCAGTCATACAATGCTCGAGCACTCATCCTTCTACCAGTGTACGTTTTAAACCACCATTGATCCCCATGTCCCTCCTGCTACCTCCACCCCATCCCACTCCCTGCCTTGCTGGCAGGTACAATCCTTCTTACTCTCTAATTTTGGTTGTTATTATTTGCAATACAGATACTGAGAGGCCATCATGTTTGGTCGTTGGTTTTCTTTCAGCACACATCTCCCATCCTGAGTGATCCCTCCAATCATCATGTACTTAGTGGTTCCTTCTCCATCCCAACTGCTTTTTCCCCAGCAGGTGGGGCTGACTTCCAAACTGTGACATGATAGGAGGAGAACCAGTCTTCCTTCGGTCAGGGCTGCCCCCTTTGTCAGTAGTGACGATAAACAGGTGCTGAGGAGGGGGAGCTCTGCAGAGTGTTGTCCAGACCAGCCCTCTCACTGCTCTGGACTTTGCAGCCAGTAGGGACAGCACACTGTAAGGAAAGGCACAAAACTGATAAAATAACTACGTAACTAAAAAAAATGTGCAGATCTGTGCTGGAGTTTGCTCCATGTCTGGTCAGAGACTACAATTCACAAAGATTTGTAGTGAAGAAGAGATTTTAACTCCACTCCAACATCCGTGGTTGGCTCTTTTTTACCTTGCAGATTTGATCTATGTTTAAGAGTTTTACTCCCGTTCAAAGCCATAGTAAATATTCCTGAAGTGTGTCGGCTGGATTTCTTTGAGGGGGAGCATTTAAGTATAGAAAGAGGGACTTAGAGCACAGACATAATATAAAACAGCAAAAACTGCAGAAGGGATGCTGAGCCTCAGAATCCCCAAAACTCACAAGAATCCAGATGATTCTCTTGGGCATTTGCATGCATGAAGTTCTTAGGATGCTGGGTGCTGATCCTGGCATGGCTCGTGATGGACCTAGGGTGACAACTTGGCATTTCTCCTCCCTTACATTGCAACAAGGACACTTAGAACTGTCATTCTGGGGAAGAAAACAAAATAGTTTTATCCTATACTGAAGGATAAAAGAGTGATTGTGCTGCCCTGGTCACACAGAGCTTGTTCCACAAGAGAGGAAGAAGGGGAGGAGGGGGGCTGTCCTGACCTCCGTGGCCTGCCGATACTCAGACCCCCTTGCCGTGGTTGGCACAGGAGAGATCTCGTATCAGGAACTGAACAGAGTCAGGAGGAACCAGGTTGGCCAGGCAGTTAACCCCCTTGTGCTGTGGGTCAGACACTCATAGAGCCCTTTAACTGCATTCCTGTAATCACGTTTATGGGACAGGCATTACTGATTCCATTTTGCAAAGAAGCATGCTGAGGATTAAGCAGATTTCTCTAAGTCAAATGGTTATTTAAAAAGAGATAAAACAATACCGTGAAAGATGATAAGTACGGTATAATAACAACACAATTCAAATGAATAAAATGTGATACTTCTTGTAATGAGTTTGAACTCTCGAAGCACTGTATTTTATGAGGTTATAAATATGTGTTGCATTACATATACATTCCCACACCACAAACACGTTCCATTTTCTGATTATATCTCCATAGCTTCTTAACCATGTAGGAAGTGAAAGTTTTATATCAATTTTGAATATATATTATTAATTCACAAATAAAATACCAGTATATAATTTGAGGTGCAATAAAATTAATGAGAATTATATGCTTGCGATATTGAGATATTTCATAATTGAACGTCTGAGCTGGCAAAACAATGCAGAGAACCTATCAAGGATGACCTCAAAGACAGGAGAGCAGCGGTGCTGGTAGATGCGGCAGAAGCTGGGAAAAGCATTCGTAATGCCCGCCTGTCCTTCACCAACTACAAGACCAAGATGACTGCCCTCCGACATACTGATGGATCTATCACATCTTCCAGAAGGGAAATGGAGAAGATTATTCATGACTTCTACTCAGATCTCTTTAATAGCCATGTCCACTTGCCCACATTCCACATTCCGCATGATGGATATGTCGTTCCCAATGTTCTCCCTTCCGAAATCCAACATGCCATCTCATTGGTAAAGAAACAAAGAGCACCTGGTCCAGACAAGATCAGACCTGAACACCTGAAGAACTTACCATCAGTACTCATCAATACACTGGCTCGGCTCTTCACACGCTACCTGTCTGAATGCAAGGTTCCGTCCCAATGGAAAACCAGCAGGACCGTACTACTGTTCAAGAAGGGAGACATCCATGACATTGGCAACTATCACCCAATCTGCCTATTATCTGTCATCTACAAGTTGTTCACTCGAGTCATCCTAAATAGGATTGGCAGAACACTAGATGAAGGACAACCAAGCGAGCAAGCCGGGTTCCGCAAAGGATTCAGCACCATCGACCATATACACACAATAACCAAGCTCATTGAGGTTTCTCGGGAGTTCAAGATGCCGCTCTGTTTAACGTTCGTTGATTTAAAGAAGGCCTTTGATTCTGTTGAGACGGAAGCGGTCATTGAAGCCCTAGCCAATCAGGGCATTCAAGCCCAATACATCAGGATCCTCCATGAGCTGTATTGCGGATTCACTACCAGGATCTCACCATTCTACAAAGAAGTGATCGTTTATGTCAAGAGAGGGGTGCGGCAGGGTGATACCATTTCACCAAAACTCTTCTGTGCCACCCTTGAGAACATCATGTGATGACTGGAATGGGAAAGAATGGGAGTGAAGATAGATGGTTGGCAACTACACCACATCCGCTTTGCTGATGACATCGTTCTAATAACACCAAACATCAGCCAAGCGGCACAAATGCTCACCGACTTCAACCGTGAGTCTGGAAAGGTCGGACTACAGCTGCATCTTATGAAGACAATGTTTATGAGAAACAGCCTCGTTCCTGACACTCCATTCGCTCTCAACGGAACCACCATCTCCGAATGCAACAATTATATATACCTAGGTCGAGAAATCAACATGATGAATGATCTGGCACCTGAGTTGCGCAGGAGGAAGAGAGCAGCTTGGAATGCCTTCAAGAGTGTTGAAGAAATAACTAAGAGGACAAAGAACCTCCAGCTACAAGCACATCTCTTTGATTCCACTGTTCTTCCTGCATTAACATATGCCTCAGAGACCTGGGCCCTACAAAAACATGATGAGAACGCTATTCAGGTCTCTCAAAGAGGAATCGAAAGAGCTATGCTTGGAATATCACGATTCACTCAGATGAAAGATAGAATCTGGAGTTCTGATCTCCGTCAACGCTCAAGAATCAGGGACACTGTCTCATTTGCCAAGGCATCAAAAATCAGATGGGCTGGACACTTAATGAGGTTTACAGACAACCGCTGGACTAGAGCCATTACTGACTGGATTCCACGGGACGTCAAAAGATTGCGTGGATGCCCACCTACAATATGGTCAGTCTTCTTTGTCATGACCCTGAATGATTGGTTTGAGGCTCTGCATGTTCCTAGAATGAACAGATGCCATTGGGTTACACTAGCACGCAACAAGGATGAATGGAGACGTAACTGGCACCTGCTCGAGTAAATTGATGAATAATGGGGGATCAAGTGATCAAGTAATCATAATTGGAAAATTGCATTAGTATAGTTAATCTACCTAATATTTCCAAACACAATTCCTTAAGAAGACATTTGTAATATTCATTTTATAGACAGCCTTTCTCAGCATTTTAGAAAATATTTCCTTAGATTTGTATGTCTGCTTACAGCCCCACATCTCTAAAAGAAGAGTTATTGAAGACATAGCATCACACTCTAGTCCTTTACCAATTAGAATATTCAGTGATTGAGTTCCCACAATTGTGCATTTGTCATACTTTCTTTATGTCATGAGCCACAAAATAAGAAGTAGAAGTTACTTCTAAAGTTCAGAATTTAGCAATCCTAATAATTCTTCTATACATAATTATTTCATATTATTTCAAGTGTGAAAACATTGCCAATAATTAACACATAGTCAAATCAATTAATAGAGAAAAATTATACATTTAGAAACCACAGATTGTAATTGTCTTTCCTGAGTATGAGCTTTATTTAGCAACTTGTAACTTGTGTACTTAAATTAGTGAATTTCCTAGGAAAATAAAAAATATGGGTTGAATACATGAGTAATTGATCCAGTTTCAGGGAGAGTACCAAATCTTGGGAAATGCTGACAAATGAAAATGATCCATTAACTGGTATATTCTGAAACAAACCTATGGCATGAAAGAAGAGAGTTCACACAGAATCGGAGTCCACATTAAGTGCAGTGTTTGGGCTTTCCACACACTATCCAGTTTAATGTAAGGATGCAGGGTGGACCTCACATGAATGGTAAATAGCACACTGGACCCACTGTCACACTGGGATGGGTACAGGTCCTTCCTCCTTCATCTTGATATCAGAATCAGTTCAAATTCCTCATAGAATAAAATTTTGTGGTATTTATGTGTAGCACATTCTCTATCTGAAATATTATATGGATGATTTGTATCTAATGCACCATAAAGACTGTGTAAATAGCCAATAGTATGTGACTTGTTGGGAATGATGGCAAGGGGAAAAAAATCTGTACATGCTAAGTACAGACAAAGCCAATGGGGTTCTAATGTGGTTCACACTCAGATACAAACTTTATAGTCTGAGAACTCCGCACTGTGCTATGCAGGAGGAAGATGATGAGGAAGCAGGGGGCTTGCTGATCTGTTTCTAAGGGAGAGCCTTATAGAAGTGGAGCTCCAGTTGTCTTTCGCAGAAACGGAGATGAAAGAATAAAACACCACTGAATCAGGCTGGAGATGTTCTACAGTGGGTAGGAGATTGCCTTGCATGTGGCCAACCTGGGTTCAATCTCCAGGGTGGCACAAAGCCCCCAAAACACCATGGGAAGTGATCCCTGAGCATAAGACGCAGGAGTGATCCCTGAACTCCATTGGGTGAAGTCACAACCCTCACTCCTTCCCCGCAATACTGTGTTATGGAGATAATGTATGTGAATAATCATTAGACACAAGCTAGCCACTACTATATAGAAAATACAACCAAATTATTAGTAGAGATTGCAGTGATGATGCCGTAATATGAAAAGGGAACATGTGCACCTTATAAAATAAAAGCTTGTTTTATTTTATTTTTTTATTTGTACAATATTTTAATTAATCTAATTTTTAAAAAATATTTATTAGTGCAACATCATGAGGTACAGTTGCAGACTTAAAAATTTTTGTGCTTGACACAAAAGTCCTGGCCCGGATAAATTCACTAGTGAATTCTTCCAAATCTTTAAAGAGGACTTACTCCCAATCCTCTTTAAGCTTTTCCACGAAATTGAAATATCAAAAACACTTCCAAACAGTTGCTATGAAGCACATATCACACTGATACCAAAAGCAGACAGAGATACCACAAAGAAAGAGAATTATAGGCCGATATCCCTGATATACACAAATGCAAAGATCCTCAACAAACTGCTAGCAAATAGAATCCAACTACTCATCAAAAAGATCATACACCATGACCAAGTAGAATTAATTCCAGGGATGAAAGGATGGATTAACGTTTGGAAATCAATCAACATAATCCATCATATCAACAAAAGTCACTGTCACTGTCACTGTCCTCCCATTGTTCATCGATTTGCTTGAGCGGGCCCAGTAATGTCTCCATTGGAGACTTTGTTGTTGCTGTGTTTGGCATATCGAATAAATCACGGGTAGCTTGCCAGGCTCTGCCGTGCGGGCGAGATACTCTCGGTAGTTTGCCGGGCTCTCCGAGAGGGGCGGAAGAATCGAACTCGGGTCGGCCATGTTGGCTGCGTGCAAGGCAAATGCCCTACCGCTTTGCTATTGCTCCAGTCCTATTAACAAAAGAAAAGATAAAAAGCATATGATAATATCAATAGATGCAGAGAAAGCATTTGACAAGATCCAGTACCGCTTTATGATGAATACCATAGCCAAAATGGTTATAGAGAGGACTTTCCTCAACATAGTTAAAGCCATCTACCACAAGCCCACAGCAAGCATCATCCTCAACGGGGAAAAACTGAGAGCCTTCCCTCTAAGATCAGGGACGCGACAAGGATGTTCACTCTCTCCACTGCTGTTCCATATTGTACTGGAAGTACTTGCAATAGTGATTAGGCAAGAAAAAGATATTAAGGGCATTCAGGTAGGAAAGGAAGAAATCAAGCTCTCACTATTCGCAGATGATATGATACTATACTTAGAGAACCCAATAAGCTCCACCAAAAAAATCCTAGAAAAAATAGACTTGTATAGTAAATTTGCAGGCTATAAAATCAATACCCAAAAGTCCATGACTTTCCTATACGCAAACAGTGAGAAAGAAGAAAGCTACATGAAAAAAACAATCCCGTTCACAATTGTGCCCCAGAAAATCAAGTACCTAGGAATCACCTTAACTAAGGAACTAAAGGACCTGTACAAAGAAAACGACAAAACTCCACTTAAGGAAATAAAAGAGGACATGAGGAAATGGAAAGATATCCCCTGCTCATGGGTCGGGAGACTTAACATTGTCAAAATGGCAATATTTCCCAAAGCACAGTATAAATTCAATGCAATCCCTATAAGGTTACCCATGACATTCTTCAAAGAGGTGGAGCAAACACTCCTGAAATTTATATGGAACAATAAGCCCCCATGAATAGCTAAAGCAATTCTTGGGAAAAAGAAAATGGGAGGAATCAACCTCCCTAACTTCAAACTCTACTACAAAGCAGTAATAATTAAAACAGCATGGTATTGGAACAAAGGCAGAGCTGCAGACCAGTGGAACAGGGTTGAATACACTGACATCTCCCCTCAATCATATGATCATCTAATCTTTGATAAAGGTGCAAGAAATGTGACGTGGAGTAAGGAATGCCTCTTTAACAAATTGTGCTGGCATCACTGGACGGCTACATGCAAAAAAATGGGCTCAGAACTCTGCATAACACCATGTACATAAGTAAGATCAAAATGGATTAAAGACCTCAACATCAGACCAGAAACCAAAAGGTGCATTGAAGACAAAGTTGGCAAAACCCTCCATGACATTGAAGCTAATGATATCTTCAAAGATGTCACGGTACTGGCCGAGCAAGTGAAAACAAAGATAGATAAATGAGACTACCCTAAACTAAGAAGCTGCTTCACCTCAAAAGAAACAATGACCAAAATACAAAGACAGTCTACAGAATGGGAAAGGATATTCGCCGAATACACATCTGACAAGGGGTTGATATCAAGGATAAATAAAGTACTGGTTGAACTCCACAAGAAGAAAACATCCAACCCCATCCAAAAATGGGGCAATGAAATGAACAGAAACTTTCTCAAAAAAGAAATACGAATGGCAAAAAAAGCACATGAGAAAATGCTCTAAATCATTAATCATCAGGGAGATGCAGATTAAAACCATAATGAGATACCATCTCACACCTCAGAGACTGGCCCACATCCAAAAGAACAAAAGCAACAGATGCTGGCGCGGATGTGGGGAGAAAGGGACACTCCTTCACTGTTGGTGGTAATGTCAACTGGTTCAGCCCTTCTGGAAAACAGTATGGACTATTCTCAAAAAATTAGAAATTGAGCTCCCATTTGCCCCAGCAATACCACTCCTAGGAATATATCCCAGAGAGGCAAAAATGTATAGTCGAGGTGACATCTGCAATTGTTTGTTCATTGCAGCACTCTTTACAACAGCCAGAATCTGGAAAAAACCTGAGTGCCTGAGAACAGATAACTGGTTAAAGAAACTTTGGTACATTTACACAATGGAGTACTATGTAGCTGTTATAATAGATGAAGTTATGAAATTTACATACAAGTGGTACTACATGGAAAGTATCATGCTAAGTGAAATGAGTCAGAAAGAGAGGGATATACATAAAAAGATCGCATTCATCTGGGGGACATAAGTAACAATATAGGAGATTAATACCCAAGAATACCCAAGATCAGTACCAGGAGGATAACTCCATGGCTAAGAGGCCAGCCAGGAATTCTAGGGGAAAGGGCAGCTCAGATAGAGAAGGGAGCACCAAATAAAGTGTGTTTGGAGGATCCTCCCAGGTGGCGAGATGCATGTTGAAAGTAGACTATGGACTGAACATGTTTGCCACTCAATGCCTCTTTTGCAGACCACAACACCCAAAAAGAGAGAGAGAGAACAAAAGGGAATGCCCTGCCACAGAGGCAGGGTGGGATGGGGGTGATTGGGGTGCGAGGGATATTATCCATGGTGTTGCAAAATGGGCACTGGTGGAGAGATGGGTATTTTTTCATCGTATAATCGAAACCCAAGCACAAAAAATTGTAAATCTACAACTGTACCTCATGCTGTTTCACTTTAAAAAAAAGTCTCTTCAATCGGAGGCTTTTAAATAAAAAATAAAAATGTAAAAAAAATGTGTCACCCACATATCTCTACTTTAGCTAAATTTTTTAATTCTGATTGCACATGATTTGATTACTTATTAACATATTAGAAACGTTTTTGCTGCTAATGTTTTTGACTTGGGTTGACCCATCCCATTATAAAAAATAAAATGTTCTTTAATGAAAAAAAATTTTGTGCTTGGGTTTCAATTATAAAATGATCAAATACCCATCCCTCCACCAGTGCCCATTTCCCACCACCATGGATCCCAGTATCCCTCCCACCCTCCAACCCCCACATCCCACCCTGCCTCTGTGGCAGGGCATTCCCTTTTGTTCTTTCTCTCTTATTGGGTGTTGTGGTTTGCAAAAGAGGCAATTGATGGCAATCATGTTTTGTCTATAGTCTACTTTCAGCATGCTTCTCCCATCCTGGGAGGATCCTCCCAACACCTTTATTTGGTGTTCCCTTCTCTATCTGAGCTCCCTTTCCCCCTAGCATGTGTGGTTGGCCTCCAAGCCACGGAGTAAAATTCCTGGTGTTAATCTCGGCCATTCTTGTGTGTTAGTCTCCTATTTTGTTACTTTATGTTCCCCAAGTGAATGCAATCTTTCTATGTCTCTCCCTTTCTTTCTGAGTCATTTCGCTTAACATGATACTTTCCATGTAGTACCACTTGTATGTAAATTTCATGACTTTGTCTTTTCTAACAGCTACATAGTACTCCATTGTGTAAATGTACCAAAGTTTCTTTAACCAGTCATCTGTTCTCTGGCACTCAGGTTTTTTCCAGATTCTGGCTATTGTAAAGAGTGCTGCAATGAACAAACAATTGCAGATGTCACTTCGACTATACTTTTTTTTTGTCTCACTTGGATATATTTCCAGGAGTGGTATTGCTGGATCAAATGGGAGCTCAATTTCTAATTTTTTGTGAATCGTCCGTACTGTTTTCCAAAAGGTCTGAACCAGTCAGCATTCCCACCAGCAGTGAAGGAGAATTTCTCACCACATCTGTGCCAGCACCGGTTGCTTTTTTTCTTGTGGATATGGGCCAGTCTCTGTGGTGTGAAATGATATCTCATTGTGGTTTTGATCTGCATCTTCCTGATGATTAATGATGTGGAGCATTTTCTTATGTGCCTTTTAGACATTCGGATTTCTTCTTTGTGAAAGTTTCTATTCATTTTATCTCCCCATTTTTTGTTGGGGTTGAATGTTTTCTTTTTGTGGAGTTCAACCAGTACTTTGTATAACCTTGATATCAATCCCTTATCGAATGTGTATTTGGCGAATATCTTTCCTATTCTGTAGATGATCTTTGTATTTTGGTCACTGTTTCTTTTGAGGTGTTGTTTTGTTTTTTTTTTTAAAAGAACTTCCCTATAGTGGTCATAACCATCAATAAAAAGCTCAGTATTACTGATGATATTGTAGCCAAAGAAGAGAAATTGTGAAATATCTTAGCTACATTGTCATGCATTATAATACCTGAAAATAATACTTGCAAATATGTAAAATTTTATTTTGTCTTCTATGACTTTTGATTGAATTCATTCAGCAAGCCCTGAATTTTTAATCACATGGAAAAGTTAAGCAAAGAAAAATAGTTTCTATAGAAATAATTTTCTTTCAAGTATTGGTAAGAATGGAACAATAAAATATGATTATGTGGAATGAGTTATGTGCAATTTTAAAGAAAGCTTGTGGAAGATATTATGTGACATAATGTGATTTTTCTCGAGTGCACGCATACTGGTATGGCCAATTAATCAGTCCTCCTACTCACACCTATATTTGAAACAAATAATTCACAAATATAAGTTACTGGCATTAAAATGAGCAATTTCAAAGAGAAAGTCAAGTTCATTTTCCATAGAAATATTTAAGGAGGCATTGCAGAAGTCTGACACAGTAATCCAAGTGCTCTGACATGTTGAGTTTCAATTTTCACTCCCTTAACACCCGACTTGTCTTCACAGAGAGATTAGAATTCCAGTTTTTCTCTATGAACTTGGTGAATATCAAAATTTTAGTTTCTAAATAACATTTTCTACTTTATGAAACCAGAATTTCTTAGAAAGATGACTGATTTGATTTACTCATTTATTTCTGTTGAGGGGACACACCCAATTATGCTCAGGGTTTATTCTGGCTCTGCGTTCAGGAACCACTCCTGGGAGGCACCATACACACCTGCTGTGTCATGGATCAGGCCCCTATATGCCTGAATCTACACCTGGCAAGAAAGGACATCCAGAAAAGTTGGGAATCTCCTACTGGGTCAGAAAGTAAAAGGGTCTTTAAGGAAATGTAGGAATGAGTTAAAGGTAATTGGAGCCAACTGAATGAGATGCTTGAGATCTGTAAAAATGTGACTACAAAATAAATATGCAATAAACAATGACTTATTGAGTAAAATATAAATGCCTGAATTTAAACCGATATACATGAGCATAAAGAAGGGGAAAGAAAACTTCCTTTTATAATACAAAGTCAACTAAAGAATAGAGAAAGAATGATAAAAAATGATCAATAGATACTATGACTAGTAAATAGGAAAAAGCCTGATGAATAACAGTGCACTTTATACCCTCAAAATATTTGCTCATTAATTATCTATAAAGAGGAAATTATAATTAAAAATCATGCCTGGTAACACCTGTGATTCCAAATCAACCATGGAAAGCAGCCAAGATGGCTTCAGTAGTTGAGGGATCAGTGTTCTGTGCATTGAGCCTGTGTAATGTTATTCATTCGAAACAAAATGAACTGCTAAGCTTAGAAGGCATGGAGGAAACCTAAGTGCTAATTGCCCATCTAAGAAAACGACTTAGGAGGCTAAATTCTGCCTGATTCCAGCTTCATGATATTTTGGAGAAGGAAAGACCATGAAAATAGGAAAATTTCCCTGGTTTCTAGAGGAATGCCGAGTGGGGAGGGATGAACATTCAGAGCCCTTTTATGGCAAGAAAATACACTTTATGATGCAATAACTATGGAGACATGTCTTTATATCCTTACCCAGATCTATGATGCAGAGCAAAAAGATTGAACTATAATGAAATCTCTGGGTTTACACTATGATAATGTACCCACCTAAGTTCCTTAATCATGACAAATGTAGCATCTGATGGATGATGTGGATTACGGGAGAAAATGGGTGTGGGGAAGGACCGAGCATATGATCTTTCTCTGTTCTTTCCCCTAGTTTTTCAGCAAAACCTAAATTTGCTCTATAAAAAGTAATGTCTTAAAAATAAAATAAAACTCCAACAATTTGACGACAAGTTGATATGAGTGTCTTCCTAAATACTAATGCCCTAGAAAAATCAGCAATTTGAGAATTTCACAAATCAATGATATCAAATGGAGAAAAAGTGGAATACAGACTGCCATCAGGTGATTCATAAATTGTTTTATCAGCCATGTGGGTCCACTCATGTCTGCCACGATGGTCAAGAATTCCAATCTTGCTTTGCTCACGAAGGCTTCTCAAAGCTAACCTGGTTCTGTTGGCTTCTTCTCAGACCATGGCCGTGATGTCCAGAGTTCTTTGTGCAGACCCGTAGCCATAAGCACCAAGGCTAGTTCCAGGACTGTGTGGGAGGAGAGGAGGGCGCTGCGACAGGGGTGATGTTCAGTGCAGCCATGGCGTTAGGCCTGGAGGCTGGTCCACGATGGGGACAGGCGTTCTGGGAGGGGGCTCTGGCACCGGGAGAAGGGGCAACACGGAAAGAAAGGGGAAGCCCCGAGGTTGCACTCTCGAAGGCGCTGCTGTGGGTGGGGAGACACTGTGGACATCTACCTGTTTACAGTCCCTTAAGATGTCTCCTAAACACCCATCAAGGTCCGCTGTGTCCATTCCAGAAAGTTCCAGTCTAATCTCAGAGTGGGAGCCTGTGTGTATTTGTGACCCAGAGCTGTCCCCGGTGGCTTCAAATGGCCGTTGAGGCCCAGGGTCTCAGAGACACAGTTCTCCTGCTGGGGTCAGCAACTTTACAGCAGGGCAGCTGAGACTCTTGATTGCGTCCACTTGTTTCCTGAGCTGCCTGTTTGCTTCTTTTGTCCATTAGGGGGAAAGAGAGGAAAAGAAATCCTTTTTCCTTCTGCAGGACTACCACAATCACAGAAGTCTGACTGGATTTTAGAGAGAAGAGACCAACCATCACAGACAGAAATGAATGTCATTATTCAAGTTGCTCTGTTTATTTTCAGAACAGATTCACAATTAGCAAAGTAGGTCAGGAAAATTATGAACTGTATCTGTAGACAGATACGTATCTAAATGTTTAAGTCTGTATATAATCTACTTGTAAAGGATTCAAGCTTTATCTCCTAATTATTATCACTGTTTGATCTTGAATTTGAATCTGCTTATGTGTAAAAATATTATAAACATACAGTTTATTTATTGATTAATTTAGTTTGGGGGCAGCACCTGGCAATGTTCAGGGTTCACTCCTGGTTCTGCACTCAGGAACCACCCCTGGGAGGCATCAGGGGACCCTATGGGCTGCCGGGATCAAATCCAGGCTAGCTGCCTGTAAGGCAAACTTTCCAAACTGTATTATCTCTCCAGCCAAACAACTTTTCTATTAATTAATACTTTAGGGGAAAAATATAGAGATAGAAAAAATTTATTTTAAGTTGAAGAAATAAGGACTTGGGGTCATGGGAGGAGCATGAGGCCCTGGTGGGCCCAGTGAACTCTGGGGAGGAGAGGTGGGTCCTCCCCAACTCTCTGAGACCATCTCTTCCTCTTCACCTCTAGATGCTAGTAGACGGAATCTGGCTGTGGAGGTAGGATGGAAGTGGAGTCCTAGCAGCACTCAGAGTTGATAGGGTGTTGGGACCAAGAGGCTAAATGGATTTTTCTCTCTGCAGTTTTTCTTCGTGTCAGAAAATAAAATAGCATCAGAGAAGGTGGTGCTCATATGTGTTCTATTGCAAAAGATGTGCTACTTTTGCCACTTTCAAAACAGAAGAGCAGGTCCTGCCCCCTTCATCCGGAGCTCCCCTAACTCAACCAGAGGGAAGCCATTGTGATCTCAGCTGACCACAGCCTTTCTCCAGAGCCCTCTTGAGACTCTGCATCTGAAGGCAGGAGGTGGAAGCTGGCAGCATTCCTGTGCATCTCCCAGGTACTGTGATATATTTGGGTCATGTTCAATAGAAGAAAAACAGGAAGTGGGTTAACAAATTATAGGCTCTAGTTATTCTTACAAGGATTATTACTAAGAAGTGGCGATGGGTTGGTTTCTGTCATAGCCACTCTGTGGAGGCATTGTTTGGCAGGAATGCCTGAATCAGTCATGCTCTAAAGACCTGCATCAGAATTTGCCTCTCCTAGAAGTTAATGAATCCCTCTTGTCTCCTGGTTTCAGAGGTTGCTTAGCTGTAGACATTGACACACTCAGCTGGCTGGCCAGGAAGTATGGATGGTTTTAACTGACTAAGGAAAGGGCTTACAGCTTTCTTCTTTTGAGTTTTCTGTTGTACATCAGACTGCCACTGAAAATGATCTAGAGCAAACAGTCATATAGTAGCTTGTTTAGGTGATAATACTAGAATTCTGCTCAAGATCTTCCACTATGCCAGTATCTTTTTATTTATTTTTAAATTTTTAATAGTGAGACATCATGAGGTACAATTGCAGACTTACACATTTTTGTGCTTGGGTTTCAATTATATAATGATCAAATACCCATCTCTCCACCGGTGCCCATTCCCCACCACCACGGATCCCAGTATCCCTCCCATCCCCCATCCCCCTCATGCCACCCTGCCTCTGTGGCAGGGAATTCCCTTTTGTTCTCTCTCTATTATTGGGTGTTGTGGTTTGCAAAAGAGGCAATGGGTGACAATCATGTTTAGTCTATAGTCTACTTTCTGCATGCTTCTCCCATCCTGGGAGGATCCTCCAAACACCTTTATTTGGTGTTCCCTTCTCTATCTGAGCTCCCCATTCCCCTAGTATGTGTGGTTGGCCTCCAAGCCATGGAGTAAAATTCCTGGTAATAATCTCGGCCATTCTTGGGTGTTAGTCTCCTATTTTGTTATTTTATGTTCCCCAGATGAATGTAATCTTTGTATGTCTATCCTTTTCTTTCTGAGTCATTATGCTTAACATGATACTTTTCAATTAGTACCATTTGTATGTAAATTTCATGACTTTGTCTTTTCTAACAGCTACATAGTACTCCATTGTGTAAATGTACCAAAGTTTCTTTAACCAGTCATCTGTTCTCTGGCACTCAATTTTTTTCCAGATTCTGGCTATTGTAAAGAGTGCTGAAATGAATAGACAATTGCAGATGTCACTTCGACTATACTTTTTTGCCTCTCTGGGATATATTGCAAGGAGTGGTATTGCTGCATCAAATGGGAGCTCAATTTCTAACTTTTTGAGGATCATCCATACTGTTTTCCAAAAGGGCTGAACCAGTCGGCATTCCCACCAACAGTGAAGAAGTGTTCCTTTCTCGCCACATCCACGACGGCACCAGTTGCTTTTGTTCTTGTGAATATGGGCCAGACTCTGTGGTGTGAAATGATATCTCATTGTGGTTTTGATCTGCATCTCCCTGATGATTAATGATGTGGAGCATTTTCTCATGTGCCTTTTAGCCATTTGGATTTCTTCTTTGTGAAAGTTTCCATTCATTTCATCTCCCCATTTTTTGATGGGGTTGAATGTTTTCTTTTTGTGGAGTTCAACCAGTACTTTGTATATCCTTGAAATTAACCCCTTATCAGATGTGTAGTTGGTGAATATCCTTTCCCGTTCTGAGACTGTCTTTTTTTTTTGGTCACTGTTTCTTTTGAGGTGCAGAAGCTTCTTACTTTAAGATAGTCCCATTTGTCTATCTCTGTTTTCACTTGCCTGGCCAGCGGTGTGACATCTTTGAAGACACCATTAGCTTCTATGTCATGGAGGGTTTTGCCAACTTTTTCCTCAATGTACCTTATAGATTCCGGTCTGATGTTGAGGTCTTTAATCCACTTAGATCTTACTTTTATAAATGGAGTTAGGCAGAGATCTGAGCCCATATTTTGCTTGTAGCCATCCAGTTTTGCCAGCATAATTTGTTAAAGAGGCTTTCACTGCTCCACTTCACTTTCCTTGCCCCTTTTTCGAAGATTAGATGCTCTTATTCTTGGAGGGAGATGTCAGTATATTCAACCCTGTTCCATTGGTCTACAGCTCTGCCTTTGTTCCAGTACCATGCTGTTTTAATTATTACTGCCTTGTAGTAGAGTTTGAAGTTAGGGAGGTTGATTCCTCCCATTTTCTTTTTTTTTTTCCCTTTATTTTATTTTATTTTTTTTAAAGTTGTAGATTTACAATTTTTTGTGCTTTGGTTTCAATTATACAATGATCAGATACCCATCCCTCCACCAGTGCCCATTTTCCACCACCATGGATAATATCCCTCCCATCCCCATCCCCCCATCCCCCCTGTCTCTGTGGCAGGGCAATCCCCTGTGTTCTCTCTCTCCTTTTGGGTGTTGTGGTCTGCAAAAGAGGCATTGAGTGGCAAACATGTTCAGTCCATAGTCTACTTTCGACATGCATCTCCCCTCCTGGGAGGATCCTCCAAACATCCTTTACTTGGTACTCCCTTCTCTATCTGAACTGCCCTTTCCTCTAGGATACCTGGCTGGCCTCTAAGTTATGGAGTAATCCTCCTGGTGCTGATCTCAGCTATTCTTGGGTATTAATCTCATACTTTGTTACTTTATATCCCCCAGATGAATGCAATCTTTCTATGTCTATCCCTCTCTTTCTGACTCATTTCGCTTAGCATGATACTTTCCATATTGTACCACTTGTATGTAAATTTCATGACTTCATCTTTTCTAAGAGCTACATAGTACTCCATTGTGTAGATGTACCAAAGTTTCTTTAACCAGTCATCTGTTCTTGGGCATTCAGGTTTCTTCCAGTTTCTGGCTATTGTAAAGAGTGCTGCAATGAACAAACAAGTGCAGATGTCACTTCGACTATACATTTTTGCCTCTCTGGGATATATTCCCAGGAGTGGTATTGCTGGGTCAAATGGGAGCTCAATTTCTAATTTTTTGAGAATCGTCCATACTGTTTTCCAGAAGGGCTGAACCAGTGGACATTCCCACCAACAGTGAAGGAGTGTCCCTTTCTCGCCACATCCACGCCAGCATCGGTTGCTTTTGTTCTTTTGAATGTGGGCCAGTCTCTGAGGTGTGAGATGGTATCTCATTGTGGTTTTGATCTGCATCTCCCTGATGATTAATGATGTAGAGCATTTTCTCATGTGCTTTTTTGCCATTCGGATTTCTTCTTTGAGAAAGTTTCTGTTCATTTCATTGCCCCATTTTTGGATGGGGTTGGATGTTTTCTTCTTGTGGAGTTTAACCAGTATTTTGTATATCCTGGATATCAACCCCTTGTCAGATGTGTGTTCGGTGAATATCCTTTCCCATTCTGTAGACTGTCTTTGTATTTTGGTCACTGTTTCTTTGGAGGTGCAGAAGCTTCTTAGTTTAAGGTAGTCTCATTTATCTATCTCTGTTTTCACTTGCTCGGCCAGTGGCGTGGCATCTTTGAAGATACCATTAGCTTCAATGTCATGGAGGGTTTTGCCAACTTTATCTTCAATGTACCTTATGGTTTCTGGTCTGATGTTGAGGTCTTTAATCCATTTTGATCTTACTTTTGTACATGGTGTTAGGCAGGGTTCTGAGCCTATTTTTTTGCATGTAGCCGTCCAGTGATGCCAACACAATTTATTAAAGAGGCTTTCCTTACTCCACTTCACATTACTTGCACCTTTATCAAAGATTAGATGAGCATATGATTGAGGGGAGATGTCAGTGTATTCAACCCTGTTCCATTGGTCTGCAGTTCTGCCTTTGTTCCAGTACCATGCTGTTTTAATTATTACTGCTTTGTAGTACAGTTTGAAGTTCGGAAGGTTGATTCCTCCCATTTTCTTTTTCCCAAGAATTGCTTTAGCTATTCGTGGGGGCTTATTGTTCCATATAAATTTCAGGAATTTTTGCTCTACTTCTTTGAAGAATGTCATGGGTTTCCTAATAGAGATTGCATTGAATTTATACAGTCTTTGGGAAGTATTGCCATTTTGACAATGTTAAGTCTCCCGACCCATGAGCAGTGGATATTTTTCCATTTCCTCGTATCCTCTTTTATTTCCTGAAGTAGCTTTTTGTAGTTTTCTTTGTACAGGTCCTTTACTTCCTTAGTTAAGCTTATTCCTAAGTAGTAGATTTTCTGGGGCACACTTGTAAACGGGATTATTTTATTCATGTCACTTTCTTCTCTTTCACTATTTGCATATAGGAAAGCCATGAACTTATGGGTATTGATTTTATAGCCTGCCACTTTACTATACAAGCCTATTGTTTCTAGTAGTTTCTTGGTAGAGGTTTTAGGATTCTCTGGGTATAGTATCATATCGTCTGCGAATAGTGAGAGCTTGATTTCTTCCTTTCCAACCTGGATGCCCTTAATATCTTTTTCTTGCCAAATCGCTATTGCAAGTACCTCCAGTACTATGTTGAACAGCAGTGGAGAGTGTGGACATCCTTGTCTCGTCCCTGATCTTAGAGGGAAGGCTCTCAGTTTTTCTCCATTGAGGATGATGCTTGCTGTATGCTTGTGGTAGATGGATTTAACTATATTGAGGAAAGTCCCCTCTATCCCCATTTTGGATAGGGTTTTCATCATAAATGGGTTCTGGATCTTGTCAAATGCTTTCTCTGCATCTATTAATATGATCATTTGATTTTTATCTTTCTTTTGTTGATATGGTGGATTATGTTGTTTGATTTCCGAGCGTTAAACCAGCCTTGCATCCCTAGGATGAATCCTACTTGGTCATGCTGTA
This sequence comes from Sorex fumeus, assembly GCF_029834395.1. Lineage (NCBI taxonomy): Eukaryota > Metazoa > Chordata > Mammalia > Eulipotyphla > Soricidae > Sorex > Sorex fumeus. The sequence goes on along the minus strand of NW_026606321.1, from coordinate 6,913,044 downwards.
TGATCTTTTTGAAGAGTAGTTGAATTCTATTTGCTAGTATTTTGTTGAGTATATTCACATCCATGTTCATCAGGGATATCAGCCTGTAGTTTTCTTTTCTCGTGGTGTCTTTGTTTACTTTTGGTATTAGAGAGATATGGGCTTCATAGAAATTGTTTGGGAAAGTTTCCGTTTTTTCAATTTCTTGGAAAGGCTTGAGAAGGACTGGCAGCAGGTCCTCTTTAAATGTTTGGAAAAATTCGCTAGTGAATCCATCTGGACATGGGCTTATTTTTTGGGGGAAGACCTTTGATTGCAGTTTCGATTTCGTTGATGTTAATAGATCTATTCAGATACTCCAGATCTTCTTGATTCAGCTTTGGGAGATTATAGGAGTCCAGGAATTTGTCCATTTCTTCTAGTTTCTCTTTGTTTTGTGGCATACAGACTTTCAAAGTAGTCTCTGATGATCTTTTCGATTTCTTTGGTTTCTGTTGTGATATCCCCCTTCTCATTTCTGATTCGGTTTATTAGGGTTCTCTCTCTCTCTGTTTCTTTGTGATTGTTGGTAGTGGTTTATCTATCTTGTTTATTTTCTCAAAGAACCAGCTCTCGGTTTCACTGATCTTTCAGATTGTTTCTTTGGTTTCCATGTCATTGATTTCTGCTCTAAGTTTTATGATCTCTTTCCTTCTGCCTGATTTAGGCTCTTTCTGTTGATCCTTTTCTAAGGTCTTGAGTTGTGAGGTCAAGTTGTTTATGTGCATCATTTCTACAGACCTAAGGTATGCTTGCAGAGCTATAAATTTTCCCCTTAATATGGCTTTCGCTGCATCCCATAGGTTCTGATAGCTCGTGTCTTCATTCTCATTTGTTTCCAGGTATCTTTTGATTTTGTCCTTGTCTTCGTTCCTGACCCACTTGTTGTCCAGCATTGAGTTGTTTAATTTCCAGGTGTTTGATTTGGTTCTCCATGTCTGTGTGTGATTCACTTCTATCCTCAGTGCATCATGGTCTGAAAAGATGGCTGATACTATTTCTATCTTCCTGATTCTGTTGGGGTATGTTTTGTGTCCTAGCACATGGTCTATTTTGGAAAATGTTCCGTATGCACTGGAGAAGAATGTGCATTCTTTCTTTTTGGGGTGTAAAGCCCTGTATAGGTCTATAAACCCTCTCTCTTCTATTTCTTCTTTCAAAGCCAATGATTCCTTGCTGTGTTTTGTTCTTGTTGATCTATCCAGAGTTGATAAGGCAATGTTGAAGTCTCCAAGTACTATTGTGTTGGTAGTGATATCCTCCTTAAAATCTGTAGCAGTTGTTTTAAATATTTAGCTGTTCCCTCATTAGATTCGTATACATTTAAGAGTGCGATTTCTTCCTATTATACGTATCTCTTGATGAAGAGAAAATAGCCTTCACTGAGCCTTCTAATCTTTTTCCAGGTGAAATTAATATTGTCGGATACTAGTATGGCCACCCCAGCTTTTTTGCAGGAGTTGTTTGCTTGCAGGATTGTTTTCCATCCTTTGACTTTGAGTCTGTGTTTGCTCTGAGTGTTGAGATGAGTTTCTTGTAGGCAGCAGAATGTTGGTTTCTGTCTCTGTATCCAATTTGCCACCCTGTGTCTCTTAAATGGTGAATTCAGACCATTGACATTGAGAGAGAATATGGTTATGGGGTTTTGTGTCATCTTTCTGTGCAGATGTGTTGTGGTTGTAGGGTTTGTCTTGTCTTCTAGTATCCCCTTTAGCTCTTGTTTTAGGTTTGGTTTTGAGTCTATGAAGTTCCTGAGCTGCTGTTTATCTAGAAAATAGTGTAGCGTTCCTTCAATTTTGAGTGAGAGTTTAGCCGGATAGAGTATTCTTGGTGAAGCATTCATTTCAGTGTGGTTTTTCACTATATCTCGCCACTGCCTTCAGGCTTGTAGGGTTTCCTCTGATAGGTCTGCTGTGAATGTAAAGGGTGTTCCTTTTTATGTGATTTCCTTCTTTGCCCTTGCTGCTTGCAGTATTGTGTCTCTATCGGTAGCATCGATCAGTCTAACTATAATATGTCTTGGAGTGTTTTTGTTAGGTCTCTTTTAGCTGGCACCCTTCGGGCTTCTTGAATCTGAATGGCTGTATTGTGGAGCTCTGGGAATTTCCCGGCGATGATTTGTTAACCATGGTTTTTTCATTGGGATTGTTACCCTGAGCTTTTGGTAGTCCAATGATTCTAATGTTGTTTCTTTTGGAATCGTCTCCTAGGACTCTGATTCTCTGTAGAGCTATTTTGAGGTCCTTTGCCATTGTTTGTTGTTGCGTGTTGGCTTGGTGCAGCTGATCTTCCAGCTCACTGATTCTTTCCTCAGCTGTGGTCATTCTATTTTTGAGGGCACAGAATGAGTTTTTGATTTCATCTATGGAATCTCTGATCCGTGCCATTTATGTGCGAAGTTTTCCAATTTCCTCTCTCATTTCTTCCTGTATTTTGTCAATTGTGCGATTGATTGTTTCTTTCATGTCCTCTTTCAATTTAGCGGATACCTGTCTGACTTTTTCATTGAGTTGATTGAACATATTAATGACTTCATGTCTGAATTCCTTGTCAGAGAGGACCCTAAGGTGGCTAGCACCTACTGAGGCTTCTGGACTTGTTTCCTCGTCGTCTCCCTGTGGCGGGGATTTGCGTTGTTTCTTCATGTTGTTTTGTAGGTGTAGGGGTCAGATTTTTTGATTTGAATAAACTACAGTTGGCCCGCTGAAAATCAGGCCACACCCATTTTTAAAAGCCACGCCCACTTCTAAAGTGGCCACACCCCCACGGATACCCGGTGTGTGTCCGGGGACTAAAGACTGGGTGGGGAGAAGAGACCAGCTCAGCTTGGGCGGCAGAAAGGGAGAGGCAGAGAGGCTCAGATCTGCTTTGTCTCCCAGTGTCTGGGGGATGCCTTCGGGCTTGCGCAGTGAAATCCAAGTCCCTGGTTCAAGAAACGGTGCGAAAACTGACCTGGGCGTTGGGTAGAAGAGACCAGCTCAGCTTGAGCGGCGGAACAGGAGAGGCAGAGAGGCTCAGATCTATATGCAAGTATCTTTTTTATGAACAGAAGTCATACACATGTGGTTGGTTAATAAAGCTGATAAGTCATCATATTGAGCTTATTCTAGTTAATTCATTTGGTTAGTGAACAGAAGATTGTAGAAAAGACTGGCTTTTGCCAATCCTAGTTTGAATCCCTATCACTCTGTAAGGTCCCACCGAACTCCACCAGGAATCTCAGAGCATGGAGTCAGTCCTAAGAACTGATGGGTGTGGCCCTAAACCAAAAAAAAAATCATCCTGAAAATGATGATATTACTCAAATAATTCTCAAGATTTAAAACGGCGCTATCATTTAGCTGGGGCAGCTGGGACATCGCAGATCACGGGCCACTTCATGGAGCTCAGGGACCACATGGTTAATCCCTCTTAGCCAGGGATATTGATATTGCTGAGATCAGGGCAATGTTGCTTACTGAGAGCATTAGGCTCTTGACAATGCCCTCATTGGAGTCCTGATGGAGTTTGTTGATAAAAATATTTCCTTCCCTTGTAGAATTCTACAGCGTGAGTTTGCAGGAGGTAGCACATTTTACACTGACTTTATGACATTATGAATGGTCTCATGATCACTTCTCTAAAATTATAACTGTAAATACCAACAGGTGGAGTAGTTGCTGCATAACAGTTGACTGTCAAAGCCATGAGAATATGGTTATTTCATTGTAGTTGCTGATATGGCCAAAAAATATAAGCAAGTGGTCAGTTTGACTAGTAAATGGAAAGACCTTCTTTTTCTACTTTCAGAGAGAAAAAAACTGGCTCAGTAAGCATAAGGACTCATAGATGTATCCCTATGAGTCCTTAGGCCAGAGCAATTGTCCAGTGGCAGGTACCAGGATTTCCCTCAAACAGAACCAAGCCTTTCATAGCTGAATGTAGGTGATATCTGATTTAAAACAAATACTGTCTACAGCAACTTCTATCAATTCACTGAAGCCAAAATCCTTTTGTTACCGAACCCCACGACATTTCTCCCAACATGTGATTTGTTTTATGCATTATAAAAAGGAATAGAACAATCTTAAAAACACAAAGTCTTATGTAAGTCAACCTCATAAACCCCTTCCAGCTCTCATGTTAGGTGCTCTCTGAGGTCTCACAAATCACTTTTGTTTAGGTAAAATGTAATAAGAAAACATTACCGTATTCATCGGAACACTCATGATTTCTTACATACTGACACTGATTTTAATTCCCTCCTCCATCAAGCAATTCTTTAGAATAATTCGCTCAGTGTTTCTAGAAATTTCTCCAACTCTTAAATCCCAGACACAGGAGGCTCTCATTCCCACTGATTGCACAACACAGCGTGCTGAGTGCAGTGGCCTGAGGAGCAGGGGCTGCTGAGTCTCTACTGAGCCCCCCAGCTGTTGGTGTTCCCCTCACTGCCAACCCTGCAGCCCTACCTAGTGCAGAGGGTGGCCGCTGGGACCCGGTGATAGGAAGGAGGGATACTGTGAACACTTACTTTCCAGAGGCTGCACCACATGAGGCAGAGTGCTGGCGAAGGTGTCTTAGGTATCCTTGGAAACTGTGATTGTTAGGAATGAGTCCTGGTGAGGGAAATTTTGCCTCTCTGGCATGGGCAGAATAAAGGCATCACCCCATGATGGAAGTGTGGTTTGATTAATGGAGGAAGAAGAGAAAAGAAAGATCTGCAGATGGGTAGTTCATGAGAGCAAGGGAAGAGGATCTAACTGGGTCTTCTTATGTATTAGAAAAGCTACTTCTATATGCCCAAAGAGAAAAAATGATGATGGCGGGTAAAGAGATTGGGATATTTATGAATGATAGGCAATAAATGTGCACATGTCTCTCATACAAGCCCCTTAGCCTGCTCCAGAGCTCTCTATCCCCCTCTTTCTCTGACTCATAGAGGATGAAAATATAAGTGCTTTGCAGGCACTTATCTGGGATGAAAAGAGGGATGATCGTGGACTAGCACAATCTTAATCCTGCTTTACATAAGCACACTCCCCTCATATCAACTCTGTCTCTTTAAGTGGTCCACTTAAGGATTCTGATGAACACACTAGTGGATGGCTTGGATTTTTACCCTACCAGTCCCTGATACAATATAGACAGGTACTATTAACAAGATCACTCAAATGTTAGAACGAACAAAATAATTCCAAGGTTACAATATATAGCTCCAAAAATTTCAATAAGCAAAATAATTATACTATATCTACATCCAAGGCTAGCATCCCCTACCTTATACTATATTTATCATTTTTAGTGTCCTGCTGTTACAACTAATCTATCAGTGATTGTATAAAAAAGATCAAATTAAAGGATTAAGAAATTACAGCAGTGAAATGTATAAAGACATTTTTCAGATAAAATTCCAGGTCTACCTTTGGGTAGTAAGCCCCTCCCATTGTCCTGATTCTCATAGACAATAGAGTTCAAGAATTAAATCACACTGTGGAAGCTTAGAGTTTAAGAAGTAGACTCCAGATAAATAAAGCCTTATTGGGAGTAAAATGGAGTCAGAATCATTCAGATATGAATTTAAATCCTCAGAAATGTAGGTTACTGTTTCAAATAGGTTTTCAATAGAGAAGAATAAGAGATCCAAGAAAGCCTTTCCACGTTACTCTTCTGAGATGGAGTAGTTAAGGAGAGCCTGGGAGCCAAGGAGTATCCCCGGTGTCACAGAAGTGACACAAGGAAAGAATGCTTAGTGGAGTTAACTGCAGGGAGATCAGATTCTCAGAGATGACCGCTGGACTGTTGCTGACCCTGAGGTTAGTGGAGGGGCAAACAAGGGAAGACGATAAAATTGCAAACCCAGACAGACTTAATGGAAGTTGGCTGAGGAGAGGTAGAGAAAAAAATGGGGATGCCAAGGTACAAATGGGCACAGGAGCTTTGGGTTTTTGTTTCATTTTGCTTCTAAAGGATAATACCAGAACATATTTATTAGCTGTCTGGCATAATCAGGAAAGTGTGAAAATAATGGCACGAGAAAGAGAAGGAGCAGAAGGAGAAATATAATGTCAAGAAGAGATGGGACCTAGAGCAGGTTGGGAGGGATTTGGTTCTGATAACAGAAGCAGCATTTAATCAGTTATAATAGGGAAAAAAGAAAAGAAGTGTAGATGTGGGCAGATTTATGAACAGGGAAGAAAAATAAGAGACCTCCCATCTGGTGCCTCCTATTCATTCTCTGAATTATGAGGCAGGGTTATCCACTGAGGGTTGGAGCAAGGCAAATTTATGAGACTGGCGTCTAAGAGAAAGGAAAGCCAAGACTAGATAGAAGGAGATTTACAAGGCAAAGGTGCACACAGGGAACCTGAGATAAAGATATGAGAGACAGCCCTAGCTGACAAGCTGTGTGATTTTCTCCAGCAGTGCTCAGCTGCTGCAGGGATGAATATGGGTTGGAAACCTTCGCTCAGACTGGAGGGTTGCCATCAAGTACCAGGACGGAAAGGAACATATAGAGTGGAAAGAAAATGAAGCATTTTTATTATGGTCTTAAGTCGCAAACCAATGAAGGGGAAGATTCATGGGCTAGTAAGGAAATGAAAAGATCCAGGAGATAAAAATGACACTAGGGGTCTAGGACATTTGCAGTGGGGTAACCCTGACCAACTTGGTGAATAGCATTTTGTCAAATAGAAAGTCAGGATTTGTTATCTGAGGAGTAGCATGTTTTCTGATCTGGGCCAGAGTGTCCAGAGAACATTGTAGGAGAAGTCATGGAAGTTGAAGAGACACAGAGACTTCACCTCAAGATATAAGACACAAATGGGACATCCACGTGTTTCATGAATGGTAGCTTGGTGTGGGTGTTGGAACTGACAGGGCATATAGGTAGAAGCAGAAGGTAGTTCAGAAATACAGCAGTGAACAAGTGCTAAAATGGTAGGGGAACAGATGTGGTGACTGTAAGGTGAGTACTGGACTGGAAACAATGAGGGAGAGGTGGATAAAGTTTCATGGTGTATCTCAAGGGTGCAGGGGTGTTGAAAGCTGGGAATGGAGTGATGGTCTAGAAGCAGTGGAGAAGCAGACAGGATGCTAGCCTCTTAATAGGATTTATCATCATTAGGAACCATATATAAAATTCACTGTCACTGTCACTTTCCTCCCCTTGTTCATCGATTGCTCGAGCGGGCCCAGTAATGTCTCCATTGTGACATTTGTTACTGTGTTTGGCATGTTGAATGCATCATGGGTAGCTTGCCAGGCTTTGCCATGTGGGCGAGATACTCTCGGTAGCTTGCCGGGCTCTCCTAGAGGGGCAGAGGAATCAAACCTGGGTTGGCCAGGTTGGCCACGTGCAAGGTAAACATAATTTAAAATACTATAACCTTGGATCACATCTGGGTTCTTACATTTATGGAGGAATAGTATATAGGCATTATATGTAATTTCTGATAAGCTAAATGTTTATCAACAAAAGTGGGTTGAATAAACATAATAGACACTGAGTATCATGAACTATAGAAAGATTTTCAGGGGCTGAGGATAGTTCCAGTGGTAGAGCACATGCCTAGCATGAGCAAGACCCTAAGTTCCACCTTGCCATCACATACCCTTGGCAGTACCAGGTGTTGTACAGGTGGCCAGAGTAGCACTGGTCTGGTACCACTGATCCCTTTATTAAAGAAGGAAATCTAGGAGAACTCTAAGGGCTGGACATAGCCCTGAGATCCTGACTTCTATTCACAGCATTTCATGGCTTCGTCAACACCATTGGTCATAGCTCTGGTAGTTACCAGCACCATTGGATCTTAGTACCCCAGGGAGGAGTCCTAACACTCAAGTGTGAGGCTCACACTGCCAGCTAAGTATTTTGAGGTCAGGCCTCACCTTTCCAAAAAAGGAAAATCCCATCCTAGGTGTACTTCGGTGTGTAAATATATTATATGAGCATATAACATCCAAAACAAATACCTTCCATGATTGAGAGACAGATAGTAACTTGTTCTGTTTTATTCTATTCGGAGGAAGTCTAGTAAAATAGAGATAAAATGCATATGTTTCCTCTTAGGATACATGTGGTATTAGAAATAATTTTCCTGTAAGCAACATTTCCAATTAGGTTGCTCCTTGGACTACACATGGGGTTTTCCTAGGCTTGTTTCCACTTTCTTTTTTTACTGTTGTAAATGAAGTCTATAGACTTCTGTTTCCTACCTTGACAGTTAAGAAATGGCATGTCCTGGCTAGCTATTTATTAGTATATCCGTAAGCCAAATTCCAGGTGAACTATCAGTATGATTCAGTAGCTTCAAATCCCTTACATGGTTCAGAAAATATGAAAAATAACAGTTGGGAACTCTAAAATCTGAGATAGCTGATTATATAAAAACAGAGAATTCAAATGTAGCGTTGATAATGCTGTCAACATTTGCAAAACCCTAGAGAGAACATGAAAAATAAATGCCTCCAATTTCTTAAATAGAGATAGCAAAAAAGGAGGAAAACATGAAAACTATTAAAACATGAACCCTTATGTATCTTTTGCAGATAAAAAAATGAAATTGCATTAGCCACTTCTGATGATGTGTAGGTGGAACATAAAAGATTATGTTTGTAATATTTTATACTTGCTTACATCCTTGTTTTCTCAGCTAGAGTAAGCTTTGAAAACTAGCTGTTTTAAAAAATATCAGTGCTATAAAAATAAACTAGAATAAAGAAAATGAGCTGGTAAATTATACTGGGGAATAATAAAAGGAGCCTGACAACAACAAGAAGAAGCATACTTGTGTGAAGGCAAACAGGAGAAGTACATGTGGGTAAGACTAGAAAACAGATTCTGAAACACTACATGCAATCAACTCCAATTTTACCATTTACATGCAGAAGAAAGAGGAGAATTCTCATGTCCACTCCTGTCTTCATTCATGAGCTTTATTTTCAGTGCAATAAATAAAAAAATATAAATTTACAAAGGGTCTGTGACAGATATCTATCAAGGTAGTATTCTGTAACATTCAAGAAAATCTTGAATGAAATCCCTCCTCTATTCATTTATATTTAAAACAAAGTCTATTTGAATCTACTATCTCGGAGTTGATTAAATATTCATAAAATGACAATTTTTGTGGGATTGAAAGAAGGGTGCAAGGAAGTTATGTATAGCATTTGTTATTAACCAATTCTGGTTAATTATAGACACATGCACGCACACACACACACACACACATACACACATGCTCATACACACATGTGAAGGGGAAACTGATGCCATGACAAGCTGCAGCTAACATTAAGTCTCAACTAGGCCTCATTTTCTGTTTCCCTGAGGCAGTACTTGCAGTTTCTAGTAAATTCCTAATTGAGTAAATCACAAAATCACAAATCATCCTGTTATTCGTCGATTGCCTCGAGCAGGCCCCAGTAACGTCTCCTTCATCCTAGCCCTGAGATTATATTCAAGGCTCTTTAGGAGAATGAGACCCATCATTGTTACTGGCATTTGGCATATTGGGTACGCCAAGGGGAGTTTGCCAGACTCTGCTGTGTGGGCAGACTACATTTGGTAGCCTGCCAGTTTGTCCAAAGTAGGAATGAAATAATAAGATGTTATAATAAGATGTCGGGCGGCCGCATTTGTGGCCGCGCGGTTCCGGGAGCTGGTTTTTATAGTCTCTGAGTCTTGGCCGCTGATGGGATTACATGGCACCAGGGGGCCAATTGGTGGGTGTGACCCCTGCCTACTGGAATTTGGAGGATCTGGGTGGAGGATGCTCAGCCCCAATCCGAGTAGGCTTGGCGATCTCGGCCCCGGAACCCGCGTGGCTTTGTCCCTCTGCCAGTACCTTCATGTGTGCGGAGAGTGGTCTCAGCATGGTGGTGGCTGGTCCTGGAGGTCTTCGGCTGCCGGAGCCCTGGTCGGGGCGGGGAGGAAAGCTCAACCGTCTCCCCTCCAATGGGCCCCAGTGAGGACAGCCAGGCACGGTGGCAGGAGACTGCACTGTTCTCTCAATTTATAGACTCAGAGACTATAAATTGAGTAATTCACCTACATAAGAAACTGGGCAGTTGAACCTGGCCAGTCATGAGGGGTCGCTGCACCCTTGGAAAGAACTCCAAATTGTTACTGGTACCTGCTGCTACTGTCTGATTACTGATCACTGTTGTAATAGGGCAATGCTAAAGATAGACCAGTATTTAAACTACTCTTAACTCTGAACCCTATATAAAAATATGATTTGGAATCAGGTTCTTTGTCAAGACTCCACTGCGTTTGATGAGAATTTGACCCTAGCTCGAGCTAGACAATAAAGACCCTTTGCTTATTGCATTGCATCTTGTCTTTGTGTGATTCCTCAGGAGAGCTCTCAGCCCAGTTTAACACACATATACATACACACACAATCTTGGAATCCAACTAGTTGATCAGTACTGTCCATTATGAGGAAACCATAAGATTTTTTTAATGGTTTCTTGACTAGCCCTTTCTCTCAATGGTATCTCATAAACAGTCTTCAATATTTACATTGTTTTCTTACATAAACAGTCACAAGATAAATGTATTCACAGTACGTCTATAGATTGCATTATGAATATAAGTTTGATGTTACAATATTGTGAAAGTTTTATTCATCATTCATTCAATAAACTAACATCTATAGATGTGTCTAGTGTCTTGTCTCTGCTTGGAATTGAATTATAACTGGGAATAAGTAGCTGATGGTAGCCTATTTAATCCCTGCCTGATTAAATAGCAGCAATAGTACACAGTCAGGATTTGTCTGATGGAAACAGGGTGAGGTCTCTCCAAGGTTCAGAGATTTGGACAAACTTGAGGAAAGTTTGGTGAGCTTGTCTCCTTATCATCAAGGTTTCTTTGGGGGAAGACAGGGAAACCTGTGAAATTCAGATAGTGGCAAAGAGGGGTCACTGTCACTGTCACTGTCCTCCCGTTGTTCATCAATTTTCTCAAGCGGGCCCAGTAACATCTCCATTGTGAGACTTTGTTGTTACTTTGTTTGGCATATCGAATATGTCACGGAAGCTTGACGTGCAGGTGAGATACTCTTGGTAGCTTGCCGGGCTCTCCGAGAGAGGTGGAAGAATCGAACTTGGGTCTGCCATGTTGGCTGCAAGCAAAGCAAACGTCCTACCCACTGTGCTATTGCTCCTGCCCTAGAGAGGATCAATAGGGTGGAAAGTGGGTATGTGATGAAAAGCCAGGAGGAATATGAACAGGCAATTAAGGAGATGGGGTTGGGAATGTCAGTGGTCTTAGAGATAATATAAGGCGATAAAGAAAGTGAGAAACTGTAGAACAGTGTGACCAAGCTATAATAGAATTAAACATTAATTGGCATGCTTTGAGGTTTGGAACTGTCTGAAATCCCTATAGGACAGACAGAAGATGATATTACCTGAACATCACAGGACCAGTAAATTGTTTACTAGCTGTATCTTTACCATATCCCATATCCCCTAAAAGCCACCTACTAGGTAGTCAGTGGCAGATATTTGAAATGAAAGTTCCCATAGGGTTCTAAAAGTTGTACAAAACCATAGAAGACCCTGATCACCAAAGCCCATCTGGAAGAAAAAAGAAAAATGGATGAATTATGCTCCCTGGCTTCAAACTATGTCATAAATCCATAATTAAAATACAGGAGCATTTGGAATGACACAGATGCAAGCCCAGTGGAATGGAAGAAGCAACCCAGCTGAAATTAGATTATTAGTACAAAGTAGATGGATCTTGACATGAGGTGTGTTTGCTAAGTGAATTTAATGAGAGAATAAAAGAAAAATACTCAGTAGCTTCACTCAATATGAAACAGAGATCACTAAAGCAAATCAACGGGCAAACCAAAGTAATTGTTTCCTATGCTCTGAAAAGTGGTTGCTACTAAATGAGTGGGGGAAATGGGTAAAGGGATCTTTTCCATGGTTGGAGGTCCTTAGACCTTTGAGGGTGGAAATGATATTCATTATACACATAAAGAAGTGTGAAGTTACGCCCCCCCCCCCCATTCTTTAACATTGTAAGCCAATGATAAATCAATGAAAACCTTTAAAAATAAAGCATATACTGTCAGAGGCCATCAGAAAATAATGCAGAGGCATACTAGTCAAAAAGAAAACTCTAGAAGCCAGGGAGATTTTTTCATTTCATTTCATCATCCTGTTATTCGTCGATTGCCTCGAGCAGGCCCCAGTAATGTCTCATTCATCCTAGCTCTGAGACTATTCAAGGCTCTTTAGGAGAATGAGACCCATCATTGTTACTGGTATTTGGCATAGTTGGTACGCCACGGGGAGTTTGCCAGACTCTGCCCTGTGGGCAGGCTACATTCAATAGCCTGCAAGTTTGTCCAAAGTAGGAATGAGATAATAAGATGTCATAAAAAAGATGTCCTGATAAGATGTCGCGCATTCCTGGCCGAGTGGTTCTGGGAGCTGGATTTTATAGTCTCTGAGTCTTGGCTGTTGATGGGATTACGCGGCGCCAGGGGGCCAGGTGGTGGGTGTGAACCCTGCCTACTGGAATTTGGAGGATCTGGGTGGAGGATGCTCGACTCCAATCTGAGTAGGCTTGGAGGTCTCGGCCCCGGAACCCGCGTGGCTTTGTCCCTCTGCCAGTACCTTCATGTGTGCGGAGAGTGGTCTCAGCATGGCGGTGGCTGGTCCTGGAGGTCTTCGGCTGCAGGAGCCCTGGTTGGGGCGGGGAGGAAAGCTCAACCCACTCCCCTCCAAGGGGCCCCGGCAAGGAACAGCCAGGTGTGGGGGCAGAAGACTGTTTAGGAATTAAGGTGCATGTTCCACATGGGTCAGACCCCACACCTCAGAGTCTCCTCAGGTTGCCAGGTAAGCCCAGTGTCCCTCAGGCACTGCCTGTGTAGGCCTCGAGCCCTGCTCGGATGGCCACATCACCCGCAGGAACCTCCATATCCTGAGACCTTCACAGTGAACTATGAGACCTGTTGGCCCAGGACAGTCAGGAGTGGTGTCCAGGTTCCTGAACCCGACTTGGAAAGTGACCCCCTAACTAAGAAAACTAAGAAAACCAAACTTGCTATGATGGTTTTAGGGTTTTAGGTCTTCATTAGTATTTTAATACCTGTAATTTGTTTTTTTCATTGCAGGTTAAAGTGAATTTTGCTTTTGAATTCAGGCTGGTCTTGAGAGGTGCTTGCTGGGTTTCTGATGTCATTGTACTGTATTTATGACACTATTGCTTCCAGTGGCTGTCTTGGATACAAATGAGTTCATGTGGTATAGTACATCCTGTTTATAACTACAGCTATGTTTATTAAATAACAATGCTGTCTTTAGGCTGAAGAGGCCTATGGAAAACCAACAAAAAGCATTTAACCTCACTGTTGGTATGTTTTTCTTATATAATTGTGCAAAGTCACTTTAAGAGATAAAACACTTAGCTGATTATGTTTCACTCTGAGGTTGAAATTTAAAAGTCAAGATGACAAATCCAGTTCATAGTGAATTTCATATTCATCATTTTTTGGCTTGTATTTTAGTTATAAAACTACATACACACAGAACAATACAGAAAAAAGTATTTAAGATGCCCAGCAGAGAACTCCCTGAATTATAAGAGAATGCAACTTTACCTTGAGAATGTCAACAATGTTTAATTGAATTAAGATCTCAGGCAGACAATTCCCATCAATAATTAATATGTTGTAAGACCAATAAGATGCTTGGGTTGTGATCAATATAACATCATGAGGCAGTGATTGCTAAGCACTTCAATACAATTTTGAAGATCTAAACTGAAATATAACATTTTATTTTTCAAAGCAGTTAGATCAGCACTTTGTTGGAAGATAAAGTTGTATATAAATGCTTAATGATTTGCTCAGGATGCAGTGAAAAAAATCAATGCCCAAACTAGGCAAATAGTTCCTGTCCCCTGGAACATAATTCTTTACTTGGTTCATGGTGCATTCACTACAGATATCAGCATCAACTCTACAAGCTTAGTTCAGGCTCTGTTGGATCAGATACAGTTACCATCATAGATCAGTGACAATAAAGTGGGCTGCTGGGAGCACTAGCGGCCACACCACCTGAGACCTGGTTAAAGATGCTAATTAAGTTGTCTCTCCCTCTAACCACTGAGCAGTGAACTCTGGGTAGCATCTCCCATATCCACATCCGAACATGCTTTCTTGGTGTTTGTAATCCTAAAATATTTGATAAAACTATAGCATAGAGAAGATGAAAACATCAGATGAGAAGGCAGCTACATATGGTCATGTATAGTCAATTGTCCTGCCTTTAATCAAAAAGACAGATTTAAGAAAGTGATCACAAATGGCTAGAGAGATATTACATCAGCTAAGGTGTTTGCCTAGGTTCAATCCTCAGCACCCCACATGGTCCCCTGAATTCTCCAGAAAGGAGTAAGCCACGAGTTCCACTGGATATGGCCCCCAAACAATCAAAAACCAAAATCCAGAGCAAAACAAAATGAAAGCAAACAAACAAAAAGCAACAAAGCAGATAGAAATGATTACAAGAACAAAGTTATGGTTCACGTTCTAGAAGTGAAGACAAACACACAATCTCAGATTTTATAAAGTAACATCATAAGGCATTGGGGGAACTAAACCATGGGTAAATCAAGGGACTGAGGCTTTGGCTGAGATAAGAGGAATGAGTATTTGTTGGCCAGGTGAAGGATAACAGAGGAAGGAACGCATAGAGGGTAGTTAGGAAACACTTGGGTAATGGGAAGGCATGCTGGAAGTTTCAAAAAATAAGCAAAACAAATGGAGATTCTTGACCCAAGATGTTACAAGGCAAAGATAAAGCAGGTTAGCAGGCTGCGTGTTTTCTTGATTTCTATTATTAAGGTCCAATCCTTAGTTTTCCGCTTCTAACAATGCAGAGAAATGGTGTTTTTTCTGATTATTGCTTTAGCTTTTTAATGTTATTTTTATTTATGCATATATATATATATATATAGAGAGAGAGAGAGAGAGAGGGAGACAAGAATGGAATGTGGAGTGGTGTTTTAGGGAACAATGATAGGTAAGGGCTGTTTTGAGTTAGAAGCAGCTATGGGTGGTTTGAGGGAAGTTAAGATCCCAAAGCATATGCAAGAAGTCAAGCTAGTTTATAGCTAGACCTAAAATTGTTCTAAAATATAAATCTTAGAAAATAAAATAAAATTTGTAAAAAGATACAAAAAGGGGTCGTTGGTAGGGGAATGTGACTATACTGCTGAAGGATGTGGTGTTGGAATTATGTGCATGGGAAATTATTAAATTGTATTGTAAATTACAGAATCTCAATTTGAAAAAAAAATATCCTGCTGAAGTTCTCCGAGCATAAGGATCTTTTTTCAGATGGGACAGAGATAATTACTAAAAAAGTACTTCCTGTTTTCACTGGAATAAAGACTGTTTTTAATGACCTTAAAATACATTTCAACATAGCAACCTAGTCACATAGCGCAAACAAATTACTTTGAAAGATACAGAAATTCCAGTCTAAAAGATGTCATTGAAAAGTCATTGGTAAAAGGCTTTGTGACAGTATAATCATGTACCTTTGTATCATGTGCTATCAAATTGGAGTTATTCCCATTTGCACTGAAGATCCAGTAATCTCATGAATGTAATTCAATTCAAGTGAGATCTGTTCAAGCAAATGGAGAGAGTGTGAGAGAGAGATAGGAGGGAGGGAGAGAGAGGAAGAGAGAAGGAAAGAGAGGTGGAGAGAGAGGGAGAGAGAAAGAGGGAGAAAGAGGAGGAGAGAGAGGCGGAGAAAGAGAGGAGGAGAGAGGGAAGAGAAAGGGAAAGAGAGGAAGCGAGAGACATAGAGAGGAGAGAGGGAGAGAGAGGGGGAGAAAGAGGAGGAAGAGAGAGGGGGAGAGGTGAGGGAGAGAGAGACAGAGAGGAGAGAGGGAGAGAGACACAGTGAGAGTGAGGGAGAGAGATACAGATGGCGAGAGGGAGGGAGAGAGCACTTTGAAAACTGAGTGTCAGTGTTCACATTTTCTATCTCTAAGCTAGAACCAAGATTCAAAGGTTATTTTTTTCTTTTGGGTCACACCTGGCGATGCTCAGGGCTGACTCCTGGCTCTGCACACAGGTATCACTTCTGGCAGTGCTCAGAGGACCATATGGGATGCTGGGAATTGAATCCGGGTTGGCCGAGTGCAAGGCAAACGCCCTACCTACTGTCCTAGCACTCTAGCCCAAGATTCAAAGTTTTGATTTGTATCTTGTCACTTTCATCCTCAAGGTAGATCTAGAAAGAGATGTTGAAATTCAAAGATTTCATTCATTCCCCCCCGCCCCCCAAGGGATCTTCTATCCAATTTCAAAATGAAAAGAATTTTGTGAGGTTAACTGTAGAGCATTTGAGCATGGTTTAAATTTTGTTTGGAGACTTAAATCTCATGAAAAAGTTTCACACTCTTTTTCATGTTTTAGCTGTATGTGTGTGTGGCATAGTTATTTGTCAAGAACACCTAAGGATGAATGAAATCTTGTTCACTAATTAAAAAAAAACCAAACAAACAGTAGTTGAAACTTATATTTTAGGACTCCTTAAAATTTGATTAGGATACTTTTAAAAAGTGTCTGCAAACATGGAAAACCTTTTTGGATAGTTGGAATTAAGTGAAAAATAAGTTTCTGGAAGAGAAATAATTCAGAAAGTTTCCTGGATTGTAAATAGCTTCATTTGATTGTAATGACCATAAACCCCACTCAAAACTAATGTGTGTTGATCATTTCATGTTGCATATTTCAAAAGTGGTTCTGAATGCATTAGGCATGCCACCCATTTGTTTATAATAACACTATAGTTTTTCCCCAAATACAAGTGGGAAAACTGAGATTTAAGATTATATATGTGTATATATAAATGCTTTTATATGCATAAAATGCATATATATTTATGCATTTGCAGCCGCACAACCTCTCATTGTCTAGTTCTCGCTCTCGGAGAACCCGGCAGACTACCTAGAGTATCCTGCCCGCATAGTAGAGTCTGGCAAGCTCCCTGTGGTGTAGTCAATATGCCAAAACCCAGTAACAATGATGGGTCTCATTTCCCTGACCCTGAAAGAGCCTCCAATTTGGCACTTGCTCTCAGGGCTAGGATGAATGGAGACATTACTGGTGCCTGCTCGAGGAAATTGATGAACAACGGGATGACAGTGGTACAGTGATATGTATATATATACAAAATATATGCATGTGTACATATACATATATTTGAGTTGGGAGCCGCAGGAATTGCTTAGATCTTATTCCTGGCTCTGGGATTACTTATGGTAGTTTCGGGGACCATCTGGGGTGCTGAGGATTGAAACCAGGTCAGTTGTGTGCAATTCAAGCACCTTACCGGCTGTTTTTGGGCAAAAAATGACATAGCTTATTTCATTTTCATGGCTTATAGATGACCTAAACAAGGCACTATCCTTGGTCCCATTTTAGTTTTCTGATTTTTTAAAAACTAATATTTTCAAAAAGTAGAATTGTCATAAAACATTGAGAAAAAGGTAGAAATACAGGGCAAAAAAGATGGGAATTCTCTTTCAATTAAAAATATATATATTTTTAGTAAGTAGAAAAGTTTATTGGAGAGTAGAAGAGAAAGGAAAAGGAACTCCCAGTCTGGGGAGGAACTTAGTATAAGACTAAGTTCTTTTTATTTTTGAGGAAAATATAGTTGGTCTTTCAGACAAGGCCATTCCACTTGCAGGATGATAAAATAGTATCTAACTTCAGGTTCTAGTGGTAAAGCCACACCATCTGAAAAATGAAAGCATTCAATTAAAACTCCTTCTTCTAAATCTTTCACTTCCTATTCTAATAGGGCTGTCCACGGAAGAGATTTTTCATGCTTAATGACCTTCGACTATTTTGATCCCCTACTGGCAGTGAACAGCTTTGAGCCTGACTCAATGATGATTCTGACAGCGTGTCAGCCCCTACTCTGCACAGGAGCATGCAGCTCTGAACAGGCAGATGGCGGTCCCCCATGTCCCCGAGGGTCTGTGTGCAGAAGCACTGCTTACTTTCTCCCAACGCTTGTCCTTGGACACCAGAAGAAGGGAGCTCACAAGCCGGAAGTCAACTCAGCTGGATTCTGCAAGGTGCACAGGAATGTCAGACGCTCCTAGAGCTCCTCTCAAGGAGTCTCCAAAGACCTTAGCCTCTACAGTGCTAGACAACATCCCCTGTGGCCCAGCATTTCAAACTCAGGAGGCCTGCTGAATGTCCCCACTACCAGTCAGTGAAGATGACACTCCACACCAGAAGGGACTTAGGAGTGATGCCCATGTGTTTAGGTAAAGTCCCCTTAACTATCCCACGAGTTGACATATAGTTGTAATTTTTAGGGTCAACCCCGACTCCCTTCCTATATCTGTGGTCCCTTACATTGATGGGGAAGATTGTGAAGGTGGAACTAAGGGTGGAAGCCAAACACATATGTAGTTTGTGATCGAAACTGAAAAGCTGAGTTTCCTGGAGGGAAAAGACTGAATCTTGGGTTTCTTCTGCTTTTCCTGGATTTTTAGGAGATAGGTTGTCTTACAGACGAGCCTGGGCCACTTACCTGCTGATGGTGGACACCATCAGAATAATAACGTGGTGATATTATTTATTTGCTATTAACTTAAAGGCACTGAGAAGCTTCAAGATAGTTATTATCAATATCCACATTTTTAAAATGGAGCTAGCCTCACCACCTTGTGGTGATTCCATGAAAACCATCACTGACATGTATGAAGTTCCCTGACTACGTGATAGCACTAGCAAGGTAATTAGTGTTAAGAGGTGGTGATTATTGCAACACCTTGTGATTAGTTTTTAATTATCATTTATCATTTATCACTCATCACTCTATCTTCTCCATGGAGCTTCACACACAGATAGAAACATAATAGTTATTTAATGATGGGAGTTTAACAAATACACGTGCGTTGATTAATTAATTGCCAAGAAATGGAAATTGAGACAAAAAATCACCAGGGATCTTCTGCCAAATCTCCCTCCTCTAATCCAGCTACTAAACTCTTCTGTCTGTCTCAGCTTGACTCCCCTTGCTCCCCAGCTCATGATCGATTAAGGATAACCCTGCCCCGGGGTTGTCCAGGAGCAATCACAGAATCTTCCACTCCAGAGACTGCTTTAACTACCAGGCATCAAAGGAAAAAAATCTTGAATAGATACATTTCAATTATTATGCAAAAAATGAGAGTACATGAAAATGCTGTTGAAACACAGCCTGTGTGAGCTCAGAACCTCAGGATTAAGTTTCACAAGATACTCTGGGATGGGGGAAGAATTAACATAGAGGGTTGGCATCTATATCAGGGATGTAGACTAGCTGGCCATCCAGGTGTGAGATGGCTATCTGGTCAACCAGGTGAGGGATGTAGGGTAACTGGTCAACTAACTGTGGGATGTAGGCTAGCTGGTCATTAAACTTGGTTCTCCAATTTTCAATCCCATTTAGTTTCCTTTGAAATCCAGGCAGAGAACTTTCTAGGTTCCAGTTGAAGGGTGATGTAAGGTGTCAATCCTGCTATTTAATAAGCTAATAAAATCTCTCATATGATTATTAATCTTTAAAATATCTGTCACTTGTTCCTCCCACTTGATCCTTAGATAGTTTTTTTCTTTTCTTCTTGGTTTTTTTATTTTTGAGCCACAGCCAGTGGTGCTCAGGATAACTCATGGCTCTGCACTCAGGAATCACTCCTGGTGGTGCACAGGGACCATACAGGAAACTGGGGATTGAACACAGGTAGGTTTTATGTAAGACAAATGGCCTGCACACTGTACTGTCACTCCAGCCCCATAGATAGTTACTTTTTATTAAAATATATTGCATTAAATATTTTGTCCTATTAAAGCATCTATTTTTTAATTTTTATTAGTGAAACACCATGAGGTACAGTTGTAAACTTACAAATTTTTGTGCTTGAGTTTTGATTATACAATGATCAAATACCATCCCTCCACCAGTGCCCATTTTCCACCACCATGTATCCCAGTATCCCTGCACCCCCTATCCCCCCCATCCCACCCTGCTTCTGTGGCAGGGCATTCCCTTTTGTTTTCTCTCTCTCCTTTTGGGTGTTGTGGTCTGCAAAAGAGGCATTGAGTGGCAAACATGTTCAGTCCATAGTCTACTTTCAACATGCATCTCCCCTCCTGGGAGGATCCTCCAAACACTCTTTATTTGGTGTTCCCTTCTCTATCTGAGCTGTCATTTCCCCTATAATGACTGGCTGGACTCTAAGCCATGGATTAATCCTCCTGGTACTGATCTCGGCTATTCTTGGGTTTTAATCTCCTATTTGTTATTTATGCCCCCCAGATGAATGCGATCTTTTTATGTCTATCCCTCTCTTTCTGACTCATTTCACTTAGCATGATACTTTCCATGTAGTTCCGCTTGTATGTAAATTTCATGGCTTCACCTTTTCTAACAGCTACATAGTACTCCATTGTGTAGATGTACCAAAGTTTCTTTAATCAGTCATCTGTTCTCGGGCACTCAAATTTTTTCCAGATTCTGGCTATTGTAGAGTGCTGCAATGAACAAACAATTGCAGATGTCACTTCGACTATACGTTTTTGCCTCTCTGGGATATATTCCCAGGAGTGGTATTGCTGGGTCAAATGGGAGCTCAATTTCTAATTTTTTGAGAATAGTCCATACTATTTTCCAAAAGGGCTGAACCAGTCAGCATTCCCACCAACAGTGAAGGAGTGTCCCTCTCTCGCCACATCCTCGTCAGCATCTGTTGCTTTTGTTCTTTTGGATGTGGGCCAGTCTCTGAGGTGTGAGATGGTATCTCATTGTGGTTTTAATCTGCATCTCCTTGATGATTAATGATGTAGAGCATTTTCTCATGCGCTTTTTTTGCCATTCGGATTTCTTCTTTGAGAAAGTTTCTGTTCATTTCATTGCCCCATTTTTTGATGGCGTTGGATGTTTTCTTCTTGTGGAGTTCAACCAGTACTTTATTTATCCTTGATATCAACCCCTTGTCAGATGTGTATTTGGCGAATATCCTTTCCCATTCTGTAGACTGTCTTTGTATTTTGGTCACTGTTTCTTCTGAGGTGAAGCAGCTTCTTAGTTTAAGGTAGTCTCATTTATCTATCTCTGTTTTCACTTGTTCGGCCAGTGGCATGGCATCTTTGAAGATATCATTAACTTCAATGTCATGGAGGATTTTGCCAAATTTGTCTTCAATGTACCTTATGGTTTCCGGTCTGATGTGGAGGTCTTTAATCTATCTTTATCTTACTTTTGTACATGGTGTTAGGCAGAGTTCTGAGCCCATTTTTTTTTGCATGTAGCCGTCCAATTTTGCCAGCACAATTTGTTAAGGAGGCATTCCTTACTCCACTTCACATTTCTTGCACCTTTATCAAAGATTAGATGATCATATGATTGAGGGGAGATGTCAGTGTATTCAACCCTGTTCCACTGGTCTGTAGCTCTGCCTTTGTTCCAATACCATGCTGTTTTAATTATTACTGCCTTGTAGTAGAGTTTGAAGTTAGGGAGGTTGATTCCTCCCATTTTCTTTTTCCCAGGAATTGCTTTAGCTATTCGTGGAGGCTTATTGTTCCATATAAATTTCAGGAGTGTTTGCTCCACTTCTTTGAAGAATGTCATGGGTATCCTTATAGGGATTGCATTGAATTTGTACAATGCTTTGAGAAGTATTGCCACTTTGACAATGTTGACTCTCCTGAACCATGAGCAGGGTATATCTTTCCATTTTCTCATGTCCTCTTTTATTTTCTGGAGTAGCGTTTTGTAGTTTTCTTTGTGCAGGTCCTTTACTTCCTTTGTTAAGCTGATTCCTAGGTACTTGATTTTCTGGGGCACAATTGTGAATGGGATTGTTCTTTTCATGTAGCTTTCTTCTCTCTCACTGTTTGCGTATAGGAAAGCCATGGACTTTTGGGTATTGGTTTTATAGTCTGCAACTTCACTATACAAGTATATCGTTTCTAGGAGTTTCTTGGTGGAGGTTATAGGGTTTTCTATGTATAGTATCATGTCATCTGAAAATAGTGAGAGCTTGATTTCTTCCTTTCCTACCTGGATGCCCTTAATATCTTTTTCTTGCCTAATTGCTATTGCAAGTACTTCCAGTACTATATTGAACAGCAGTGGAGAGAGTGGGCATCCTTGTCTCGTCCCTGATCTTAGAGGGAAGACTCTCAGTTTTTCGCCATTGAGGATGATGTATGCTGTAGGCTTGTGGTAGGTGGCTTTAACTATGTTGAGGAAAGTCCCCCTTATACCCATTTTGGCTAGGGTTTTCAACATAAAGGGGTGCTGGATCTTGTCAAATGCTTTCTCTGCATCTATTGATCATATGGTTTTTATCTTTTCTTTTGTTGATATGATGGATTATGTTGATTGATTTCCGAACGTTAAACCATTCTTGCGTCCCTGGGATGAATCCTACTTGGTCATGGTGTATGATCTTTTTGATGAGTAGTTGGATTCTATTTGCTAGTAGTTTGTTGAGGATCTTTGCATCTGTGTTCATCAGGGATATCGGCCTGTAATTTTCTTTCTTTGTGGTATGTCTGTCTGCTTTTGGTATCAGGGTAATATTTGCTTCGTAGGAACTGTTCGGAAGTGTTTTTGATATTTCAATTTCGTGGAAAAGCTTAAAGAGCATTGGGAGTAAGTAAGTCCTCTTTAAAGATTTGGAAGAATTCACTAGTGAATCCATCCGGGTCGGTACTTCTGTGCTTGGGGAGACTTTTTATTACCATTTCAATTTCCTTGATGGTGATGGGTCTGTTCAGGTATTCCAGGTCTTCTTGGTTCAGTCTTGGGAGTCTGTAGGAGTCTAGGAATTTATCCATTTCCTCGAGGTTTTCGTGTTTTGTGGCATAAAGCTTCTCAAAGTACTCCCTGGGGATCCTTTAAATTTCTGTAGTTTCTGTTGTAATGACCCCCTTTTCATTTCTGATTTGGTTTATTAGGTTTTCTCTCTCCCTTTCTTTGTGAGTTTTGCTAGAGGCTCATTGATCTTGTTAATTTTCTCAATGAACCAGCTCTTGTTTTCATTGATCTTTTGAATTTTTTTTTGGTTTCCATCTCATTAATCTCTGCTCTGAGTTTTATTATTTCCTTTCTCTTGTTCAGGTAGTGCTCCTTTTGTTGGTCCTTCTCCAAGTTCTTAATCTGTGAGGTTAGGTTATTTATGTGGGCTCGCTACTCCTTCTGGAGGAATGCTTGTAGAGCTACAAACTTTCCTCTTAACACAGCTTTTGCTGTGTCCCATAAGTTTTGGTAACTTGTGTCCTCATTTTCATTTTAAACATCTATTTTTCTTTAAGGTACTAGAAAATCTCTATCTTACAAAAATTAATTACTTCCTGATGTCAGAAGTTTAATAGTTTCCTTCATTTTACTATAATAAAACATTATTTTTCCATTTAAACAGATTAGAATATAAGCATTTTTTAAAAAAGGGGTTGTGTTCCACATGTGTTAATTAAGAAAATATTTGACCTTTAAATTTCATATTTGGTAAACATACACAAAGTGCAAAACTCAGGAAATTGTGGTCAGGATATTCCAAACTGGCAAACTTTGAAAACTTCATCAGAAAAATAATATTATTCAAGTACTGTCCTGGACAGAGACTTCTAGTCATGTGTCTCTGTGTGGAAAAGGGAAGCACAAATTCAGATCACGTGAATATGTAAACATTTATGAGAGAACGTGGATGAAACAAAGTGGTATAATGTCACAAACACCGTGAAGAGCTGTGAAAAGCAGAAAAACAGCCTCAACCACTCAGTTTGATGGGAATTCAGATACCTGCCCACATTTCAAGCAACTCACTTCAAACAGGCTAACAGCAGAGGGCAGGGACTGCCAATGGGGCAGCACCAGCTGGGCACCATGCTGTAGCTAGGCAATGCATTCTGGCTGTCCTTCAGACCTGGGACTGTCCTCCAAATGCGCGCATATCCCGGAGATAGTCTAGCCCTTGTCCTGCAGATGATGTGCCTGAGATATTCTGTATTCTACCTGCAAATTCCCTACCCTCCATTGGCTGTTCTATAAAATTAAGTTTTCACTTCCGTTCAGGACCCAGTCTTCGCAGCATGAGTGCAGTTGGGTCCACCACCACAGTAAAACCTGAGTTCTCCGTTTTTCAGAGCATGACTTGGTTATTTTGCTGGTTCACGGTGAAAAACTTGGCAACACTGTAAAGGGGCTGAAGGAATAGACAGCATGGCATGGGGAGTGGTTATGTGGAAACAGGCTGAGACCAATGTAGTATGTATATTTGCATCAAAATAATGTAAAATTGGACATGTAGACCGAACAAATCCAGTAAACACTTTGACCTAATTGTTACTATAGAACACATACTCTAGAATTATGAAATATTCATTCTTTCCAAGTACACATGGAAAATTCATTCATGATAGAAATACAGGAGATCATAAAGCAAGTCTCCATAAATTTAAAATAACAGAACAACAAAATTTTCTCTTGTGCCTGGAAAACTAGGACTAAAAGAAGTCGAAAGTTGGCAGGTAAGGAGTAGAATCTGGATCAGTGGTGGAAATTCACCAATGCCACGCTGTGGGCACTGGGGTACTCAGTGGACACTCAATAGGCCACTCACATCCTCAACAAACTGAAATCCAAAATCCACTGATGAAACACTACCACATACACCGAAAGCTAAATTAAAGGTACATTTATCTTGAGAGCCGATTGGGACTGTTTACTGAGTTCAAGGGTTCAGCTAGTTTCCCACCTGGTCTCATTAGAGTTGACTGAGGTGTTCAAGCTAGGGGCCTACACAGTACAAATTTCAGAGTAGAGGAGTCTTGTAACCCTCTTGCTTTTCACAGAGAGGCTCCCCTCCCTTCCAGAGCAGAAAAAGACACAGCCAGGTCAGGGTATCCGATTGCTTGCCTTGAATTGACTGACCAGACCAATCTCTCTTATTTGGGTCAAGAGGGGTCATGATATACACTGGCTCTCCTCATAGGAAGGAAACATCACGATAATTGAAGCAGAGTGTCCCTCAAATCTACATTTATTAAAGACGCCAGTCTTTCATGCAAAACCTGAGCTTCAGCATCTTACCAAACAGTGAGATCTCTACCATTCCCGAAGAATAAGGAGGTGGTGCCATCATATTTGACACTCTATGCCAAAGCGAAAGCTGAACTGATAAATTGAATGATAATGTTTGGTATGGGTTATGGTTGCAAGACAGTAGAAAGGAGGCTAAAATTAGCACTGACGTCCAGGCCAGCTGGTCACCTGTGCATTGCTCTTCTGGCACCCCAGAAGGGAGCATCGTAGTCCTTTTCAGGTGAAAAGCCTAAGGTCCTAGTTCCAAGCACCACAGATACCAGCACCAGGCAGAAGTTAGAGAGAGTGGCTAAAACCAATAAAGTCGTTTTTCTTGAGTATCTTTTTTTCACAGACTGCGAAGGGAATGCTCATCAATTTCAAGTACCTAAAACTCACTCCTCGACATGCTACCTGGAGTATCATTGTCACCTTTTTTGCAGATTCTTATTTATATTAGGAATTAGGCTCACATAGACAGGCTTGCAGATTGATAGCTTTATTCTTCAGGAGGGAAAATATTTACCCGCACAAGTAAATAAAACTGTGACAATTTCAAGGCGGAGCAGGAGAATGCACAGCAGGCAGGCGGAAGTTTACAAATCATTAGATTTGTTTACTTTATAAAATATGCAATTCATTCAGAGTAATTAATCTGAAAAGCAACATTAGCTAGGATTTATGTGCGATGTTCATGTACCTGAGCAGTTTAAAATCATTTCCAAAAAGGGAAGAACATCTGGGACGATCAAGTAGGTATCTTCCACAAATTAGGAACACCTACAGTTCTGTGCCTCCGAGGTCCAGGTACGTGCTTTATTGCCTCTCCACTTTTTTTTTCCCTCTCCAGTTCCATCACTTTCCTGACCAGATAGATTTGGGAGGATGTTATATGATTTTGATAGCAACATCTAGTTGTCTTAAAGTGCCCAGTTGTCTCTGGGTGATAAAAGTTGACCCCAAAGTCTGATCTGAAAGTTCTTTAAGCTTTGATGGAGTAGCTAGCTCATATTGGAACTTGTGGTGTGTCCTATCCACTCAGCCCCGCAGATCATTTGCTGCGAGTCTCCACCCCACTGACTGTCGGTGACTGATCCTTGGGCCTAAACTGATTACTCTCATGGGTTCTTTCCTGTGGTGATTGTTACTCAGGTGTGTGAGCTGCAACGCCCTTCCAGTTTCTCCAGTCCTTCTACCTCCTGATGCTGGAACATGCTGTTTTCACCACCCACTTGCTAAGTACTACTTTTCTTCATGATGCTATTTCAACTATGCAGAACATTTATCACTACTCCTCATGACAACCTAGTAACTCCTAAGGAACCAGATAGTATCCCACTTCCTCTGTGAGGTTTTTCCTAGGTATCCTAGTTTCTTCATCTTTTACATTTTGTTACAAGACAGAGTCTCCTACCCTATGCCTGACTGTCTCCACCAGGGCCCAACAGCTGAAGACCACCGAGGCCCAGCCAAGGCCATGCTGAGAGCACTCTCCACACACTTGGATGAGCCTCACGCATAAAAGAACTGACAGAGGAACCCAGGTGTGTGGGACCCGGGGCTGAGATCTCCAAGCCTGTAAAGTTTGGGACTGGACCTACCAGTAACTAGACAGTTACACCCACCAACTGCCGTGTAACTCCAACAACGGCCAGGATCCAGAGATCATCACACTCAGCTCCTGGGAGAGAACAAGACAGAGTCTCCTACCCTATGCCTGACTGTCTCCACCAGGGCCCAACAGCTGAAGACCACCGAGGCCCAGCCAAGGCCATGCTGAGAGCACTCTCCACACACTTGGATGAGCCTCACACATAAAAGAACTGACAGAGGAACCCAGGTGTGTGGGACCCAGGGCTGAGATCTCCAAGCCTGTACAGTTTGGGACTGGACCTGCCAGTAACTAGACAGTTACACCCACCAACTGCCGTGTAACTCCAACAACGGCCAGGATCCAGAGATCATCACACTCAGCTCCCGGAATGCGAATGCGGCCGCGCGACATCTTATCATCTCATTCCTAATTCGGTCAAACTGGCAGGCTACCAAATGTAACATGCCCACACGGCAGAGTCTGGCAAACTCCCCGTGGTATACCCAATATGCCAAATACCAGTAACAATGATGGGTCTCATTCTCCTAACCCTGAAAAAGCCTTGAATATGGCACTTAAAAAAAAATCTCAGGGCTAGGATGAAGAAGACGTTACTGGCACCTGCTCGAGGCAATCGACGAACAACAGGGGGGTCGTGATCGTGGTCGTGATCCTAGTTTCTTCATCTTTTACATTTTGTTTTTAAGCGAATCACTAAGAGATGCAAAGGTAAAAAGGTACAAAGGTACATGATTGGATTTCAATCATATAGTGTTCCAACGGGTGGAGCAATAGCACAGTGGCAGGGTATTTGCCTTGCACGCAGCTGGCCCGGCTGAGCCAGGTTCGATTCCTCCACCCCTCTCAAAGAGCCTGGCAAGCTACCGAGAGTATCTCACCCACACGGCAAAGTCTGGCAAGCTACCCGTGATGTATTCAATATACCAAACACAGTAACAAGTCTCACAATGGAGATGTTACTGGGCCTGCTCGAGCAAATCGAAGAACAACGGGAGGACAGTGCAGTGCAGTGCAGTGTTCCAAAAACGATTTCTTCACCAGTGCACATTTCCCATCACCAATGTTCCCAGTTTCCCCCTGCTTCATTCCTACACCAGCTGCCTTTATGGAAGACACTTTCGTTCTCTCTCTCTTTCTCTCTCTCTCTTTCTTTTTAGATATTATGATTAGCAATACTGTTACTGAAGGTATTTGCGATACTGTTACTGAAAGGTATCATGTATATCACTTTACTACTGTCCTTTCAGCACTCAGTTCTTGTCCAGAGTGATCATTTCCAATTATCATTGTCATAGTGACCTCTTCTTTGTCTTAACTACACTCCCCACAAACTTGTGGCAAGTTTCCTACCATTGCCTTCTTTTCTACTGTCTTAGGGTATTATTATTATATTGTTTTAAATAGAAAGTATAGACACATCTATACAATGCAATACTATCACAAAATTTTTTTTCTCCACCTTTTTTTCTCTCATGGTGCTGCTAAAGGTGTCTCTAGGTTGTATTTAATGCCAGATTGCTTGCAAGCTCGATGTGACTTAGAAATGAGATATATATCCTATATTTTAACTGAAATATGCTCTCTCCATGACCATTCAAAAATTATATTTTTATATATCATTTTATATGATACAGAAATGCATTTTCTATACTTCACATTGCCATAATTTGTTAAGCATCTCACTACACCCCAAATGTTAACCATTCTATTCTATTTTATTTTATTTTAATTTTTTGCTTTTTGAGTCACACCTGATAATGCACAGGGGTTACTCCTGGCTCTGTATTCAGGAATCACTCCTGGCGGTGCTCATGGGACCATATGGGATGCTGGGAATGGAACCTGGGACGGCCGCGTACAAGGCAAATGCCCTACCTGCTGTGCTATTGCTCCAGCCCACGTTAACCATTCTGGTAAGTACTAGTATTTATTTTTCATTTGGCGCACCATGATTTACAGTGATGTTTATGCTAAGGTTTCATTCATGCAACATTTAACCACTCTGCTCTACAGAAGTGAGTTCGTTTCCCTCTACCCCTTGGCCCTCTCCTATCCACCCCCATCCCTCATGCTGGGTAAACGTTCTGTAGACCCATTCTTGGGTTCTTTTGCCTTTGGAAAATTGTTATTCCCTTACCATGTCTTTTATATTCCACATATGAGAGAAATAATTCTGTAACTGAACCTCTCCTTCTGACTATTTATGACATTTCCCCATTCCTTTGCAAAGGAATTTTATTTCAAATATTTCGAAGAAGGTTTCATATATTTTATGTGCAAAGTAAAATGTTGGAGAAGATAATCATAGAACAAGAAAAATACAAATCTGAAATTGAGGCCCCAAACAACAAGTCATGAAAAAGTTATCAAAGGGTGACCCAGAGTGAGAATATGGCAAGTAGGGCACTTGCTGACCAAGGTTTGATTCCTAGCATAGTTAGGGTCCTCTGAGCCTGTCAGGAGTGACCTCTGAGTGCAGATCGAGGAGAAACCCTGAGTATTGTAGGGTGTGAGCCCAAAGCAAAAAACAAAAAAAGAAAAAATTATGAAAGTTTTTTTTGGTTTGGGAGCTTGGTACCCAGATACCCAGCACAGAGAAAGGAGCTCTCTTCAGCAGAACTTAGCCCACATCATACTCTGGGAAAAGATCCTTGCGTTGACTCTCAATTTAGTGCCGGAAATAGCTTGCAAAGGACGCAGCATCCTTCACAATTTATAGTGATACCCTCCCCCTTGAAGATCAGAGACCAAGGAACTGTTCTTCCATTTGGGGCAGTTGAAGCTCATTACTCAGTTCTGGTTCTCTCTGCTGTGAGGGTTGTCCTAGAAGCTGGGTTGTCTAAAATAAAGGGGAGATTCAGGGTCAAATGGAAAAACAATAACCACGGTGGGAATCATCACGGAAGCCCTCTTGTTCTTATTTTTTCTTCAACTATCCCACCTTTGTTATGCTCAGAGAACAAAGGAACCAAAGATGCAATAACAAAAGAAATTAGGAAAAAGAGAGAGAGAAAAAAGAAAAAACAGCAAAAGCCAATGGTTTATCTCCCTGAGGGAAACATTAAATTCTGTTGGATAAATTTTATTTTTTCAAAATTTTATAGGCTTGAGAAAATATCAAGTTGATTTTATTTTTTTAACCCTGGAATGCAAACATTATTTTAAAAGACAAATGATTGTTTTGTATTTGTATCATCTCTGATATTATGCTTTTCTATATACTCAAAACTGGCTTTTAATTTATTTTAAATAATGTTAATGATGGAATAAAAGATATGGCAATTTTAGTTAGTGACCCATTATTTGCCAAAAAAGATTACAGTATAAATGATGATGTCATCTACAAATTCAAATATTTATACTGTTCAAAAGAGGGATTCTTTACTTTAAAATGTATTTTAAAATCGATTTTTTTCAACAGTGAGTTTCCAAAATCGTCTATTACAATTCCAGTTCCAAATGAATTACAAAAAAATTCCAATGCAGACAAACACATTTATCAAATATAACTGATACATTCCATGCACTTAGGTTTGGTGATGAATGCAAAAAGCAAGTCAAAGGGCATTTCTCTCCCCAAACAATTGAGCCATGGATTTTCAGGCAGTTATAACTATTCTAATTTTTAACACTATTGAAAAATAAAAAATAATCTGGGTCTTTGAGAACAATAGCCTGACCGTTTGCAAGCGACAGGAACTGTTCTTTGCTTTCCAACCCTGGGGTTTCAGTTACAGCAGGATTAGCCATATCAGTGAAACCCAACTTCAAAGTTGGGGCCATCTTTCAAGGTGTGCTTGTTTGTTTTAAACGAACTCTTCCTCCAAAAGAAAGATATACCTGCATTTTACTCAGATCCAGCTGATTTTGTGGAAAGGAGCACACATGCAGCTGTGGAAATAAATTCAGGAACCCTCTTCAAGGGAGAAGAGTAAAACACTTGAACTTATATTAAAATGCATCTTTCCAGCCTGGAGACACGGGCAGCTGAGAAGGCTGCCACGCAGCCACTCCAGGCCTGAACCCAGCTTCACAGAAGGCTCCCTGAATTCCTGATCACTGAGCCAGGAGCACAGTTCCAAGAACCGCCAGGTGTGGCCCCCCAAACAGAAAAGAATACACATTTCCTTCTTTATAAGGCCCCCTCCTTTCCATGAACACACTCTTTTGGTCTGCAAATATCGATTTTGAAAATTAAGACATAGAATGACCTTCTTCATCTTTCTTTCTTTTTTTATTGAATCACCATGAAATACAGTTATAAAGCTTTCTGTTTGAGTTTCAGTCATACAATGATTGAACACCCTTCCCTCCACCAGTGCACATTCTCCACTACCAATGTTCCCAGTATACCCCCCCCCCCCTTTTACACCCTCCCCATGCCTCCATGGCAGACAATTTCCCCCATTACTCTCTACTTTTGGGCATCATGGTTTGCAATTTAGATACTGAGAGGCCTCCATGTTTAGTTCTTTATCTAATTTCAGCACACATCTTCCATCCCAAATGATGCCTTCGACCATCATTGACTTAGTGATCCCCTTTCTATTTCAGCTGCCTTCTCCTGCAGCTCATGAGACAAGCTTCCAACTATGGAGCAATATTCCTGGCCTTTGTGTCTATTGTCCTTGGATTTCAGCCTCATATTATGTTACTTTATATTCCCCAAATGAGTGCACTCATTCTTTATCTGTCCCTCTCTTTCTGACTCATTTCACTTAGCATAATACTCCATGACCATCCACTTAGAAGCAAATTTCATAACTTCATCTTTCCTAACAGCTGCATAGTATTCTGCTATGTAGATGTACCAAAGTTTCTTTAACCAGTTTGTTTACTGCAGCACTGTTTACAATAGCCAGAATCTGGAAACAACTCGAGTGTCTGAGAACAGATGACTAGCTAAAACTTCGCTTTCTTAGTCTTTACACTAAACCCTGGTGACTCCTTCTGTACCTGTTGATTTATTAGCACCATTTTGTTAGTGTGATAGCTCAACCTAAATGTTAATTTTGTTGTAATTGAATTTTGTGAAACTTTAAGATCACTTCTTAGTTTTGTTTTGGAACTAGGTGACCTGTAATGCCAGTGTGAATTTTCTGTCAAATTTTCACTGGAAGATGAATAATAATTTAGGAAAAAAGAAGATCACACACTTGTATGCTCCTGAAAGATTTATGTCTTCACCATGCCAGCAACTCCATAGGCGGAATTCAATCACAGCCCAGAAGAGTGACGGTTGTATTCATGGAGTATGTGTGGGCAGCTCTGGGTGGTCTCATCCACATATCATGGGTAGAGGGTTGGACACAATGTGTGTACATCAGCTCAGGTCAGACTGTATTCATTTCTCTCTATAAATCCTTGGCTTATATACTCACCTTCTTTCCATGAAAGAAACACATCTATACAGGTGCTGTGATTTGACCAATTAAACTCTCTCTCTATATATACATATACATATATATACACATATATATATGTATATATACACACACATACACACACATATATAGGTTTCAAATGTTTCAAGTCTCTTAGGAAAGTGACTAATTATATTTTTCTCATTTCAAATAAGCTTGCAATTTTACTCATTTTATTTAATAAAAAGGTTTAAAAGAGTATATGGAAGAGGCTGGAGAGATGGTACAGAGGTTAATTGGCTGCCGGGAACACTGTGTAATCTTGGGTAGCTTGGGAGAGCCCTTGAGGCTCTCTATTGCCACCCACGATTGGTGAACTCGAGCCGTTCCCCAACCTGGGATTGCTGATGTCATGGGCAGATGAGGGAGGAAACGAGGGTCAGGCTGGATGGTGATCGGTTGCCATTTATTCCATCCTTCCCACGCACCTGTTCCAGTTGCACTAAGCTCCCCATTCTAGTCTCATGCTGCCCTCATTCCCGTCTCCTTCTGTCTCTACTGCTCATCTCTTGACACTCCTCGCAGCCGCATCTCTCATCTTTCCATACACCTACTCCTGCATTCTTCCCCTATGTTCTTCTCCTTCTGTCCTCCTTGCTAGTCTCTCCGTGATCTATCTTGCTTCCCTGGTCTCTCTCTCATCTCTCTCCAGCTCCCCTTGGCCGTAGCAACCACACACTCCGTCAGGTAGTACAAAGAACATATGAAAACCCTTCTTCAACTCAAGGGCAAAATACGCCTTAGGGTTGTTTCTCCTCTCCTAGTCCAATAAATGAATTAACATCTTAATTCTACTTCTTAATATTAGTTATTTTGTATGGACACAATAAGAGATATATTAAGCTTGTAGGGTGGCTTGGGGACATCTCGCTTTAGACCTCCACTATAGGCAGATCTCCACTACTGACACTACCTCCACTACCCAGCCGCCGCCACACTCCAGGACGCTTTCCAGACCCGCGTCATAAGACACTAAATACCCTTCTTCCGGAATTGCCGTACCATATTTGATAGGGTTCAAATATGGTAACACCTACGAGGGCGATTAGAGGTCTCCCCAAAAGCCTCTATCCATCTCAGAAAGACTGGAAAGCAACCAAGAGTATTCTGCCCGCAGGGCAGAGCCTGGCAAGCTATCCGTTGTGTATTCGATATGCCAAAACCAGTAATTACAATGGGTCTCATTTACCTGACCGTGAGGGCTTCACCGACATGGCAGCATTGAGAAGGATGAGAAAGGAGAGGCCGATAAAATCTCAAGGCCGAACTAGGCTGCCACAATGAAGGAAGACAAAAATGATCGTCTGTACTTTCAATGCACGTAGGCTAGCATCAGATGCATCCATCGAGGACCTGATAGTACAAGCACGAAAGATCAAGTACGACATCATTGGTCTGACCGAGACAAGAAGGCACCAATCTAATCATGCTGTTTTCGACACTGGAGAAGAATTGATCCTCGGAACATGTGATAAAAGAGGTGTCGGAGGCGTCGGTGTCCTTGTCAACACAAACTTGGCCATGAGCATTGATTCATTTGAATGTCTAACAACCCGAATTGGACGTTTATATTTGAATAGATGTGGCTCACTGCTGGCAGTTTCTATCTTCATTGTCTACGCACCAACATCTAATTATGATGAAGGAGAAATTGAGAAGTTCTACATGGAGTTGGAAAAGTTCTATAAAGAAGACCACACCTTCTACAAGATCATTGTGGGTGATTTTAATGCCACGATAGGACCGAGAAGATCAGCTGAAGAACTTCACATTGAGACCCATGGCCTTGAATGGAACAAACAGGGTGAGAGGCTGTCTGAGTTCATCATGTAGACCAAGACCATCCATGGTAACTCACAGTTCCAGAAGGCCGAATCTAAATATTGGACATGGGAGTCTCCTGGTGGATGATTCCACAACGAAATAGACCACATCATATTCAGTCGATGGTTTTGCCTGACCAATGTCACTGTTGTCCCAAAATTCCAAACGGGATCGAACCACCGTCTCCTTTGTGCAAAATTCTACTTCACAGAGCGGGGAGAAAGGGCTGCAAAGTTCAAAAAGAGAACTCCCAGAACTACCACCAACTGGGAGCTCTTTGGCACTATTGCGGCAACATGGGAAGATGCCATTGTTGACAACATTGATGAGGAATACGATCAACTGGTTCAGTACCTCCATGATTGTGCGAGGAATGCCAAGAGAGAGATAGCGACAAAAAACCGCCTGTCTTTGAAAACTCTTGAGTTTATTCGTCAAGGTGGTTTGGCGCATGCCTCAGGCTACTGCAAGCAAACATCCGAGCTCACAAAGCAGTGCAGAGATGCGATCAAGGAAGACCTCAAAGAGAGAAGAGCAGAAGTGCTGGTAGATGCGGCAGAAGCCGGGAAAAGTATTCGTAATG
The DNA here is from genome assembly GCF_029834395.1 of Sorex fumeus. Lineage (NCBI taxonomy): Eukaryota > Metazoa > Chordata > Mammalia > Eulipotyphla > Soricidae > Sorex > Sorex fumeus. The sequence goes on along the minus strand of NW_026606321.1, from coordinate 6,878,456 downwards.
CCCGCCTGTCCTTCACCAACTACAAGACCAAGATGACTGCCCTCTGATGTCCTGATGGATCTATCACATCCTCCAGAACGGCAATGGAGAAGATTATCCATGACTTCTACTCAAATCTCTTCGATAGCCATGTCCATTTGCTGACATACAAAATTCCACAGGATGGATATGTCGTTCCCAATGTTTTCCCTTCCGAAATCCAACACGCCATTTTGTCGGTAAAGAAACGAACAGCACCTGGCCCAGACAAGATCAGACCTGAACACCTGAAGAACCTGCCATCAGTACTGATCATTACACTGGCTCGGCTCTTCACATGCTACCTGTCTGAATGCAAGGTTCCGTCCCAATGGAAAACCAGCAGGACTATACTACTGTTCAAGAAGGGAGACATCCATGACATTGGCAACTATCACCCGATCTGCCTATTGTCTGTCATCTACAAGTTGTTCACTCGAGTCATCCTAAATAGGATTTGCAGAACACTAGATGAAGGACAACCATGCGAGTAAGCCAGGTTCCACAAAGGATTCAGCACCATTGACTGTATCCACATGATAACCAAGCTCATTGAAGTTTCTCGGGAGTTCAAGATGCTGCTCTGCCTAATGTTCATTGATTTAAAGAAGGCCTTTGATTCTGTTGAGATGGAAGCGATCATTGAAGCCCTAGCCAATCAGGGCATTCAAGCTCAATTCATCAAGATCCTCTGTGAGCTGTATTGTGGATTCACTACCAGGATCTCACCTTTCTACAAAGAAGTAATCATCGATGTCAAGAGAGGGGTTCGGCAGGGTGATACCATTTCACCGAAACTCTTCAGTACCACCCTCGAGAACATCATGCCACGAATGGAATGGGAAAGAATGGGAGTGAAGATAGATGGCCAGCAACTACACCACCTCCGCTTTGCTGATGTCATTGTTTTAATAACACCAAACATCAGCCAAGCGGCACAAATGCTGGTCGACTTCGACCGTGAGTGTGGAAAGGTTTGTCTACAGCTGAATCTTACGAAGACAATGTTTATGAGAAACAGCCTCATTCCTGATGCCCCATTTGCTCTCAATGGAACGACCATCTCCGAATGCAACAGCTATGTGTACCTAGGTCAAGAAGTCAACATGACAAATGACCTGGCACCCGAGCTGCGCAGGAGGAAGAGAGCGGCTTGGAACGCCTTCAAGAGCATTGAAGATATAGCTAAGAGGATGAAAAACCTCCGGCTCCGGGCACATCTCTTTGATTCCACTGTTCTTCCTGCATTAACATATGCCTCAGAGACCTGGGCCCTATGCAAATAGGATGAGAACGTTATTCGGATCTCCCAAAGAGGAACTGAAAGAGCTATGCTTGGAATATCACGTTTCACTCAAATGAGAGAAAGAATCCGGAGTTCCGTCATCTGTTGATGATCAATAATCAGGGACGCTCTCTCGTTTGCCAAGGTGTCAAAAATCAGATGGGCTGGTCACGTAATGAGATTTAAAGATGACCGCTGGACTAGAGCTGTTACCGACTGGATTCCACGGTATATCAAAAGACCCCGTGGCCGCCCACCTATCAGATGGTCAGACTTCTTCATCAAGGTCATGAGCGATCGGTTTGAGGCTCTTCATATTCCTAGAGCAAACAGAAGCCTCTGGGCTACACTAGCACGTGACAGGGACAAATGGAGTCATTACTGGTGCCCGCTCGAGCAAATCGACGATTAACGGGAAGTCAAGTGATCAAGTGATCAACATTTTAATTCTACTTCTTAATATTAGTTATTTTCTATGGACACAATAAGAGATATATTAAGCTTGTAGGGTGGCTTGGGGACATCTCGATATAGCCCTCAAACTATGGTGCTCAGGCCAGATAAGTCTCTTTCCTAACCCTAGCAGGGTCCTTTCTAGTTGCACTTTTTGGATCATGACAGAATTTTTCCATGACCATGCTCTTAACTTATAGTTAAGTATTATGGCACTTTGGCCAGGCACATTTCAATGCCAGGGTAGCTCTCCGCTTGCCCTAGGTCCATCCAGTCCCTCATCAAGACCCTACTTTTGGGGTGCTAGGAAGTAAAGGCAACTAAGGCTTAGGTCGAGAGAACAGATGCCCAGGGGTTAATATTATCTGGAGTCAATTAACTCCCAAGTTACAAAAGCATAGCATTAACTATCTTCTTGTGTCCATACATAAAGGTCATTGCTCTGAATTAACTATGCAAAGGACTTACAGAGAAGAGAAAAGCAATATTTACAAGTTAACAGACCACATAAACACAGAGGAATGGGAGCACTGTGATGGGAGTAACCCAATGAACCTGTAATAAAGGTTTTTTGGGTTACTCCCTCTGGCAAGGCAGAAAGGACAAGCCAATGTTATCCTGCATCACACAACAGATTCCAGTTTGATTGCTGGCACACATATTGTCATTTAGCACAGAGTCAGGAGTAAACCCTGAGAACCACTCAGTGTGACCTACCTCCCCCAAATGATATTAATGTTGTCTACCCAGAAACATATACAAACACACTAGTTAAAAATCTTATTTATGCAGTGATTTTCTTCTAAAATCACTAATGCTTTTACATTTTCTGGCCTCTATCTAAAACTGCTTTCTGTATTTACTGTGATCTTTGTGAAGATTCACCTAATAAATAGACTGTCACTGTCACTGTCACTATCCTCCCATTGTTCATCGATTTGCTCGAGTGTGCTCAGTAATGTCTCCATTGTGACACTTGTTACTGTGTTTTGGCATATCGAATACGTCATGGGTAGCTTGTCAGGCTTTGCCATGTGGGTGAGATACTCTGGGTAGCTTGCCGGGATCTCAGAGAGGGGCGGAGAAATCGAACCTGGGTCGGCCGGGTCGGCTGCATCGGCCGTGTGCAAGGCAAACGCTCTACCCGCTGTGCTATCGCTCCAGACTGTAAGAGCTGAAAACTGTAGAAGTCTAGACATTTAGCTAACTCTCAGCTTATCAAATCTGGGAAAATATCCCACAGTGATTTCAGCAACTGAAAAGTACCACTTCTGTAAAAGCATATTGAAATAAACTCACAGATACTACGACTCTGGATTACCTACTATACTAAACATTAGAGAAAATGACCCAAGTTTCTTAAGCAATATTTTAAGTAGAGGTTGGTATTTTTTCTTTTGCTTTGACTATGTACAGGAAATAGAATGATAGGTTAGTGGGAACACAGGAGCCATTGAGAAAATAGATTCGGGGAACCCTGCAGACCCACCCTGAGGAACCCTGGCATCTCTATCAAATTTCCATTGAAGAGTGAGTCATACTGTCAGTGCATGTCATGCAATGTCCTGGGATACAGCTCTGAAACAAAAAAGGTCCATTTTTCAAAGCCCTGACACCATGATTTGGATACAAATCAAGAGAGGTTAATTCTAGCAGGAATGCAGAACAGCACTGGAAAATAATTCTCAATTCTGACTTTTCCCTTCTGTTAACCTGAATAATTTACTACATGAGAGCAGGAAAGTCTGGGGGTGGGGGTTTCTGAGCCCCCAGACATAAATAACACTCTACATTACCCACTAAAATGTGCCTGGCTTGCATGATTTCTGAATTATGCCTTGTAGTGACCGTCTCTCATTATTTCAGGATTAGATTTAAACTTTATCTTTGGTTGGTTTCCTGACCGCCCTCCAAATAGCTCCGACCTGCTTCATAATTTGTTCTGCTCTGCAGACTCTCCCTTTGGTCCCTTCTCTTGTAGGATAAAGAATTCCAGTCCAGATGGGAGCTACTGAGTGCTTGTCTGAGCAGTGCCAAAGAAATGAAGGTCTGTGGTGGTGGGGGGTGGTGGGAATGAGCTCACCTGTGTCCGTCTGTGAGCACCATTGATTCACAGATTTGCCTGCACATAAATAAGCAACCAAGGAGACTGTCCTTCTTAGATTGTTGGAGCAGAAAATGAGTGTTTCTGGCCTATGACAAAACTGATGTGTTATTAAACGTGTGGATGAATTAAGTTATTTTATGAAGATGGCCTGGGCAGTTCATTGAATTGCTCTAAATATTGTCTCGAAAGCTATTGGTCAAAGCGAGCACTGTAGGTGCTTCAAGTAAATTATCTTATCATTTATATTTTTCTTTCTCTAAGTCATGAAGCAAAGTTATGCTCTGCACTTACCAAACAAAACAAAACACTGTCCTCCATTGTTTATCGATTTGCTCAAGTGGGCCCAGTAACGTCTCCATTTTTGGGGACTTGTTACTGTGTTGGTCATATTGAATATGCCCAATTCACGGGAGCTTGGCAGGCTTTGCCCTGCAGGCGAGATACTCTCAATAACTTGCTGAGCTCTCTGAGAGGGGCGGAGGAATGGAAACTGGCTTGTCCGGGGGCTGGCTGTGCGCAAGGCAAACGCCCTACAGCTGTGCTATCACTTGGTCTTTTGAAGCAGCCTGTAAATTGGAGCGATGGCACAGCGGATAGGGCGTTTGCCCTTGCATGCGGCCTATCAGGCCGACCTGGCCGACCCCGGTTCGATTCCTCTGCCCCTCTCGGAGAACCTGGCAAGCTACTGGGAGTATCTCGCCTGCATGGCAAAGCCTGGCAAGCTACCAGTGATCGATGAACAGTGGGAGGACAGTGATAGTGACAGTGGTTTTCCGTCAGAATTCTTTGATAAGGGGTGTAGGGGTCTGCAGTGACATCTCAGAGCAAAGCAGAGTTGCTCTGCGCTGTTCTCTTGGACCCTTCTGTCAGCCAGGAGTGGCCAGCTAGGTTATAGTAGCTAAGACTGGGTTGCAGGAGGCGGTGATCGCCGCCCTCAGGCATCTCTTGGAGCTGGAGGAATGAGTGACCTAAAGAGAGATGAGTGAGAGGAAAGGGCCCAACAGAACACCACACCAGGGCTTCAAATCCCTGCCCAAGGGTTCTGGACGAAGAGAAGGGAGGAGGGCGTCCCGGATCAGCAGAGGGATTTGGGGGTGAGGGGGAGGGGTTTCTTCCTGGCCCAGGGCCGGTGTGCCCTTGGTTTCACACACATGTTTGCAGTGGACTTGCCCTGGACAGGCAGGAAAAATGCTTCCCCTCACCATTTGGGGACACAGATCCTGCACCGACAACAGCCACAGCTAAATGCCTTAACACACTGCTTTGCTCTTGGTTGGCATGGACCCACGTGGTTGGTGGGACTCTGCCACTCACCGAGGTGGAGGCAGCCCCTCCCGGGATGGACCCCAGCTGCGTCCACAGCTGTCAGGCCTGATTGAGCACGGAACTGGCTGGACACAGGCCGTCAATACGGTCTCAAGGAGGGAAGTGGCGCAGAAGGAGGACAACTTGCAATCCTGCTCTGGGGTGAAGTGGGGAGCTGGATACACCCCAGATAGAACTCTGGTCCCCACCCCTTCACCAGGGACACACTCGTGCTTTGTTTCAAATAATTAAACTCTTATCTTTTAAACTTCTTTTTTCCCCAAAGGAAATTTCTTTAATTAATTTTTTATTCTATTGAACCGCTGTGAGATAAAGCATTGCAAAGTTGTTCATGATTAGGGTTCGGTAATACAATGTTCAAACACCCATCCCTCTGCCTCTGCCAGTGTAATTTCCCAGCACACCGGTGTCCCCAATCCACCCCCTACCCCAGCTTACCTCTATGGCAGACACCTCTCTTCTCTCTCTCTCTCTCTCTCTCTCCTTTTGGGCACTATGGCTTACAATACAGATACTGAAAGGTTAGCATGTATAAATATTCCTTTTTCTACTTTCAACAATCAGTTCTTGTCCAGAGTGATCATTTCCAACTAGTGTTGTCAAAATGGACTCACCTTGATCTTAACTACCCTCTATCTCCCCCAACCGTTGTGGTAGCGTTTATACTTTTTAAAAACCTTTCTTTAAGGAAAGTTAAAGTCAATCTTAAAGTTTTATTCATAGCTTCAATGACAGACCCCTGCAATTTTACATGATATATAAAAGATAAATATACATCAAATATACAAAAATACTTTTTATATATATAATCTATCTAAAGATTCATATTTGCAATATTTATATACTTACATAGGCATATATTTGTGTGTATTTGTAAACATGCTATAAAACAGAAAGACAATATAAAATTTATTTGTTTACCTTATATCAGTAGAAATTGGGAACCAAGAATTTCCCAGGAGAGGCGTGGGGTGAAGGAGTAAAGGTCTCTGATTACCATTCCACAGGCTACCAGGGTTAAATGCTGGAGGCTGGCTGACAGGGATCTCTTCTCCTCTGCTTGGTTTTTAACAAAATCTCTTGGGTCCTGCGAGTTATTTCAAAAGGCTGAGGACATGTTCTGCATGCAGGGGCACCTGGGAACACGCCCCCTCACACTAAATTGAGCTACCTCAGGAGATAGCTCAAGTCTTCCTCCAGCTGGGAGTAGTCTCTGAGTAGCCACCAAATTGTGGCTTATTTTAAAAGGGGGCAAACGCTATTCACGGCATCTCCAAAGTCACCGCGGAAATTCTATAATTATGTGCGCATGTGAACTTTGAGCGATAGCACAGTGGTAGGGCGTTCGCCTTACAAGTGGCCAACATGGCCGACCCGAGTTCGATTCCTCCGCCCCTCTCGGAGAGCCCGGCAAGCTACCGAGAGTATTGGATATGCCAGACACAGTAACAACAAAGTCTCCAATGGAGACGTTACTGGGCCCGCTCGAGCAAATCGACGATCAACGGGAGGGCCTTTACTTTACTTTACTTTAAATTTCAAGTAAATGGCACCCCTCAGATGAAGCCAGCAACCAACAAGGAAGTGACAGAAAGGGCCAGTGAACTGCTACTCACGGAAGTGAGACAAATGGGCTCCTAACCATGGAGTATCAATACTCGCTTTCTTCAGTGGAAAAGAAACTTTCTTGGAGCAAAATATGCCCCCATGAACCTAGTTCATGAGCATAATGACGTGACAGTAAAATGGACTTTACTTCTTTCTTAGCATCCCAGTAGGGATCATTTGGTGCTTATAGGCACCAGACCTCACCCAAATGACAGATGTTTCCCACAATCCACACTATTTTTCCTTCAGGATTTTCAATTCAAATGTGCATTTAATTTCTTTCTGATGGGATTCCTCTGGCAAACAGAATGACCATATGTGGTTGGAGAAAGAGTAGCTATCAATAAGGAGGAGGTAGGAAGGGGGCACAACAGCTGGTGGTGTTCAGGGTTTACTCCTGAACTTGGGGATCGCTTTTGGCAGGGCTCTAGGAACCATCTGGGATGTTATGGATGGAGTCCAGCTGGCCACCAGCACCTAACTTGCTGTACTATAGCACCAAGCAGGTCTTCCTGTTGGTGCAAAAGTTGATTTCTCTGCCCTGATGGGTTCTTGAGAATTCTATGAAAGATTTGCATACAAAATATGGTAGATGAAAAGTTAGAGTTTATGATACAGATAAAGCTAGGAGAGTTTGGGTCCCTCCTCAGTTGCCCAGGTCTCTCTTTAACCTGAGAACGACATCACCAGTCCTGTCCCTGATGCTGCCCAGTCCGGTGAAAGACTTCCCTATGCTGTCCCATGCATTCCACTCACCTCTGTGAGGACCTCTCCAAGTAGATGAGAGAATAACAGGAGGAGCAGGGGAAGGAGGGACAGGCGTTGGAGCTCTGAAAAGCCCTGGAGGTGACTTCACCTAGATGCTTTGGTGTCACTAAGTGTTTTGCTTGCTTTTTACTGCATGTTTATTTGCCCGGCATTCTACCAGAAGGAAAATGCATACCAGTTCCAGAGGCCTCTTTTATTTAAAAGCTCTGACTAATTACATAAAGGGGAAGAGCTCTGCTTGCCCAGAAGAGCTAAAGTAAGACCTTGATTCTTTCCCTTGGTGCTGCTTTACAGAACCAAAATGTGTTGAGCTGCTAAAAATTTATACTGCTGTCCACTGAAGCCCCACCGAGTGGGGACTGGATGCTGGAAACAGTGTTTTAATAACCCTAATATATGTCAGCAGCTGCAATTAAAGCATAGCATGCGTGGATAAAGAAATAAATATTTGTGAAAACTCTCTTTGGATAAGAGCGTGTGAACTAGTTCTACATGATGCTCCCTGAGCAGACATATCGGGAATGGCCCTGAATTCATGTTGCTCTTGGTTAAGCTCATTTGAATCTAGGAAAATGAGAGTCACTAGAGAAAGTTCAATTTTTCTTGAGATTCATAGAGCCAGTTGCCTTATGTCTAATTACCCAATTTTGTGTTTTATGTGTTTTTTTTAAAGTGGCCCTCTAAAATTCAATGAACTCCAGGCTCCAACACTGCACTGCTCAGACCGTGGCTTTGTGCCCTCCAGGTGCTCGTGGCCCCCATGAGCTATGAAGCATGTCCTTGATGTTTCTGTGTCCCATTGGCATGGGGTGGGAGTGGGGGTGAGGGGGTGAGGGGGGTGGGGGGGAACAGCAGCGCTGCTGAATTGATGCCCACAAGGCACAACCAAGCCTCTTACTTTTTGACAATAATAATCCTTTTTTAGGTAAAAAAAAAGTTTAGTACCTTGAGGAAGTTTTTCCCTCTTATTAAATTTTGTTATTAAGGTACTGTGATTTACAATATTGTTAATAATGGTTTCCTCTGTATATAATGCTCTGTATAATTTTAACATCTCACCCATAACCAATGCACCCACTTACCTTCTCTAAGGACCATAATTCCCCTCTTTTCTTTTTTTTAAATTTTTGTTAGTGAAACACCATGAGGTACAGTTGTAGACTTACAAATTTTTGTGCTTGGGTTTCAATTATAAAATGATCAAGTACCCATCCCTCCACCAGTGCCCATTCTCCACCACCAATGATCCCAGTATCCCTCCCATACTCTCATTCCCCCCATCCCACCCTGCCTCTGTGGCAGGACATTCCTTTTTGTTCTCTCTCTCCTTTTGGGTGCTATGGTTTGCAAAAGAGGCATTGGGTGGCAATCAAGTTAGGTCTATAGTCTACTTTCAGCATGCTTCTCCCATCCTGGGAGGATCCTCCCAACACCCTTTATTTGGTACTCCCTTCTCTATCTGAGCTAGCCTTTTCTAGCCTTTTCCTCTAGCATGTGCGGCTGGCCTCCAAGCCATGGAGTAAACCTCCTGGCATTATCTCGGCTATTCTTGGGTGTTAGTCTCCTATTTTGTTTCTTTATGTTCCCCAAATTAAATTTCCCTTTTTTCAACCCCCCCCCAACTCAGTTTTGTGGATCTTTCTCTCAACATGCTGCCTTTGGCCCTTTCTTGCTACTTTGCTGTGACTCTAACTTGTGAGTGAGACCATTCTAGTCCTTCCCTTCTCTTCCCTTCTCTTCCCTTCTGACTGACTCTGCTCAGCAAGATATCCTCTAGCTTCACCCACATCATAATAAATTGCATTATTTTTGTTCTTCCTTAGAGCTGGGTAGTGAGATATATATATATATATATAGATAGATAGATAGATAGATAGATAGATAGATAGCACAGCGGTAGGGCGTTTGCCTTGCATGCAGCCAACATGGCCAACCCGAGTTCGATTCCTCCACCCCTCTCGGAGAGCCCGGCAAGCTACCGAGAGTATCTTGCCCGCACGGCAGAGCCTGGCAAGCTCCCCGTGATGTATTCGATATGCCAGACACAGTAACAACAAAGTCTCCAATGGAGACGTTACTGGGCCCGCTCGAGCAAATCGATGATCAACGGGAGGGCATATATATATACATGCCATAGCACTGTCCTCCTCCTGTTCATCCTTTTCTTGAGTGGGCCCAGTAGCATCTCCATTGTGAAACTTGTTACTGTGTTTGGCATATCGAATACTTCATGGGGAGCTTGCCAGGCTCTGCTGTGCAGGCGAGATACTCTCAGTAGTTTGCCAGGCTCTCTGAGAGGGGCGAAGGAATCGAACCAGATCAGCCATGTGCAAGGCAAATGCCCTACCTGCCTCCAGTCCACCTGTGTATATTATAATATATATGCACACACATAAATATAATTGCATGTGTGTGTACAGATTCTTGAACCATTCATTTATAGTTGGGCATTTGGGTAGTTTCCATATCTTGGCTGTTGTACTTAGAATGGCGATAAACACAGGTGTGCATAGAACCTTTCAAATCAATATTTTTGAGTACAACAGAATAATAAGTGGAATAAGCTGCAGAGTAACCTCACTAGTACCCCAAACTCTCCACATCTAGTGCAATTTGTAAACACTGTTTTTGGAGGGGGGATGATGGAGAGATACTCTCAGTAGAAAGGGTCAGCTCTTGGACTGGGGAGTCTTTGTGTGTGCTGCATGCATCTTTGACTTCTACTGGAGCTCCGTGTGGTGTCCACACCCTTCAAAACAAATCTGTACTTCTAGTTCCTTCTGTCCCAGTACAGAAATGATCTTTTTCCTCCTTTCCACTTTCTAGGCATTTTTATTGCAAGCCTCCCTATCTCTGGAAGCCCCATCATTTCTAAGTGCACTTTGGGTCTTTTCAATGAGAAACAGCTCTCCCAGGAAAATTTAAAATTCAGCAGGAATGGTCTGTTCTGGACTTATTTTCAGTTCTCATCTTTCTTAGGTTTCCTGAGAGAAACCATGACCTACATAGATATTGCTTTTCTGTAGGCTGATCCTTCCCTGACTTGCAGGAAGAATTTCTAAAGGACTGTTTTTGTGATAACTTTTGGGACTTTAGTAACTAAAGGCTCATGTCCAGTGAGCTGAATATGGAGATCCCACATCTGAATGCAAATGCCTATGATCCACCTCAATGCTGAATCACAGCAGTGTGATAAACAATGCCAGCTATAAAATAACTAGAGCATTAATATTAAGTATAAATTTCTAAATGCAGTATAGCCCCAAGTATATTGTCTTATTATAGTGATGGGAGTTGTTGGACCATACTCTACAGTGCTCAGGGGCTTTTCTTGACTTTGTGCCAAGGAGTAACCACTGTGCTTGGAGGATTAGAACTAGGGTCAACAGGATGCAAAGCAATCACTTTAGCCACCGAACAAACTCTCTGACATTTTACAAACTCCACTAAGTTTCCCACTCCTGTGTGGTAGTGAAAAGAATATTCTTTGTGCAGATTGGCAATTTAAAAGTTAATGACTTTCATATTCCTGAATGAACTGGAATCCTAAAATCTACCCACTTTATCAGTATCATTTTTTATATTCAAATTACCCCAATGCAGCTTCTTAGAAGTCCGTGCACGAGTGGCTTTGACAGAATAATTTGCCTGTTCTGTATTTTACTGACAGAAATCATACCAAGAAAATATTTCCATCATTAAAAATACATGACAGCTTTTGACCAGTGCACTCCAACATTCTGTTGCAGTCTAGGTTCTGGACCCAGATCTGCACTGTCCCTGCTCCTTGCCCTCAGGGTGAGACTGGCATCCAGGAGAATGTACTGTCAGGGGAAAGCGTTTTCTTGGGGGAAGAGAACATAGGAACATACTCCGGGGTGCTGGACTGCGGTGCCCTTTGAAGGGAAGCAGGGATTGTTTCTGGAGCCCCGCCCTCCTGGTCTCCAGAGGGCAGCTGCCCTCAGCACGGGGGCACTGAAGGGGTCCCCACCAGTACAGGGCAGGCACAGTGCTCAGGGGGAGCTGATGCATATCCTACCTCCTGCCTCCCACACCTGGGCCTCATGCCCATCACTTCACCTGCCATACCTGGAGGAAAAGTGGGGTCAACGAAGCTTTTGTCCATTTGAACCATCCCCTACGTACAAAGTGTGGGCGTGTACTTGGGGCTTGTTGCAGGACACACCACTACTCAGCCCAAAACACCTGGAGCCCTACCTGACTGACTGAATCAGGGCAATCCCAGGACAGATGTTTTTAGAAACTGGCATCCCAGATACAAGCTCGCCGAGTGTTGCAGAGGTGCAGTGAAAACCTCTGACTACACCCTGGACCGGTCACGATTCGGAAGATCTTTCTTTTCTCAAGGCACAAAGTCCGCACAGAAGGGGCCTATTTCTGTTGTGCAAAGGGAAATCTACTTTGGGTATGTAAGTTGTCCTGGAATTTGTACCAGCTTTTTTTTTTTTTTTAAGTAAAACAGATTTTATTTGGAGGTTTTTGAAGGGGAGGAGGGAGAGAAAAGTGGGCGAAGTGGAGAGCAATATGCTCAAGAGAGAACCCAGGCTTTTCCAAGGGCAGAGAGAGCCCTACACACATCCCAGCATTAGATATGAAAGCACGAAAGTCCACATCTCAAGAGGGAGTTTCCAGCAACACATATGCTCAGGTATTACACGCACTCGGCCACGTGAGCACAAGAAGCACATGGATTTAGGCAGCACATGTGCCTGTGTCAGCTTTTAAAGTTCCGCACCAAGACAAATAAAACTAGAACACATTTAATGACAAGGAAGCAGTCTCAATTTATCCACTTTTCGTTATGAAGTGGCACACAAAAATTCAGTAAACCCAAGGGAATTTCAACTTTACACACACACACACACACACACACACACACACACACACTCACACAACTATGCATAGAAAAATACACCTGTGTTTTCAGAGAGGGATATTTAGGTCCCGCCTGGGAGTGCTCAGAGTTTACTCCTGGCTCTGTACACAGGGATTACTCCCAGTGGTGCTGGTGGCAGAGGGGACCTCTGTGGATAACCTAGAATTCCAAAGCTGTTTCCAGGGCTGTGCTAACAAACGAAAACTTTGGGGTCAACTTGGAGGTGTCCTGTGGTGTAGATCTCTTCCTTTCCTCCCTTAACTTTGGGGTCTCCTGTTCTCTATATTCTGTATTCAGAATCGCAATTTCCTGCCACGTTCTCCCAGGGGAAGCAGTGCATGTCCACAGACCATGGTGCTCTAAAGGATGCAGGGGAATCTCTTGGGTAGCCCTCTCATGCGGAAACTTTCCCTGCCCCAGGTATATGCATTGGCTTTGTTTGTTTTTTTTGAACTAGTATTCATTTTCCCTCTGTTAGACTTAAGGCTGAATTATTATGGAGTGAGAAGCAAGCAAAATACCTAATGACATGAAAGCAACAGGGTCAAACCACTTTCAGGAATTTTTCAGGGTTCTAGGACCTGAGGAGGCACCTGTGCCTTCTTCCCCCTCCCTCTGGGAGTCAGTCTCTCAACAGGGAAGTCTCCTACCATGACTTACACCTTCACCACAGCTCTCGCTACCCCACTCCCTCTGGGGAACGCTCCTCCACCCATTACCCAAAACTCCTTCTGTGGACACAGCACTGGGCTTTTGTTACAGAGCTGGGCATTGTTCATCACAGTGAGTTACTTAAATAAAAGTCAAGGTAATGCCACTTAGGACTCTTATGGAGGAGTGTGAGACGATCCACCTGCGAACTTCAGGTGCTTGGTTCTCAGGGGCCAGGTTAGGAGATAGAACAAGGGTGAGGGCATATGGCTAGCCTCTACCCTACCTGGATCAATTTTCTGCCCTCCATAGAGCCATTGAGACCACTGGGGTGATCTCAGGTAATCCCCGACACCTTCGGGCCCAAGCAACACCGTATTGTCAGGCCCTGGCATGGAACTGCAGCTCTGGGTGGCTAAGGGAAGGGCCTCCAGAACACAGCATGAGAGCTTTCTCCTGCGCTCCCCAGAGAAGCTTGTTTCTCCCTAAGTTCAAGCAGTGATTCCGCACTTGACTGCAGTGCTTTGCTGGTGCATGACTTGGCTAAGATGACAGAAGGGGCCCCTGCATAAATAGATCAGCTCTGTGCGTGGGACACCAGGCTTACAGGAAAATGTAGGAAAGCTACCCTTGAAATTTTCAGTTAAACAGAATCCAGGGGATGACTTTAATGGGAGACTGAGAAAGACTCAGGACGCTCACTTCCTAGACTCCTGAGTGGTAATCATAAGCGTTATCTGTAAATACCCCGAAGGGGGGATAATTCATTTTTATCATTAGATAGACTATAACCAGCAAGACAGTAGGTACGCCTTAACCTTGAGGCTGCAGCAGAATGAAATAAAAGTGTTCAAGAGCAGCAGAATACTGGTGCCAAGCAAATGGGGAAACTCGAAACAGACTTTATGCTGGGAACATTCCCATGATACATGAGTATTTTTAAAAAGTTTTAAGACCTGATAAGGCAGAACTGCATGAATTCACTTGTCTGAGGGTATAAATTCATTTTATTGATTTTATTCAAATTAAAATTCCGCTAAGTCACCAAATTTAGATTAATAAAATGTATAAATAAGAAAGTTAAGTGTATACTTGTTAGTGTATATATAAATATATCCTAGGCATATATTATAATATCTTATAAATAAAGAAAATAAGTATATTAGTGTCATTCTCCCTTGTACATAGAATAGATAATTATTCATAATAGTATATTCTCTTTTAAATTTTTTTATTTGTTTTGTTTTAGGGCCACACCCAGCTATGGCCATGCCCACTGGATCTGTGCTCAGGGATCACTCTTGGCTGTGCTTGGGGACCATATGGGGTGATGTGATGGGAATCAAACCTATGTTGGCTGCTTGCAAGTCAGTTGCTATACTGTATAGAAAGTACAGATATAGTTGTACTGTATCTTTCTCTCACCCCTCATATATTATTTATCAAGAGAGAAAGTGAGAAGGACTGCAACTGTTCTTTGCCCATTGCTGTACTTGAGCTGATTGCCCTTGCATTGGCTCTAATCACACACAAAAGACTTACAAAGCTAACCTTGACCTACTCATTCAAGTCATTACAGTTTCTCCCGAACAAAGGTTTTGTTAGATTGGCTTGACTTTAGCCTAATTTTTTTAAATTAGCCGACTACTGTGAACCAGCAGATAAAGACTCACTAGTTCCCATAATATAGTGACATTAGCTTAATTTTTATTTCAGTGAAAGAATAAGATCAGTGTATTTTGACTGTCATGAATTCTTTTTATACCAGCTGCTAATAGGAAACTTGAAGTGATTCTTAACTGTTTTCGGGCATACACAGAAAGAAAGCAGTTTTATGCCCATGCTGTAAAATCTTGGATTTAATAGCATTCCTCTGCCAGAAATAATCATATGCTTAAAGTTTGTCAGATGTTTATTATGTGATTATCACTGGTCTATAGTTGATACAATGTATTTTATTTCAAAAGTCACCATCCAAAGTACTGGATACTGGAGCTGGAGAGTTATAGGAAGTAAGGCACTTGCTTGCAGTTGACCCTGGTTTGATCCTGAGCACCATATAAGATTACTCATATACTTCCAAGGGTTATTCCTGCATACAGAACCAGGAACACCTCCTGGAAACTGCTGCATGAGGCTCAAACCCCTTCTTCCCAAATAAAACCAAAACCAAAACAATATGGACTTTTAATATCAGACAAATGAGATAAATAAGGCTAGAACGGTGAAGAAACTGTTAGCACCCTGACTGTCTGACCTGCAGCAGGACCCAGATGTTGAGGCATAGGGAACCCCGAGTGATGGCTCTTCCACTCCCTTCTCTACTCTCCAAACACCCAGGCTCTCCCTTGGACAAAACAGTTATGGTCTCTCTCATTCTCGAAATAAAGACAAAAATCCTATGAGTGATAACAACTACACAGGTAAAGGTAAACCCCCGAAATCACAAAATGTTGTTAAGGAATAAGTTAATAAAAAAATATTAAAAAATAAGCTCATGTCTAAAGAAAAACCTGGCTTCCAAGGGATGTTGGGGATGGTGGGGCAGGGCTGCAGTTGTGATGGACTTAGTGTGTCAGATGGTTCTGGAACAGGGTGTCATTTCCCTCACATCAAGCCTCTGAGAAGTGGGATCAGGAATGGTTGTCAATGACATAAAACACAGAAGAGGATGTTAGTTGTGCATGGAGAAGTCTGTCAGGATTGGAATTTGATTTCTTCTGAATATCGGAGCGATAGCACAGCGGTAGGGCGTTTGCCTTGCACGCAGCCAACATGGCCGACCCGAGTTCGATTCCTCTGCCCCTCTCGGAGAGCCCGGCAGGCTACCGAGAGTATCTCGCCCGCACGGCAGAGCCTGGCAAGCTCCCCGTGACGTATTCGATATGCCAGACACAGTAACAACAAAGTCTCCAATGGAGATGTTACTGGGCCCGCTCGAGCAAATCGATGATCAACGGGAGGACAGTGATGACAGTGATGATCGAAATCCTGTTGACAACAATTTGACTTATAGTCTGCCTTGGTCTGCCTCATGTTCTAGGCCCAGGGATTGGCAGGTCCAAAAGAGCAAAGAGACACATTAGAGCTCAGGTTTTATTGCACCAGGCCAGGCCGGGTGCCATGTCTGCAAATGTTTGTTACTGTTGATGTGATCCTTGCTAAAAAAAATAAGTCTAACCCAACATATATTTTTTATGCTGTGTACTATGAATGCTAGGAAAGAAAAAAAAATAGCTCAGAGGCCCCAAAGTCAGTGAGTTTCTTTACTAAGAAATTGCACAAAGCCAATTAAAAATCCCCTAAGTATTCATGGGAGGCCATATTGCTATCATATAATGTCTCCTGGGAGTGTCCACTCATATTTTTTAAATGGTGAATATTCAGTTTCTTCTTTTCATTACCATGTACAGCTAATGAGCTGTGGCCTGTTAATATCATTCTTGGGCTATTTCCTGGGCTGGAGTGATAGCACAGTGGGTAGGGTGTTTGCCTTGCACGCAGCCAACATGGCTGACCCAAGTTCGATTCCTTCACCCCTCGCAGAGAGTCCGGCAAGCTACTGAGAGTATCTCGCCCACATGGCAAAGCCTGACAAGCTACCCGTGACGTATTCGATATGCCAAACACAGTAACAAGTCTCACAATGTTACTGGGCCCGCGTGAGCAAATCGAGGAACAATGGGAGGACAGTGACAGTGATAGTGACAGTGGGCTATTTCCTAGCTAGCTGTTTTGCTGTTTTAATTTTTTTCATTTAATTTTTTTATCGACAGGAATTTTACTCCAAATTTACCATTAATTCTAATATTTTATTTTATTCTAATATTTTCTGTTCTATAATCCTACATATTTTACCTAAAATTACCATGCTATCTTTCACATATATAAAATTTAAAGAAAAACCTTAAGTAATGCAAGCAGCTTATGGCATATAGAGAAAACAAATGTTCAACTATCCCAGTATTTTCCCCTAACTTTATTTAAACACCATGGTTTACAGAGTTATTCATAATACAGTTATTTCAGGTATTCAGTGTTCAAACAGCAATCCCGCCACCAGTGGGACCTTCCCTCCACTATTGTCCCTGCTTTTCCCTGCTCCCACAGCAATCACATAATAATTTATTTTTTATTTCTTGTTACAACAAAATGGTAAACGAAATCATGAAAAAATATTTCTGAAACATTCACAAAAAATAAGCTGTGAAAATGATTATATCTCACAACGGAGTTTTAAAGGCATTGTCTGAGAATTTACTGAGCTGCTAAGTTAAAAGGATTTACTGAGCTGTTAAGTAAAATAACTTTATCCCAGTGTGTAACAAAACGGCTGAAATCCTTCTATAATGACCTCTCCAGTGAGATTTCTTTCAAGTAACTCTCTTTCCTTGTTGTGGAACTCTGGGAATTCTATGGCTGCTCCTACTCAGAATAGTAAGTGAGACTCGAAACCAAAGACCAGTAATAAAACTGCAGGAGACTTTCTCTCAGATGGTAAGAGAACAGCATTTGTGGAAAGCTTGTGTTTATTTTCTCACACCTGCTAGACTTGGCAAATAAAAAAAAAATGGCTTTACAGATTTCCACCCTCTCTGAAGCAAGCATGTGTTTGGGGATTGTGCAAAAATGACACCATCCCTCAAAATAAAAGTCAGTCTCACAGAGCCCATAAAAGGCAGAGGGGATACTCTCAACCCCTCCTCACGAAGCTCTCTGTAGCTGAGCTCTCCCGAAGAGCTTATTAGCACACTTCCTGGATTCACACTAACTTCTCTTGGGCTCATCCTGATTCTCTCTGCGTAGGTCTTGAGTGCTGACTGCTACTTAGTTAACCTGCCAACCTATGTCTAGATCCTCAGAGTCCATCCATCCTATGAAGAACAGACACAAAATGACTTTGCTCGCAAAGCAGCTGTTAAAACCCAATGTCAGACTCATGAGGTTCTTTGACTCTGCATGCAACAGAGATTGAAAAGCAACCAAGATTTGGTCCCAGGTAAAGTTTTATCAGGGCTGTAGGTTCAAATACAAGGGAGACAGCATGAATGAGGCATGTCTTCCATTTGTCTCCCTGAAGGGGTCCCAATGGCAATAGTTAGGCTTGAAATCAGGGGATTTTAGAGTATCCACCCAATCCTGGAAATGTCTTGTGCATGGCTGGAAGATGCTGTATTCAGCTCTAGGAATGGTGCAGAGTCATATTGGTGCCTATTCAAGCCTAAGAGGAGGTTGCTGCTCATGTCTTACACATGAGACTGCCGGGGCACAGTTTTGGGGGGGAGAAGGTCACGCAAGCTCACTGACAGGTGGACTTGCTCATTAGAGCCCCAGGGAAGATCCCAGGTGGGTGAGTAACTGCTACTCCACAGGCACCAGGGCTAGGCAATCTCATTGCCTAGAGGGAGCTTTGTACTCAAAGGCCTGCTTAACTTTTGTTCTGTAGAGTTTGTAGGCAGTGTTGGTCAGTGGTGCCACGTGCTGGGAACGCTGTTTAACTGGCTCAGGAATTTGCAGGTTGGCTTTGTTGGGTGGGGTGATGAACTGCATCCTTTTCCCATGCCACTAGCAGTCTGCCAGAGCCAAAGCTGCCAATCTAATGGTTGACAGTGCTTAGTACACAAAAGTGCTGGAAATATTTTAAAAACAACTTCATGCTTTTTAAAAAAAAATCAGAACAGGTAGTATTATTGATTCCCCACACTCGGGGGGATGGAGCTGCCTCTTTTTGCACTCACCACAATAATATCCCGAGCTGGACCTGTGATAGTTTATTCTTAGAAATATGATACTGCATAGAAGTTATATCTAAAAAAAGTAAAACGTGTGCACCTTCAAGTTATTGACTGACAAAATGGTTCCTGATTCTCCTCTTACTCACCCACTGAATGACTGAAGGAAGTAAAAAAATGAACAAAATTTGAATAGTCCAAATATGCTAAAATACCATAAATATATGCCATCTATGTATATGAAATACAGAGATAACCAACAACAGCATCATAGAATTTCTGGTCCAAGATGTCATCCTGAATATACTTGTTTTTCTCTTCTTCCTAAGATTCCATTGAAATACCAGTGAATTCTAAAAAGCACCACCAGAGTGTTCATAATCCTTCACTGCTGTCCCAAGGTATCTTCCCCCTCTCCACCCTTCCTCACAACCTCACTTTATTGCTCTGCTAGGACTATTAAAATCTGTTGATTAAAGAAGGGAGAAAGCCCTGGATAATGTGGTGAGCCTCATCTAATAAATTAAGGTCGTGAAGCACAGAGCTGAGGTTTCCTGTTGAGGGATTATGGCCAACAGTAGGTACAGAAATCTCACCTGAGCTCTAAGTCTGATTTCCTGCCCAGAGAATTTCTGACCCAACACTAAACATCATCTCTTGCTTTTTCCTATTTGCCAGACTGACCTACAGATTACAGGCACATCACCTCCCTCAGCCAGCTGAGCCAATTCCTTACAATCAATATTTCTCCCTTTGTTCATCTGCCCTTGTGTCTGCTTTTGTCTATATCATCTATTTCCTCTTGTTTAGTGTACTGTAGAACTTTACAGATGTTCCTTTGTTTCTGTGATTTAGACCAAGACCTTGTGTTTGTAAGATAACTCTCAGTGATCCATTTTAGCTAGACTTAGGATAATACCTTAAAAAAATTTTTTTTAAGTCCTAAGGTCCTAGAGCAGAAGGAAGAGTGTTGGTAACTTGACCATGTGGCTTGTACTGGGGAACCATAGATTTGAATCCCGGAAACCGGAAGTTTATATCCGCAGCACTGCTTGCTCCAATGTAGATATGTAGGAAACAGAGAGAAAATCTTCCCTTATCTTGCTTATTCCACTCTTAGGGCCTTTAGACAATGCCTACTCCTAGGTACCCTTGGCTCTTGGTGGCCTCCTTATCAGTGGTTATTGTCCTGACACTTAGCTCCTTGAACTAACCTACCCTCTAGCCTGGCCATGCTAACTGCTAGTAGGTGAGTGCAGTTATATCCTTGGGATGCTAAAAACTTTTCTCCTAAAAATTGGCCTAGCTTCACTCAAATTCATTGATTTTCACTGGAGAATTTGAGTGAATAATAGCTAAAAGAAGAAGGAATGCTTGTGACTGGAATTTCCACCTAGACATTCCATTCATTAGCCATTCAAGTCAAAATGTCACCCGCTTCTCACTTGGTGCTGTTGATAATTTTCTCTGAGGATTGATTACTCCATCCTGCGAGTCTCTACCTGGGCTGCAGCCGAGATGAAACGTTCTCTGTAGTAAGTCTTCTGGGACACCCAGAGAAGCAGCAGACTGCCCCTCAGAGAGAGGGAAGTTTCCAGGGCCTTGAAAGGCAGAAGAAAAGGGCAAAAAAGGTGGATCATGATAAACCGTAAATAAGAGAGGGATGGTGGAAACCATATCAGCAAGGTAAATAATACCGCACAAATTATTCCCATTTTCACAGAAATTCCAGGTCTGTTACCAACAGAGATACAATTGCTCTTGAATTCAAGTTATTTTAGTTTGTACTGAACGATACCGAAGCATTCCCTCATGTTCCACTTCTAAGTGGGGAGACCAAGACTTAAAAGTAAAGTTCTTGAGAGTTTTCAGCTTTTGTCCACAAAAGTGTGGAGAAAAGGGCAGAGAAAAGGGACAAAAGGGTGGTGATTCCACAGGATGCCTTCTGCCTGCTGTTTCTTATTGGCTTCTGTAAGACCCTGAACTTTCTCTTGAATAGTACTGTAGAGCAATAGCACAGCGGGTAGGGCGTCTGCCTTGCACGCAGCCAACATGGCCGACCCGAGTTCGATTCCTCCGCCCCTCTCGGAGAGCCCGGCAAGCTACCGAGAATATTCGATATGCCAGACACAGTAACAACAAAGTCTCCAATGGAGACGTTACTGGGCCCGCTCGAGCACTGTAGAAACGCCCACATTCCAGGGGAGAAGAAGCTTTGGAAGATAGAACAGCCAAGCGAGTGCCAAGACAGGATGCGTGAAGCACTTGGCCTGACTAGGCTTAAGTTTTGGTTCCCTAAACCTGAGTTGCAGTTTCCCCCCACCCTCTGCCCCGAAATAAAGTGACGAGGTCAGCAGAACAACTAATCAGACATAAGGCCAGCTAGAACATCTGCTTGAATCAGACCAGAGGGCAGTCGTCCCTGGCCATTGCCTGGCAGCTGCCCCGATCAGCACCCTAGCCCACACCCAATCAGAAGTTACCAAGTAATGGAAAGTCCTCTAGACCATTGCCAACAAAAAAACCCCACTAGGTAACTCTTATGTATGAAACCCCCTGCGCTTCTGTGGCTAGGGGCTGCTCGTTCCCAGTAAGCCACTGTGTTGGTGAGCTGGATGGGGGTCCTAGCTTCGGGTAGTCAACAAAGGTCCTCCTGCGATTGGCTCCTTGGTGCTCTTTTGGGAAACTGAGTCACGGGCTAACAGCTGCCAATGGCCTGCTACACTTTACAGCCCCACACAAGTGAAAAAAATATGAAAGCCATCTGCATCCTGATGATCTCCAGCTGCACGGTGCTATTTTCATGTGGAACAGCCTTAAAGAAAGCTTCAGTGGATAGGTGGGCGTGATTTAGGGCAGACACTCCCAAATTCGAGCCTGTACTGGTTGCCTGGGAGGCTTGTTAAAACTATGATTTCTGTAGCTGCCCCCCACCCCCCGAGCTTCTGATTCAGTAAGCATAGTGCTGAACCCTATATTTCTCACAAGTTCCCAGGTGACACTAAGGCTGCTTGTCCGGGACACTGGTTCAGAGACTCACAGGCATTGAACTACAAGCAATTCTTTTCTTGAAAACACAAAATGTCACTATTCAGTCATGATATGAGGAACACCATCATAATGGTCTGCTTGGGGCTTTCTCCTGACTTTATGCTCAGGGATCACTTCTGGTGGGCTTGAGGGACCGTATGGGTGCTGGGAATGAAACCTGGGTTTGCATTAATCAAGACAAGCATCCTATCCACTGCATTAGGGAAGTTTTTTGTTGTTGTTGTTGTTGTTTTGTAGTTTTTTGTTGGACTTTCAGGAAGAGTTTATATAGATAAGCTAAATTAAAGTAAACAAAAAAAATCAATGTTTTGAAACCAGATATATTAGTGTGGCCACAGTAATCTCTGATGATCTTTAGAATTTCTGTGGTTTTGTTGTTATATCCCCTTTTTCATGTCTAATTTGGTTTATTAGGGTTCTCTGTCTGTCTGTCTGTCTGTCTGTCTGTCTGTCTGTCTCTCTCTCTCTCTTTTTCTTTGTGAGTCTTGCTAGTGGTTTATCAATCTTGTATATGTTTTCAAAAGACCACTCTTGGTTTCATTGATCTTTTGGATTGTTTTTTGGGAATCCAGTTCGTTGATTTCTGCTCTAAATTTTATTACTTCTTTCCTCCTGCCTGGCTTGGGTTCCTTTTGTTGGTCATTTTTCAAGATCTTAATCTGTGAAGTCAAGTTATCTATGTGGGCCCTTTCTTCCTTCCTGATAAACGCTTGCAGAGCTATCAACTTTCCCCTTAGCGCTGCTTTAGCTGTGTCCCACATGTTCTGGTAGCTTGTGTCCTCATGGTTTCTTGTTTCCAGGAATCTTTTGATTTCTTCTTTGATTTACTCTCTGACCCACTGGTTGTTTAGCTTTGAACTGAGTGAAATGAGTCAGATGGAGAGGGACAGATATAGAATGACTGCATATATATAATATTATATTACATATAATAGCATTATTATAATATTATAATATTTTATATTATATATAAGACTAATATTCATGGCCAGGGAAACAGGGGCTAGCAGGACTGGTCAGCGTTTGGAATCAGCCACAATTGTGTATGGGGTGGAGGGTAGGTTGAGACAAAAAAGGGAACAGTATGACAATAATAGCTGGAAATGATCACGTTGGATAAGAACTGAGTGTTAAAAGTAGGTAAAGAGATATTCCTGATAACCTCTCAGTATCTGTATTGCAAACCACAATGCTCAAAAGGAAGAGTGGGGAGGAGGGAGAGGGCGAGAGGGTAGGCGGGGGGGGGGGGTGAGGGGAGGGAGGTGGGGGTGGGGGGTATTGGGAGGGAACCTGGGGACACTGGTACTGCGAAATGTACTTTGGTGGAGGGATGTGTGTTGGAACATTGTATGACTGAAACCTAATCATAAACAGGTTTGTAAGGGTCTATCACAAAAATTCAATTAAAATTAAACATATATATATCTTTTAAATATATATATCTTATATATATCTTTATGGGCACAATTTCCTCATTGTTTGAGCAATAAACAGAAAAACACTCTGGGCAGATTCATTTCCTTAGAGCAGACGAAGAGGCCCTGGAGAAGGCGCTGACTGGACAGAGCGTGTCCAGGTGCCCAGGAGGAATGTCGCTCCGGTAGGCCAGACATCGCTGCCCACCTCTAATCTCATCCCGCATTGGCCAGGGCGCAGGGAAGTTGTGGAGAGCCATGGGCTCAGGGTGTGAGTCTTGTGTGCCCAGCACCACTTCTGCCCCCAGAGCACACATGACCCCCCAAGCACCGCTGTGTGTGGTCCTGGGCAGTTCTGTGCACCCACATGTGGGGCCCTGAGACCCCGAAACACCTCCAAGTGTGGTGCTGGGGACCTCCAAACACCTTGCAGGCCTCACATTCAACTGCAGTGAGTTGGCAGAGCATCACGCGGCATGACCCCCTGGCACCACTCTGACAAATCAACCAGGCTGGCCTTAGGCTAACACATAGAGAAAGCTTAAAAAAATCCCTCCAACAGTTACACAAGATTTAAAGTGGCTAATAATAAATAACCTTAAAAATAAAACTATAATAATTTATCATAATCTTAAGAGTTTTTAACATAAAATTATATTGAATTTGTTTTTTTTCAGGATTCTTCCACTAAATAAATAAAATAAATATTTTAGTTTAATACATTAGCATCAGAGTCCTTAAAGATTTGCCTAAGGGAAACATTTTGACCTGGATTTTAAATAAATTCACAGATACTTTTAGTGCTTAAGGCTATTCATCTTGGAATATTACAAGAAGTCTCATAGAATCAAAGATGACAGTATAACATATATTTGAATTTTATAGAAGATTTTAAGGCTGACTATATGAGTAATAATCATTATAATTTCTCTATTATAGTTACATCAGTTATTAAGGAAGAAATTCTGTTATACAAAAGTGTATCTTTTGCAGTAAAAAGTCATCTTAAAGATAAAATATAATTTAATCTTTAATGTATTTTTCTCAAGCAAATTTCCCCATGTGAGAAACTTTATTGATAAGACTAGTTTATTTCCCTCTCCAAAGCCCAACTCTAACCAAACATAGTGAATATCACCGTAAGATTTTATAACTTTCATAATAAAAGATGAAGCTTACAACTGGACCACTAAATCTCTCATTTTTTTTGTCTCCCTCCTGTTCAAAATACTCGCATCCCTTAGTGGCCAGTATAATCTTAGATCTGCAGTTCCTGAAGGCACGTTGCATTTTAAATCTCAATGCAGTTTGCTTTGGAGTATTAGCCTTTTCTTGGGTAATTGGCTTCATTTGACCTCATCTATTCAGCTTCTTTTCGTAATAGGACTTTCCTGGGCACACGGAAAACATTTGCCTTTCACCCACTGTGTATTTTTTTGGGATGCTGCTGCTTGCTTTGCAAAAAGTCTGGCAGATTTTGTGAACATTCGCCAGGCTCATGAGAGCAGTGTCTGCAAGGTAAGTTCATTTTTTTCAGAGAATTATCTTTGATGTAAAATACAGAGCTTTAGAGCTTAGCTTCATTCGTCTACCTGTGTGCAATTTTCTTTATTCCTACCAACAAAGTTCCAGTGACATTCTACCACAAAAAGTACTACTATACACCCCTTCTTGCCCTCTAGAGTTTTCTGGTCATCAAGTAGTAAAATGGCATTCAGAAAACGGAACAGTCACATGCAAAAACTGTCATTGTTACCATTAAAAGGCACGCACAAAATTAGCACAAAATGGATTAGAGTCCTTGTATTCAGACTTAAAACCATACAATGCATGAAACAGGTGAAGGAAGCATTCCAGGACCTTAGCATCAGAGATGGATTTGGAGAAACAATTCCAGACTGAAGGGAAACAAAGTCAAAAGTAAACAAAAGAGATTAGTTCTAGCTAAAGAAATTTTACACAGAAAGAGAAACTACTACAAAACCAAAAAGGCAACAGAGCAATCTAGAGAAGATTAAACACAGTATGCATCTAACAAAGGGTGGGTAAATGCAATATACAAATATTTTACACACACACACACACACACACACACACACACATAAAACCTAATTTTGTGACAATGGGCAAAAACACAATGGTATTTCTCCTTAATAATGTGTTTTATACATTTTTAAGTGTAAAATTTTATTTCCTGTTTCAAAATCACATTTTTTAAAAGCACAAAAAGCGTAAATTCATTCAGAAAAGAAGGAAGTTGTGATGTTTCTAACGTCCATAAACTCAACTGAATGTATTTCAACATAATCTGGTTGCATAGAGACAGGCAATATTCAGAAAAAATAAACGATTCACTTTGCAAAGTGGGATCAAGTTGGATCGCCTATTAGACGTTGAGTCTATATGTTTGAGAGTTAGGGAACAGCTGCTCTTCACAACTGGTTATCAATGTCAATTATCCTGAATACATGTGATCACTGGTTTCCTTTTAAGGGCTGGAGCGATAGCACAGAGGGTAGGGCGTTTGCCTTGCACGCAGCCAACATGGCCGACCTGAGTTCGATTCCTCTGCCCCTCTTGGAGAGCCCGGCAAGCTACCGAGAGTATCTCGCCCGCGCGGCAGAGCCTGGCAAGCTCCCCATGACGTATTCGATATGCCAAACACAGCAACAACAAAGTCTCCAATGGAGACGTTACTGGGCCCGCTCGAGCAAATCGATGATCAACAGGAGGGCCTTTACCTTTTACCTTTACATGTGATCACTACCTCTAGCTCTCATTTTATGTTTGTAAGTTAGATAAGTAAATATTTCTCTCGTGATGTCTTGAGGCCTGTCCTTTTGACCAGAAACTCAGAACCTATAGGATAATATTTAGTGGCATTTATCTCTTTTTTGCCACACCTGATGATGCTCAGGGCTTACTCTTGGCTCTCCCCTCAGGATCACTCCTGGTGGGGCTTGAGTGACCAGATGTGGTACTGGATATACAACGCGGGTCTGCCAGGTGAGTACACTGTACTATCGCTCTGGTCTGTTTTCCAGTTTATTTTTAACATTATTTGGTTTCACTGATAAGGAAAGATGCTCAATCTTAAAAGATAAAACCAAGTAATTAAATTAAATGTGTAGGGACCAGAGCAATACAGGGGGCAGGGCGCTTGCCTGTTTTGCTTCTGGCACCACACCTGGTCCCGTGAGTCCCACCCAAAGTGATCCTTGAATGCAGAGCCCAGAGTAAGCTCTGAGCACCACCCAGTGTGGCTCCAAAACAAGCAATAATAAAAAGCAACCCCCCCCCCCCCAAATAAATCAACTAAATGTTTACACAAAGAGAAAAGAATATTCCACAACTTTATAAGTATTTATACTTTTTTTTTGCTTTATTGGGTCACACCCGGCAATGCAACTTAGGAATTATTCCTGGCAGTGCTCAGGGGACCATATAGGATGCTGGGAATCGAACCCAACTTGGCCACATGCAAGGCAAACGCCCTACCTGCTATGCTATCGCTCTAGCCCCACAGTACTTATACATTTTGTTTACTAAAAGTAAAGTAAGTAAAGGCCCTCCCGTTGATCATCGATTTGCTCGAGCGGGCCCAGTAACGTCTCCATTGGAGACTTTGTTGTTACTGTGTCTGGCATATCCAATACTCTCGGTAGCTTGCCGGGCTCTCCGAGAGGAATCGAACTCGGGTCGGCCATGTTGGCTGCGTGCAAGGCAAACGCCCTACCGCTGTGCTATCGCTCCGGAAACCTCACCCGGCCCCGACACGGACAGGATTGACAGATTGCTAGCTCTTTCTCAATTCCTTGGGTGGTGGTGCATGGCTGTTCTTAGTTGGTGGAACGATTTGTTTACTAAAAATGATCAAGATAATTAAATTTGAAAAATAGAATAAAAAATTTTGTGATAACAAATTTTTTTAATAAATTTTTCTTGGTGCAAAATGTTGGAGATTCTACACTATTGTTTACATCTTTTACTTCACTTAATGTAGGGTATAAACTTGGGCATATAGAGTTAAAATGCTAGTAGAACATTTTTCCATGGAAAAGTCTGAAACCAGAATTCTATATTTTTGGATGTGACAGACCTGAGATCTTCATCCTCTATCTCCTAGAAGAAATGAAAAAACAAATCTATCTTTAAATATTCCTGAAGACTGGATTGCAAGAGGAAACTGAAAAAACATGCTAGTGCCACTTGACATGGATCCCAGATTTCAAAATAGGTATTAATGGGACAATTGTCATCATTTCAATAAAGTCCAGCCTTGAGTTCACACTCTGGTGCATGTCAGTCTCTTTTTTTTAAAATGTAAAACAACTCGATTTAAATAGGTTGAAATATTTCATTTTTTCCATAGAGCGATAGCACAGCGGGTAGGGCGTTCGCCTTACAAGTGGCCAACATGGCCGACCCGAGTTCGATTCCTCCGCCCCTCTCGGAGAGCCCGGCAAGCTACCGAGAGTATTCGATATGCCAGACACAGTAACAACAAAGTCTCCAATGGAGACGTTACTGGGCCTGCTCGAGCAAATCGACGATCAACGGGAGGGCCTTTACCTTTTACCTAATGCTTGATTTAGCCCAGCCCCAAACTCAAAATATTTCAATGGTTTTGGCTAAAACTTTATAATAGCACTGTAGCACTGTCTTCCCGTTGTTCATAGATTTGCTCTAGAGGGCCCAGTAATGTCTCCATTGTGATACTTGTGGTTACTGTGTTTGGCATATTGAATACATCACGGGTAGCTTGCCAGGCTTTGCTGTGCAGGAAAACTTTATAATCTAAAATGTATCTAAATGCACTATGCAGAAAAACGATTTATGCAGCACCATTACTTTCCTCACAGGAGAAATATTACCCTCCCCCCTTTGCTATCTAGCAATGCTTTTCTGTAAATCCATTAAGCTCTAACTACTGTTGAATTCTCTGAGTGAGATCAATGCTCAGAGACAAAGGAAAGCGCTCCCAGTTGGCTTGAGCTGGTGGGTCTCTCGGGGTCTGACTTTGCTGGGAAATCGTTTCATTTACTCCTGAATCTTTGCTCACTCTTATCCTTTCTCAAGAGATTGTCTCCATCAATTATTAAAGTGGCAATACCGAAGACATGTTTTCCTCAAAGTTCTGCTAATTGTTTATGTGCTTTAAAAATGGAAGTCAACGTTTTTCTTTTGAATCTTTAAGAAATTTCTTTAGCCAACTCCTGAATTCCACCACGTCAGCTGCATCTGTTGACTCGAGTAGCTTGGTCAAGCCTTGCTCTTGGTGAGTCCACGTTTCAGTTAAACAGTGTCTTCTTGAACCAGAGGCCAGAAGGTAGGTCTGCACCTGGGACATAGAAGATCCACCTTTGGGGGCTTCGACTGGACGCCAGCTGCAAGGGGACCCTCATGTGCTGTTAGCTCTCCTGAAGAGATCATTTTAGGTCTGAACTTCTGTCAGATTTCAAGAAACTTTTCACCATATCTCATGAATTCCTCAGTCCATGTGAGAACTTTCACATGTATAAATCAGGTTGTTTGACCCCCTGCCCAGAAGGAATGTCTGACTAAATCAGCAACTACCAAAAGCATTCCCCCTTCTACCTAGAACCTAATCTGTCTCAAACTTTGCTCTTTTCGCCTTGACAACAATTTTCTAAGAATTTTATTTAAAAATATCAGTGACGGTATCTTACTGTTAAGATACTTTGTAGCAGCTATCAATTCCTGTGCCACAAGAAATATGTGACTGTATGAAAATCTAGGAGAGGCAAAAATTAGCCAGAAATCTTCTTTCCTCTATTGCAAAGTGTTCAGGTGCCATTTATTTCTGATTAGTCAGGATGCTATTGGTACACAGGAATGACTTTTACCTCTGAAGGCTGGTAGGCTGGTGAAGGGTCCTTCATGTCTTTGCCACCATCTCCCCACTTTTTTTTTTTTAACAAAAGAAGGCAAAGGAGAGGAGAAATCTATGGAGAAGCATTTTTTAATGATGAGCTAGTACTTGGGCTGGAGTGATAGCACAGCGGGTAGGGCGTCTGCCTTACACGCGGCCAACATGGCCGACCCGAGTTCGATTCCTCCGCCCCTCTCGGAGAGCCCGGCAAGCTACTGAGAGTATTGGATATGCCAGACACAGTAACAACAAAGTCTCCAATGGAGACGTTACTGGGCCCGCTCGAGCTAGTACTTGGGACTTTGGGGCTAGAAATGGTGAATGTGTACCCAGAGCTGGAAAGCACCTCCTCTGAGATTCGATACTATCATAGATCAGTGATAAATTAATGGCAGCAAATTAAAAAAAAATAAATGACCCCTAAGATAAGGTAGTAAGATAATGGCCCAAACAATGCAATTGCTAACATTGACAATTTCATTTATTATAAACCCCCTATAAGGGGGCTGGAGCCAAGCACAGCAGGGAGGGCATGCCTTGCATGCAGCTGAACTGGGTTCGATTTCCAGCATCTCATATGGTCCCTCGAGCACTGCCAGGAGTAATCCAACATCCCATATGGTCTCTTGAGCACTGCCAGGAGTAATTCCTGACTGCAGAGCCAGGAGTAACCCCTGTACATTGCTGGGCATGCCCCCCCTCCAAAAGGACCCCTATATGGTACGTATTACTTTGCTGCTAATTACTAATTCATTAAAACTGAATAAAGGCCTAGGTCCTATTGTCAAATGTCATTTTCTGATCAAGAAATGGTAATTGTACTGCACGCTGTTTTCTTTTGTCTGTCCTAGAACAGAATACTATTTTTGCTTTGTGCAGTAGAAATTGGCTGTTAGGCTTATTATTTAGTCTAGACGTATGGCTTTTATCGAAGAAGTTAGTCTCTGTGAACCGTCTCAGTGACTGAACTGAAAGAACTTAACTACTGAATAAATTAGTCCACTCTATCATCTTGAACCTGATGGGGAGACTATAGCCGTCTGGAGCTAAGAAAGAGCAGAAGGAAAAACAGCTTCTAAATTGCTGACCAGATGTCATCAAAAACCTCACAAAGATCCACAGATGTTTATTAATGTTGATCTTTTATGCCTCTGACCCAGATTATCCAGGTTCTCCACAAACTGGCAGAGGCTCTCAGATGAAAACTGGAGAGAGAGGGTCTTTTCACAAACAGGCACAGGGCAGCTGCAGCAAGGAATGAGAAACTGTAAAATGCCCGAGCAAAGCCTCAGAAGCCCATCAAAGTGGACCACGGATGGAGAGACAGAGAGAGGCACACACTGAAATGCAGCAATGTGCATGCCCATGGGATGGAGAGAGAGAGAGAGAGAGAGAGAGAGAGAGAGAGAGAGAGAGAGAGAGAGAGAGACAGAGACAGAGAGGCACAAAAATGAATTATGTACATGATGAATCCCACTGCCAACCTGGAAATATTCTTTCCTGTTCAGACTGCTTTTGAATGCAGTGAAATGTGTAATGAATGTATTTTGCATCCTACCTAAAGAGGGGGCAGTGACTTTTGGTTTTCGGAGACAGAAACAAAATAAATTACTTACAAAGATTAAAAAAAAAGTTAAAAACTGTTTTATTGTGGATAACAGGGTAATGATAGTGTTAATTTTAGGAACTTCACCTCCACCATCACCAGAGTCCAGACCCTCCACCCCTATTTGAGTGATATAGAACCCATCTTTCAGTCCCCTGTATTCCCTCCCCAGAGTGCTTAGTTATCTCACATAACCTATGGCCCAAGAGTTTTTATATTAACAAAACAACAACAAAAACCTTCTTAACGGATAGTATTTGAAGCGGTGTGGCTACTTTTACTAAAACCAATCATTTGTTGGCTCTCTTCCAGAACTATGCTAACATGTTCCTTGGCATCTCATTTTTGCCATGTTTTTCAGAAACTGGGGGAAAACTTTTTTACTTATTGATATAAACTTTTTCTAAAAGAGTTCCACAGTTTTGTTCCAGAAGTTTTTGTTACTCTAGCAGAAGTCTTCAGATTTCTGTTACAAGAAAAGACAATGAAAGCATTAAATGTTACAAACAAAATCCACACTCCTAAATACTGTACCCTCATTTACCTGATGGTGGGACCTATTTCCAGTTCCATGAACACCTAAGGAGTGTAAACCTCTACCAGAAATAGTGCCCCTCCCTCTCATTTCAGTCATAGTTAGAGAAACCGCTCTTGGTAATTGTGACTTGGTCATTCTGCTTCCAGAACTCTGAGATTCCCATCTTCATCAAGTCTCAACTCACCCTCCCCTACCTAGTTTACCTTTCACAGAAGAATTCATCAACATAATTTTCTCTACCTGATTTCTGCTTGATGCTTTCTGCAAGACCAATTTTCTAGACTCAAAATAGATCTTCCTTCATCCGTAGGAAAGAAGATTCAAAGAATTGAACTTGCCCCAAAAGAATGTGGCTTGGGCGACGCAAAGGTTGGGAACATCTCAGCTTCTAGGGATGCAGGCTAGACTCACTCAATCTCAGGTGATGTTTGTGGAAAAAGGAAAAAAAAGCCCCAGGACTGGGCCACGGTTGGAAAATTGCCACAAGTGGTGGTGGAAGAGGGCAGTTAGGGTAGAGAAGGGCCACTATGACAATGATAGTTGGAAATGATTACTCTGGACAAGAACTGAGTGCTAAAAGGAGGTAAAGGGACAAACATCATAAACTTTAGTTATCTATTGAAAAGCATAACACCCAAAAGGAGAGAGAGAGAGAGAGACAGACAGAGAGAGACAGAGAGACAGAGACATAGACAGAAACACAGAGACACAGAGACAGAGAGAGACAGAGAGACAGAGAGACAGAGACAGACAGAGAGAGGAAAAGTAGTGTCTGCCAAAAAGACAGGCTGAGGGTGTGTGGTGGGTGAGAAGCTAGACGTTGGTGATGAGAAATGTACACTGGTGAAGGGACGGGTGTTGGAATATTGTATGACTGAAACCCAATCCTGAACAACCGTGTAACTATGTGTCTCACAGTGATTCAAATAACAATTTTTTTTTAAAGCCCCAAAGTGGTCATGAGACAAGCTCATTCCCCTCCCCATCTAGCATGATAATTGACCTCAACTGGACAGGACACCTAATGCTGAGGCTCGTCTCACCCCTGACTAACTTGAGGGATGCTTGGAAAGCCACACCAATAAAAAATTTAATTTTCTGGTCAGTATCTTTCTTCCATAAAATCGGGGTTTTGAATTCGCTTAAGGCAGTGATGTGACCAGTTAAAAGAGTAGAATATTCTTAGTCTTCCTTAAAATTAACTTCTGGTCAGTAATTTATTTTGGTGAGATATAAAAAATACACTCAACAAGGGACTGTAGCTTGATTGTACTTTGTCTCTGCTTAGAACACAATGTGATAACGAAATTATCAACAGCCATCTGGACACTGAGGTCAGCCTGGGAGTGTCTGTCCCTGGATCAGATGACCAACAGCAGCACGGAAGGAGTTGGGGCCTTTAGGGTGGGGAGGATGGCAGAGAAGTCCCTGAGTTCCTGCCTCTATCATTCTCTTACAGGAGAGTTTGAAGTCATCGACATTTTCCATAAAACCAGCAGAAAAATAGAATTATTATTTTTGAAATTAAAATAGGTTTTCTTTTTTTGTTTTTTGGAATTTTGGAAGAAGTGGGGGGGAGGGAGGGAGGGAGAAAGAGAGGGAGTCAGAGGTGAGAAGGAGAGAGAGAGAGGGTAAGAGAAAGAGGAAGAGGGAGAGGTAAAGAGCTGACAGCTGACAGCTGACTCCAGACTTTGTGCTCGGGATCATTCCTGTTAGTGCATCACTTATCACTTATCACTTAACTTCCCGTTAGTCGTCGATTTGCTCCAGCGGGCGCCAGTAACGTCTCCATTTGTCCCTGTCGCATGCTACTGTAGCCCAATGGCATCTGTTTGCTCTGGGAACATGAAGGGCCTCAAACCAATCGTTCATGATCTTGACTAAGAAGTCTGACCATCTGGTAGGTGGGCGGCCACGCGGTCTTTTGACATCCCATGGAATCCAGTCAGTAACAGCTCTAGTCCAGCGGTCATCTTTAAACCTCATTACGTGACCAGCCCATCTGATTTTCGACACCTTGGCAAACAAGACAGCGTCCCTGATTATTGATCATCGACGGATGTAAGAACTCCGGATTCTTTCTCTCATTTGAGTGAAACGTGATATTCCAAGCATAGCTCTTTCTATTCTTCTTTGGGAGACCTGAATAAAGTTCTCATCTTGTTTGCGTAGGGCCCAGGTCTCTGAGGCATATGTTAATGCAGGAAGAACAGTGGAATCAGAGAGATGTGCCCGGAGACGGAGGTTCTTCGGCCTCTTAGCTATTTCTTTGACATTCTTGAAAGCGTTCCAAGCCACTGTCTTCCTCCTGCGCAGCTCGGGTGCCAGGTCATTTGTCATGTTGACCTCTCGACCTAGGTACACATAGCTGTTGCATTCGGAGATGGTCGTTCCGTTGAGAGCGAATGGGGCGTCAGGAACAAGGCTGTTTCTCATAAACATTGTCTTCGTAAGATTCAGCTGTAGTCCTACCTTTCCACACTCACGGTCAAAGTCGGCCAGCATTTGTGCCGCTTGGCTGATGTTTGGTGTTATTAAAACAATGTCATCAGCAAAGCGGAGGTGGTGTAGTTGCCGACCATCTATCTTCACTCCCATGTTTTCCCATTCCAGTCGTCGCATGATGTTCTCGAGGGTGGCACTGAAGAGTTTCGGTGAAATGGTATCACCCTGCTGCACCCTTCTCTTGACATCAACAATCACTTCTTTGTAGAATGGTGAGATCCTGGTAGTGAATCCGCAATACAGTTCACGGAGGATCCTGATGTATTGGGCTTGAATGCCCTGATTGGCTAGGGCTTCAATGACTGCTTCTGTCTCAACAGAATCAAAGGCCTTCTTTAAATCAATGAACGTTAAACAGAGCGGCATCTTGAACTCCCGAGAAACCTCAATGAGCTTGGTTATCGTGTGGATATGGTCGATGGTGCTGAATCCTTTGCAGAACGCGGCTTGCTCACATGGTTGTCCTTCATCTAGTGTTCTGCCAATCCTATTTAGGATGACTTGAGTGAACAACTTGTAGATGACAGACAATAGGCAGATCGGGCGATAGTTGCCAATGTCATGGATGTCTCCCTTCTTGAACAGTAGTATGATCCTGCTGGTTTTCCACTGGGACAGAACCTTGCATTCAGACAGATAGTGAGTGAAGAGCCGAGCCAGTGTATTGATGAGTACTGACGGCAGGTTCTTCAGGTGTTCAGGTCTGACCTTGTCAGGGCCGGGTGCTGTTTGTTTCTTTACCGACAAAATGGCGTGTCGGATTTCGGAAGGGAGAACGTTGGGAATGACATATCCATCCTGTGGAATTTGGTATGTCGGCAAGTAGACATGGCTATCGAAGAGATTTGAGTAGAAGTCATGGATAATCTTCTCCATTGCCATTCTGGAGGATGTGATCGATCCATCAGGATGTCGGAGGGCAGTCATCTTGGTCTTGTAGTTGGCGAAGGACAAGCGGGAGTTACGAATACTTTTCCCGGCTTCTGCCGCATCTACCAGTACTTCTGCTCTTCTCTCTTTGAGGTCTTCCTTGATCGAATCTCTGCACTGCTTTGCGAGCTCGGACGTTAGCTTGCGGTTGCCTGAGGCATGCGCCAAACCACGCTGGCGAATTAGCTCAAGCGTTTTCAAAGATAGGTGATTTTTTGTGGCTATCTCTCTCTTGGCGTTCCTCGCACATTCATGGAGGTGCTGAACCAGTCGATTGTATTCCTCGTCAATGTTGTCAACAATGGCATCTTCCCATGTTGCCGCAATAGTACCAAAGAGTTCCCAGTTGGTGGTCATTCTGGGAGTTCTCTTTTTGAACTTTGCAGCCCTTTCTCCCCGCTCTGTGAAGTAGAATTTTGCACGAAGGAGACGGTGGTCCGATCCCGTTCGAAGTTTTGGGAAAACAGCGACATCGGTCAGGCAAAACCGTCGGTTGAATATGATGTGGTCTATTTCGTTGTGGAATCGTCCACCAGGAGACTCCCATGTCCATGACACTACTTCCACTACCCAGCCGTTGCCACACTTCAGGACGCTTTCCGGACCTGCATGGCAGCTCCGGCCGAGACTCACGCATGACCGAAGACCCACAGAACAACATAAGCGGAACTGTCTGAGACCTTGGACTCCAGGCTCGGCAGACCCAGGGACAGAGCTTCTCTGCTTGCTCCCACCAACCACAGGTGACAAAGGGATTCTAATCAGGAGCCCCACCCTACCCTGCCCTGTCTGCTTCCATCAACCACCCAGGGATCGAATTGCGCACAGGAAACCCACCCTACCCAGATAAATACCCCACTGGCAGACTTCCACTATCGACACTACTTCCACTACCCAGCCGTCGCCGCACTTCAGGACGCTTTCTGGACCCGCGCGGCCACAAAGCGGCCGCGCGACACCTCATAAAACACTAAATACCCATGTTCCGGAATTGTCGTACTGTATTTTATAGGGTTCAAATATGGTAACACCTACAAGGGTGATTAGAGGTCGCCCCAAAAGCCTCTATCCCTCTCGGAAAGACTGGAAAGCTACCGAGAGTATTCCGCCTGCACGGAAGATCCTGGCAAGCTATCCATTGTGTATTCAATATGCCAAAACCAGTAACTAAAACTGATCTCATTCACCTGACCCTGAAGGCTTCACCGACATGGCAGCACTGATATGGTTGAGAAAGGAGAGAACGACAAAATCTCAAGGTCGACCTAGGCTGCCACAACGAAGGAAGACAAAAATGATCGTCTGTACTTTCAATGCACGTATGCTAGCATCAGATGCATCCATCGAGGACCTGATGGTACAAGCGCGAATGATCAAGTACGACATCATTGGTCTGACCGAGACAAGAAGGCACGAATCTCACCATGCCGTTTTTGACACTGGAGAAGAATTGTTCCTCGGAACATGCGATAAAAGAGGTGTTGGAGGCGTCAGTGTCCTTGTCAACACAAACTTGGCCAAGAGCATTGATTCATTCGAATGCCTAACAACCTGAATCGGACGTTTACATTTGAATAGATGTGGCTCACTGCCTGCAGTTTCTATCTTCGTTGTCTATGCACCAACATCTCATTATGATGAAAGAGAAATCGAGAAGTTCTACATGGAGCTAGAGAAGTTCTATAAAGAAGACCACACCTTCTACAAAATCATTGTGGGTGATTTTAATGCCAAGATAGGACCGAGAAGATCAGCTGAAGAACTTCACATAGGGACCCATGGCCTAGAATGGAACGAACAGGGTGAGAGACTATCTGAGTTCATCATGTCGACCAAGACCATTCATGGTAACTCACAGTTCCAGAAGGCAGAATCTAAACGATGGACATGGGAGTCTCCCGTTGGACGATTCCACAACGAAATAGACCACATCATATTCAACCGACAGTTTTGTTAGTGCATAGGGGACCATATATGATACCAGGGATCAAATTAGCTTCAGTTATGTGCAAGGCCTTAACCCCCTGCACTATCTCTCTGGCCTGAAGTTCTTCATCCAAGGTGTTAAGTAGTATCTCTCATCATGAATGCATAATCCATCTGGTTTAAATAATATTTGATCAAATGACAAAACTCTGCTGATTTAACTCTGAGCACCTCAGATATTTAGCTTTCCAACCAACACAGGTGTGTTTTGTTAATTTTCATTAAAAAGGTGGAGATGGATTTTCTTTGGAGAAATCAGAATTGTGGGTGCCATGATGGATTGAGAAACACAGTCTCTAGCCTCACAATAACTGAGTATGAGAGTCCAGTGAATATGCCTCAGAAAATTTTCCGAGGTCTGATGCTAAAATTGTTTGGCATCCACGTACCAATTTAAAGAATGCTAGCTGCTTAAACTGATTATGTGTATACCTGATCTGTCACTAAACCAAGTCCTTTCTGCCCCAGGAAAGACTGCCAGAAAATAGATGCAGGACCCAGAACTAGCAGTCACTTAGCTTCATTTTCTTTGATAAATAATCAATTTAGCATTCCAAGTCACAAAGAAAATTTGGTGTGGCAAAAAATAGTAACCACAATGGGGACATCTGACTACAAGAGCTTCTGTTGTTACCTAAATTGCTGAAGTTTGGGGCAATTTGGGAGATTATAGTTCCTCAGCCAAACTATCATTTTCATTATCCTCCATGCTGGACTTCTAATTTATAGAACTGTGAGCCAGTAAATTAGTGTTATTTTGAGCTGCTAAATTTATGTTGATTGCACAACAACAGAAAACTAATGTGGAACCACGAAAGAACTCATTGCTGAAGTTAACTTTTGATCAGAAAGAAGTTCTTAGGTGACTTTGCAATTTGCAGATTTCAAGAAAAAAAAATGAAGTTTTTTTTGCAAGAGATCTTTTTAAAAACTTCATTTTAAGTGATGCAGACATGGGGAATTTTAATTCGACTGTGAACATTTAAAACACAGACTATTTAGTTTCAAAAATCTCCTTTTTGATAATATCTATTTAGGTGATTTTTCCAATTTTCTCCCAGAACAATGACTTCAATTTCCCTTTTCCCCTTGAACAACTTCATTCGAGGGAATAGTTCATGTGGAAGAAAACTTAAAAAAAAATTAAGTTGCTTTGTAAAAGTATGAATGTCTATGTTTTATCCAAGTGGTAATATCTTTCTATCACTGTCGGATAACACTGTTCTGTCCTTCCTGCATAACCTCAGAAATAGTTGATAGTTTATTGGACTGAGGAAAAGAGAAAAACACCTTAAGAAGTATCTTGCCCTTGAGCATTCAGGAAGGGCTTTCTTATGTTGATTTGGCTACCTGACTGGGTGGAGTATCAGCCAGACTAGAAGGGACCTGGAGAAGGAGAGAGCAGGGCTGAAAGATGGACTACCAAGAGACTAGCAAGGGGAACATGTGCTTGAGAGAACCTAGGCCCTCCACAACATAAGTTCTTCTATGGGATAAACTTCCTTGTAATAAACTGCCACTAAGATCAACCAGCCTGGCCCTCGTCTCTTCCTTCATGGAGGTAGTGGAGGAGTTCTACATGGAGTTGGAAACGTTCTATAAAGAAGACCACACCTTCTACAAGATCATTGTGGGTGATTTTAATGCCAAGATAGGACCGAGAAGATCAGCCGAAAAACTTCGCATTGGGACCCATGACCTAGAATGGAACAAACAGGGTGATAGACTGTCTGAGTTCATCATGTTGACCAAGAACATCCATGGTAACTCAAGATTCCAGAAGGCTGAATCTAAACGTTGGACATGGGAGTCTCCTGGTGGACGATACCACAATGAAATAGACCTCATCATATTCAATGGACGGTTTTGCCTGACCGATGTCGCTGTTGTCCCAAAATTCCAAATGGGATCGGACCACCGTCTCCTTTGTGCAAAATTCTACTTCACAGAGCGGGGAGAAAGGGCTGCAAAGTTTAAAAAGAGAACTCCCAGAACGACCACCAACTGGGAGCTCTTTGGCACTATTGTGGCAACATGGGAGATGCCATTGTTGATAACATTGACGAGGAATACGATCGACTGGTTCAGCACCTCCATGATTGTGCAAGGAATGCCAAGAGAGAGATAGCCAAAAAAACACGCCTGTCTTCGAAAACTCTCGAGCAAACCAACGTAGTTTGGCGCATGCCTCAGGCAACCGCAAGCGAATGTCCAAGCTCATAAAGCAATGCAGGGATGAGATCAAGGAAGACCTCAAAGAGAGAAAAGCAGAAGTGCTCGTAGATGCAGCAGAAGCCTGGGAAAAGTATTCGTAACACCCACTTGTCCTTCGCCAACTACAAGACCAAGATGACTGCCCCCTGACGTCCTGATGGATCTATCACATCTTCCAGAACGGCAATGGAGAAGATTATCCATGACTTCTACTCAAATCTCTTCGATAGCCATGTACACCTGCTGACATACCAAATTCCACAGGATGGATATGTCGTCCCAATGTTCTCCCTTCCGAAATCCGAAATGCCATTTCGTCAGTAAAGAAACGAATAGCACCCGACCCAGACAAGGTCAGACCTGAACACCTGAAGAACCTGCCGTCAGTACTCATCAATACGCTGGCTCGGCTCTTTACACACTACCTGTCTGAATGCAAGGTTCCGTCCCAATGGAAAACCATAAGTACTGTACTACTTTACAAGAAGGGAGACATCCACGACATTGGCAACTATCACCTGATCTGCCTATTGTCTGTCATCTACAAGTTGTTCACTCGAGTCTTCCTAAATAGGATTGGCAGAACACTAGATGAAGGACAGCCATGTGAGCAAGCTGGGTTCCGCAAAGGATTCAGCACCATCGACCATATCCACACGATAACCAAGCTCATTGAGGTTTCTCGGGAGTTCAAGATGTCGCTCTGTCTAACGTTCATTGATTTAAAGAAGGCCTTTGATTCTGTTGAGATGGAAGCGATCACTGAAGCTCTAGCTAATCAGGACATTCAAACTCAATACATCAAGATCCTCCATGAGATGTATTACAGATTCACTACCAGGATCTCACCATTCTACAAAGAAGTAATCATCGATGTCAAGAGAGGGGTTCGGCAGGGTGATACCATTTCACCGAAACTCTTCAGTGCCACCCTTGAGAACATCATGTGATGACTGGAATGGGAAAGAATGGGAGTGAAGATAGATGGTTGGCAACTACACCACCTCCACTTTGCTGATGACATTGTTTTAATAACACCAAACATTAGCCAAGCAG
Organism: Sorex fumeus; assembly: GCF_029834395.1. Taxonomy (NCBI): domain Eukaryota; kingdom Metazoa; phylum Chordata; class Mammalia; order Eulipotyphla; family Soricidae; genus Sorex; species Sorex fumeus. Next base: position 6,838,417 of record NW_026606321.1, on the reverse strand, counting down.
CACAAATGCTGGCCAATTTCGACTGTAACTGTGGAAAGGTCAGACTACAGCTGAATCTTACAAAGACAATGTTTATGAGAAACAGCCTTGTTCCTGATGCCCCATTTGCTCTCAATGGAACGACCATCTTTGAAGCAACAGCTATGTGTACCTAGGTTGAGAAGTCAATAGGACAAATGACCTGGCACTTGGGCTGCGCAGGAGGAAGAGAGCAGCTTGGAACGCCTTCAAGAGCGTTGAAGAAATAGCTAAGAGGACGAAGAACCTCCGGCTCCGGGCACCTCTCTTTGATTCCACTGTTCTTCCTGCATTAACATACGCCTCAGACACCTGGGCCCTATGCAAACATGATGAGAACGCTATTCGGATCTCCCAAAGAGGAATTGAAAGAGCTATGCTTGGAATATCACGTTTCACTCAAATGAGAGAAAGAATCCGGAGTTCCGACATCCATCGATGATCAAGAATCAGGGACGCTGTCTCGTTTGCCAAGGTGTCAAAAATCAGATGGGCTGGTCACGTAATGAGATTTAAAGACGACCACTGGACTAGAGCTGTTACCGACTGGATTCCACAGGATGTCAAAAGACTGCGTGGCCGCCCACCTACCAGATGGTCAGACTTCTTCATCAAGATCATGAACGATCGGTTTGAGGCTCTTTGTGTTCCTAGAGCGAACAGACACCATTGGGCTACACTAGCACGCGACAGGGACAAATGGAGACTTTACTGGCGCCCGCTCGAGCAAATCGATGATCAACGGGAAGTCAAATGAACAAGTGATAAAAATGTATATATACCACTATACATTTCCAAATACATGTATATGGTGATATATGTACATTATATATACATACACATGTATTACTCTATGTAAGTAAATTGTATATTGGAAGTATATATACCACAATATGTATATTAGAAGTGCACATTGAAAATTTTTATGGGGAATATATTGTTTAAGTACATTTATGGTACACATACAATATCTTATTTATCCATTCATTGATATTGTGCACTTGAATTATTTTCAGATCTTTAGTATTATGAACAGTAATTCAACTAACATAGTTGTGTGTATATTTTCAAATTATTGATTTTGGGTTTTTTGAGTAAATACCTAGGAGTGGAATTGTTAGACCATATTGCAGTTTATGTTATATGTTTTTAGAAGTTTCTATGCTGTTTTCTATTGAGGCAAGACTAGTTTACACTTCCAATCAGGCTTTCTTTCCCTGTATTCCCTCCAGCAATAATATCCATTATTTGAATTTTTTAATTGAAAAAGTTTCTTTTAAATATAGACACACCTAGCAGGCTACCAAAAGTATCCTGCCCACACATCAGAGTCTGTCCAACTCCCCGTGGCGTATTCAATATGCCAAAAACAAGTAACAATGATGGATCTCCATCTCCTGACCCTGAAAGAACCTTGAATGTGGCACTTTCTAAAATTTCAGGGCTAGGATAAAGGAGACATTACTGGTGCCTGCTCGAGGCAATCAATGAACAACAGGAGGGCAGTGATACAGTGACAGTGATAGATAGACACCATCATTTCCAAAGTTGTTTACAATAGGTTTCAGGCATGCAATGTTCCCACTCTGTGTTCTCATCCATCCACAACTGACCTCAAATTCTCTCCCATGCCCCATCTTGATTCCTTGAAAGATAGATTTTTGGAAAATTTTTATTTTAAGCCCCCACAAAAGTTAAATTAAGTTTTTAATTTAAACCACAAAATTGCTAATGATGGGATTTCATTCATAAGCCATTCTATCACCATGTTCTCCACCAGAGTACCCACTCCCCTCTGCCATTGTCCCAATGTCCCATCTTCTCATCCTGTCCTGTGGAAAGCTTCCTATTGAAGCCATATTTCAGTTTCTTTTGCCTTTGAGATTCGTTATCCCTTACTGTGTTTCCTTATATCCTACATGTTAGAGGGATTGAGTCCTAGTTTCTTAACAAATGTCCATATTATTTTCTAAAAAGGTGGGACCAGTCAACATTCCTGCCAACAGTAAGTGAGGTTCCCTTTGATCACACATCCATGCCAAACACAGCTTATTTTTTTTGTACCCTTTGTGAAGTGTGCCAGTTCCACAGGTATAAAATATACCTCATTATTGTTTTAATTTGCTCTGATATTGGGTACTCAATCCTAACCCATTCACCTAGCCTCCTGTCCCTATTTCAGACCATGTGGTTATGTTTTGGGCTGGAGCGACCTGGGTTCGATTCCTTCGCCCCTCTCCATGAGCTCACCAAGCTACCAAGAGTATTCCACCCACATGGCAGAGCCGCACGGCAAGCTACCCGTGTCGTATTCGATATGCCAAAAACAGTAACAACAAGTCTCACAATGGAAACAGACTTGCTGGTGCCCACTCAAGCAAATCGATGAATAACGGGATGACAGTGCTACAGTGGTTATGTTTTACAGGGTGGTTTCAAGTCAGGACTTACTGACATAGGTCACTGTCACCAATTTGAGGTGCCATATCTTGTTATTGGTTTTTATTTGTATTTCCCTGATGACTAGTGATGATGGGTATTTTTTATATCTGTATGTCTTTGGGAAAGTGTCTGTTCAGTTTTACCCCCTCCTTTTAAAAAGAAAACTTTTTTTGCCTTTTGGTTCACACCCAGCAATGCCCAGGGGTTACTCCTGGCTCTGTGTTCAGGAATTACTCCTGGCAATGCTTGGGGAACCATATGAGATGCCAGAGATTGAATCTGGGTCCGTTGCATGCAATGCAAATGCCATACCCGCTGTGCTATTGCTCCAACCCCACTCCCTCATTTTTTGACGAGTTTGTTTTATGTTATTGAGTTTTCTGAGTCTTTTGTATATCCCTGATATCACCCTTTGTGAAATATCACGATCACGATCATCCTGTTGTTCGTGGATTGCCTCAAGCAGGCACCAGTAACGTCTCCTTCCTAGCCCTGAGATTTTAAAACAGCCATATTCAATGCTCTTTCAGGGCTAGGAGAATGAGACCTATCATTGTTACTGGTATTTGGCATATTGAGTATTGGAAGTTTGTCAGACTGCCATGCAGGCAGGATACTTTTGGTAGCCTGCTGGGTTCTCCAAAGTAAAAACAAGATAATAAGATGTCACGTGGGTGGCCGCAGATGCAGCCACGCACTTCTGGGCGCTGGGTTTTATAGTCTCTGGGTCTTGGCCATTGATAGGACCACCTGGCGCCGGCGGCAGCAGGTGCATGTAATACCTACCTAGTGGAAGATGGGGGATCTTGGTGGAGAAGGCCCAGTCCCGATCCGAGCAGGCTTGGAGATTTCAGCCCCGGGACCCACATGCTGGTTCCTTCATGCATGAGGCTTGTCCGGACATGTGGAGAGTGGTTTCAGCATGGCTGTGACTGGTTCTGGACGTCTTCGGCTTTCAGGGCTCTGCGCAGGATGGGGAGGGAAACTCAACCTGCTCCCCTCCAAGGGGCCCCGGTGAGGACAGCCAGGCATGGGGCCAGGAGACTCTGCAATATATTGTGAAATATATGGTGTATAAATATTTTCCCCTGGTCAATAATATGTCTTTTGTTCACGTACAGAAATACAACAGATTTCTCAATATTGATTTTTATAGGTAGCCACTTTTCTTATTTCTAATAGTTTCTGGTATAATTTTTAGTTTTCAAGGTATATTATCTAGTAGACAAACAGGTATAGTTTTGGATTCCAACTTGAATCAATTTTATTTATTGTTCTGTTTGTTTGCCTATTGCCCAATTCCTAAAGCTAGGACTTCAATTCTATTTGAGTAATAGTGACAAGACAGAACTGCCTTATTTTGTGCCTGCTTGTAGAGAAAAATCTTGTGTGTCTTTCCCCATTGAGCATGATACTAGCTCTGGGTTTATTATGTATGATATTTTCTCTGCTGAGGTATGTTCATTCTGTCCCCATCTTGTTGCAAGATCTAAAGGTTTTTGGTTAAAGCACTGTTTTCTGTTGTTCATTGATTTGCTCAAGCGGGCCAAGTAACATCTCCATCATGAGACTTGTTGTTACTGTGTTTGGCATATCCAATACGTCACGGGTAGCTTGCCAGGCTTTGCCATGTGGATGAAATACTCTAGGTAGCTTCCCGGGCTCTCCAAGAGGGGCAGAGGAACCGAACCCAGCTCAGCCGGGCTGGCTGCACTCAAGGCAAATGCCCTACCGCTGTGCTATCGCTTCAGCCATTTTTGGTAAAATGCAATCATTTTCTGGTCTATGGAATTTGGTAACAGTCATAGTTTCTAAGGCCAAAGGAGACTGTTTGTGTTTTCAGGGATGGGGTCACTGTGATCTCAGGGGTAGTTGCAAAATTCAAGTGAACAGGGGATTCAAACCAAGAATAAGCCTTATTCACAGCATATCCCTAACACTAAAATTAAAGTCTGAGACCCTTTTCTAAGTAACTGAATGGAGGTCTTGTTAACATTAGATATTAGTTGAAGTCCCTTTACCCCTGTTCTGCGTTGCTTCCAAGTACACAGTCAACAGCACTGAAAACGAGACCCAAACTTCAACAGCCAGACTTACACTGTATCTGTCCAGGTGGCAAATTGAGGATTGGGAAGGGGGTGGGAGGGAACCTGGGCTCCCTGGGGAGGGAGGAAGCCCCTTGCAGTGGGATGGGTGCTAGAACATGCTTAAATGTCTAAATATGTCTAAACCCAATTATGAAAAACTTTGTCAATCATGGTGCTTTAATAAACATTTTTAAATGGGATGTTAAGGGGATGCTTAGTAAGAATATAGTCACAAACGGTGCTTGAAGGAAAACACTAATCCACCTCATTGTTGAGTCTTTAAGGTCCTCAGAGGCCAAAGATTTTTCCAGAGTGTCCAATGAGATTTTTTTTCATTTCCTACCCTAAAGTTAATGCCCATGGAGACAAATCATACCACAGTGAGAGAGAATAGCTCCTTCTGTGGGGCATCCTCTAAGGCAAGAAGCTTCATTGACCTGAATACCAGAGAAAGAAATCACAGAGCACTTCAGGGAAGGGGAAGCTAATGAATAAATTAAGTAATAATTGTTACCCACACCTGTAAGCTAGGTCAGCCCTCAGGGAACATACCTCCTCCAGAGACAACGAAGGAAGGTGAAACATTCTGAGGAAGACCAGTTTCTGAAAAACACATATAATTTCCTAATAAAAATGGTTTAAGAAAAAAAAAATCAAGGTAAAACCAATACATGATTTTTCTATGTAAACAATATCAAATGGTGAGGGAAATTGTTTTAATTATGTAATTTGATCATTCATACCTTCACACACTCTTACTGGTGCCTGCTTGAGGAAATAGATGAACAACAAGATGACAGTGATACAGTGATACTTGAGGTTTCAAGCAGGACATTTTGGACAGTTGCTTATCCACAGTGAGGGGACAGAGTCTCCTGCCTCCGTGCCTGGCTGTCCTCACCCAGGCCCCTTGGGAGAGGGTGGGTTGAGTTTCCTTCCCCGCCCCGAGCAGAACCCCAGCAGCTGAAGACCTCTGGTTCTAACCACAGCCATGCTGAAGACCTCTGGTTCCAGCCACACTCTCCACACATTCGGACGAGCTTCACACATGAAGGAACCAGCAGAAGAACCCAGGTGTGTGGGACCCGGGGCGTAGATCTCCAAGCCTGCTTGGATTGGGACTGGGCCTCCTCCACCCAGATGCCCCATCTTCCAGTACGGTCCCTGGTGCCTTATAATCCCATCAACGGCCAAGACCCAGAGAATCTAAAACCTAGCTCCCGGAAGAGAACAGTGTAGTCTCCTGCCTCAGCGCCTGGCTGTCCTCACTGGGGCCCCTTGGAGGAAACCTCAAGTATTGTGACAAATGACTTGAGAGAGGCTGTCATTTACTGAAGAATGAAAATACCCTCAACTGAAAGAATTCACAATTAGCAATTGAGTTATTGTTTCAGGGATATTTGGGAGGCGGGGGAGAGGTGGAAAGGGAAGGGCCAGTGAAAGGCATTGTTGTTTTCCTCATAATTTACTCTGTTTATCTTGAGAGTACTTGCACATTTTCTAGTATAATTGGCATAAATTATTGACAAAGATGTAATTATTTTGAAAAACGCAATAAAATGGCAGCAAGCAGCTTAACTGACTCTTGAATGCAAACTCCTCAATCTTACATTCTAAAGTTGGCATTGTCTTTTGTGTCAAACAGATTGGATTTCAGAGGATGGTGGCAGGGAGGGAGTTTGTTGGGGGACCCTCAGAGTGAGATCTGTAAATGCAGTGGAATGGAAACATTCTACTCTTCTTCCAGGGGACCCTGTCATGAGGCAAGGCCACCCATGGAGCCTGGGGACGCTGCTAGACATGGTCATGTCAGCCTTCTCCTGGAGTCTGTGTTTAGAAATGTTCATGTGGTGACCAGTGACCAGCTGCTCCTGAGCTAGGGCCATACTCTGCCACCCGTGCAGCCCAGAGAGCTCAAAGGTGGGTGTGTGATCTCTGCTGGGGCAGGTACCCTGTATGAATCTCCTGGGATAGGGATCCTGTGTGACTCTCCTGGGACAGGGACCCCGTGTGACCTCTCCTGGGACAGGGACCCCATGTGAACTCTTCTAGGACAGGGACCCTGTGTGACTCTCCTGGGAATCCCTACAGTTGTGAAGTTCTCTGAAAGAAACTAAGCTTCCCAAGTATTGAGGAGTCCTCTTGTCAGGAAGACGCATATGCTGTTCCTGAGAGAGGCATGACTTCTGGCATGGAGGAAGGGCGCCTTCAGCAGGAGAAGGGACTGAACACTGAGTCCTGATGGGAGTCTCAGGGGAGAACACCTGGAGCTGAGGCTCAGGACTGGGGAGATCCCATGAAAAGACTTGAGACTTGATTGTTTCCTGAGAGGGCTTTGCTGGTGTGCCTTTCCCAGCAATACCATGCCTGGAACCCCCAATCAGGCCTCCACTCCCGCAGCCCAGGTCACCTACGTCCTGTGCACAGCAGTCCTGGTCACCCAGTTTGCATCTATGGTGAACGTGGTCCCCCAGGCTGTGTTCATGGTAAGTCTGATTACTCAGGAGCTAATGGTTCACCTGGTTGCCAGGCTAGATGCACAGCACACCGAGTCACCGCATTTACCGATGGTGCTCCTGTTCACGGTATACACAATGATCCACGTTGCGTGCATGGAGTACCTGTTCACCAAAACTATATACACAGTGCATATGGTGGCCCAGACTATATGCAGAGCACACCTGTCACCCAGGTTGTCGGCACAGCACATCTGGTCATCAAGGCCGGATTCATGGCAAGGCTGATGACTCAAGCTTTACACATGGTGCGCCTGGGCACCAAGGCTGTACATACACTCACCTGGTCACCCACATGCACTCACCGGCCATCTAGATGTAGGAAAAGAGCACCTGCTCATCCAGACCGTATGCAGAGCACAGCTGGTCCCTCCAGTGGTGGGCATATGTATTTAGGACCCAGTCCATATCTGTGGTCCTCCTAGCCTCCCTGTGAATTACACTCCTGGCCACCCAATTGTGCATGGCCTCTGACAAAGAATGAGTTTCACAACATTGTGTAACGTAGCAGCCCCGCCCAGAGCTCTGGAGCACATGGAATAAATATTCCCTTCTTGCTCACTGATCCTCCAGTGACAGGATAAATCAAACAGTCTCAGCAAAGCAAGAACTGGAAACAAAAAATATGAGAGAAGCAATGAAGGACCAGAAAGCAGGGGGTGAATAAAATAATATGAAGGATTTTACACTCTGAAAATGATGTCTCTGGAGCTGCAGGCTAGATGAAAGTTGGACGGTCAGAGGCAGAGCAGCTGCAGAACGAGGAAATAAGTTACTCATGTTTAATTTAACAGTTTAATCCAGTAAGCATTTTTAAAGGTATTTTATGATTTAAATATTTTTTAAAATTTTTATTAGTGAGACACCATGAGGTACAGTTGTAGACTTACAAATTTTTGTGCTGCTTGGGTTTCAATTATACAATGATCAAATACCCATCCCTCCACCAGTGCCCATTTCCCACCACCACGGATCCCAGTATCCCTCCCACCCCCCATCCCCCCATCCCACCCTGCCTCTGTGGTAGGGCATTCCCTTTTGTTCTCTCTCTCCTATTGGGTGTTGTCACGGTGTGTCTTGCAATTCTCGAGAATGTGGTTCTTTTTGAAAGTACCTGTGATATGACTGCATCACACAGCAAAGGCCACAGCCCACGCCCATCACCAGTCCAGTATCCCTGCTTACAGTTTTGGAACACCCTTATATGTGGTGTTCCCACACCCAGAGTCATGGAAACTACTCTGCAACCTTGGAACAAGAGCAGGTGGGGCAGAGAAATAGTAAAGTAGTTAAGGTACTTGCTACATGTGGTAGATGCTGGTTTGATCCCTGGCACTGATCTGGGTTCCCTGAGCAGCACCAGGGGTAATGCCTGATTAGACATAGAAGTATGTCCTAAGCACTTCTAGGTGTGGATAAGAAACAATCAATCAGAGATAAAATCAGTAGAGCCACAAAGACTGATTTGACTCTCATTAGGGGATTGCCATGCCAATTTGGAAACACTTGGCTTCTTCTTTAGTAAAAGGTAAAGGTAAAGGCCCTCCCGTTGATCGTTGATTTGCTCGAGCGGGCCCAGTAACGTCTCCATTGGAGACTTTGTTGTTACTGTGTCTGGCATATCGAATACTCTCGGTAGCTTGCTGGGCTCTCCGAGAGGGGCGGAGGAATCGAACTCGGGTCGGCCATGTTGGCTGCTTGTAAGGCGAACGCCCTACCCGCTGTGCTATCGTAACACTTTAATACATTATGGTCCTAGAGTTGGAGTTTCTATACTGATATAGTCCCCAGGAAGGTCAGACAGTGGACAATGCTGGCATTGCAGGTGACTGAATCTAAGCTGGTTCTATCTGCCATGAGCTCTCTGATGAGTCCACTGCACCCAGGAGTAAAGCAATACTACTGACCACTTGTTCTGTGGAAAAGTGACTGGAGCTCGAGCGGGCCCAGTAACGTCTCCATTGGAGATTTTGTTGTTACTGTGTTTGGCATATCGAATATGTCACGGGTGGCTTGCCAGGCTCTGCCGTGTGGGCGAGTTACTCTTGGTACCTTGCCAGGCTCTCCGAGAGGGGCGGAGGAATCGAACTTGGGTCGGCCATGTTGGCTCCATGCAAGGCAAACGCCCTACCGCTGTGCTATCGCTCTAGCCCTGGAAAAGTGGCATGTTTATAAAACAATGGATAACTATATATAATTATTTTTATGTATAAATTAAAATTATTCCATCTATATTCCAATTTTCCAACAGCAACAGTATACATTTCAACATCATAAACACAAGTGTTTTGGATGATGGTCTATTTCAAAGGCAGGCTAACATTTGATACATTTTTCTTTTCTAAAGTATGACGCACAATTTGCTTTATTGGTGCATTCTTGTCACCTTTTTCTTCATTCGTGACATAAAGTTGCGCAGTAGCAAGGATGTTTTGATGTAAACTATTGCATGTGGCAATCCCAACTGAGTACTGAGAGGAGTAGGCTTGGGAACTGCATGTGGCCAAGATTTGTGAGTTGTTTCAGATACCATAGTCTTGATGCTGGAGTGGTGATGGTGGGCATCTGTTCGCGATTCCCAGGATCTCAATACTTTTAAGAATGAAGATATTGAGTACTGAAGATGCTCAGACTCAGAGTTGGAAAGTAGAAATGTTTATTGGCAAATGGAGGAGAAAGTCTGATCAGTTGCCTTAGATATTGCCAATCATCTTAGCCTCCAGGTGAGCCTAAATTTAGGGGCAGAATTTTATGATGGACAATGGTTAACACTATGTTTATCAGAAGAAGTCCAGGAATTCACAGAAAGTCAAAAACGTAGGATGGGGGCAGTCAAAAATGGGAATGCTCATACAGCTGTCCAGGGGATGTGAGACTTCCTCTTTCAGCCTGTAGGCACTCCATGGCAAAGTTGCAATACTAAACTATGCTAAATATGGCCATGGGGTTCTCATACCCCTTCTCAATATGATGTGATCATGCAAGTATAGATTCACTTTCACAAAAGATTTCATTGATTCTCTATCTTTTGGGTCAATTCCAAGGTTTTTACTACTGGAGTTTCATAAGTTGCTCTCAGGCCTTGGCATAGGCAGATCATAAATCATAAGATCCAACTGTCAGGTTTTTAGAAATAAAGTTAATTCTACCAGCCAGCGCAATAAATTGAGGTGATAAAGTTACATTTGCTGAATGGTTTCTTAAATTTGCTATTACATATCTGACTCAGAAAGTTTTTCTAAAAAAGGTTAAACTTTGAGGCATGGGTTGACTTTAATTCTCTATTTGCCGGTCATATTTTAAGGGATTATTTTAGTCTATATGTATGTTGATTATATTATCTAACATCTTCATTATATTTCTTCTAATAATTAATATTATTGGCAGTATTCTTAGTCTCTCCTGTAGGCCGTAACAGACTGTACCTCGCCACACCAGAGAATGTGAGATTATTCTGGGTTCTGATTAGCATATATATATGATGCAACAGCCATGTTGATACAATTAAAACTTCATTTCAAAGTGTTAGACATGGTGCAGTTTGAAAAACGCCTGAGGGATAGTGCAGACAGTGCACTATAACACCAAGTTCAGGGTAGTCCTAGGGAAAAATATAAAAGGGCAGCAAATTGTACCCAGGAAAGAATAGTGAAAAAAATAGGGATTTGCTAGATTCTAGGGAGCAACATAGACAAAAAAAAAAAAGGAAATTGTCATGGTCTTAATTATATTTAAAGGGTAACTGCTGACTGCCTGTGTGAAATATCCTGGTCTCTGCTCTTAATATTCCCACTGATTTTTGATCTGCTTATTAATTTTTAAGTTTTGATGTGCTTATTAATTTTCCTTAATGTCTCTGTCGTTTCAGTCTTGGAGCAATAGTACAGCGGGTAGGGCATTTGCCTTGCACGCAGCTGACCCGGGTTCTATTCCTGCTTCCCTCTCGGAGAGTACGGCAAGCTACCGAGAGTATCCCGCCCGAACACCAGAGCCTGGCAAGCTTCCTGTGGAGCATTGGATATGCCAAAAACAGTCTCACAATGGAGACGTTACTGGGAGGACAGTACTACAGTGCTAATGTCTCTGTCAACCTAAACAATGGCTTCCGGCTTGGGAGGGAGAGTTGGGGATCAACATTGTATTGAATAAAAGGCCAGCTGGGATGCTCACTCAGAACTGACCAGGGAAACCTAAAGCTTAAACAGTCCTTGTGGATATATATACATATATATATATATACATATATATGTATATATGTAAAGGCCCTCCTGTTGATCATCGATTTACTCGAGCGGGCCAAGTAACGTCTCCATTGGAGACTTTGTTGTTACTGTGTTTGGCATATCGAATACGTCACGGGGAGCTTGCCAGGCTCTGCCCTGCGGGTGAGATACTCTCGGTAGCTTGCTGGGCTCCCCGAGAGGGGTGGAGAAATCGAACTCCGGTCGGCCATGTTGGCTGTGTGCAAGGCAAACGCCCTACCGCTGTGCTATCACTCCAGCCCATGTATATATGTATATATGTATATATGTATGTATACATACATATTTGGTCTTCTTATGTGCTATTATCTCTGCAATAGATGACCACTGTATTCTGAAGGTTGAAAGTGCCAATGTGACTGTTCTTAGACAGAAGTGCAGGGGTTAAATCACTAACCATGCTTTCCACTGATCCTGGTTTGAATTCCTGGTATCACATATGATCCCCAAGCACCACTTGGGTTTACTACTGTGTAGAATAACTTTGGTTTGTACTTTCTTCCTTGCTGCAGGGAGCTTAGGTTTACTGGGTGACACCCATCACAATGCTCCCAAGGCACTCCCATTCCTCTGTGTTTATCTTTAAATCTCTGTGGTCTGCTTCCCTATCTGTTCATCACCTATATCCCCAAATCTGACCATGTGACTTGTAAGGTCAGATCCTTCTATGGACTCTGGATTTTGTATTTGTAAGTGAAATGTTGCTTTATTCTTTTTCCTTATGTCCTTTGCATTGTTTAGAGTAATGTCCTTTTTGTATATACACAGGAAGACAGTTAATGCTATGCTTTTATAACTTAGGAGTTAATTGACTCCAAATAATATTTACTCCTGGGCATTTCTCATATTTACTCGACTTAAGCCTCAGTTGCCCTAGTTCCTAGCCCCCCAAAATCAGGGTCCTAATGAAAGGACTGAATGGACCCAGGACAAGCTATAAGCTACCCTGGCATTGGAACAGGACAGGCCAGGTGCCATAAAACTTATATTACATCAAGAGCACGGCTTTGGACAAATTCTGTCATGACCCAAAGAGAATTAACTGGACAAGGACCCTGCTGGGGTCAGGAAAGACTAAACTGGCCTGAGGACTGTAGTCTGGGATCTATAGAGAGATGTTCCCAGGAGAGCCACCCTTTAAGCTTACTATATCTCTTACTGTGTCCATATAAAATCATTAGAAAGATTATTAAGAAGTAAAGTTAAGATGACCATTTAAATGTACATGGACTAACGAAAGGAGAAACAGTACCTTAGATAAAATCCCACCCTTGAGCAGATCTCCTAGCAGGATATCTTTGTTCTTAGATGAGCTTCCCCAGAAGGAAGGGCTTTCATGTTGATTGTGCTACTTCACCTATTGTGTAGTTGCTACCCCAACCCTTGGTGGTTGGGCTCTTGACTAAGGCTGCGAGTCTGGGCACAGGAAGATGAGCATGAGGGACAGTAAGAGACCAGAAGGAGGGGCAGAGGGAAGCTGGAATGGGGCACGCAGTGAGACTGGAATAGGCGTGCGGGGAGAATGGAATTAACGGCAATTGATCACCAACCAGCTTGGTGGTCCTGGTCCCCCGCCCCCCTCCCCTTGTGTGTCTGTTGGTGGCAGTGGCAGGCCAGGGTGGGGAAGCAACTCATGGCCACTGAACGCATGTGGTGAGAGAGCCCACACATATTTTGTGAGCACACACTCCGAGCACAGAGCCAGGAGCCCAAGAATGTCTCTGAGTACCGCCAGGTATGATTCAAGTCCTCCCAATTACCTCCACAAAAAATTTCCAAGTGACTGATTATCATAGCAGCTGAAACTCAGAATTCTATATATGTCAGATCTATTATTTAAAACCACTTTGCCATCAAAGCTAGGTGTTTTATTCATAATTCACAGCAAAATTTTCCTGAGCTTTTACTACTACTTAAGTTATATGTAGCATATTTACATAGTACGTGTATGTAACTATGTGTTAGGCAGAGAGTTCTTGGGGTTTCTTTATAAGAACACTGCTCCCATCCATGAAGGCACAGCCCCCAACATCCTCCTTCAAATTCTTTCACCTTGTGGTTAGAATTTCAGCACATGCAGGTAGAAAGACATAAACATGCATAATGACAATCGAAAACAAAAAAAATTCAGATACACAATACCTAACATTAAGTGTCAATAAAACAATATAATGTTATTCCTTACTAGTGTCACATCTGTACTTCATTGTCAATTTTAATTGGCATCTTTCTCACTTATGCTAATAATCCACTATTACCTTTGAACTGTCTGCAGATTTCCTGTTACATTCAAAGTAAAACTAGTAAGATTTAATAGAAAACAAAAATATCTCAATTTTGAAAAAGTTGAGCATCACAAGGCAGGCATTCAGCAAAGAAAGAACTGTGAACAACAATCAAGAGAACATTAAACAGGTAAGAAAAGCACATAAGTGATGGAGTAGATAGAGACTGCTAGAAGAAGTATTGTACCATGACATAAAGTATACTGGGAGAAAAATGGACAAAGAGTGAATCAGAAAACACATGAAAAATTTAAAAGGAACTTGCAGAGTTATAATATCTTATATTAAAAGACAACTGGGTAAAAATATTGATAAGATGATGTAGAACCAGTGAATTTTAAGAGTTTAAAACCAACTAAAAGAAAGTAAAGCATGCGAGTTTGAAATAACATGAGCCAAGCATCAATTATGAGACACTAAAGCACAATCCACACTTAAATAGAATTGGAGTTAGAATGAGAGAAGAGATGATAGAAAGAAAGGAACTATGTTGGATGAATAAAAGCTACATTTTTTAATAAAACTGATGAAAACTCTAAGTCAATGGTTACTAAGAAGAAAATCCACTTCAAGGGACATCATTTTCAAATAGATAAAAGCCGAATATAAAAGATGTTCTTAAAAGCAGCTGGAGAAAAGGAAAGGGCAGGTTTATTTCAAAATAAGCACTTACTCATGAGTTCACTTAATCACTTAACTTCCCGTTAGTCGTCGATTTGCTCGAGCGGGCGCCAGTAACGTCTCCATTTGTCCCTGTCGCGTGCTATTGTAGCCCAATGGCATCTCTTCGCTCCGGGAACATGGAGGGCCTCAAACCGATCGTTCATGACCTTGACAAAGAAGTCTGACCATCTGGTAGGTGGGCGGCCACGCGGTCTCTTGACATCCCGTGGAATCCAATCAGTAACAGCTCTAGTCCAACGGTCGTCTTTAAATCTCATTACGTGACCAGCCCATCTGATTTTCGACACCTTGGCAAACAAGACAGCGTCCCTGATTATTGATCGTCGACGGATGTCAGAACTCCGGATTCTTTCTCTCATTTGAGTGAAACGTGATATTCCAAGCATAGCTCTTTCTATTCTTCTTTGGGAGACCTGAATGGCGTTCTCATCTTGTTTGCATAGGGCCCAGGTCTCTGAGGCATATGTTAATGCAGGAAGAACAGTGGAATCAAAGAGATGTGCCCGGAGCCGGAGGTTCTTCGTCCTCTTAGCTATTTCTTCGACGTTCTTGAAGGCGTTCCAAGCCGCTCTCTTCCTCCTGCGCAGCTCGGGTGCCAGGTCATTTGTCATGTTGACCTCTCGACCTAGGTACACATAGCTGTTGCATTCGGAGATGGTCGTTCCATTGAGAGCGAATGGGGCGTCAGGAACAAAGCTGTTTCTCATAAACATTGTCTTCGTAAGATTCAGCTGTAGTCCTACCTTTCCACACTCACGGTCAAAGTCGGCCAGCATTTGTGCCGCTTGGCTGATGTTTGGTGTTATTAAAACAATGTCATCAGCAAAGCGGAGGTGGTGTAGTTGCCGACCATCTATCTTCACTCCCATTCCTTCCCATTCCAGTCGTCGCATGATGTTCTCGAGGGTGGCACTGAAGAGTTTTGGTGAAATGGTATCACCCTGCCGCACCCCTCTCTTGACATCAACGATCACTTCTTTGTAGAATGGTGAGATCCTGGTAGTGAATCCGCAATACAGCTCACGGAGGATCCTGATGTATTGGGCTTGAATGCCCTGATTGGCTAGGGCTTCAATGACTGCTTCCGTCTCAACAGAATCAAAGGCCTTCTTTAAATCAATGAACGTTAAGCAGAGCGGCATCTTGAACTCCCGAGAAACCTCAATGAGTTTGGTTATCGTGTGGATATGGTCGATGGTGCTGAATCCTTTGCGGAACCCTGCTTGCTCACATGGTTGTCCTTCATCTAGTGTTCTGCCAATCCTATTCAGGATGACTCGAGTGAACAACTTGTAGATGACAGACAATAGGCAGATCGGGCGATAGTTGCCAATGTCATGGATGTCTCCCTTCTTGAACAGTAGTACGGTCCTGCTGGTTTTCCATTGAGATGGAACCTTGCATTCAGACAGGTAGCGAGTGAAGAGCCGAGCCAGTGTATTGAAGAGTACTGACGGCAGGTTCTTCAGGTGTTCAGGTCTGACCTTGTCTGGGCCGGGTGCTGTTTGCTTCTTTACTGACGAAATGGCGTGTCGGATTTTGGAAGGGAGAACGTTGGGAACGACATACCCATCCTGTGGAATTTGGTATGTCGGCAAGTGGACATGGCTATCGAAGAGATTTGAGTAGAAGTCATGGATAATCTTCTGCATTGCCGTTCTGGAGGATGTGATGGATCCATCAGGACGTCGGAGGGCAGTCATCTTGGTCTTATAGTTGGCGAAGGACAGGCGGGCGTTACGAATACTTTTCCCGGCTTCTGCCGCATCTACCATTACTTCTGCTCTTCTCTCTTTGAGGTCTTCCTTGATCGCATCTCTGCACTGCTTTGCAAGCTCGGACGTTAGCTTGCGGTTGCCTGAGGCATGCGCCAAACCACGCTGGCGAATTAGCTCAAGAGTTTTCGAAGATAGGCGACTTTTTGTGGCTATCTCTCTCTTGGCGTTCCTCGCACATTCATGGAGGTGCTGAACCAGTCGATCGTATTCCTCGTCAATGTTGTCAACAATGGCATCTTCCCATGTTGCCGCAATAGTACCAAAGAGTTCCCAGTTGGTGGTCGTTCTGGGAGTTCTCTTTTTGAACTTTGCAGCCCTTTCTCCCCGCTCTGTGAAGTAGAATTTTGCACGAAGGAGACGGTGGTCCGATCCCGTTCGAAATTTTGGGACAACAGCGACATCAGTCAGGCAAAACCGTCGATTGAATATGATGTGGTCTATTTCGTTGTGGAATCGTCCACCGGGAGACTCCCATGTCCATCGTTTAGATTCTGCCTTCTGGAACTGTGAGTTACCATGAATGGTCTTGGTCGACATGATGAACTCAGACAGTCTCTCACCCTGTTCGTTCCATTCTAGGCCATGGGTTCCGATGTGAAGTTCTTCAGCTGATCTTCTCGGTCCTATCTTGGCATTAAAATCACCCACAATGATCTTGTAGAAGGTGTGGTCTTCTTTATAGAACTTCTCTAGCTCCATGTAGAACTTCTCGATTTCTCTTTCATCATAATGAGATGTTGGTGCGTAGACAACGAAGATAGAAACTGCAGGCAGTGAGCCACATCTATTCAAATGTAAACGTCCGATTTGGGTTGTTAGGCATTCAAATGAATCAATGCTCTTGGCCAAGTTTGTGTTGACAAGGACACCGATGCCTCCAACACCTCTTTTATCGCATGTTCCGAGGAACAATTCTTCTCCAGTGTCGAAAACGGCATGGTGAGATTCGTGTCTTCTTGTCTCGGTCAGACCAATGATGTCGTACTTGATCATTCGCGCTTGTACCATCAGGTCCTCGATGGATGCATCTGATGCTAGCGTACGTGCATTGAAAGTACAGACGATCATTTTTGTCTTCCTTCGTTGTGTCAGCCTAGGTCGGCCTTGAGATTTTGTCGGCCTCTCCTTTCTCATCCTTCTCAGTGCTGCCATGTCAGTGAAGCCTTCAGGGTCAGGTGAATGAGATCAGTTGTAGTTACTGGTTTTGGCATATCGAATACACAGCGGATAGCTTGCCAGGCTCTTCCGTGCGGGCGGAATACTCTCGGTAGCTTGCCAGTCTTTCCGAGAGGTATAGAGGCTTTTGGGGTGACCTCTAATCACCCTTGTAGGTGTTACCATATTTGAACCCTATCAAATATGGTACGACAATTCCAGAAGACGGGTATTTAGTGTTTTATGATGTGTCGCGCGGCCGCTTGCAGCCGCGCGGGTCCGGAAAGCGTCCTGGAGTGTGGCAACGGCTGGGTAGTGGAAGTAGTGTCGAGAGTGGAAGTCTGCCAGTGGGATATTTATCTGGGTAGGGTGGGTCTCCTGTGCACAATTCGATCCCTGGGTGGTTGATGGAAGCAGACAGGGCAGGGTAGGGTGGGGCTCCTAATTAGAATCCCTTTGTCACCTGTGGTGGTGGGAGCAAGCAGAGAAGCTCTGTCCCTGGGTCCGCCGAGCCTGGAGTCCAAGGTCTCAGAGAGTTCCGCTTACCTTGTTCTGTGGGTCTTCAGTTGTGCGTGGGTCTCGGCCGGAGCTGCCGCGCGGGTCCGGAAAGCGTCCTGGAGTGTGGCGACGGCTGGGTAGTGGAAGTAGTGTCATGAGTTAAGTCAAGTAAAATCAAAGGTAATTTATAAGGAACTAAAAATATTATCAACCTAGGTTTATCTGACAACACAAAGCACGTCGAAAGAACTAAGAAACAAATAGTGATTAGACAGGTAAACAGATGAGAGAATGAATATATCGCTTAAAGAATTTCACCACAAGAAATATTAAAGGAAGTTTTCAGGAAGAAAGAAAATGATTCAATACAGAAATTTGGATAGAAACAGAACAATAAAAAGCACTGGAAATGGTACATTTATGTAAAATAAATTTTCTCCTTGAAATATATCCAAAAGATAATTCACTATTCAAAGCAAAAAAAAAAAACATTGTTTAAGGAATATGTAGAGGATGTGCACCAATGAAATACACTGTGGCCAGAATAGCACATGTGGCATTGTATTTTGAGGAGGGCACAAACACTGGTAACATATGTCAAGTCTTTTAAGAAAGAAGTGATATTGGATAGTGTTGTTTGAGGGTAGTCTTGTTAGTTTAAGATGGATTAGAGAGATAGTAGGTAAAGTGCCTGCTTTGCATGTGGCCTACCTAGATCTGACCCTAGATGCACTTATGGTTGGTCCCCTGTGGATGGTCAGGAGTTATTCCCAAGCAAGTTGGGAATAAGCCCTAAACAATGCAAACCACAAAGAGAAAAACCAAAATTAAATATATACTGCAAAATATGAAGCTTTATTTCAAAGTAATTTACCTAAAGTGTCACAAGAATGGTGATAAAACTCTTAAAAGCCAACAAGTAAAAATTTCAAAAAAGAAACTTGAGGTAAGACAAGAGGAAAACAGTAAAGAAATAGCACATTCAAAAAATGAAAAACAAATATCAATAAGGTATATTAAACCTCAACTAAATCAGAATTCCATCTGTCAGTGGTATATATTTAAAACAAAAAGAGATTTGATGAAAGTTAAGATGCAGGGGCTGGAGCAATAGCACAGGGGTAAAGCATTTGCCTTGCACATGGCCGACCCAGGTTTGATTCCCAGCATCCCGTATGGTTCCCTGAGCACCGCCAGAAGTAATTCCTGATTGCAGATCCAGGAGTAACCTCTGAGCAGCATTGCTAGATGTGACCCAACAAGGAAAAAAAAAGAAAAGAAAAAAGAAAAAGAAAGTTAAGATGCAAATGTATGCTTTTCTTAAGGACTTGTTTTAAGATATAATTACAAAAAAGCAGGTCAAATGTAAACAGATCAGAGAAACATAAGTGACATGCAAACACTAATCACAAAGGTGCTTAAATTAATATCAGTGTCTACATTAACACCAATGTGCATGTAGGTGGGACATCCTATTATCCAGGATAGAAAAGACTAAGTGAGAAGGATCAGTTCAATAAAAGGATACAATTTTGACAAATGTTTATGTGCCTGGTAATAGTTTTGACGCATGAGGCAAAAAAAATGAAAGAGTAACAGGCAAACTAACAATTATGTTGCCTAGGCCGGTTTCCTTTCTCAGTAATTGATATAAGTAGAAAATCAGCAAGTATATAAATGATATGAGCAACAGTATCCAGCACCTTGAACACAATGATATAAAAAAAATTCTGTCAACAGCATATTATTGTAAGATGCCATGGGCCAGAATCTAGTAGAGAATATTTTAAAAGAGTATTAACTTGCCAAGATGTATATCTGGTCCAACTAATAAAAACTATATTATTAAAAGTAAAAATAATACAACTTTAAAATTTGACTATGCTTTTAATGAAGCATTCAATAACAGAGGTACATTGGAAAATCCCAAATATTTGGACATTGATCAGTTCGCTTATTAGTAGCTCTTAGAAAAGAAAAGACATCAGTGGACATAAGAAGCTTCTGCGCTGCCACAGAAATGATGGCCAGATTAAGATGACACCCCACAGACTGGGAGAGACTATTTTACCACCACTCATCTGATAAAGGGTTGATATCCAAGATATATAAAGCACTGGTAGAATGTTAAAAAAAAAAGTCAACCAATCCCATCCAAAAATGGGAGGTGAGGTGAGGTGAGGGAAAGATAAACAGAAGCTTTCTTAAAGAAGACACACAGATAGTCAAGAGACATATCAAAAACTGCTCCACATTACTTAACCTCAGGGAGCAGCCAATCAAAACAACGATGAACTATCATCCCATACCAGTGATGCTGGCACACTTCTACAAAGTGGAAAAAACCAAGCAGTGTGGATTGGATGTGGGAAAAAGGGACCCGCATTCACTGCTGCTAAGGAATGCTGACCACCCAATACTTTTTGAAAAACAATGTAGGCAATTATCAAAAGAGCTAGGAATTGACTCCCATTTGTACCAGCTTTCCTCTTCTTGGCATCTACTCCAAGGGCCAAAGACCCTCCCTGCAGAAAAGCCATTCATACTTCTCTGTTCATTACAGCACTATTCACAATAGCCCAAACCCAGAAACAGTCTAATTAGTGTTTTGTCTTCCTGGAATTGATGTATTGGATTATAATTGCTGAATGATACTACAGTCCTATTTTTTCATTTTTTGAGGAAGTTATACTGTTTTACAAAGGGGTTTCACAATTTCCATTCCCACCCTCGGTGAACGAGGATTCATTCTCTACATACTCCTGCCAGCCATTTTGTTTTCTGATCTTTTTGATAGAAACCATTCTCACTGTTGTGAAATAACATTGTCATTTTTATTTGCATTTCCCTAATAATTATCAATAATGACAATAAACTCAATTTTTACTTTACAGCACAGAGCATATTATTTTAAGATGCTATGGGCCAGAATCTAGTATAGAATATTTTAAAAGAATATTAAATTTTACAAAGTTAATATTACAAAGATATATAGCTGATCCAATTAATTAAAAACTAATTAATTAATTAAAGTTAATTAGCTTAATTAAAACAAAAATAAGGCCAGGGCAATAACTTCAAGGGCAAGAGGACACATCTGGCAGGTGGGGTCCAGACTGTATCCCAGGCACTGCCTGATCCCCAAAGCACCACCAGGTCTATCCACCTTCTAAAAGTAGACATCAGAACACAAACACACTGTTATTGTCCTCCCGTCGTTCATCGATTTGCTAGAGTGGGCCCAGTAATGTCTCCATTGTGAGACTTGTTGTTACTGTGTTTGGCATATGGAATACGTCACAGGTAGCTTGCCAGGCTTTGCCGTGCGGCGAGATACTCTCGGTAGCTTGCCGAACTCTCCTAGAGGGGTGGAGGAATTGAACCCAGCTTGGCCGGGCTGGCTGCGTGTAAGGCAAACACCCTACCGCTGTGCTATCCCCGACATCAGAAAACATAAAATTTTGCAATTTGAAACATTTTTGTTAAATAAGTGTTTAGAATAAAATTTATTTCATAAAATTCTTTATTAGAAATAAAGTGAATATATAATTAATACAAAACTAAGCAGCCAAAGGCAATAAATGAAAGTGAAAACTAGGGGTTATGGTGATATGCAGTGGGTAGAGCACTTGTTTGTCTTGCACAGGGCTGACTTGGGTTTGACTACTGGCACCCTTGCTGGTCCCTGAGCTTGCCAGGAGTGATCTCTGAACAGAGTCAGGAGTGAGCCCTGAGTATTGCCTACTGTAGCCCCCAAACCAAAACAAGCAGACAAAAAAAGTAAACTTTATTAATACTTTCAGAAAACTACCCAGTCCAGCAAGTACTTCCGAAGAACTTGTTCTGATTATACTGGCAAGTATCTTGATTATTCAGAAGTGAACATAGTGAGATTCAGAGATTGACCAGAAAGAAGTGTTCAGTTTGAAGAAGGGGAAGAGGAATCAACAGAAAGGACATTGGACGTTCCTTGTAGAATCCATTCTTAGCGCAGAACTCTAAGAAGTGTCACAATGAAATCATGAAATTAATAGGTAGATAGGCGTGTTTGGAAAAGAGCACTGTCTTACTTCTTTAATTACAGCTAAGAATCTCCTTTTAGTAGATTGAATTTGATCACTTTATAATGGTTTAAAAATCTGGCATCTTTAAATACAAATGTGTTTGCTGTGTATGTTGCTTTATCTTAAATCAGCCTGTGAAGTGAAAGTCTGATCACTTGATCAGTTAGACCTTGAGACTGAAAATGCTACTCATTTTTTTCCAGTTAATCTGGGTGATTGTGATTGTTGTCAGTAAATTCTTTATCAAGGAACTTATTCAATGCACACATGCAATTTACTTTGTAAATTGACCATATTTGAATTAATCTAAGAAGTTATAAAAATAGAATATACCCCTCCTTTTTTAAATCCTGTGAACATTTATCAAGTTTTCTAACACTATATGTAAATATTTTTATAAAATTCTCAAGTTCTTAGATTCCAGTGGTAATTTCTAGAGATTGCAGGTAATTATATGATTCAGAGGGAGAATTTTTATGAATTGATTTCTATTATCCATCATATTTCTTTTCTCCTCATCTATGTCATGCATTTATTCATTTGATTGCAAAATTCTCTTGCTAAATTTTAGAAATTTTAGTAGCTTTGTGGCTGTCCATATGCTGTACTGCATGATTATGTGTACTAACTGATATTAACTTTTTCTCAAGATTCTAAAACTTCTTTTAACAGAAGTCATTTTCACAAGAATAATCCTTCATATTTACAAGCATTTCACTGATGTGCTTATTAAAGCTAAAAGTACTTTGCATTTATGTCTTTATGAAGGTGAATTAATTATATTGTTTTGTCTAGGATAGTCAGGAATTATTATAATTCTCCTTCTACCTAGGAAGGATTACAGTTATCCTACTCTTGTAGAAGAACATTTGTAAGAATATTTGAAGGCATCTATAAAACAATTGTGTACTAACAGTTTGTTGTGACCTTTGATAAACTGAAATATCATTTATTGCTTTTGAGGTAACCTCCTCATAGAAGTCCCTAGAGCATTCTGTCATATGTCATATAAGACAATAGAGCAATCATTGAGGAAGGGAAGAAAATTTCTTCTAGTCAGCACATGAGTTTCTCTCAAATAAAAGCTTTATAGTAGAGTCGGGGGGAGGAGGAGGTTGAAGTATGGATTTCCTGTGAATTTTGTTGCAGTCTTGATCATCTAGAATTAGGGCAACTTCTGAGAAGGAGGGAAGGGAGGGAAGGAGATGAACTTAGAAGTTAAAATATTTTGACTCCTAAATTTTATGATTTCACATATGGACCAAAGGTGATATGTAAAGGTGACTCTCGGCACCAGTGCTTAACCCTACTCACCTACTCTGCTCTCTCTTCCTTTGCTTACAGAACCAGCATCCGCAGAGTGTTGCCAGCAGTCAGGACCCTTCACAGTTGCACACTATCATCTAGAGAAATGAGGAGAAAGACACTCTCCGTTGTCGTGTCTGCTGAGAGCCAGGGAACTTTGCTAGGATTGTCTCACTAGCAAACTCATCAACTACAGGGTGGGTTACACCTCTGCAAATGATATTTAACACAAGGCACACCACATCCCCAAAGGTATGGGGCATTTCAATGATAACATCCATCTCATATATATGTCACACTTCTACTGCTTTTCTGCCCACCAAAACTTCACAGCAGAACTAAAGATTATTTCCTGCAAGTTATTTTCCAGTACACATGCCTGGTTACTAAAATCTTTTCTTTCAAGTCACTTCAAGATCCACTAGAGTCACTGGTGGAACCAAGAAGCACAACATCAACCACTCAGTCTAGGCTGAGACTAGAGTTTCTGACAAGGAAAATCTTCTTACTTCACTTACACACACTTACGCTTCACTTATGAATCTGTTTTACCTAGATTGACTTTTTTTTCTATATTTGGTCACATTTGTCTTAATTTATTAGAGGCACCATTATGCAAAATATTGATAATGGAAGGATTTTATCCAAGAATATTCCCTTACTGCATTCTCCACCAGAGTAAGAGCTTCCTCCACTATGTTCCAGTGTCCCCGTGCCCCGTCTTATTTCCCCACCCCCTACAGTTACCTGCTTCCTAATAATAGTTGTCAGTTTCTGTAACCTTCAAGTATTTGTTGTTTCTTTGAAACTTTACATCCTACATATGAGGGAAATCATTCTGCTTCTGTTCCTTCCTTTGGACTAACTCCACTCAGCAGGATACTCTCCAGATCTATTCACATAGCTGCAAATTGCATGATTTCATTTTTTTTATAGCTGACTCATATTCCATTGTACACAGATACTGAATTTTCTTCATCCAGCCTTTTTTTCTACAGCACTTGGGCTGTTTCCAGGTTGTGGCTACTGTGAATAGTGCCCCAAATGTCTTTTCGGAAGAGATTTCTTTTGTTGTTGTTGGCATTTGAGGCAAATGTTAATATGGATCATACATAAGCTCAATTTCTCTCTCTCTCTCTCTCTTTTTTTTTCTTTTTGGGTCACACCCAGTGATGCTCTGGGTTTACTCCTGGCTCTGTGCTCAGGAATTACTCCTCACTCCTCACGGTGCTTGGGAGACCATATGGAATGCTGGAGATTGAACCAAGGTCTGCCATGTGCTAGGCAAACACCCTACTCACTGTACTATCGCTCCGGCCTCAATTTCTCATTTTTCAAGAAGTGTCCATATTATTTCCAAAAAGTCTAGATCAGTTGACATTCCTACAGGCAGTCCAGGGGTGTCCTTTGTCCCTACTACCCACCAACACTGGTTGTTTTTAATCTTTGTGATATGTGTCAATTTGGCTTTTGCTTTGATATGCATCTCCCTAATGACAAGTGATACTGAGCGTTAGTTCATATGCCTTTTGACCATCTTTATGTCTTGTTTGAAGACGTATCAGTCCATTTCCCCCGTGTGTGTGTGTGTGTGTGTGTGTGTGTGTGTGTGTGTGGAGGTTGTTTGGTTTTTTTTTTCCCTTGTAAACTTCTACCAGTGACATATATTATATATTAACCCTTTGTCAGATGAGTGGTGGAGAAATAGTTTCTAACTAGTGTCTTTTATTCTGGTCATCTTTTTTTGTTGTTGTTGCATTGCAGAAGGGTCTTAATTTGACATCCTGTTTCTTTTTCTTTGTTTCTGTTTGCTTTTCCTATAAAATTGTATTATTGAAGTTGCCTCTAAATTCAATATCATAAAGAGTTATGCCTTTATTTTTCTTATTATAGATTCTGGCCTTATGCATTTTGATTCAGCTTTTGTGTGTTGTGGTAGAATGGTATTAAGTTCATTTTGACCCCATGTGACCAGCCAATTTTCACAGCATCATTTGTTAAAGGCACTTTCTTTGCTCTACTATATCATACTTCTTGTTGCTTTGTTGAAGATTAATTATCTCCAAACCTACAGTCATATCTTTGGGCTTTCAGTTCTATCACATTGTTCAGAGAGTCTGTCCTTATTCCATTACCATGATACTTTGATTACTATAGATTTCAGTATAATTTTAAATTGAGGATGGAGAACCTCCCATCTTCCTTCCCCTAGCATTGCTTTGGCTATTCTAGGGGTACTTTTGATTTATATATAATTTAAACAGAGCTTAATCTATGTCTTTAAAAATATGCTTTGGGCAAGATTGGCATTTTGAATATCTTGATTCTTCCAATTCTATCTTAGTTAACCCCATAACCACTCCTCCGTCTCAGTCCCAAGACTGAGTAGACACCTTTGAATCTATTGTACTACATCCTTGCAGCTTGACCTGCAATAAATCTTTACTGTTTTTAAGCCTGTGCAATTACTCTGGCTTCTCTGCCTGCTGGAGAGGGAGTCTTTGTTCAGAAACATCAATACCTTAAGTCTACAACTGTACCTCATGGTGTTCCACTAATCACAACGAATCACGACAATCCTGTTATTCGTCGATTGCCTCGAGCAGGCCCTAGTAACATCTCCTTCATTTTAGCCCTGAGATTATATTCAAGGCTCTTTAGGAGAATGAGACCCATCATTGTTACTGGCATTTGGCATATTGGGTATGCCACGGGGAGTTTGCCAGACTCTGCCATGTGGGCAGGCTACATTCTGTAGCCTGCCAGTTTGTCCAAAGTAGGAATGAGATAATAAGATGTCATAATAAGATGTAGCGGCCGCATGGTTCTGGGAGCTGGTTTTTATAGTCTCTGAGTCTTGGCCATTGATGGGATTACACGGCGCCAGGGGGCCAGTTGGTGGGTGTGACCCCCGCCTACTGGAATTCGGAGGATCTGGGTGGACGATGCTCAGCTCGGATGCGAGTAGGCTTGGAGATCTCGGCCCCAGGTCCCGCTTGCCTTTGTTCCTCTGCAGGTACCTTCAGGTGTGCGGAGAGTGGTCTCAGCATGGTGGTGGCTGGTCCTGGAGGTCTTCGGCCTCAGAGTTCCACTAATAAAAATTAAAAAAACAATAAATAAAATAAAATCTGAAAAAACAAAACAAAACAAAACAAAACAAAAAAACCTCTCCCAGGCACTAGGATTCCCTGAAAGTAGGACATACCTCAGTAGTTTCTCTACTCCTCTCCACCTTCCAGAGGAAATTACATTCCATAGTTACCTGGGGCCTCTCCATTGCACGTTTTATCCTCAGCCTCCAGCCTCTGCTTTGCAGCTACATCTCAAATAAAGCACTTGTCTCACATTTGCTTCAAGGGAAGATCAAGCTAAAAGACAGTATTTGCCTTTCTTGGAACACTAAGAAGAAGGAAGTGGTCACTCTGGGATTGGGGTGGGAGAGCTAAAAGGTGGTGAATTGTTTTGCATAATGCCTTGATTTGCATAATGCCCTAGTAATGGCCTGTAAGCCACAGTGCCTGGGCTTTTCCAGAGTTCTCTCATTATCCTGTCTCCAGTTATAGTGTGGCTCTGGGCAGAGGATAAATACAGTCAGCTGTCATTTTCAGCAAGTGACTGGCTTTTTCATATTTTAGTTTTAATAATACATTTAATAAAATTTGCTGTAGATTCTGCTCAACTGGAGTAAAATAGATTTTTATAAGCAATTTGGGTTTATGTTTCTGTTAGGAAAATTCCCTTGATTGGTTTTCAAATATTTGATGGGACCATAGGGTATTGTGAGGAGACCCCTGAGTCACTGAATCTATAATATAATTAAGTCAGTTACAGCATGTAAAGATTTCTTTCTTATATACTTGCAAGAATACATGTGTTTATGTGTACACATGTGATTCTGTGTAAAACTTCTGAACCAATATTTATCACTGTGTCCACTATGATCTCTTTCAATAATAGCAGTGTATAGCACTGTCCTCCCGTTGTTCATCGATTTGCTCAAGCGGGCCCAATAACATCTTTATTGTGAGACTTGTTGTTACTGTGTTTGGCATATGGAATGCATCACGGGGAGCTTGCCCGAGAGATGGAGAAACGTGCAAGTTGGCCACGTGCAATGCAAACGCCGTACCCACTGTGCTATCACTCCAGCCCAGGTCAACCTAAAGTCAACCTTTCATTTATAATACAGAGAATAAAAGAAGCTGTTTAGTAATCCGGTTATTCTAGTGCATTTAATTTTTTTTTTATATTTCCTTGTGCAAATAAGTAAGTATGGCATGTGAAATAGGTTGTGATTTATTGAGTAAAAAAGCAATATAGTCAATGTTGAACTTCATGCTTAGAAAACATGTCACTATTTTTCTATAGACTTAATCACTTAATCATTTAACTTCCCGTTAGTCGTCGATTTGCTCGAGCGGGCGCCAGTAACATCTCCATTTGTCCCTGTCGCGTGCTAGTGTAGCCCAATGGCATCTGTTCGCTCTGGGAACATGAAGAGCCTCAAACCGATCGTTCATGATCTTGATGAAGAAGTCTGACCATCTGGTAGGTGGGCGGCCACGTGGTCTTTTGACATCCTGTGGAATCCAGTCAGTAACAGCTCTAGTCCAGCGATTGTCTTTAAATCTCATTACGTGACCAGCCCATCTGATTTTTGACACCTTGGCAAACGAGACAGCGTCCCTGATTTTTGATCGTCGACAGGTGTTGGAACTCGTATAGACTATAGACAAATATATATAACACTAACAAAAATCATTAGTAAAAAATCACTAAAGTATAGCACTCTTTCAAGCCTCCAGATGAGAAATTAAAATCACAGAGAAGTCCAAGCAACTTGTCCAAGGCCAGAGACATCTGAACAACCCTTCAGACCAATATCCAGCTAGACACATGGAAATTTCATAGGTATTTTGAGTTAGTAATAATTTATTAATATAAGTATGTAAAATGTGAATGAAAATGGATTGATATCTTAAACAATAAAAGTGTAGAGATATAGAAACACGAGGTATATAGAGTGTTGCTAACAAGTTAGATTATGTCTATTTGTAGTATAATACTTAATATAGTATTCCATTTATTATGGGTGGCAACACTGAAGTATATTTGAGATCTTATGTGTATAATGATGCTATGCTATTTTGTATGAACGGGCTGGAGCGATAGCACAGCGGGTAGGGCGTTCGCCTTACAAGCGGCCAACATGGCCGACCCGAGTTCGATTCCTCCACCCCTCTCGGAGAGCCCGGCAAGCTACCGAGAGTATTCGATATGCCAAACACAGTAACAACAAAAGTCTCCAATGGAGACGTTACTGGGCCCGCTCGAGCAAAGCAATTAAAATGTATTACAAAATAACTTGTAAAAAGTCCAAAGATCCACTGAAGCATTTCAACATGATTTTGAAAAGTCCATCCCTTGAAGCCCATCCTTCTCCCATGCCACATCAGAGACCCATGGATGAGACAGGTCATCCCCTGATGCTTGTGACAGTGATGAACAAGCACTTTTGCATCACTGCACCTAGCAAGCATCCGTGCATTCTATTTCAGTGCTGCAGGATTGTTAGGGGAAAGTATTTTTTAAACTCTTCTCAAATAATCGTCAAGAAATCTTAAAAATGTGAGACATTTCTTCTTATGCTATCCAGTTAGTCATAATTATTAAAATCCTGTCATGCCAGAAGCTGGGTTTTCATGTTTGAAATAGAAATTTTTGCATTGTTTAAAACATCTTTGATTGAGGAAAAAATCATTGCCTTAATTTTTTCAAGATTATAGAGAAAAAAAACATGATTTTTGTGAAGACCTAAAGAATTCAAATATTTAAGAAAGAACAAGGTAAGGTGATATGTATCTTATTATAAGAACCAAAATTAAAAACAATGTTCAGACCTTATAATCTTCCCAAAGAAGTTTTATTTTCCTAGTGTGTTTTTAAAATTGCATATGGTTCATGTAATTCAGGCTTGGGGCAGTTCAGTAAACACTTCTCAGAATAAAAGATTAAAGGTAAAACAAATTAGTACTTATCTCTTTGGACCTGTTTTGGTGTGAAGTTTGCTCTGGAGAATTTACATAACTATGAGCTCTCAACCTAATTGGCAGCACAAGCAGGCGGGGCATGGGGGGAGGTCACTGGCAGGAGCTCTGGAACATAGGCCTTGCTGAAGAATATGCAGTTTCAGAAATGTGATCAGGATTCTCTGGTTCCTGATGATTTTTTTCTAGGAAATTAGGATTATAGAAGACAGTAATAATGACACTTGCTAAACTCTAAGTCCTAAACAAAAGAGTTGCCCTGTGACACTGATGTTACTGATTGTAAACTACATAAACTTAACCGTTACAACATACATTTAGTCTTTTTTTTTTCATTTTGGAGGGGTGTCTCCCAGCCATTCGAAGGCAGTCAAGTGGGCCCTGCAGTGCTTGGGACCTGAGAGTCACCTTTGGCAGTGCTCAGGGTCTCCAGAACTGTGTCTTGTGATGCTCAGGAACAAAGTGGTGCTTGAGATCATGTTAGGGTCAGCTGCATGCAAGCAAGCATCCTCATCACTGCACCATCTCTCTACTACCACAATGATCTTTAAATTCAATTATTGGCATGGCTTAACATAAAGAATGTACGGTGCATTGCACCGATTTTGAGTTGCTTATTTTGTAGGTTTTCTTTTTAGCCTTTAGATTCTCCTTTAGTTATTTCCCCTAAACCAGGAAGATGCTTCTATGTTTATACACGAATGTACAGGTGCAGAGGAACATACCTGCAAATCCTGAGCTCTGAATGGTGCTATTTCCTGGCCTTCAGCATGGATTCACTTTTCCGTGTTGACGTCTTTAATCATAGCTCTGACTTCACACTTTTCCTTTGGTGTGGAATTTCAGTTAAGGTATCATTTTTGAAATGCAAATATTGTTTCAGTGTTTAGAATTTCCTTAGCATGTATGATCTGCTATGTCTGTTTTGTAATTGATCTGTTACACTTCTAAGACATTGACTTGGAGCGTATTAAGAGCAATTTATTCACCCAAGAATCTTCCTTTTACATATTGTTGTCTTCAACAATAGTGAAAAATGCAATTCTAGATTTACAACAGTAATGCATTACTAAATTATTTGTAATAGTATAGGTAGTGTAATATAAAATATTCATTCTTAACTAGTTTATTTTCAATTACTTTTTACTATTGATAACTTAATAGTTATAAAAATATTTTTTTTTCACCCAGAGTTAGATTGGGCACATCTGGAATGGCGTATCTCCATCATCAGTAACATGTTTGATTAAAGTCACAGCAATCTCGCTGTCAGTCTGGAGGGAATAAACCTAATTGAAAATCCCAATAACAGGCAGCACCTCTTTGGGTCAGGTGAAATATCTGACAAGACACTTCATAATTTTCTTCATCTCTCTAAATTTCCCAAGGCTATCTTGGCTGTGTGTATTTTGCATTGCGCAAGTACAACCTTTGCAGAATCACAGAAAAATGACTCAGCCTCAGGAAGCAAGAAGGCAAGCTGCTGGAAGGCTCGGGTGGATGGCTCTGGAAAAAAGCACCCAGAAGACACTCTCAAGGGAACTTCTCCATCAAGCATCATACCAGTTCTGAGATGGCTCTGCATGGCTGAGTCCCTCCACTTGGCCCCAGCCTTTTTTTTTTTTTCATTTTTTTTCCCCTTTATTTTATTTTATTTTTTTTAAAGTTGTAGATTTACAATTTTTTGTGCTTTGGTTTCAATTATACAATGATCAGATACCCATCCCTCCACCAGTGCCCATTTTCCACCACCATGGATAATATCCCTCCCACCCCCATCCCCCCATCCCCCCTGTCTCTGTGGCAGGGCAATCCCCTGTGTTCTCTCTCTCCTTTTGGGTGTTGTGGTCTGCAAAAGAGGCATTGAGTGGCAAACATGTTCAGTCCATAGTCTACTTTCTACATGCATCTCCCCTCCTGGGAGGATCCTCCAAACATCCTTTATTTGGACATTCTTGATGACCAGAAATTTGAGTGTACCAGAGTATTTAGCATGTGCAGAGCAGGTAGTGTTTGCAAAAGTACCCATAGTGCTTTGGTAAGCTCTGTGCAGTGGGGTGGGAAAGCCTCTTGTTACCGTGCACTGTCTAGACTCCCAGCTCAAGAGTGTGGGCCGGGAAGAAGGAGGCAGCCCCCACTTACCGCTCTGCAGCCTGCCAAGTCAGGCACATTATTGCGGGTTCTCTGGCCAGCTGGAATGTTGTCTCCATTTCTGGCTGTGCACTGCTCCCAGGCACCCACACCTGTCCAGAACTTGTGTGGAGGACACCACAAATTCTCTTTGCATTTTTTGTGACGGTAAAGCCAAGAGCTAGACGGAATCTATTGCTGGCCTATTCAGCACACATGCACTCTCTTTCCCTGCACCCGATGTTCTCCACATGGAGGGGCTTCTCGGTTGGGTGATGGTATGAAAGAGGAGTAAGATGAGGCACTGGCTGTGTGTGCACAGACAGTGAGGCACATGGGAGACAGTGGAGGAGATGATAAACTCACAATGCAGGATGGATATTCCTCTACAGCCAACTGAAAGATAACAGAGCACATTCTTCAAATAGACACCCAAACAATTGAACGTGGAGGGAAGAAGTCACACAGAGAATGGATTTTCTACACATTGTACATTAAAAAGCCAAGTTCTTCTAAAGTATTTTTTTACTTTTTAAGACTTAAAAGACTTAGCCAACAAAGAAAGTCTCTTTCAGCCTCCTCATATATGTACATATATAATATATACATATATATTTTATATATACATATGTCTACAGATCTAAGCATGTATATATATTTTTTTATTAGGGAGACACCATGAGGTACAGTTGTAGACTTACAAATGTTTGTGCTTGGGTTTCAATTATACAATGATCAAATACCCATCCCTCCACCAGTACCCATTTCCCACCACCAAGGATCCCAGTATCCCTCCCACTCCCCATCCCCCCATCCCACCCTGCCTCTGTGGCATTCCCCTTTGTTCTCTCTCTCTCCTTTTAGGTGTTGTGGTTTGCAAAAGAGGCATTGAGTGGCAATCACGTTTGTTCTATAGTCTACTTTCAGCATAAGCATGTATATATTTATCTAATATTTTATGTGGTTTTATAATTTAAAGGGATATATAAACTATGAGTTAAAAGAAGTCCTATCCTATCCATTATTTGGAATATATATGCATATATGTATGTGGGGGGGTGTCTTTAACCTTAAGTTTTTTTTCAAATGATAAAACACTTGTTAATAAAAGTATAAATGCTTGTGGAGAAGTATGGAAAGTAAAAATGGTAAAAGTGGAGTAGAAAATGTTATTTTGGAGGAGAAAGAAAGGAGGTGTAAAGAAATGAGAATACTCTGACTGGGGGTGTACTGGGCTATGCCAGAGGTTCTCAGAGCTTATTTTTGCTTTTGGGCTCAGGAATCTCTCCTGCTGGAGCTTGGGAAACTCTATGTAATGCTGCATATGCAGTGCTGGGGATCGAACCCAGGTCAGCTGCTTGCATGCAAGAGCTTTACCTGTTGTACTGTATGTTCAGCCTGCGAATAGTCTGATATTATAGTATGGTAAGAGTGGGATAGAACTTTAAATTTAGGAAACATAGAGTCCTAAAAATTTTCAGGAACCAAGTAGCACTGTCACGTGAAAAGTCTCATCTCCAAAGTTTACAATACCATTTTCCGGTGGTTTAATGTGGAGTTGGAGACCTCAAATCAGGACGAGTTTATGGATCAAACACGAGCAAACCTTTGAGGTGAAACTCTCATACCAAATGAGAAGGCTACATATAAATACAAGCTCTTAGGTAATAAGGTTATAATTTAAATTTGAAGCTAGGAGCAGGATGAAACAATAAATGAAGAACAAAAACAAGAGTTTTTTCTGCTCAATATTTAGACTGAGAAACTTCTCCAATGGAATACATTTTAGGAGTCATGTATGAACAAGCAGATAAGAGTTTCACATTTAAAGGGTAAGATGACAAGTAGACGGGTGACTGTGATGGTGCCTGTAAGAGGGGGAGGTCACGCATATGACACGGTAAAACATAAACAAGCTATGTCACATATGTAGGTATGCTGAATAAAGCAAATCAATACCAATAGAAATGCCATGAAAATCAGTGTCTCATTGAAGGATGGAGGTATTCTTAATTTCCTAAAAGGACTGTTGATATATCGAAGTTGAGGGTTCTAGTGAGTCCAGAAATCAATCAGGCAAATAGTCATCATACAATAGGAGTGCATTTGGGGGCTAGAGCGGTAGTATAATGGTCTGAAACTTCTTTCCTGTGGATGACCTGGGTTCCATCCCTGGCACTGCATAAGGTCCCCTGAGTACTGCCAGAATTGATTTGTGTGCAAAAGCTCTGAGGCAGCTGAAATCCATCCCCACCCCAACCCCCCAAAAGCCCAAATAAAGTAAAATCAATGAGAGTGTATTTCTTCAAAAACTTAAGGAAACAAATGATCTGTGTAAACTGCTTACTGGGCTTTTTTCCCCCCTCTTCATCTTTATTTTTATATAAAAGATAAACTTCTTTTAAAACTTCCATTTAAAAATAACATATTCCATTGTTTCCTGAGACTCAAAGTCAATCTTTATGCATCCTTATT
The DNA here is from genome assembly GCF_029834395.1 of Sorex fumeus. Classification (NCBI taxonomy): domain Eukaryota; kingdom Metazoa; phylum Chordata; class Mammalia; order Eulipotyphla; family Soricidae; genus Sorex; species Sorex fumeus. The sequence goes on along the minus strand of NW_026606321.1, from coordinate 6,804,671 downwards.
CTTCCATCTTATCCTTTTGAACTGGGGAAGTGGAAGTTGATTTCTAATCCATAGACTTTCTGGATGCAAGTTCTGAAGCAGGATCTATGAGAGCAAAGTAGAATCAAGGGTACAGTTGAGTGAAAGCATTTCACCTCTAAACATACATAAAAATGCATCTGCAGAATTATAGCGAGAAAGCTCAGGAATTACTCAGCAGATTTCACATAGGCTTACTCTATGTAGAGTCCAGGAGAATATTGGGATTTACTTTGAGAACAGTTTTGAAAAAAGTTAGGAAAACCATTCAACAGTTGCACTCTTAGTATCAAGCTCCAAATATTCCTATGTAATTCCTTATTCTGTAACGGAAAGGAATTAATAAAACACCAACTCATAGATAATCATAAGGTAAAGGATAGCTAGAATCCCTGACATTAATTCTAACTTCAATAAAAGAATAAGTAAAAAGGGAAAGGTAAAGAATAAGTAAAAAAGAAAGGTCTTTAAAAAAAATAAAAGTCTTTACTTTTAATAAAAGCAGGTCAATTGAGTTACCATTTTCCCTACAGAAAAATAAGTTGCAAAGTGGAGAGTGTGAGTAGTGAGGACCTGTTTACTGCCCATAAAACCATGCCTGAACATACACTGGACATATCTTTAAAAGGGCTGGAGTGATAGCTAGCCACAGTGGGTAGGATGTTTGCCTTGCACACGGCCAACCCAGGTTCGATTTTTCTGTCCCTCTCAGAGAGCTGGCAAGCTACCGAGAGTATCCTGCCCGCATGGCAGAGCCTGGCAAGCTCCCTGTGGCGTATTCGATATGCCAAAATCAGTAAGAAGCTTGGGGGACGAAGAGGAAGAAGCAGAGGCTCAGAGCTGCTTTGTCTCCCAAGGGGATGGGGGGTGGGAGGGATACTGGGATCCGTGGTGGTGGGAAATGGGCACTGATGGAGGGATGGGTATTTGATCATTGCATAATTGAAACCCAAGCACAAAATTTATAAATCTACAACTGTACCTCATGCTGCCTCACTAATAAAAATTACAAAAGAAAAGTAAGAACAAGTCTCAAAATGGAGACGTTACTGGTACCTGCTCGAGCAAATAGATGAACAACAGGACAGTGTTACAGTGCTGCAGAAAGCAAAATGAAAGCAACCACAAAGAAGCAGACTAACTAGAAACAGTGAATGGAGCCGGTAGTTTCAGTTTTATTATCTATGAGGTTGCATTTCAGGGCAATGATCCCAAAGTACCTTTCCTTCCACTTATCTCTTGCTCTTTGCAGCTTCTTTTACCTTCAAGCAACTCCACCACAGTAAGCCTAGTACAAAAGGATCTGTTGACAAAGTCACCTTTTGAAATTGCAGCAACTCAGAAAAGGGGGTCAGCAGGGAAACACAAATTGCTAGACTATCTCTGTTCTTTTATCTCTGGGTTTTCACTGGAGGGCATAACCTGCAAAAGGAAGCTCAGGGACAGGGTGGTGACAAACCTTCACTCAGTATTCCCTGCAAGTGGAAAAAAGTTCCCGAACCTTTTATGGACTAACTGGCACAAGTCCCTGAGAGAAAGGATCCCTGCTATTCTTTTCTATTTAGATTTTTAATTAATTTTGTCACCATGAAATTATAAAATTATTCATGGTTGGGTTTCGGACATACAATATTTCAACACCAATTTTTTTCACCAGTGTCCACTTCTCTCTACCTGTCTAATTCCCTCACACCCCATGTTTGCTTCCCATCCTGCTTTTACTAGAGGAGTTTATTTTATTTTTGCAATTTGATTTAGAATACTGTTGCCGGTAGGGTTTCATACACAACAGTACTTTTAGTTCACCTCCTCCTTCCAATTAAATAATCTCCTCCACCATAAACGTTGCCCCCTCCTGTCTGAACCCTCTGCCCCCTCAAGTGGCTTGCTTCCTACTGAGTACAAGTTCTCATGTTCTTTGTTCCCATTGCTTTTGGTGTTGGTTATTCCACCGTTATGTTTCTCTATATCCCTCATATGAGAGAGATCATTCTTTTTGTTTTTTATTTTCATAAGGTTGTTTACATCAATTAATTACAGTCAACATTTCAACATCAATCCCATCACCCTGACACCTTCCCACATCATTTCAAATTTTCCAACCACCTTTCAAGCCTGCCTACCAGGATTCGGGTTTGCCTCTCGCAAAGCCTCTCGCCCGGCAAGCAACAGAGAGTATTTCGTCCACATGGCAATGCCTGGCAGGCTACCCGTGACGTATTCGATATGACAAACACAGTAACAACAAGTCTCACAATGGAAACGTTACTGCACCCGCTCGAGCAAATGGATGAACAACAAGAGGACAGTGCTACAGTGTAGTGCTATCATGAGAGGTTGCTTCTGGAATTATAAAATTGTAAATGGTTGGGGTCCAGAGACATCTCTGTAGGAGCTAATCTATTTTGAGATTCATTTGGGAGTCTCTGGATCAAGGCTGTTGATGTACTGAGTTGGCACTTGGAATCAGATCTTGGGTGTGACAGCTGGGACTCCAAGCAGGCGGGGGGATGGGAAGGATTGGCCAGTGTCTGATACTGCTATGTGGCCTTGGAGTCTTAGTCTCTACCCACGTACCTAGGTTTTGCTTCTGGAAGCTCATGGTTATCGGGGTTTCATCTGGAGTGGGAGGAGAGGGCATACCCGCTCCATCTGAGGTGCCCCTGTGGAACTGGCCTGGTACGGCGTCTGGAGACATCTCTGGAAGCTGCTGTCTTCTGGGATTCACTGCTGTCTCTCTCAGATCATTCTTTGTTCATTGGTCTCTCTCGCTCTCTCTAACTTCACTCAGCACAATAATGTCTAGGTTCCTCCATGTAGCCACACATTTAATGACTTTATATTTTCTTATGACTCTGTAATGTTCCATGCATGCATCATAATTTCTTTGTCCAGTTGTGTATTCTTGAGCGCTTGAGTTGTTCCAGATCTTGGCTATTGTGGATAGCGCAGCAAGGAACACAGAGGTGCAAATGTCTTTACTCCATTTTGTTTCTCTCAAGTTGGGGCATATTCCAAGAACTGTGGTTGCTGGATTAAATGGAAGCTCAATTCCTAAATCTTTTTAATGAATGTCCATATTGTTTTCCAGAAAGGCTGGACTAGTCAGGATTTCCACCTGAATGAGAGTGAATGAGAGTCCCTTTCTTCTCACATCCTTGCCTACACTGACTGTTCTTGTTCTTTTGGATATATGCCAGTTTCTGTCATGTGAGGTAATATCTCATTGTTGTTTCGATTTGCATCTCCATGATGACTAGTGATGAAGAGGATTTTTTCATGTGCTTTTTGGTCATTTGTATTTCTTCTTTGAAGAAGTTTCTGTTCGTATCTTCTCCCCATTTTCTGATGGGGTTGAATATTTTCCCCCTTAAAGTTCCTTATATATTCCTGATAATAACCTCTTATCAGATGAGTGCTGGGTAAATAATTTCTCTGATTCTGTGGACTGTTTTTATATCCTGGTGATTATTTCCTTTGAGTGGCAGATGCTCCTTAACTTAATGTGAACCCACTTATTTTTCTTTGCTTCCACTTGCTTCATCAGTGGTATTTTATCCTTGAAGATGGCATTAGTTTCAATATCATGAAAGTTCTGCCTCTGGTTTTCTCTATGTACTTTATGGATTCAGTTTGATATAAAAGTCTTTAATCCATTTTTATTTGATTTCTGTGCATGACGTTGAAAAGAGTTTGATCACAAATACCAGTGAAGATAAATAGTGAGTTATCTTGGTGATTCTAACTCTGCTAGTTTTTGGATTTATTGTTTCAATGTGCAAATATCTAAACATTTTATAAATTCTGGTATTTCAATACTGTAGTTTCTTCTTTCCCCTTCTCAATTGGTGTTAGACACTAACAAAACGGGCACAGAACTGTGTAAAAGGTATAGGGATTGCTCCACAGAGAACGAACCCCACTTTGATAACATTATCCCCAGTTTTATACTGCACTGAGGAAAGAATGACATCATCATTGCATCAGGAACATGGTGAAAAAAGAAAGCAAGCATTCATTCTCTTCTGTTTACATCTCAGTTGTACCATAGACCATGGAAAATTATGAGTTCATCTGTTTTTCTTGTGTTTTGCACTATTAATCAAATTTTAAACATCTGGTTGAGTATTTTTATAAGATTCCCCCTCCATAGGTACTTTTTGAAGTGATGAAACCTGATATTGCCTTAATAGAAATTAGTTTAAATATCATGATAAGTCATTTTGTTCTCCATTGATTAAGTTTAGGTGCTGTATATGCCAGGATAGCAGACTGACACATGAAAAATGACACAAAATTTGCCTACTTTTCTTTACATCCAATAACCATAAACCAGAATATGCTTTAAATGTGCAAAAATGAATTAAAGATCAAAAACAAAATGTTATGAGGTTGAAACAAAGTGTTCTGATCCCATACAAAGCAAGCAACAGTTAAACCAAAGGTTGAGCTAAATGTCATTATGATGAATTGAGAAGCATATGGAAAACAGTCATCCAATTTTGTTTACTCTGCAGCTTCATGAGGGTATTTGCAGCACAAATGGTGGATAATTATAAAATATAAATGGGACCCCTTGAAAATGTTCCCAGATGGGGTACAGCTGTTTATTCATGTTAGGTCAAAACCTTGACTTTCTGACATCTTAAACAAAGGACTTTCTTAGCTCAGCGCTGTCTGGCTGAACTTGAGACCTATCTAGCTAAATTCTAAGGGTGCAATCCATTTTCAAAAAAATTTCACTTCTTTGGTTTGTTTTGGGGCAACATCCAGCAGCACTCAGGGATTACTCCTGGATCTGTGCTCAGACATCACTCCTGGAAGGTTGTGGGGGATATATGTGGTATTGGGGACTGAACCCAGGTTGACTGCATGCAAGGTAAGCACCCAATCTGCTGTACTAGATTTCAGCCCCAGAAAGCTCACTCTTTTTAAAAGTTTATATAGTGTAATTTAATTTCTAATTTACCTCCTTCCCCTTCCATCTGTTGATGCTGTAATGCCCAAGGCAGTTAGGATGGAGAGGGGACCACTAAGTAAATGATGATTGGAGGGATTGCCCAGGTTGGGAGATATGTGCTGAAAGTAGGCCAAGGACCAAACACGATGACCTCTTAGTATATGTATCGCAATTCACAATGCCAAAATTAGAGAGAGACAGTAAGAAAGACAGTACCTGCTATAGAGGCAGGGAGTGGGGTAGGATGGGGGGGGGCGGGGCAGGTGGGACACTGGGCACAATGGTGGTGGAAAATGTGCACTGGTGGAGAGGTGGGTGCTCGAGCATTGTTTGAATGAAATGCAATTATGCAAGTTTGTAACTGTATCTCACGGTGATCCAATAAAACTTGCTTATTTTTTTTTAAAAAAGAAGCTCAAGGATGCTCTCCACCTGACATCAGAGAACAAGGTGCTACATGAGAGGACGGCTCAGCTCCAACAGGCAAAGGGTTCCCCCTGGAAAGTAGACATCTGACACGATCAGAAGCAGAGTGAGCACATACCTTTCCTAGGTACCTTTCCCACCCATGCCAGCCTTGGGAAGCTCCTCTCACAGGCAAAGGCATGGGAATGCAATGATGTGCAGGGGTTTCAGCCTCCATTCATGGGGGAGAGAAAAGAACAGAACACTCGGTCAGTCTGTTTCAGTCACACACTCTGTCTCACATCCAAATTTATGTGCTCTTACTTGCCTGGTGGCATATTAAAAACCATGTTTAAGGACCATCGAATGAACTGGTCTGCTATCTCAGTTGCTGGACGGCTATTTGCTAGAATTGGTTTTTAAATCAAGATGGAAAATGAAGAATGGTGCTTTAAAATATGCTATAAATAATTCATGAAAGGTCACACCAGAAACTGTTAAGAGAGTTTAATTAAGCTAAATGTCAAAGAATACAAATTACAATGTTTTAATTGACACAGCAATCATTTCCCCAAATACCAAAAATTGTATAATTCTGCCTCAGTGGCACTGCATTTTTATATAATATGTGACAAAAATCACATTTGAACAAAAAGTTACAGAAATATACATGCAATCATTGTCTTAAGCAATCTTTTAATGTTAATATAAGTCAAAAATTTTCAATAGAATTAGTAGATCTCTCTAAAAGACTCAGTACCAGATACATTAAAGGGTGGATTATTTGATCTCAGTTCCTAATTTTTTTCTTTCAAACTGAAAATTGACAATATGTTATCCTAAAAGATAGTGATATATTTTGGGTGGGTAGTGCCACATCCAACTGTGCTCAGTACTTACTCCTGGCCCTGTACTCAGTGGCCACCATTCTGTCACACAAAAAATTTCACTGTGCTCGGGACCACATATGATTCTGGGGACCAAACCCAGGTCAGCCATGTGAATGTAACATAGCTATTTTACTCTATACTTTATCTCTGGTCTAAGATATTGATACAATAAAATAAAAAATCTGTTCTAGTTGTAGAAATTTCTCTAATACTGAATTTTTAAAAATATTTAAAAAGTAAAAGTAAAGGCCCTCCCGTTGTTCATCGATTTGCTGGAGCGGGCCCAGTAACGTCTCCATTGGAGACTTTGTTGTTACTGTGTTTAGCATATCGAATACGTCACGGGGAGCTTGCCAGGCTCTGCCGTGGGGGCGAAATACTCTCGGTAGCTTGCCAGGCTCTCCGAGAGGGGTGAAGGAATCGAACTTGGATTGGCCATGTTGGCTGTGTGCAAGGCAAACGCCCTACCGGTGTGCTATCGCTCTAGCCCTTTAAATTTAAATTTAAAAATATTTAAATTTGAGAATTTTACAACTCAGTTTCAATCCTATTTGGAAAATTTTACTGAAATCCCTTCCATCTTTCTTTTAAGAAATATTAGCACTTCACTGTCCTGTAGCACTGTCCTCCCGTTGTTCATTGATTTGCTAGAGCGGACCCAGTAGCGTCTCCATTGTGAGACTTGTTTTTACTTCAGGCTAAATAGACAGTACAGAGATTAACACATATACCTTGAAATCCCAGCACCAGAAGTGCCCTGAGCTTTATTGGTAAATTCCTGACGGCCTCCAAGAACCACCGAGAAGACCCAAGCAGTTGGCATCTTCAGGTCCTCAATTTCAAATTTAGGTTGAGTTGGCCACAAATTGCTGGGAGGGGCCTCTGGGCTGCTGAGAACTGCTGGAAACACCCTTACAAATACAGTGGGATCCTCAAGAAGGCAAGATCATAGGGACAGCACTGGACACAGGGACCTAAATGGACCTGTGTCCTTGTTCCAGGTTAATGTTGTGGTACCTCTTCCCTAACTCTTAATCCGTAGGAGTTAGCTGAGTACCATGTAGGTACCCCCAGTTCTTGGGTCACCAGTAGAACTGCACCCTCAGCCTGAGACTGCAGGTTGACAACTCAGGACCTGACCACTACTCTGCTAGGAGGAAACCAAGAAGGAAATCAGACACACAAAGTGATGTTAGTGCCTGCACTGCACCCTACCAATACAGGAAAACACTGAACACACTGCAGAGGGCAGTAAGGACCTCTATCTTTACCTCCCACAGAGTACCAGGAACAGTGCAAAAGCAAGGGAATTCAGTAAGACCAGTGGGTGAATACAAATGTCCAAGAAGGCCCTCAACTCTAGCAGATATTTCTGCAAAAAAGAAGATTTCCCAAAGAAGCCTTTAGAACAACAATCCAACATTAAATGATCTGGGGGAAATCATTATAATCGAGAATCACTAAGCTTGAAGTCAGTCTGATGAAAAATTTAAAAGAATTCCTTCTAACAGAAAGGAAAAAGTTAAAAAATATACAAGAAGGTGTCACCATTTCCAGGTGATCTCAGAATGGAGCAGACCAGCCTCTAACCAAGCAAAGCCCTGGCAGCCACTCCCACACCCCAAAGCTGCCATCATGCCTCTAGCTGGACCACACTGCCTCAGGACTGAACGCCACTGAGAACCCAGTGTGCTGAAAACTCCATGGGTCTTTGTGGCTGAAGACTCCAGGTCTTCTTAGAGTCAGGGTGTCAGCACCTCCCTATACTTCAACAATATCCAGCAGCCATGCCTAGCTAAATATTTAACTGCCTAGTCAAATATTCTGGATTTTTTGAACACATATTCGCAGTCATGGAAGATGTCCAAACTCTACATCACTGACATCCAGTAGTAGCACACCAGATTAGATGGGATATAACACAGAAGGCAACCAATGCCAAATAACAAAAACATTACCACAGAAGGCTTAACGTGCACCAACAGCTTAGTAAAACCCCAGGCAAGTATTTAATGCCCCCATAGTTAGATACAACAATTTGTTTTTCATTTTGATGTTTGCATTTTTAAAAAATATTTATTTATTTTTTTAATAGTGAGACATCATGAGGTACAGTTGCAGACTTACACCCATCCCTCCACCAGTGCCCATTTCCCACCACCACGGATCCCAGTATCCCTCCCACCCCCCATCCCCCCCATCCCACCCTGCCTCTGTGGCAGGGCATTCCCTTTTGTTCTCTCTCTCTTATTGGGTGTTGTGGTTTGCAAAAGAGGCAATGGGTGACAATCATGTTTAGTCTATAGTCCACTTTCCGCATGCTTCTCCCATCCTGGGAGGATCCTCCCAACACCTTTATTTGGTGTTCCCTTCTCTATCTGAGCTCCCCAATCCCCTAGTATGTGTGGTTGGCCTCCAAGCCATGGAGTAAAATTCCTGGTACTGATCTCGGCCATTCTTGTGTTAGTCTCCTATTTTGTTACTTTATGTTCCCCAGATGAATGCAATCTTTCTATGTCTATCCCTTTCTTTCTGAGTCATTTCGCTTAACATGATACTTTCCATGTAGTACCACTTGTATGTAAATTTCATAACTTTGTCTTTTCTAACAGCTACATAGTACTCCATTGTGTACCAAAGTTTCTTTAACGAGTCATCTGTTCTCGAGCACTAAGATTTTTTCCAGATTCTGGCTATTGTAAAGAGTGCTGAAATAAAGAGACAATTGCAGATATAACTTTGACTATACTTTTTTGCCTCTCTGGGATATATTCCCAGGAGTGGTATTGCTGGATGAAATGGGAGCTCAATTTCTAATTTTTTGAGAATCACCCATACTGTTTTCCAAAAGGGCTGAACCAGTCGACATTCCCACCAAAAGTGAAGGAGTGTCCCTTTCTCACCACATCCGCGCCAGCACCAGTTACTTTTGTTCTTGTGGATATGGGCCAGTCTCTGTGGTGTGAAATGATATCTCATTGTAGTTTTGATCTGCATCTCCCTCATGATTAATGATGTGGAGCATTTTCTCATGTGCCTTTTAGCCATTCGGATTTCTTCTTTGTGAAAGTTTCTATTTATTTCATCTCCCCATTTCTTGATGGGGTTGAATGTTTTCTTTTTGTGGAGTTCAACCAGTACTTTGTATATCCTTGACATTAACCCCTTATCAGATGTGTAGTTGGTGAATATCCTTTCCCATTCTGTAGACTGTCTTTTTATTTTGGTCACTGTTTCTTTTGAGGTGCAGAAGCTTCTTACTTTAAGACAGTCCCATTTTTCCTATCTCTGTTTTCACTTGCTTGGCCAGCGGTGTGACATCTTTGAAGACACCATTAGCTTCTATGTCATGGAGGGTTTTGCCAACTTTTTTCTCAATGTACCTTATGGATTCCGGTCTGATGTTGAGGTCTTTAATCCACTTATATCTTACTTTTGTACATGGAGTTAGGCAGAGATCTGAGCCCATTTTTTTGCATGTAGCCGTCCAGTTTTGCCAGCACAATTTGTTAAAGACGCTGTCACTGCTGTACTTCACTTTTTTTGCCCCCTTATCGAAGATTAGATGCTCGTATGCTAGGGGGGAGATATCAGTATATTCAACCCTGTTCCATTGGTCTACAGCTCTGCCTTTGTTCCAGTACCATGCTGTTTTAATTATTACTGCTTTGTAGTAGAGTGTGAAGTTAGGGAGGTTGATTCCTCCCATTTACTTTTTCCCAAGAATTGCTTTAGCTATTCGTGGGGGCTTATTGTTCCATATAAATTTCAGGAGTGTTTGCTCCACTTATTTGAAGAATGTCATAGGTATCCTAATAGGGATTGCTTTGAATTTATACAGTGCTTTGGGAAGTATTGCCATTTTGACAATGTTAATTCTCCTGATCCACGAACAGGGGATATTTTTCCATTTCGTCGTATCCTCTTTTATTTCCTGAAGTAGCGTTTTGTAGTTTTTTTTGTACAGGTCCTTTACTTCCTTAGTTAAGCTGATTCCTAGGTACTTGATTTTCTGGGGCACAATTGTGAACGGGATTGTTTTCTTCATGTCACTATTTTCTCTTTCACTATTTGCATATAGGAAAGCCATGGACTTCTGAATATTGATTTTATGGTCTGCCACTTTACTATACAAGCCTATTGTTTCTAGAAGTTTTTTGGTAGAGGTTTTAGGCTTCTCTAAGTATAGTATCATATCATCTGCGAATAGGGAGAGCTTGATTTCTTCCTTTCCTACCTGGATGCCCCTAATATCTTTTTCATGCCTAATAGCTATTGCAAATACTTCCAGTACTATGTTGAACAGCAGTGGAGAGAGTGGACATCCTTGTCTCTTCCCTGATCTTAGAGGGAAGGCTCTCAGTTTTTCGCCATTGAGGACAATGTTTGCTGTAAGCTTGTGGTAGATGGCTTTAACTATATTGAGGAAAGTCCCCTCTATTCCCATTTTGGCTAGGGTTTTCATCATAAATGGGTGCTGGATCTTGTCAAATGCTTTCTCTGCATCTATTGATATGATCATATGCTTTTTATCTTTTCTTTTGTTGATATGATGGATTATGTTGACTGATTTCTGAGTGTTAAACCAGCCTTGCATCCCTGGGATGAATCCTACTTGGTCGTGTTGTATGATCTTTTTGATGAGTAGTTGAATTCTATTTGCTAGTATTTTGTTGAGAATCTTCGCATCCATGTTCATCAGGGATATCGGCATGTAGTTTTCTTTTCTCGTGGTGTCTTTGTTTCCTTTTGGTATTAGAGAGATATGGGCTTCATAGAAATTGTTTGGGAAAGTTTCCGTTTTTTCAATTTCCTGGAAAGGCTTGAGAAGGACTGGCAGCAGGTCCTCTTTAAATGTTTGGAAAAATTCGCTAGTGAATCCATCCGGACCTGGGCTTATTTTTTTTGGGAAGACTTTTGATTGCAGTTTCGATTTCGTTGATGTTAATAGGTCTATTCAGATACTCCAGATCTTCTTGATTCAGCTTTGGGAGATTATAGGAGTCCAGGAATTTGTCCATTTCTTCTAGTTTCTCTTTGTTTTGTGGCATACAGACTTTCGAAGTAGTCTCTGATGATCTTTTGGATTTCTTTGGTTTCTGTTGTGATATCCCCATTCTCATTTCTGATTCGGTTTATTAGGGTTCTCTCTCTCTGTTTCTTTGTGAGTGTTGGTAGTGGTTTATCTATCTTGTTTATTTTCTCGAAGAACCAGCTCTCAGTTTCACTGATCTTTCAGATTGTTTCTTTGGTTTCCATGTCATTGATTTCTGCTCTAAATTTTATGATCTCTTTCCTTCTGCCTGATTTAGGCTCTTTCTGTTGATCCTTTTCTAAGGTCTTGAGTTGTGAGGTCAAGTTGTTTATGTGCATCATTTCTACAGACCTAAGGTATGCTTGCAGAGCTATAAATTTTCCCCTTAATATGGCTTTCACTGCATCCCATAGGTTCTGGTAGCTCGTGTCTTCATTCTCATTTGTTTCCAGGTATCTTTTGATTTTGTCCTTGTCTTCGTTCCTGACCCACTCATTGTTCAGCATCGAGTTGTTTAATTTCCAGGTGTTTGATTTGGTTCTCCGTGTCTGTGTGTGGTTCACTTCTATCCTCAGTGCATCATGTTCTCAAAAGATGGCTGATACTATTTCTATCTTCCTGATTCTGTTGAGGTATGTTTTGTGTCCTAGCACATGGTCTATTTTGGAAAATGTTCCGTATGCACTGGAGAAGAATGTGTATTCTTTCATTTTGGGGTGTAAAGCCCTGTATAGGTCTATAAACCCTCTCTCTTCTATTTCTTCTTTCAAAGCCAATGATTCCTTCCTGTGTTTTGTTCTTGTTGATCTATCCAGAGTTGATAAGGCAATGTTGAAGTCTCCAAGTACTATTGTGTTGGTAGTGATATCCTCCTTAAAATCTGTAGCAGTTGTTTTAAATATTTAGCTGTTTCCTCATTTGGTGCGCATATATTTAAGAGTGTGATTTCTTCCTGTTGTATGTATTCCTTGATGAATAGAAAATAGACTTCACTGAGCTTTCTAATCTTTTTTCAGGTGAAATTTATGTTGTCGGATACTAGTATGGCCACCCCAGCTTTTTTGCAGGAGCTGTTTGCTTGCAGCAATTATGTCCATCCTTTGACTTTGAGTTTGTGTTTGCTCTGAGTGTTGAGATGAGTTTCTTGTAGGCAGAAGAATGTTGGGTTCTGTCTCTGTATCCATTTTCCCACTCTGTGTCTCTTAAACGGTGAATTTAGACCGTTGACATTGAGAGAGTATGGTTATGGGGTTTTGTGTCATATTTCTGTTCAGGTGGGTTGTGGTTGTAGGGATTGTCTTGTCTTATAGTAACCCCTTTAGCCCTTGTTTTAGGTTTGGTTTTGAGTCTATGAAGTTCCTGAGCTACTGTTTATCTAGAAAATAATGTAGCATTCCTTCAATTTTGAGTGAGAGTTTAGCCGGATAGAGTATTCTTGGTGAAGCATTCATTTCAGTGAGTTTTTTCACTATATCTCGCCACTGCCTTCGGGCTTGGAGGGTTTCCTCTGATAGGTCTGCTGTGAATGTAAGGGGTGCTCCTTTGTATGTGGTTTCCTTCTTTGCCCTTGCTGCTTGCAGTATTGTGTCTCTATCTCTAACTATAATCTGTCTTGGAGTGTTTTTGTGTGGGTCTCTTTTAGCTGGCACCCTTTGGGCTTCTTGAATCTGAATGGCTGTATTGTGGAGCTCTGGGAATTTCTCCGCGATGATTTGTTTAACCATGGTTTTTTCATTGGGATTGTTTCCCTGAGCTTCTGGTAGTCCAATGATTCTAATATTTTTTCTTTTGGAATCATCTCCTAGGACTCTGATTCTCTGTAGAGCTATTTTGAGGTCCTTTGCCATTGTTTGTTGTTGCGTGTTGGCTTGGTGCAGCTGATCTTCCAGCTCACTGATTCTTTCCTCAGCTGTGGTCATTCTATTTTTGAGGGTACAGAGTGAGTTTTTTATTTCATCTATGGAATCTCTGATTCGTGCCATTTCTGTGCGAAGCTTTCCAAGTTCTGCTCTCATTTCTTCCTGTATTTTGTCGATTGTGCGATCGATTGTTTCTTTCATGTCCTCTTTCAATTTACTGGATATCTGTCTGACTGTTCCATTGAGTTGATTGAACATCTTAATGACTTCATATCTGAATTCTTTGTCAGAGAGGTCCCTAAGGTGGCTAGCACCTACTGAGGCTTCTGAACTTGTTTCCTCGTCATCTTCCTGTGGTGGGGATTTGCGTTGTTTCTTCATGTTGGTGTGTGGGGCTTAGATTTTTTGGTTTGAGTAAACTAGTTGCGGCCACATGAGCGTTTGACCGCCCAAAATTAGGCCACGCCCACTTTAAAGCCACGCCCACTTCTAAAGTGGCCACACACCCATGGATACCTGGTGTGTGTCTGGGGAGTAAAGACTGCGTGGGGAGAAGAGACCAGCTCAGCTTGGGTGGCGGAAAGGGAGAGGCAGAGAGGTTCAGATCTGTTTTGTCTCCTGTCATCCGGGGGACGCCTGGGGGCTTGCACGGTGAAATCCAAGTCCTGGGTTTGAGATGCGGCAGGAAAACTGACGTGGGTGGGGAGAAGAGACCAGCTCGGCTTGGACGGTGGAAAGGTAGAGGCAGAGAGCTAGATACAACAATTTTTACAAATTTTCTTCTATGGAAATGTTTTTGATTGTTCTGTTAACCGTTTAATAGTCACTGTCACTGTCACTGTCCTCCCGTTGTTCATCGATTTGCTCGCGCGGGCCCAGTAACGTCTCCATTGGAGACTTTGTTGTTACTGTGTTTGGCATATCAAATACATCACGGGTAGCTTGCCAGGCTCTGCCATGCAGGCGATATACTCTTGGTAGCTTGCCGGGCTCTCCGAGAGGGGCAGAGGAATCGAACTCAGGTCGGCCATGTTGGCTGTGTGCAAGGCAAACACCCTACCGCTGTGCTATTGCTCCAGCCCAGTTATTTAATAGTAAGCAATATAAAATAAATAATTGTGAGTCCACTAAGGAAGGAAGGCATGAGGAGTGGTTGGGCAAATGGAGACAATGGTGAGGGAAGGTGATAGTAGTAGTGGTATTCATGTTGGAAAATTGAATGACTGTAATAAATCATCATGAACAACTTTGCAAACCATGGTGTTTAAATAAAGTGTGAAAATGGAAGTCTCACTAGCAGAGTGGAAGCTGACACTTGAATCAATGACCTTGAAGACAAGGTATGTAGCTCCAGCAATAAAAAGAGGCAATAGAAAAGATACTGAGCAAAAAAATATGAGGAGAATTTAGGAGGGACTCTTGACAATACCAGGGCAACCACTCAAGATCACAAGAATTCCAAAAGAGAAAGAAATCATAAAGGGGGAGAATAGCTAGTAGAGAAAATAATAGCTGAAAACTTCTCCAATATGAAGATGTAAACTGCTGTATTGTCTAAAAGAGTGACCAGCCAAAGAAGTCAAAATAGAACAACACCACGACACACCATAATCAAAATGACAAGAATAAAAAGCAAAGACGTATTCCATAAAGCAACAGGACAGAAACAAGAACTCATACACCAGGGGGAAAATGAGATTTGTGTTGTTGCAGAAATTCTCACCAAGAGTCAGTGAAAAACCACGTGACATGCTCTGAGAGTTGGGAAAATTCAGGTTATGTTGGCCGACCCAGCAGAGCTCATGCTTCAAAAGCTGGGTGGGGGACAAAGTGAAAATTCTATTTTTATGCAGCATCTTATGGGGAAGAGGGACATTTACAGGCAGCTGACAGAAGAGGACAGGGGCTGGAATTAGTGCAGCCTCAGAATAACCTCAAATACACCCTGAACACAGCCTGTGGTCACAGAGCTAGGAGGCTTACCTACAGGAGGTCCCAGTGTGCCCCAGTCTGGGGGTGACTGTCTGTCTTTGGCAGGTGGTTTCTTCATGATGGGACAGGAGCATGTTTCTCTTATCAACATAAGATTTCCCAAAGAAAATTCAACAAGCAAGATTGGTACACTATATTCAAATTACTGGACAAAAAGAACCTCTCACTGAGAACCCTCTACTCTGCTAGGTTATCACTCAGATTTGAATGGGAAATTTAAAATTTTTTAGACAAACACCAGTTCAGGTTTTCTGCAGTATTTAAACCAGTGCTGCTGGGGATACTGAATGACACTGTATGAAAGTCCAAGTGGCAAAAGCAACCAAGTCATCATAGAAAATTGGCAAGAAATTTTGTCACACACACAAAAATTCTCTGAATGTCCCTTGATTGAATATTCCAGCAAAAGGCACCGAGTAGATGGAATGACCAAGAAACAAAATTCCACTGTCTTAGAAAACACAAATTTGGAACAAATATTACTAAAATTTTTATGGAATCATAAAACTCCCCAAATAGCCAAAGCAACTCTGAAAAAAAGTAGATGGAGATATCACATTCCCTAATTTTAAATTATATCATAAAGAGTCTCCTACCCTGTGCCTGACTGTCTCCACCAGGGCCCAACAGCTGAAGACCTCCGGGGCCCAGCCAAGGCCATGCTGGGACCACTATCCACACACCTGGATGAGCCTCACGCATAAAAGAACTGGCAGAGTAACCCAGGTGTGTGGGACCCGGGGCTGAGATCTCCAAGCCTGCACGGTTTAGGGACTGGACCTGCCAGTAACTAGACAGTTACACCCACCAACTGCCGTGTAACTCCAACAACGGCCAGGATCCAGAGATTATCACACTCAGCTCCCAGAAGCGTGCAGCCTTGAATGTGACATCTTATCATCTCATTCCTACTTTGGACAAACTGGCAGGCTACCAAATGTAACCTGCCCACACGGCAGAGTCTGGCAAACTCCCCATGGTATACCCAATATGCCAAATACCAGTAACAATGATGGGTCTCATTCTACTAACCCTGAAAAAGCCTTGAATATGGCACTTTTTAAAAAAATCTCAGGGCTAGGACGAAGAAGACGTTATTGGCACCTGCTCGAGGCAATCGAAGAACAACAGGGTGGTCGTGATCGTGATCGTGAACATAAAGTTATAATAATAAAAATGGTATAGCGCTAACTAGAATAAATAAGACTATCAGTCCAGTGGAATAATTGAGACCCCTGAGATAAAGCCTCATATATATAGGGATCTGGGTACATAAAGTGAGAACAGGATAAGCCTCTTCAACAAATGGTGCTGTAAAATAATGAATAGCTACATTAAAAAGATTGTTAATTCTAACTGTATTAAAAACCTTTAATTTGACAAGAATCCATAAAATACATTAAGGAAAACATAGGCAAAATTCTGCAGAATATAGATCTCAAAACTAACTTCAACAATTTGATTCCACTAACAAAGACAAAAACAAAGAGAGCTGGCTTAAACTAAATGTTTTTGCGTGGTATAAGAAACTTGGAATAAAATGAGACGATCCAATAAATGGAAGAAAATATTTGTGCACTGAACATCCGATAAATGGCTTATATTCAAGATAGATAAAGCATGAATAAAGATTAAGCAACAATAAAACAAAGAATCCCAGCAAACAACTTTTAGCATCTTTAAAGAGTATATACAATATTCATCTCTCTTCTTTAAGTTAGAAATGACAAAATATTGCCATTAGTTTATAAGTGATAAGATACACAAGTACAGTTGTTTTATAAACTAGTCAAAATTCTATGCATAGAGCTCCTAATTTCCCAATATGTAATTAACTTTCTTCTTCTACTCTTTTAGCTGTTATTATTTAAAAATGATCCGAGTTAATTACTAAAATACATGGAAAGAATAAGAACAATTTCTAATAAAAATTAAATAGAACTTAATTTCTTTATGGAGCGTTTAAATGTGATCAGGTCTTTTTGTGAAAGGATACTGAAGCTTCTTTCTACTGACAACGTATGGATTTATTTTCACAAAATATATTGAGTTGGGTTTATGAAGTTATGCATGTTATTTAATGATATAGAATATGCAATATTATATTTCCATATATAATATAAATATTATATTATATATTATATTATAAATATTAGATTATATCGTATATCATATTAATATTTTATAATATTATTTATAATTTTTTATAAATATAATCAGTGTCACTGTCCTCCCATTGTTCATTAATTTGCTCGAGAGGGCCCAGTAACGTTGTCTCCATTGTGAGACTTGTTACTGTGTTTGGCATATTGAATACGTCACTGGTAGCTTGCCAGGCTTTGCCGTACAGGCGAGATACTCTCGGTAGCTTGCCAGTCTCTCTGAGAGGGGCAGAGAAATAGAACTCCAGTCAACCGTGTGCAAGGCAAATGGCCCTACCCGCTGTGCTATCGCTCTAGCCTTTTATAAATCTAAGTATTTATAAAACAAGTAAAAAGGTAAAGGTAAAGGCCCTCCCGTTGATCGTCGATTTGCTCGAGCGGGCCCAGTAACGTCTCCTTTGTTGTTACTGTGTCTGGCATATCGAATACTCTCGGTAGCTTGCCGGGCTCTCCGAGAGGGGCGGAGGAATCGAACTCGGGTCGGCCATGTTGGCCGCTTGTAAGGCGAACACCCTACCCGCTGTGCTATCGCTCTAGCCCTTTATAAATCTAAGTATTTATAAAACAAGTAGGAATATAATAATTAAGGAATGTTATATGCACACAGCTTTGAAATAAAATGTTTCAGATATCCTTAAGTTTCCATAGTTTTAAATATTTCCCTATAGTGGATGGAGATGAAGGTCATCAATGAAATTACATGTTTTAAAACACACCCCAGAAAATGGATATTTTCTATCATAAATCCAATCCAAAATAACCCATGTTTTTACTCTTAATTATATTCCATTGGACTGATGTATTTTAAGAATCACGGTAAGAGGCTGTGAGATAGTACAGTGGTTAGGGCACTTGCCTTTCATACAGCCAACCCAAGTTTGCTCCCCAGCATCTCCTACAGTCCCAGAAGCACCACCAGGAGTGACTCTGAGTGCAGAGCCAGGACTAACCCCTGAGCATCACTAGGTGTGGCCCCAAAACTCCATCACCACCACCACCAACAACAACAATAACAAAATCACAACAATCATCTTGCCAACAGCAACCTGAACCAGAATCCATGTAACTTTTTATGTAAAGTAGTTTGAACTGAAAATAAGACACGGTATTTAGTAATAAACAAATTTCCGATCTATACACCAGCCATACCATCCTCCATCAAATTATTCACAAAGATGAGCTCTTTATTTGCTTTTATCTTCAAGTGGTAATATTGAGCAGCACGTAAAGCTTCTAGCAGATATCTTTAGAAAACATTTAATTCAAAGAAATAATCTTAGTGAGAAAGTAGATATTGATCTCATTTGACTGTGAAGCAGGTGATAACACCAAATTGTCAGCAGAAAATTTTGCATGACTTGTAGATCTTGCTTTTTTTATGTGAAAAGAATTACATGTAGAGCAGGGTTAACCAAAAGAAGATTTATGTATTCAAGCCAAGGGAATCAAAAACCGGAGCAGATGAAATCAGGACTTTGCTGGGCCCCAAAGGAGAATGCGACTGAAGGGCTTTTGTACTTTCTCTCTTTGGGTGGGTTTTAGTGGTAACGGAAGGTGCAATTTGGAGCCTGGTCGTCAGATTATTCTAGGGTAGAAAACTGTTGTGTACAGAGAAAATCTGGAGACTAAATAGAAACCAGACTGATGTATGTTTCAGAACACTGTTGTAGTAATAGAATTTTTGGTACAAAAAGGAAGCATATTTCTAAAATACATCCAAGCATGCTTCACCAAGACAAAGACAGGGGGATGAGAACCTCATTGAACATGTAGCATTTATTGGGTTGCTTCTGTTGGTTCACCCAATTTCTAACATGTAGTAAGTTGGTGTGTTCAAGCTTCAGATTTATTTCGGAGCAGAACAGAGGCTGTTGACTACAAGGGGCTTGTTTGGTCTATCTCCCTATCTTGACCCAGTATTGTCTTGTATTCTGGGGTACCACATGTGCCCCTCAGTCCACCCAGGGTTGCAGAATAACTTGTCTGTGAAACCTAGACTATTTCAACACTGGCCTACAATAAAACTCTGTTCCATCTCTGCCCAGCAGACCCCACTCCTGATTGTTTTGAGTCCCCAGGACCCCCAACCCCCACACTGCCATGCACATCCCTGACACAATCTGTCTGTAGAGGAACATGCCTGCCCTCAGAGGAGGGGATTTGAGCCTTAAAAGAGGTTTTTATATAAGACTGTTTAGAAAGATGGAGACCTTAATTCATCTAGCTGCAAACTAATATAGTTTCCCGAACTTTATTCTATCTTCTGTTCTTAAATTATCCATTAACTTACTTTCTACATAATTATATATTGGGGATAAGAATTTAGAAATAAGATGATTTTCAAGAGGATGTTTATTAACTTTGTTTAAATTGGAAAATAAATAGATTTTTTTGTTTACTAAAGAACAAACCTGCTTTTAATTGACAGGACAATGAGATCTGACTTCCATTCTTTCATTTAATGATGAAAGATTTTAAATTAGTGAGTATCAATTCAAAAGTTTTGAGAGAATCAATGTACAGTTTTAAGCACATGGCAATAAAAGTAACATAAAGTGCATTATATAGGAAACCATGAAATTTACATATATTAAAATTTTCCAATTGGTTTAAAAAATCCCATTTGTATTAAACAATATAAAGTGTAAGTAAAGTTTAACAGATTTACAATAGAGTTATGTATTCTTG
Organism: Sorex fumeus; assembly: GCF_029834395.1. Classification (NCBI taxonomy): domain Eukaryota; kingdom Metazoa; phylum Chordata; class Mammalia; order Eulipotyphla; family Soricidae; genus Sorex; species Sorex fumeus. Next base: position 6,784,662 of record NW_026606321.1, on the reverse strand, counting down.
GTAATGTGCTTTAGAAACTGAATTACTGAACTTGACCTACTATGGAAAAGTGTCTTCACTTGAAATTTTTTGTTTCCAAAAGAATTTGAAAAAGATCAAATTTTCACCTGCACTAGATTAAAAATACATTTTTAATAGCATGCTATCATATAATTTTTGTTATATAATTTGGAATTCTGTTAACTGAGTGCAATGATTATATAACATTTTGCTTCAAATATTCATTTGACTTATTTATGTTATTTAATTATTTGGCTTACTTGCATGATCATATAAATAAAATATATACAGCTATGTAAATTACATTTATTCAATTATTTACTAAACACAACTCTAAAATGAAACTAAGGCTAGAATTAATTCAAGTCTTGTCTATGTATACTTGCATAGACATTCATTGAAGGATCCATAACTGATTATTAAACAAAGACTGAACTACAATAGGGAAAAAAAGAGAGAATTCAAGCAAGATAAATATGGGAAAAGATTATATCGTCTCTGAATAAATAAATGTCTTAAGTTTTTCCAAAGATAATGTAATCTAAACAAAAGTCCATGGAAATAAATGAAGCAAGTATAAAACCACACACCTCTGTACCCTGGATGGTCGGAAGTCCAAGAACTTACTCTGCATGTATGAGGACAGGGCTAGATTCCTAGCACCAGAAACCAACAAAGCAGCCACAACACACACCTATATATATCAGGCTCAAACTTCAACCTGTCAGGAGAGAGCAGTGGCAGAATAGAGTGAGAAACACAGATAAAATGCACAGCTGACTTTCAGTGTAAAATAAAACTCAGAGAACAAGCGGCGGCATCAATACATGTTGAAAGAAAAACAAAATTACTGTGTAAACCCAGAATCATCAAAGATGAAAAACAGTAAAGACTAAATGAAATGACTAAAAATTGACAATGACTAAATGGCAATGACCAAAAAAATTTATTACAGAACTTTTTCCATGATAAATATTAAACAAAATCCTTCAGACAAGAGGAATATAACCTTCAAAGAAATGTGGCTCAACGTATCAAAGTAAGGTATCTGGAAATGATTAAAAACATAAGTATAATCTGCCAAGAGTTATCTCTGAGCACAGAGCTAGGAGTAAGCCCTGAACATAGTGGGAGTGACCCAAACACCCCAAAGTTAATTTAAACAATAAAGTATATACGGAGAGAGAAAACGCTCAACAGGCCTGAGTGTGATCCGGTGTCTCACCTGGTCCCTGAACCCTGCCCGGAGTGATCCCAGAGCACAGACTCAAGAGGTGTCTTCAAGCACCTCAGCATATGAATATGGCACAAAGACAAGTAAAATTAAATTAAAAAAAATTGAAAACTAATTGAAGGCACAAAATAGTTTCTTGATAACTTTAGAATAAACTTTATGTTTAAATGAAAGCTTCTAGAAATTATGTTTAAAGTTTATAGACTATGAAAATATAAAGTGCAATACAGCAATCAAATAGAATAAAGCATGGCCTTATTATTTTAAGAGTTATATACTGTTCATGATTCATAATATTATGTGAAGATAGACTCTATAATACCTAACTTCATATTGTCAATCCTAGAAAAACCAATAGGTAAGGAAGTTATACAGATATAAATAAGAATCCATTAGTGAAGATAATTTGAATCATAGTCAATAACTTTAAAAGTGTCAAGTTAACAGAATATCTTTTGAGAAACATTATTTGTGATGTTAGCAACTAATATGGCCAAAGGAGTTGAAAGGGAATTGAAATGAGTCATCCAGAAGTACTTCCTGGGCTCTAGTCACTGAAACTAGCTGCCCATCAGCTTTGGTTTCTGACAAATGTGCAGAGTCAGCTCTTGCCCAGAAGCACAAGCTGCTTCTCCCAGGCCTCAACAGTCCCGGGCCACGTGCATGTGCGTCCTCAGCACCCCCCTGCCGCCCCCGTTCCCCTTACCCCCCATCTCTTCCAGGACCTTTCTCAAGGACACAAAGTCTTACTGCAGAGCCCACGTCTGCCCCCAGGAAGAGGCAGCCCCAGGGAGCAGCGCCAGCTAACTGGGATTACAGGGCTCCAACTGAACCCCTTGCGGTGCCCAGGGAGAAGGGATGACCAGGAGCCACAAGGAGGAAATACTGTGTCCAGGAGCCCAGAGGGACAGGACAGTCTCTGGTTTCTTCCTGCGGGGAAAGGCTCACACTATTAGTATAGTTTGCTCTCCGCTACAGAGCAGAGGTGATGATGGATTCTCCCCAAATCCTCCTCCCGCAGGCTGTCAAGGGTCAAATCTGTCAAGTAATCCTGCTTTGTCTGCTTTCTTTTCTTTCTTTCTTTTTTAATTTTAATTTTTTTATTAGTGAAACACCATGAGGTACAGTGCAGTTGTAGACTCACAAACTTTCGTGCTTGGGTTTTAGTTATACAATGATCAAATACCCATCCCTCCACCAGTGCTCATTCTCCACCGCCAATGAACCCAGTAGCCCTCTCATCCCTCCATTCTCCCCCACCCTGCCCTACATCTATGGCAGGACATTCTGTTTTGCTCTCTCTTTCCTTTAGGGTGTTGTGGTTTGCAATAGAGGTATTGAGTGGTGTTCGGTCTATTAGTCTACTTTCAGCACACATCTCACGTTCCAAGCGAGTCATCCAAACACCATTTACTTGGTGTTCCCCTCTCTGTCTGAGCTGCATTTTCCCCCAGCATGTGCTGCCGGCTTCAAAGTGGAGCAGACCTCCTGGTACTTATCTCAACTATTCTTGGGTGTTTGCCTCCCATTCTGTTACTTTATATTTCCCAGATGAGTGCAGTCTTTCTATGTCTGTCCCTCCCTTTCTAACTCATTTCACTTGGCATAATACTTTCCATGTAGAACCACTTGTTTGCAAATTTCATGACTTCATCCTTTCTAACTGCTGCATAATATTCCATTGTGTAGATGTACCAAAGTTTCTTTAATCAGTCATCTGTTCTTGGGCACTCGGGTTTTTTCCAGATTTTGGCTATTGTGAACAGTGCAGCAATGAACATACAACTGCAGATGTCATTTTGACTATACTTTTTTGCCTCTACAGGATATATTCCCAGGAGTGGAATTGCTGGGTCAAATGGGAGCTCAATTTCTAATTTTTTGAGAATCGTCCATACTGTTTTCCAAAAGGGCTGAACAAGTTGGCATTCCGGCCAGCAGAGATGGAGAGTCCCTTTCTCGCCGCATTCATGCCAACACCGGTTGCTTTTGTTCTTTTGGATGTGAGCCTGTCTCTGTGGTGTGAGATAATATCTCATTGTGGTTTTGATCTGCATCTCCCTGATGATTAGTGATGTAGAGCATTTTCTCATGTGCCTTTTAGCCATTCCAATTTCTTGAGGAAGTTTCTGTTCATTTCATTGCCCCATTTTTTATGGAGTTTTCTTCTTGTGGTGTTCAACCAGTGCTTTGTATATCCTTAATATCAACCCCTTATCAGATGGGTATTGGGTGAATATCCTTTCCCATTCTGTATATTGTCTTTGTATTTTGGTCACTGTATCTTTTGTGGTGCAGCAGCTTCTTAGTTTAAGATAGTACCATTTGTTTATCTCTGTTTCCACTTGGTTGGTCTGTGGTATGTCATCTTTCAAGATACTGTTAGCCTCAATGTTGTGGAGGGTTTCGCCAATCTTGTTTTCAATGTACTTTATGGATTCTTGTCTGATGTTGAGGTCTTTAATCCATTTTGATCCGACTCTTGTGCATGGTGTTAAGTCGAGATCTAAGCCCATTTCTTTGCATGTGATTGTCCAGTTATGCCAGCACCATTTGTTAAAGAGGCTTTCCTTGCTACACTTCACATGTCTTGCTTCCTTATCAAAAATTTGATGTTCATACATTTGGGGTTGTGTGTAGGGATATTTCACCCTGTTCCATTGTTCTGTGGCTTTGCCTTTGTTCCAGTACCATGCTATTTTAATTGTTACTACTTTGTAATAGAGTTTGAGTTTGGAGAGGATGATGCCTCTCATATCTTTTCCCCAAGAATTGCTTTAGCTATTTGTGAGTGTTTGTTGTTCCAAATTAATTTTAGGAGTGCTTGATCCATTTCTATGAAGAATTTCATGGGTATTCTTAAAGGGATCACATTGAATCTGTATAGTGCCTTGGTTAGTATTGTCATTTTGACCATGTTAATTCTTCCTATCCATGAGGAGGGGATATTTTTCCATTTCCTCATTTGTTCTTTTATTTCGTGGAGTAGCGTTTCTCCCTAATACTGAAAGCAAACAAAGATAATACTAACAAAGAAAATTACAGGCAATATCTCTGATGAACACTGATGCGAAGATCCTCAACAAAATATTAGCAAATAGAATCCAAAAACTCATCAAAAAGACCATACACTACGACCAAGTGGGATTCATCCTGGGGGTGCAAGAATAGTTTAACATTTGGAAATCAATCAACATAATCCATCATATCAACAATAGTAAAGATCAAAACCATCTGATCATATCAATAGATTGTTTAGAAAGCATTTGACAAGATCCAACACCTGTTTATGATTAAATCTCTCAGCAAAATGGGCTTAGAAGGAACTTTCCTCAAGATAGTCAGAGCCATCTATGACAAAGCTATGGCAAGCATTCTCCTCAATGGGGAAAAACATCCCTCAAAGATCAGGGACAAGACAAGAGTGCCCACTCTCATCACTTCTGTTCAATATAGTACTGGAAGTACTTGCAATAGCAGTTAGGCAAGAAAAAGATATTAAGACCATCCAGATAGGACAGGAAGAAATCAAGGTCTCAGTAAGGTAAAGGTAAAGGTAAAGGCCCTCCCGTTGATCGTCGATTTGCTCGAGCGGGCCCAGTAACGTCTCCATTGGAGACTTTGTTGTTACTGTGTCTGGCATATCGAATACTCTCGGTAGCTTGCCGGGCTCTCCGAGAGGGGCGGAGGAATCGAACTTGGGTCGGCCATGTTGGCCGCTTGTAAGGCAAATGCCCTACCCGCTGTGCTATCGCTCCAGCCCGTATCGCTCCAGGTCTCGGTATTCGCAGATTATGATACTATATCTAGAGAATCCTAAAGCCTCTACCAAGAAAATCCTAGAAACAATAGATTTGTACAGTAAAGTCACAGGCTATGAAATAAATACCTAAAAATCCATGGCCTTCCTATATGCAATTAATGAGACAGAGGAAAGAGACATGATAAAAGCAATCCCGTTCACAATCATGCCCCAGAAAATCAAGTACCTTGGAATCAGCCTAACTCTCTGCTTTATTTTCTTTAAGGTCAAGCCCTTCTCCAGCTTGAATGGGCAGAATCAGCATCAAAATACAAAAGAAATATTCCTTAAACCCCAAAGTTTACGCCTTCATCCTGCAGGAAACTAGAGCAAATGAGTTATTAAGACCTGGTGGAAAAGGTAAGTAGAAAAACACACATTTTCATCTGGGGTTTTAATAAAAAGGATAATTAAGAACATTGGTGGAAAAGGTGCCAGGACAAATATATAACCTAACTCCTGGGGTCAAGGTGACCAGTAGATAATGCCTGGCGAACAGCAAGAGTGATGAGAATCACACTCCTTTCATGCTCAGATGTGTGGATTGAATTCTAAAGGTTTGAATTCCAGTTATGACATTTAGAAATAAGTAAAAGAGAAGTGGGCAAAAATAGTTTTAAATTCTGCACAGCATACGAAAAACTAGCATTTGAGTATAAAAAGTGGTTAATAGAAGAATTAGCAGTCGCTTATTTCACTTGTTTGTTTGTTTGAGGGCCTTACGTGACAGTGCTCAGGGTTTACTCTCTCTTTAGGAATTAAAACTGGATCATCTGCCTGTAAGGCAAACACCCAACCTGCTGTACTATCTCTCCAGCCCCTTTCACTAATGACAGGATGCACTGTGTATTTTGTCCAGCATCTCTATTCATTGAAACAACTCACATTTTAAGATTCCAAGAGCTGTACTGTGAGCAGCCATGGGCAGGGACATTGGAGATGGAGATTCTAGGAAGATATAGGGGTATTTCAAGCTTCCCTGGAGAAACAGTACCTCTTGAGGAAAGGGCTTTCAAATCTTCAAGGCAAGATTAAGCAGGACTGCATTTCACTGGCATGTCGAAAATGGCCATGCTTCCCTTGGAGGAAAGAAATCCATTTCCACAAGTGTTTGAGATTCTCTGCACCAATCGTGCTACTCCAGGTCAAATGACGTGAGTACCAGAGGTTAACCAAGTGTTGACATTTACCCATCCTGTGATTGGACCTCGGGGACTGGAACCTGGCAGCCAACTTGTCACCTGCTCACCTGGCACGGACATGGCAAATTGGCCATGGGCAAGGATAGGTGCCCTCTGAAAGAGAAGGCAATTATTGTGAGGTCATTTCAGAATCTTATGGGTCACACTAAACAATCAGAACCATTGCAAAATGTTCTTCCTGTTTTTGGTGTGTTTGCTTTGTAGAGTTTTCCTTTTAACTAGAGGTCAAACAAGTACCTGTTTTCATTTAGAGGGTAGCCTCTATGTCACTTTTTCTTAAAGATAAAAAAAGAAAGATTTTGATCAACTTTCCAGGTAGAAAGTAAAACTTGTTTCTCTTTTTATTCTTAATTTTTTTGGTAATAAAATAATGGTGGGTTTCCAGAAAGTTGCCAAGAGGGTTTGGATTTTATGATTTACCTAAAACCCCCTTCCAATGATTATATATGATTATAGTACAGTGTAAAAACCAGGATTTAACATTGGTACAATTACACAGACGTCTATATAATTGTTACCACTTGTGATTAGACTTAACCACAGTAACTGCATCAGGATATGTAATTCTTAACCAAAATTTAGATCTCAAAGAATTTCACTTGTTATCTTTTGATGATTTGCAAGTTTGGACTTACCTTTAAATATATGATTTGATATCCTACAAGATGTATGGGTGTTAAGGTGGTATTTCACATGTGGTTAATTCTGGTTTGATCACTGCCCCTCCATGATCCCCTGAGCACTGCTCGTTTGCCTCTGGAGGTCCTTAGGCATGGTGGGGTGGGGGTGGGGGTCCCAGGTCATCCTCAGCACTGGGACTGAGCAGTTCTGCATCTCTTGACCTTTTCATAGAACCACAAGCTCAGTTAGACAATTCTAAACACTGCTTGGAAGACCCCTAATAAATAAATGAATGAAATGAAATGAATCTATTATGATTTAAGTTTATAAAAGATAAAGGTACCCTTTATTGGCCAATGGATATTCCATAGATTCTGCACCATTGATTGATATTTCACCTTCTTAAAAATCATTTGGTCACAAATGTATGGGGCTTTCTAGCTTCTTTATTCTGACCCTGTGACATATGTGCCTAACCAATACCACAAGAGTATGATTATTTTATCGACTAAGTATTGAAATCAGATAGAGTGACTCTTTGTCCCTATTTTTCAAAATTGTCTAAACTATTAAAATTTATTTACCTCTTTGTATAAATTTTAGAAAAATATTTCCTATCTTATGAAAAAAATTACTAGAACTTTTATAGGAACTGCATTTACTCATCCCCATCCTACAAACACTATATGCTTATTTAGATTTTCTTAATTATATATAAATCCCCATGGGCAGAGCCTGGCAAGCTCCCCGTGGCATATTCGATATGCAAAATACAGTAAGGACAACAGGTCTCATTCCCATGATCCTGAAAGAGCTTCCAATTGTTGGGAAAATACAAGTAAGAAGAGGCTGCTAAAACCTCAGGGCTAGGAGGAATAGAGATATTACTGGCGCTCGCTCGAGTAATTCGATGATCAATGGGATGACAGTGATACAGTGATATATAAATCCCTCGTGTCCTATTAGTTTTGTATCTAGGTATTTAATCAATTGTAAATGGCATCATTTTTCACTTTATTTCACATGTTCATTCAGAGTATGCAATAATACAATTAATTGTTTTTTTATTTTTTTTTACTCCGAGAGGGGCGGAGGGGGGCTGTGCATGGGGGCTGGAGCGATAGCACAGCGGGTAGGGTGTTCGCCTTACACGTGGCCAACATGGCCAACCCGAGTTCGATTCCTCCCCCCTCTCGGAGAGCCCAGCAAGCTACCGAGAGTATTCGATATGCCAGACACAGTAACAACGAAGTCTCCAATGGAGACGTTACTGGGCCCGCTTGAGCAAATCGACGATCAACGGGAGGGCCTTTACCTTTACCTTTACCTTATATTTATGCATATATTGATTTGATCACGAATGTGATTTATCACCTTAAAGTTAACAACATTGATATATTTTAGCAGATTTCAATAAATCTCACTTGGTCACAGTGTATAATTCAATTTTTTCTACAGTTAAATTCCTTTTAAAGAAAATATTGTTTTGTCAAGAATTTTGCACTTATCTTAATGAGGGATATTCTGTAGTCTGGGTCTTGTTTTGGCATAAAGACAACAATAAACTCAATAAAGCAATTACTGTGGTATTTCTCTTATATTTTCCCATTTGGTTTTCAGAAATCTATAGCCTAAACCATCTAAATGCCAATGTAAATGATAAGAAAACTGGCGTTTACTCACAAATGAAACAAAAATTGGTTTAGGAAAGGCAAACATAATGGTATAGTGTAAACTCCTGTCTGTCTCACTTCCTAAGGTTAAAAAAATCGAAGTTGGGGGAATATGAGTAATTTATTTGGGTTATTGCTTACAGGTGCCGATTACCAATGCAGGATGTCACCACCAGGAGACCCCCAGACACAAGAGATATTTGCTCTCCCAGGATATGGAGTCTGAGTCTGCTTAGAAGCTGAGTTCATGGAGATACTGATGGCCGCAGAAAGAGTTTTTGTCTTCCTTTCTGAAACATCAATGGTACATGTCAGAGAGCATTAAAAGAGTCTGTCAAGGCCAGAGGGAAACCACGATGAACGTACCTAGTATCATCATAGAGTGATGTACCCAGTATCATCATAGTATTCAAATGGTTAAGGGTGGTGTCAGTGGGGCTGACATGAGACAAAGCATCTCTGTAAGTGGAAGACAATGCTGACATTTGGGACAACTTTATACCACTCATATGTAACCCAGAGGAAGAAGTGTTAGAGATGCTGGAACCTCCAAATGAACGACCGAGTTCGGTGGTGTTCAAGAATTAATAATCACATCCTTTCAATAAAACTGTCATAGGAAAATTCTCCCCAGCCATCTAGATTATAATTTCAGCAGGTCACAGGGCATGAGCAGGGAGGGGTGTGAAGGATGTCAGTACTAAAACTGACCTCACATGTTGAAAGGAGGTAAAGCTACAAACATGATGACCTTTCCATTCCTGTATTGCAAACCATAATGCTAAAGGGGAAAGAAAAACAGTGAGAATGAAAAAGAGAAAGAGGGAGAGAAAGAGAAAGGGAAAGAGAAAGCAAGGAAAAAAGAAATAAAAAGGAAAGAAAGAGAAAGAAAGAATGAGAGAGAGAAGGAAAGAAAGAAAGAAAGAAAGAAAGAAAGAAAGAAAGAAAGAAAGAAAGAAAGAAAGAAAGAAAGAGAGAGAAGGAAAAAAGTTCCAGCCATAGGGGTAGGCTGTGGGGAGCGATGGAGAAGGAAACTGAGGAAACTGGTGATGGGAAATGAACACCAGTGAAAGGACAGGTGATGCAATAGTGTATGGCTAAAACTCAACAGCTTCATAACTGTGTATCTCACGGTTACTCAATAAAATAATTTAAAAAATAAATAAAATTGCCCTCATAGAGAAGGAGCATGGAGGTGAGGGTGCAGAGAGGATGTCTCTAGAACTTTGCTTATAAATGGATAGACATGGAGAGTATCATGCTAAGTGAAATGATTCAGAGAGGGACAGACATAGAAGGGCTGCACTCATTTGTGGAGTATAAAACAACATAACATGAGGCTGACACCTAAGGATAGTAGACACACAGAACAGATAGATTGCTCCATTTCTGGAAGCCTGCCTCATGAGCAAAGGGGAGAAGGCAGTTGGAATAGAGAAAGGATAGCTAAGAAAACGATGGCTGGAGGAATCGGTCAGGATAAGAGATGTGTGCAGAAAGTAGAGAAAGAACCAAACACGATAACCTCTCAGGATCTGTATTGCAAACCATAATGCCCAAAAGTCGAGAGAGATTATGGGGAATTATGTCTTCCATGGAGGCAGGGGGAGAGTGAGAGTATACCGGGGATATTGGTGGTAGGGAATGTGCACTGGTGGAGGGATGGGTGTTTGATCCTTGTGTGATTGTAACCCAAACATGAAAGTTTATAACTATCCCATGGTGATTCAATAAAATTTTAAAAAAATTTTAAAAAATCTTTAAAAAAAGTATGTCTCTAGAATGCCATAGTTTGGTAAAACTTAGGCTTTCTTCATTCACAATCAAGGAGTGGTTTCTGAATTTCCAAGTGTTTTTAATTTGAAAGTAGCTAAAGGTAATACTCAATCTCCTAAAAGACCATTGGTAATAACTTGCTTTATGAGCCTCTAAAAATTCATTAAATTAATAAACCAACATAGTAAAAAGTAACTATTTAAAGTAAATTTAATTTAATTAATTTATTTATTTGCTTTTTGTGTCACACCTGGCGATGCACAGGGGTTACTCCTGATTCTGCACTCAGAAATTACCCCTGGCGGTGTTCAGGGGACCATATGGGATACTGGGAATCCAACCTGGGTCAGCTGCATGCAAGGCAAATGACCTACCCGCTGTGCTATTGCTCCAGCCCCTCAAAGTAAATTTTAAACTATTATTGCAATTATCTTGTCTTATAATTCATACACTTTTAACCAATATTAATATAGCATAAATCGAGCCAGGATCAGGACTGATTTGGGGGTTCAGTTCCTTGAACTTGAAATAAATAAGAGGCTAAGTGGAGATAATTTCATTATCGTGATTTAAATAGAATAGCATAAATACCCCTTTCCTGCTGACATACAGTTTGTTTAAAAATACTATTTAAAATGAAAAAAAGTCGACATCACCATTTGCCTGAGGCAAATGGAATAGCAAGAATAATCCATCACTAGGGCTGGAACTGACATCCCTTTAATGTTTGAGAAAAATAGGAGACATAATTCTAATTTTTAATCTTAAACTTTCTAAGAGGAATCTAATAATTGCAAGTACATCTTCCTTTGCCATCTTTCTAATGATAGTCAACTGAAATAAATGTAATTTTCACAACAGTCCTATCAATGTGACATTGCTTTAAATAAAGAGGGGAACTATAAAAATGTATTTTTATGCCGATTTTCTTTTCAGAGCAAGGTCACAGAAATATTAGGAAACAATTCATATTCTATTTTTTCCCTAAGGTATTAAGGCAAATTCAATGAAAATAGTTTTTTAAATATGCTTTTGGAGTTAGTAATCTACTATCTTTTTATGATCACAACATTATGCTACTATAATAGAGTACTATTGTTAAAAGCCTATTATTATTAAAGACTTACACCAATTTATCCACATATCTTTTCTGGCCCTAAAAACGGTAAGCGTAATCACATAAGGCATATGGCATTTTGAAAAATTGGTACATTTTTGGACGCATTATGAATTAAGTTGTACTGAAATAGCTACTACTGACAGCCCTGAATTAATGCCTCTCTGCTCTGCAGAGGGGTCTTAGGAAAAGTAGTCACATGACAAGAAACTTTCCAGTACTCAACAGGAAGTCTCAAATCATAGTGACTACCAATTTTACAATTTCTAGAACGTGCAGCCACTGTACAGCTTGAAGAGTATATGAAAATACTGTTATCAGCTCTGAAAAAATAAATTTAAAAATTCAGATATATAATTAGTTCTGTTGCTGGTGGAGATTCCTGGTTGACTTATGTGAAGTGGAGAAAAGAGAGGCAGAAGGAAAACTACTGGTCCCCTCTCCCCATCTCTGTCACCCTGGAGAAGTCTGGGAGATTCAGGATGGGGTCAAGTCTGCAGTGAGCCCCTACTCAGCACAACCTCCCCGTCCAACCAGCCCCATGAAGCAGCCGCCAAGCTGCACCTGATGCCTGTTTGTCCTGCATGGCATGGGAGTTGATCCCATCACCTGATTTTTTGGGGAGCAAGTGGACCCAGGATGGAGAAGGAATTACTCTTTGCAGGAAAGGAAAGTCAGTCCTAAACTTTTCATTTCATCCCCTTACTGTCCCAGTAAGGAATTTGCAGAGGGGACAAGCGGTGAACTTGTTATACACAAGTTTATTAAGAAACGAAGGGCAGTAAGGAGAGAGGTAAGATGCGCTCAAGCGAGAGCACGGGCTTCTCCACAGTGGAGGGCGCCCAGCCTGCATCCCGGCATGAGAGTGGCAAAGTCCACACCATCAGAGAGACAATGTGGGCACCACGAGCATCAGCCAAATCAGCACTCAGTGGGAGCCCGCGGGCACGGGTAGCATAAGTGCATGCCCAAACTGCCCTCTGCCCAGGGTGCTGACCGGGGGTTGTTGGGAGCTAATGGCCTTTGCTGCAGTGTTGGAAATAATTCCAGAGGTCAGGCCCCCTCTCCCTCAGGAAGCCCTCTGCACTGGACCTGCTATTCTGCATCTTGGTGTCTTGGTGTCTTTTTGGGCTTCCAACGTGGATTCTTTGTGTCAAAGTTCTCTGTGATTTAGGGCTAGTCAGATTTCAGACTTATCCCATGTGTTACTAGCACTCCCCTATCTTCCTGCCTACAGCAGTTCTAAGATGCCTACATTATTATTTTGAATGATGATTTTTGATTTAATTATATAATTGAGAAGTCTACCATATTTCTTTCTATATCAATCAATGAAAAAATGATACTAAAATGTAAAAGTTAACACCACTATCCCTAAATATTTTCTGGATTACGCCCAGACATAGCCCTAAAACCTTGAGGAAAAAATGGGCTAAATTAATTCTTTGTAACAAAAGTAAAAAGCATTTCTGAATGATATAACTAATGCATCTTACCCTAAAGTTTCATGGGAAAAATGCAGAGAATAGGCATTTGAAAATGTTTAGTGTGGATAAAAATTCACTTAATTTTTTCTCTACTCTTACGTTTGTCAGATTTTAAGAGAATATTTATGCTCTCTGTGCAAAGATTATACCTTCCTGTGCAACAAAGATCCCCACCGGCAACGGTTACTCTGGCAGACCTCGGAGCCACAGCAGACGTAGAAAATGTTGCACGGAAAGCAAAATTAGTTTATTTCCAGCATTAGGGCTGGGGTAGGCATTATATATGTCTTCATTTACTTGCCCTCGGCTGCATCCGGGAGGCATTTTTAGTGTTTGTGTCAGGGAATTGCTGCAGTGCCCAAGGAAAGAATTTGAGAGAGCATCTCTTTCCATCCCAGAATTATCAGCGAGGTAATGATGAAATGCCTTCCACAGCCAGTGCGGTTTCATAGCAGCCAATCATCTCATAGAGTTTACAAATTCATCCGGGGTCCTTATCCCAAAGAAACAGACAGCGAATATGTTATGAAAGTTCTTTCTCTTAACTTGTAATTGAGCAAATGAATTAAATGGGTCTTGGCACTAGGATCTCAGCATTACATTTATCTAGTGAAAGGGAATTCAAAGAAGAAAACAGGTGTTTTTTGCCGGAACCTGCCTCAGAAGGAGATTTTTAATTAACTCAGCATATCAGATTCAAGGAATCGCAGTTTTTTTTTCTGTAAAATGAATGTTAGTCATAAATTAGGTGTGACATTCTTCTGTCTTATTACTTGAGGCCCCATTGTTGCATTTTCATCTGCATGTATGTTGCAGGGACTCAGGCATTGGGTCCATGAAACCACGATGGACCCATGTGGTGTCCAGCCTGCAGTGCTCAGAGAGCCTCATTGGTCAGTCTCCCAGCTCCGTGTCACCTGCCCTGTCTCCCCTTCACCTTGGGCTCTGCTCCAGGCTAGGGCCACATTGTGAGCTCCTTCTCAAGGTTGGACCCTCTCCCTACCCACACCATAGTGGTAAGAATGCAGGCTCCGTCTTGCTATATTCAGCTACTCACTGTGTTTCCTATTCAAGTCTTGTCTAAAACCAGCAAGTCCTCTGCCTGTGGCCTGTCTCGTCACACCCAGGGTGGGAAGGAGATGATGGCTCTATTATAATAACCGCCACTGTCTTGCTGTAGAGGAAAACAGCACTCCTGGAAGCACTCTAAATCAAAAGCGGATGGCTTCAAAGAAGTTTGCCATGATGTTTCCTGTGACTGGGAAGCAAATTGTATTTAAAACAAGAGTGCAATCAATAGAGTCCTCTGGGCGTCTTCGAAGCTCTCCCAGCCCCATCACTTAAACGTGACTCCAATCAGACTGAAAATCATTTTGCTTAGGAGGCATTTCAAGGTTCTGAAGGGAAATTACTTGCCTTGGATTTATTATGTCTAAATTACAAAGCAACCACTCGCTTGGCAAAGTTGGCAGCCCTTCTCTGACAGCCAGTGGGCAGGAACTGAGAGTCTAAATTAGCCTCTCGCCCCTGGGGGCCACATTTATCCTATGTCTGTTCTCATTACCCTGAGTTGGAATGGGTGAGAAAAATCTATGCTAAGCACTTGTACACTTCATTAATTTAAAAGAATGAAAGGGACCCCTCCGCTCAGTGGAATAAGAAAATTAATCTGCCATCTTCCTGAACTGCTAGATTATTCTAATTATGATCTGGTGGCTGGTGTTGCAAGCTATTTGGTAGCTAGAGTTTTCACAGTCTTTTATTGGGTGTAATTTTAGCCATTCCAGTGGCTTCAAAAATCCATCTGAAATCTTCATTTCTAATCCTATTTTTTCTCTTTAGCCTCAAGGAAGAATTTCTAGCCAATCATTGGGCAACATATGGACCTGGAACTCAGCATATTCAAACTGAACTGTTTTGGGTTTTATTTTGTGGAGGTTGCACTCCTGGATTGTACCGAGGACTCAGGGATCACTTCTAGAAGAGCTCGGGGGATTGCACGTGGTGGGAGGATCTAAATGTGTCAGGTGCTTCTAGAGCAAACATCCTATCCTATGCACCATCTCTCCAGTCCTGAATTTAGTTTCGAGTTCTCTCCATTAGCCCTAATCTGTCTGGGTATTTGAATCCTGAATTCATTTTCCACTGTTCCGCTTCCCATATGATCCACCCTTTTTTGAAGCTTCAAGTTCCCTCTCCCCTGCCATAAACCCAGTTCACTTAAATATTCCACCTTTCAGACATTCTGTGGCTTTATTAGCAGGTAGTGAATATACACTATCTCTTTTCAGTTTCAATTAAAATGCTGCATAAAAGCTATTCTCAGTCTTGTTTGAGAGGTACTTGAATGTAAAACTATATTATGAAGGGCTAGATATTAACTCATACCACATAGCTTCTTTAAGATGGGGCAAGGATATAATCTCAGCTCTTTCTGGAACTGAATGTATTTTCTCTAGCATACCACATCATTCACAGTCTTTTGTTTTATAACAATTTCCCCTTTGTCTGAACTCCTTGTGAATGATCCATCACCTAAAGTAAAGTAAAGTAAAGGCCCTCCCGTTGATCATCGATTTGCTTGAGCAGGCCCAGTAATGTCTCCATTGGAGACTTTGTTGTTACTGTGTCTGGCATATCGAATTCGTCACGGGGAGCTTGCCAGGCTCTGCCGTGCGGGCAAGATACTCTCAGTAGCTTGCTGGGCTCTCCGAGAGGGGCGGAGGAATTGAACTCGTGTCAGCCATGTTGGTTGCATGCAAGGCAAACGCCCTACCGCTGTGCTATCGCTCCAGCCCATTAAAGACTCCATAACCTAAAGAGCTATGTTTAACACAAATTTGTGCCCTTCCTTCCTTTCTTTCTGTGGTCAGGGCGAATCTTCTCCTGAAAAACCACCTGTAAAAACCCTAGTTAGGAACCAGCTCTTAGGATTCACGGACAGTCTGAACTCTCCCTAGTAAGTAACAGGTCCCTATGGGGACACCTTGTTAACCATGTGAAACGCCCATACAATGAGGTTGCCTATACAGAGGAGATGTTACCCAAGTAAACACGTGGGGATCTCTGGACGGCATCCTGGAGCTCAATGTTTTCTCACTGGGTATCCCCCGAGAAGCATAACTGTGCCATATTCATGTGAGAAGACCTTCATGGCAGAGGGGTCGGCCTTGCTCTGACCTCCCCTCTTCTTTATTCTACCCCTTCCTGTTGTCCTGGTGAGGCAGAAGCCCCTCCCCTTCTTCCTAGCTTCAGGAGGCCTCTTTACACAGTTCAACAGCTGAGGGGTCTGTTCATCTTTATGGGGAGTGAGGTCCTTCTAATTTCCTCAAACATCAAGGCCATTCATGCATCACGACAAGGAGAAACTCACAGGCCTGCAGCTGGGCCTGCCTGTCCTTCCCTCCTAACTTTCTCCACCAGACTCAGAACCTGTTAGTCCATTTACCCATGTCATAATCACCGAGCCCTTCCCAGGAGCCATGTTCGGTCTTAGCTGCTATTGCTACTAAAAACAATCTTCATAATTTGAAATCAGGCTCACATTTCATTCACCCATTTCCGCTGGTAGGAAGGGACAGCAATATTTTCAAAGTCACAGAGAGGAAGCTGCCGGGACATGTCGATAGACCACAGTAGGCGGGAGAGTTGGTAACTGAAGGAGGAACAGAACAGATGCTGAGAGCACAGCTCATGACCCAGAGGCATGGTGCACATATGTATTAGACACAAGACTCCTTCCAGCAGGCTGTGAATATTGGTTGGATAAAGGGGACCACATGAGAGAAGATATTCTGCATTTGGTCTGAACTAAGAAAAGTTTCATCAACATCCTGCTTCCCTGTAACACTGGAGCTTCAACAGTAGCTTCCAAATTTATGCGGCATTTGCAGTAAATTTCTACAATTATATAGAAGACATGAGTGAAGAACTTAATGTGAGTTTGTATGAGAGTGAACGAAATACATTCCACATGAACACAGGATTTGATGAGATTAAATAGCAAGCATTGTTGGGGGAACTATGGACTTCCAAAAGTCAAAGTGTGATGATATATTATTGTGATATATCTCTAATATGTTCCACACTAATCATGGCCCCAAACCTTTTGTCTTGTGTACCTTGTCATTTCCTTGTTATTTGCTTTCCAGTTTGAATCACTAAATCTTCTCTCTCTCTCTCTCTCTCTCTCTCTCTCTCTGCTTTTTGGGTCACACCCAGCAATGCACAAGGGTTACTCCTGGCTCTACACTCAGGAATCACTCCTGGCGGTGCTCAGGGGACCATATGGGATGCTGGGAATCGAACCTGGGTCGGCCGCGTGCAAGGCAAATGCCCTACCCGCTGTGCTATCGCTCTAGCCCCTCTCTCTCTTTTTTCATGTGTGGGGGAGGGTGGACCACATTCAGCTGTGCTCAAGGCTTACTCCTGATTCTGCACTCAGTAATCACTCCTGGAGCGGTTTGAGGGACCATATTTAGAGCCAGGGATCAATCCCGGGTTGGCTGAGTGCAAGGCAAACACCTTATCTGCTGTACTATCTCTCCAGCTCCAAATCCCTGAATATTTCATTAATGTTCATTGCTGTGTGATCTACACAGTCTATTCTAGTGCTTACATAACAGAAGGCAAATTAGGACTCTTAATAAAATTCACTCTTTTGAACTAACTAGGATACAAATGTCTGAGGTTCTCCTGGTTCCAACAGTAGATATACACCCTCCAACCAAGGATGTCATGGTGATGGTCCTAATTAGATAGTAGGAAACAAAGCTCAGGGGAGAGACAACTGGTGTTTGGAGATTGGACAGGATCAAGCATAGTCCCACAAATGGTTTCCATTTCCAAGGATATATAAATATCAGAGGATGCAAGGTAAGACACAGAACCATGGAAAAGATCATAGGCCTCATGTGAAGTTGTAAAAGACCCAGTCAAACCATCAGAGCTCACTTCATTATTAAGCCTACACTCTCTTGCTCCTGGTTTGTTCAAGAAAGACCAGAAAATAAGGTGTCCAGAAGCATAGAGCTGATACCCAGATTTTAATGTTGGAAAGTCCTCTGCAAGTTAGAGCAGCCAAGAGAATAATCACAAGTCACAATTTATTAAAGTCCCAGACAACTGGATCTTATCAAATGTGGGCAGAAAGAAATGATTTTTGCCCACAAATATTTTTATAATGCAAACATTGTGTCATCAATCGAATTTTGAACTGAAATCAAAGTTCTATTTTAACTTTAAGTGCAGCTATTCTTTGTGAAGATCATATTTAAAAACCTGAGTCACAAGGGCAGGTCAGGGTCCTTGTGATATGTAGATGGCAGGTTCCAATTTGAACCATGTACTTTTGCTTTGGTCAAGGTCAGGTTTTTAAAAATTATATGCTCATGTAGTATGAGTCTCTAAACAAAGATATAAATTTCACTAATGAATCTTGGAGAACACTTCGGGGTCAGAGATTCTCCAATACTCAAAAAAAATTTTTAGACATTAAAATGATTAACTGCTGGAGATTTTGTCATTGGGAAATGTATAAAAATGTTATGTATGAGAGCCTTTTGGCTAATTTGTGACAATTTAAAACAAATTTTACTTGACTCAAGCCAATATTACTATTTTAATTATAGATAACTCTCAATATTATATATTCACAATTTAGCAATGTTTATACAAATTTTCTAGTTAAATAGATTTTTCCTAATCCATAATATCTTCTTAATTTTTTCAACTTTTCTTAATTCTGAAGGGGTTATGCATTTATTTCTTTATTATAGTCTTTATTATGGACTCAAGATTTGGCCTAAAAGCAGGAAATTAACACTGGATTATAAAGATTTTTTTCAATCTCAAAATTATCCCCAAATGTTAAATATACTTTAGATGTGGTAGGCTTCAGAAATAAAAATTGTTCACTGAATAAACTTAAATATCAATGTTTTTTATACTTCAGTTTAGCTCAAATAATTCCAGGAAGGATGATGATGGATGTTAGAGATACACAGCTAGCTTCTTTCTATTCTTCCAACATTCAATAATTATTTAGCACTTGTTAGGATTAGCCAATATAGGAAAATGACTAAAATCTAATTTTTACTTCACATTGACATTTATTTGGTCTCAAAGGATCAGTTTCTTCATAATTATAGCTTCAGGTATTTTTGTTTTTAGGTATTGGTTAATAAAGTCTGCATTGATTCCAAGTCAGCATCTCATTAGCAATATTTATGCCCTCAGCTTCTTGGTCAAGGTACTTACTTAATCTAAAGGATAAATCTGAGAGGCTCCTATAAGAATAGTGGTGTTCACTGTTCAACTCCTTCCAAAAAACATTATCTCTGCCATCCCAAGCACTACACTAATCCATTATTAACATTATGGCAATTATGGTGTCCTCCAATAAGGACTCTGCAATGCCCGCCAGCAAGGAAAACTTCATTTAAAAAGGCATAGTTATAAATTGTGCAAAGTATATTTTGGTAAGTAATTGCATGCTTCTAAAAATGAGAAAATATTTAAAACCAAACTTTAATAGTTTATTATTCAACTACGTGATTATTCTGCTGCTGTTTTTTTCAAACTACTCTGAAAAGAAGGATGAAAAGAGAAAGTGAGAGAAGGAGGGAAAAGAGAATATGGGAGGGATAGAAGAAGGGAGAGAGAAAATAAACAAAGAAGATAAAATAAATATAGAAAAAAGATAAGAGATGCTATGCCTTATATATGCATGCATGTCTCATTTAAATATATTTATACAATATATAAATATATTATATAAATATATTTATATATAGCACTGTCCTGTAGCACTGTCCTCCCGTTGTTCATCGATTTGCTCGAGCGGGCCCAGTAACGTCTCCATTGTGAGACTTTGTCATTACTGTGTTTGGCATATCGAATACATCACGGGTAGCTTGCCAGGCTTTGCTGTGTGGGCGAGATACTCTCAGTAGCTTGCCGGGCTCTCCAAGAGGGGCGGAGGAATCGAACTCGGGGGTCGACCAGCTCGGCCACATGCAAGGCAAAAGCCCTACCCTCTGTATTATGGCTCCAGCCCATATTTATATATAACATACATGAATAAGCAATATTGTATACTATAAAATATATTTATATTATAACATATTTAACTAAGAATCATTTTAATATTC
The DNA here is from genome assembly GCF_029834395.1 of Sorex fumeus. Taxonomy (NCBI): domain Eukaryota; kingdom Metazoa; phylum Chordata; class Mammalia; order Eulipotyphla; family Soricidae; genus Sorex; species Sorex fumeus. Next base: position 6,764,599 of record NW_026606321.1, on the reverse strand, counting down.
CCAGGAAAAGTTTACTTTTAGACTTGGTCACCGTTACCACTATAACGCTGTTTTTCAAAGTATAGCTTACTCCAGGCTTTCTGGAGGGAGTCTGCAAATGTATTAAGTAATCCATGATGATTTGGAAAGTCCATTTACTCTAATGGATTCCAAATGAAGACTACAATATTAACAGTTATACATCACATTTTTATTCCCAGGCCTGCCAAGTATCTTTCTTTTATTATTTAAGGGAATCTTCAATTCCCATCTAGTCAGTGAAGATTTATTTAAAAATAATTTGTAGCTGATACAAAAAAATAGGCAAATGCATATGCAGAAAAGAAAATACAGAGAGATAAATACATGTTACAAAATTAGCACAAAATCCTGAAGAAAAAACTAGCTTACCAAACACAAAAGTATAAAAAAAGATTATACATATGACAAGTAAGGCTATTGAATATTACAAATGAAAATGATTTCTTGTAAATATTAATTATTTCAATATTCTACAGTAATAAACACAAAACAAATGTGAATATACTGATTGATCTAAAAATGTTCCTCCTCCTTCTCCTCCTCCTCCTCCTCCTCCTCCTCCTCCTCCTCCTCCTCTTCTTCTTCTTCTTCTTCTGCTTCTTCTTCTGCTGCTGCTGCTTCTGTAATCCTTTATAATAAAAACACAATGAAATCAGAAAGACATTTTCTTAATCTTGTAAAAGTAAAACCATTTAAATTCTTTTATATATATTTAAAAGATTAATGGCAAACTTAATGGCAATAGGCTGATTTCTCCATAAAATTAGGAACAAGAGATAGACACATATATTAATTCCTATTCACCTGTTTTATAGAAATCTAACTAGGTAATTAGCAATTAAAGGTAAATAAAAGTAATCTAATGTGGAAAAAAATAAGATTATTTCTATTTGCAGATAACATGATCTTATATAGAAAAAATTTCAAAGAAAGTTATTAAAAACTATTAGAATCAATTAAATTATTTGGCATGATTGAATGCTACAAGTTGAGTATAAGAAAAGTTGCACTTTTACATACTTTCAATGAACAATCTGGAAAATGAAATTGAGAAAAATTAACTTACAACTTGTATTTCAAACAATTCATAATACCAAATAATAAATGCTTTAGAAATAAATTTTTTAAGCAGCATTGGAGCACTGGAAAAAAATTCTTTGACAAACAGTAGACTATTTTAAAACAAAGCACACCAAAGCTAACATCCCACATTCACAGATAAGAAGACAATAATGTTAAGATGTCAACATTTTTCAAATTCCTCCATTCAGTGCAATGCTTACAAAATTTCAACGGAAAATTTTCAGAGAACTGTGAAGCTATCTTTTTCACACGAGAGTTCAGAACTGGAAAAGATCAGTCTTGGAAAAGAAGAAAATTAGCTGGTTAACATTCTCTGAGTTAAAAACTTCCTCTGAAGTTATTTTGTTCAAGATAGTATGGTATTGCCATAAGAATAGATACATAGATCAATAAGCATAATGGGGAGTATAGAAATAATCCTTCCCATAAATAATTAGCTATTTTCAATAAAAGTTCTAAGACAAATCAGCAGGGAAGGAAAAATGTCCTCAGCAATAGTGCTAGATAATATTCATAGACAAGAAAATGATGAAGTAGCTCTCTTCACAACATACTTAAAAATTAACTCCAAATGGATCAGTTCTTATTAAAAATGAAAGTAATGGAAGTATAAAACTCCTAGAAGACAGTTACTGAGATTCAAAACATTAGATTGTGAAACTCACTTGAGTTTCTAGATAACACACGTGGAAATGAAGAAAAGTGTACTGGGCATCTGGAAAAATAAAGTTTGTATACTCAAAGGCACCATCAATAATTGTGGAGGGGAGACAGGGGAGAAAGCATTTGTACATCAAATGCATGATGAGGGACTTACTTGATGTTATCAAAATGAGAAATGTCCAGAATGGGCAAACCTCTAGAGACAGAAAATAGGTTAGTGGTTGCCTGGGGATGTAGGTGGAGAGAAAAGCAGATAATTACTAAAGGCTGTGGGCTTTCTTCTTGACTCATTAAAAGTTCTAAAATTGACTCTGGTGCAGGTTACACAACTTTGAGAATACACTAAGAATTGAGTTGTATTATTCATATGGGTGAATTTTCTATGTTTTGCAAATTATATTTCAATAAAGCTATATTACTGCTAAATATTGCTAAATATTGCTATCTTTCAATACAGTTGTAGGTTTTAATTTGATTTGTTTTTGCCTTTCTCTCTCTTTTTTTTTACTTTTCTGATTTGGGGCCACACCCACTGTGCTCAAGGCTTCCTCCGGTTCTGTGCTCAGGGATCACTCTGCTGGTCTTGGGAGTAGTATTTGTGGCACTGGGTTGAGCCGGGTGCCACAGCATGCAAGGAAAGCTGTACCATCTTCCCATTTCTTACCTTCAATCATTGCTGATGTGCACCATTTTCTACTGAATTTTCCAAATTTATTTGACCCACTGTTCCCTTTTCAGAAATAAAAATTATTCAGTGCCTACCTGGAAATCTACCTTTAAGTGCTCAAACAGAAAGCAAGCCTTGTTCCCCACTTGTACCTAATGTCACTAATTCCTCCCCCATCTTTCCAGTGCCTTCAGGGGGCATATGACCCACCTAAAAAAAACACTGCTCTAAAGTCATCTTGGTGTCACTGATTTTGCATCATTTGCTGGTGACAGCAGAGACTTTTCCTAGAGCCTAAAGTTTTCCAGGGTTGATTTGCTTAGCCCTTAGTCACTTAGAAATGAAGGCACCATTTGCATAATTTTCTTAAGAATGATTGTTAGTGAAAGAGAGAAAAGAGACAGATAGAGAAAAGCATGCATTTAAAACTAAGCCCCCCCCCCCCCCCGCAAAAAAATTCTCTAAACAATTTGGAGGCTATGTAAATGTAGTAACAGAGTAAACATTGTTCCACTAAGGCACAAGAAGGCAAATCTTTCCAGTCCTTTGAAACCCCCTGTCACCATGTCATAAATGTATACTGTCACACTAAATCACTATAGAAATGTGTTTTCACAAGACAGCATTCTTTTGAAATGGCAGAGAAGCAGAGAGAAGGATTCAGTTTGAGAACAAACAGAATGGAACTGCGCCAGATTTCAAAAATTATGAAGAATCTGGTTTCTGATGTAACAGCTTAGAGGATGGTGGTGGGGAGCAGCTGACGAGTGTCACTGTAATGCCCACCAGTGACAGAGGTAAATCGAGCACAAAAATTCTGTTCCTTATTCTTGGGAAAAAGAAAATGGGAGGAATCAACCTCCCTAACTTCAAACTGTACTACAAAGCACTAATAATTAAAACAGCATGGTACTGGAACAAAGGCAGAACTGCAGACCAATGGAAGAGGGTCGAATACACTGACATCTCCCCTCAATCACATGATCATCTAATTTTTGATAAAGGTGCAAGAAATGTGAAGTGGAGTAAGGAATGCCTCTTTAACAAATTGTGCTGGCATCACTGGACGGCTACATGCAAAAAAATGGGCTCAGAACTCTGCCTAACACCATGTACAAAAGTAAGATCAAAATGGATTAAAGACCTCAACATCAGACCAGAAACCATAAGGTACATTGAAGACAAAGTTGGCAAAATCCTCCATGACATTGAAGCTAATGTTATCTTCAAAGATGCCACGCCACTGGCCGAGCAAGTGAAAACAGAGATAGATATATGGGACTATCTTAAACTAAGAAGCTTCTGCACCTCCAAAGAAACAGTGACCAAAATACAAAGACAGTCTACAGAATGGGAAAGGATATTCGCCGAATACACATCTGACAAGGGGTTGATATCAAGGATATACAAAATACTGGTTGAACTCCACAAGAAGAAAACATCCAACCCCATCCAAAATTGGGGCAATGAAATGAACAGAAACTTTCTCAAAGTAGAAATCCGAATGGCAAAAAAGCACATGAGAAAATGCTCTACATCATTAATCATCAGGGAGATGCAGATCAAAACCACAATGAGATACCATCTCACACCTCAGAGACTGGCCCACATTCAAAAGAACAAAAGCAACCAATGCTTCCGCGGATGTGGCGAGAAAGGGACACTCCTTCACTGTTGGTGGAAATGTCGACTGGTTCAGCCCTTCTGGAAAACAGTATGGACGATTCTCAAAAAATTAGAAATTGAGCTCCCATTTGACCCAGCAATACCACTCCTGGGAATATATCCCAGAGAGGCAAAAATGTATAGTCGAAGTGACATCTGCACTTGTTTGTTCATTGCAGCACTCTTTACAATAGCCAGAAACTGGGAGAAATCTGAATGCCCAAGAACAGATGACTGGTTAAAGAAACTTTGGTACATCTACACAATGGAGTACTATGTAGCTGTTAGAAAAGATGAAGTCATGAAATTTACATACAAGTGGTACAACATGGACAGTATCATGCTGAGCGAAATGAGTCAGAAAGAGAGGGATAGACATAGAAAGATTGCATTCATCTGGGGTTATAAAGTAACAAAATATGAAATTAATACCCAAGAATAGCTGAGATCAGCACCAGGAGGATTACTCCATAGCTTAGTGGCCAGCCGGGCATTCTAGGGGAAAGGGCAGCTCAGATAGAGAAGGGAGCACTAAATAAAGTTTGTTTGGAGGATCCTCCCAGGAGGGGAGATGCATGTCGAAAGTAGACTATGGACTGAACATATTTGCCACGCAATGCCTCTTTTGCAGACCACAACACCCAAAAGGAGAGCGAGAACATAAGGGATTGCCCTGCCACAGAGTCAGGGTGGGATGGGGGGATGGGGGTGGGGGGGATATTATCCATGGTAGTGGAAAATTGGCCACTGGTGGAAGGATGAGTATTTGATCATTGTATAATCGAAACCCAAGCACAAAAAATTGTAAATCTACAACTGTACCTCATGGTGTTTCACTAATAATAAAAAAAATGGAAAGAAAAAAAATTCTGTTCCTTATATTCCCAGAGGAACCTGCCAACCCCAAGCCCAGCCTCTGTCCTGAACCTAAGCTGGAGGTTCTTGACAGCCCCCAGCAGTGCCGAGTGCCCCCTCCCCAGGGTCTTGCCACACCTGAGCTGTTTGCAGGTGAGTACTGTGTTCACGTGACTCTGGTTACTAAGGGGATCCTCTGTGAACATCCATACATCAAGGGCATGTCCTTTACACCCTCTTCTTCTGCATTGTGACAGTATATATCATGAGCATCCTGGGGAAGTGAGGAGACCTAGCAAGCACCCTGAATCATCCTGAATCAGAGTCAGGCAACTGGCCCCCTTTAATGCTGAAAGCTCCACCATTCTCTAACAGAACATGGATCGGATTTTCAACTGAACTCTAAATATAGAAGTTATTTTAGGATTTTGTTGAGGGGACATGCGGGTCAGTGGAGAGGGGATGATAACTAATGGACACCCTCCTTCCTAGCCCCTGTTTCATACCTTTCTGCATGCCCAGCCCCTGCCCCCACTTCTGTGGGGCCCTTTCTTGCTGCTGTTGAAGAAATGCCTCTGGTACTTTGTCTTCAGTAGCTTGGCTCCTGTCCCCACAGTGAATGTTGGACCCACACCCAGAGGGAAAATGCTGTCCACCAGCCTTTTTAGTGGCCTGGCCTGGGTGGATCTCAGCATTATCTGGACAATCCAGGTTCTGATCCAGGAAAAGAGACAGACATTGGGCATCAGCTATGCAGCAGCCTAGCCCTCCTGTATTACTCTCTCTCTCACTGACCTTTATATCTCAAATGATCTCTTAGACTTGTCCTTTATGCCACAAAACTTCCTCACGACCAGTGGGTATAATCTAAAGCAAATAAATGGTGAGTAATAAAGTAAATACCTTGTTTCACTACGGGAAGGATACTGACTCCCTTCACTCATTTCAATAACCATAAACTAAATTATCCAACAGGAAGGATGGCTTGAACTCGAATCATTAGAATACACTTTTCAACTTTATTCACTATAAAAACAGCCATTGGGAAAGATGTGAAATTGGGAAATGGGATAGAGAGAAGACAAATTTGCTCTTGATGCTTGTTATTTCAGGCCAAAGAATGTGTGTGTGTGGGGGGGGGGGCAAGGAGACAATGAGTAAAGCCAAATAATAAGTGTCAGACTTCTCCAGTTGTTTCAAACATTCTCACCTGCAGCTGTGAGTTGAGACTGTGGGAAGGGGACCAATGGCCATGTGCCCGATTGCTCTGGGTTTGTAGCTGGCTTGAACCCCTGAGGTTCCTAGCTTGGGCCACGGGGAAAGTCCTTTCTGAAGGGTGTGTAATGATTGGTGCTTTCAAACACCATTTTCTGAAATAATTGCCTTGACTTGACCCTCAATGATGACTGAGGGTTTGATCGTGGTTCATCTCTTATTCTACAATCACAGGGAAAATTTAGTCTCCCTGGGTGAAACAGGCCACCATGAAGACACTCAGTCGCAGAAGATGCAGTTGGGCCTCCTCCTCTTCTCTGATTACTTACTGTAGATTTTTAACACTTTTGCTTTTAGTGCCCGCACAAACACCTAGTTTCACAGGGAGACTGGGTACATCCCATCGGCCATGAGATAGGTTCATTTTCACATATGCGTCTTTATTTTCATAATTCTGGATTCAGTATTCATATATATGCAAGAAAATTTATTAACTGTGAGTTTACACGAAATGGCGATGTCATTAGATATATCCCAGTGGTAGAACTAAAATGCCTCTCTTTAAATGTATTTTTCATATTAAGCATCAATGTATGTCCTTATCTTAAAAAAACAGAAAAACTAGTTACATTACCTAAATCTAATCACTCGTAGTATTTTGTGTTCAGAATTTTGCTTTAAAATTTTTGATTCTACTTTAGAGTGGATCCTGAATACATTTTTGTTTCTATCAATCTGATCACAAGGATAATATTACCCCAACTCCCTTCATTATAAGATGAAATAAGTGAAAATTTCCTGCAAGACAAACCCAGAATTCTTTATTTAGCGAAAGTGTTGACATTTATTATTATTATTGATAATAATTGCACAGTGTCTTTAGCCACAAAACATAAAATGGAAGGAGATAGGGAACAGTTTGACTAGAAATCTTTGCTACTAAGGAATGGAATAAAAACATTCCTTTGTGCTTTGTACTAAAACAGATTCATACTATAATTAGAAAATAAGAGGCCTTTCTCCTAAAAGAATTATTCATAATAAAACAACTGGCAGTGAAACTTAAGTCTGTCCCCAAATTATCCACTTAAACAATGTTGGACATCCATTGAAAGTACTTTACAAACATTCCTTCTGGAAAGTTCTGTAAGTATTCCTCTATAGCTTGTGAAGATTTTTATTGATGTAATAAGACATGGAACATTAGAAACACACTGGAAAAAAATGTCTTTGGGACATGACATCAACATCTCAAAAAGATCCAATAGCATACTAGGCCTTTGTATAGGAAAAATGTTACTGGTAAGTTTGGAAACAAAACGTTATTGTGTTTAAACTTCTGAAACTGATACTAAATCTAAGGCAGTTTTTAGAAAATGCATCAGGGAGAATTTAAATGAAAAGATTAAGTAACTAGAAACAGGTTTCTCCATCATTAATTTTCTGTCCACTGACAATAATGTTTTACTAATCATGGTGACTTTTCAATCACACTGATTATATGAAGTATGAAAGAAATTTTTCTAAAATCAAGTAGGACATATTTGTATAAAATAAGATTTTAGGAAAGATTGAGAAGAGAGAAATTAATGTGTTTTCTTAGAAAGGGCTGGAGTGATAGCACAGTGGGTAGGGCATTTGCCTTGCACGCAGTTGACCCCCGGGTTCCATTCCTTCGTCCCTCTCGGAGAGCCCGGCAAGCTACTGAGAGTACCCTGTGGCATATTCAATATGCCAAAAACAGTAACAAGTCTCACAATGGAGACATTAGTGGTGCCTGCTCGAGAAAACTGATGAACAACGGGAGGACAGTGCTACAGTGCAGTGCTTTCTTAGAAATCCCAGATACACAGTAGCAGAAAATGATCTTGCATGATCCAGGGATTGGTGTGGAGTTGAATTAGTCTTCCTCCTTTATCCCCTATCTACCAAATTACCTCTCCTCTTACCATTTCCTGTAGAACTAATGAGATGATAGCAATTTAGCATCCTGAGGTGAAGTTAGTAAAACTGAAGGTGTCCAGAGTCTTGAACATTTCTGCCTTGCTTCGCTCTCCCACACTAAAGCTCCACAAACCTCACTCCCTTGCCTCACTTCCTCTCAATGTTCAAGCTCATATGACCCTTCTCACTTACTTCCTCCCAGAGCATCTATGCACCATGAATTCTTCAGGTAGGAGGTACAGCTTGGCCATGACCCAGAAGAGGTGCTCTCTGGCTTCTGCTGTAGACAGTCACCGACCATGCCAGCCTGCTCTGATGATACCTCTCCCCGCCCCCATTACTGGTGTGTGAGAGAGACAATGAATCCCAACATACATGCCTTGGATTTGGGTACCCCAATGGCCTGCCACCAAGTCTTGGCTCTGCCACTGAATAGCTGACAGCTATTCACAGATCACTCAGTGCCTCTTGGTCTTTTTCCTCACTTACATATTGGAAACCATCACCTGGCATTGCTTGGAGAGTCGCTGAGGTGACATGGGACCATGCATGGATGGCTACTAGTACAGGTAGTAGTAACTAGATGTAGTAGTAACTAGTACAGGATGGTAGTACTAGTACAGGTAGTAGTAACTACTAGTACAGGTAGTAGTAGCTGCTAGTAACATCACTCAAAGGATCAGCAACCTTCTAACAACTGTTTTTGCCACATGTATCTACTAAATCTAATAAACCTTGAGTAGTTTAGCATGCAAAATGCAATAAGAATTGATACATACAGAACACAAACTCCGCCAGTCATCTGCATTCCTGAATGTCTTCCGGAGCAGCTGAGACCTCAGCAAACTTGACTGTTTCCTCTTAGTCCAAACAGGGGCACTGACCACTGCTGTCCACATGGGAACCTATCCTTGATGTTCTAAACAATATTGAAATAGCAACAGGAAATCTTTTTAAAAGTTAACACCTGCAGGGCTGGAGCAATAGCACAGCAGGTAAGGCGTTTGCCTTGCATGCGGCTGACCCAGACTCAATTCCCAGCATCGCATAGGGTCCTCTGAGTACCGCCAGGAGTGATTCCTGAGTGCAGAGCCAGGAGTAACCCCTGTGCAATCACCGGGTGTGACCCAAAGAGAAAAAAAGTTAACACCTGCTATTTTGCCAAATTATTGATCCTATATGCGTAAGTCAGTAGTGTTTGTTTTAAGGCAAAGAGCCCCACCACTTCTCATTCCTGAGTCTGTGGCTGCAGCCCCCAGTGTCTGCAGTTCCTGTGCTTTGCTGTGAGGCTCACAAGATTCAGCCTACAACTTCCTCAAAACCAGAACTCATGATAGAAAAGAACACAAAGGGAAGGCAAAGGGAAGGGACATTTGAGAATGAGATCTGGAGGAAATCAAATAGAAAATTCTGAGAATTTGTACCCAGCAGAATCACACGAAAGGAGGTGAATTGCTCCAGCAAGAAGTTGTGACAATCAGTATGGAGCCATCTGCAGGGGAGCTTATTAGAACTCAGTGTGCACGTTCTGGAGCTTGTGTTGGCATCTTCACTTGCACTGGAGTTTCATTCTTCCAGGACAGCAGATCTTCAGCTAGAACCATTGTCTTTGGACAAGCAGGCTAGGCAGTGCCCCAGCCTCCTCATTGAGGGGAAGGTTTTCTCTCACGGTAGGAACTGTTTGCCAGATTCCAGTTAATGGCAACATTGCCAGAGATCTATATGGGGATGACCATTCAGTCCTGCCAAGCTGACTCTGCTTGCAAAATGCTTTTTAGCATTTGTGCTTTTCATTACATTGATTTTTTTATATACACACAATTTATGTATTAATTTTTAAATATGCCTGTCACTTTTAAGCACAATGAAAGAAAACAGTATTTTATATTATTCAAATAGAATCTTACTTTCAGTTCTTTGAACGGTTTATATCAGAAAATGGAGGAAAGATTGATCCTGGAAAATAAATCCAAACACTTTAAAAAAATTCTTAATTTTATTTGGATTGCAAATGTACTTTTTTGTTTGTTTGGCTTTCGGGGCCACCCCGATCTGTGCTGAGGGCTTACTCCTGGCTCTGTGCTCAGTAATCACTCCTGGCAGTGCCCGGAACCCATATTAGGTGCTAGGAATTGAACCCAGGTTAGCTACATGTGTGGCAAGTGCCTACCCACTGTCCTATCTCTCCAACACCACAGTTGTCCTTTTTAGCATGGTATATCTCCTACACAGCATCCAGATCGATCTCAGACCACTAGTGAAGACCAAGCTTGTCTAAAGAGGACCAAGAAGCTTACCTTTCACATGCCAACCGATATGTCAGCACTCGGTAACCAGTAGAACCCAGGAACACTGCCAGTAGGGTACACAGAGGTCCCAGGGCCAAGTCTGAGTGTCCAGCATAGCTGATAAAAACACAATAATCCCAAGCATGCAATGCTGGAGGTTTCCCTGAGTTTCTGCTCCCCAACATCCAGAAACCTCACAATGCTGAAGCTACTCAGACTCTTCTCCCGCTGCCACTCAGCATTTCCTTCAGGCAGGCTGTGAAGCCAAGGAAATGGGCAATAGTCTACCCATATTGCAGTGTATTGGCAAAACCATCACCCCTGCCATCTGGCACTCCAAAAAAAAAGAGAGAGAGAGAGAAAAAACAAGTATGAAAAGCAAAGAGGTCAACAATATAAGGAATTAGTTTTTATATAATGAATGCTCTGGACTACTGGATCCCAATGTTGGGGTGTCCAAAAGCATATAAGAGTGAGGGTCAGCAGAGAATTGGACTCAGTTCCACCGTGACAGACTTACCTCTTGCACCTCCTTATTTGTGTACCTCCAAGTCTTTGCTGGTTCTCTGAAAACCAGCTCGCTAATACAACAGAACTGAAAAGACATTGATGGAGTTTGATGAATTCATGATGTGAGAGCTATGAAGGTCAGTGTGCATATATCAACGTTTTATTATCTCAGATGTCAAAAATTATTACTTTTGCAACTAATATGATATAATTCCTGTCACTGTTGCTGTATGTAGCTTTTAAGTTATATGGCATATAAATCACTTTCTATTCCGAGTTGTGTCAACAATTTGCATGTATTTACAAAGTAGAAGTGCCATGTATAATTTCAAACCTGTAAAAAATAATGTAGAAATAGTGTTGCCAATATATCCAGCTTTGTTTGACACTTTCAACATTTTCTATTTACTAATAAACTAGCCAAAATAAGAGTGGAAAGGCTGATAAGTGAAGCAAGTAATGGGACAAACTACAATCAAAATAACTAACTCTGTTTTAATTTAACACATTTACCTAAGTTCTTTCCATAGATTTTCCAAATTTTTTCAGCTTCTGAGAAGTCTTCGGATATTTTTAATGTCAGTGCCACAAAATGCTGAATGAAAGAGAGCGTGATGGGAGGTGGTGAGAAGACTGTGTTCTCCTCCCCAAGAACCCACAAGACTGATGCTCGACTTGCCTCTCATCATGAAATCCCACCAAGGCATTTGGTATGAGCCACGAGTGCCAATATCTCCCCCCTATCTCATGATCTTGTATTTTTATTTTTAAGTACTAAAGTAGCATAAGATTAGGGTAGCAATGTAGTACTGTCCTCTCGTTGTTCATCGATTTGCTCGAGTGGTCCCAAGTCTTCATTTTGAGAGTTGTTGTTACTGTGTTTGGCATATTGAATACATCACGGGTAGCTCGCCTTGTTTTAATTTGTTTTGTTCTGTTTGCCACATGGTGATTTTTTTCATTATATGTTTAAAATTAATAAAAAAGGAGTTGCACCATTTTATTCTACTTTATTGAACATACAAAATACAGTTGCAGCCACAGAGAACTCTGTATCCTGGGCCACTGCATAACCATGGCCTTTCTCGACTTCATTCATGACATGAGTTGAAGGCTAAGGCTTAGTCTTAGGCTAAGCCCTACTGCTGGGTGTTTGAGAGTGAAGTCTCTCCAGCAGCCACGGGAGAAAGTGGTGGAGTGGAGGGACTTCATTCTGCTTAGTTCGGATACCTAGAACAACAGGGACAAACTGGAATGCTGTTGCATTGGGACATGGGACATACAGATGGCCATTAGGTACATGAAAATGTCTTCTTTTCACTGAATACCAGGGAAATGCAAATCAAAGCAATAAGATACTGCTTCACACCCGAAAGAGTGTCAGAAAACCAAAGAAACTGGAAATAACCAGCACAGAGAGGGCCTTCAGGGAAAGAACACCTCGTCCACCACTGCCGAAAACATTGTCAGATTAAGTGAGCATGCAAAACAGCATGGAAACCTGTCCAGAAATTAAAATTGAGCTTCTGTCTAATCTAGAAATTTTGTATCTTGGCATCTACCTCAAGAGCACAAAATACTAATTTGGAAAGATGTTGTATTTCTTTCTTCATTGATGCTCTATTCACAATAGCCAATACCTGGAAACAACCCAAGTGCTTAAGACTGTTGAGTGGGAAGAGAAAGTGTGTGTGTGTGTGTGTGTGTGTGTGTGTTTGTGTGTTTGTGTGTGTATGTATACACTATATATATGTAGCACTGTAGCACTATAGCACTGTTGTCCCATTGTTCATCGATTTGCTGGAGCAGGCACCAGTAATGTTTACATTGTGACACTTATTGTTACTATTTTTGGCATATTGAAAACGCCATGAGGAGCTTGCCAGGCTCTGCTGTGAGGGCGGGATATTCTCAGTAGCTTTCTGGGCTCTCTGAGAGGGACGGAGGAATCAAACCCAGGTCAGCTGCGTGCAAGGCAAACATTCTACTCCCCGTGATATGATGAAATATATGATGAAATACTACTCAGCTATTTTTAAAATATTGGTGGTGAAATCTTGTCATTCACTGCAGCGTGGATGGAACTGGATGTTGTCATGGTGAACAGAATGAGAGCGATAAGGGCAGACGCAGAATGATCTCTCTCATATGTAGAGCAAAATAAACACAGGAAGGGATTTTAAAACTAAACATAGAAAGCAAAAAAAAACATAGGAAGAGAATTTAAAAAATAGCTAATAATGGCAGACTCTGAATGTCTGCCTTTAGAACTGAGTTTTCTAAGTGGGAGCCAGAGGGGATCAAAGAGAACCCCGAGAGGGTGGTGGAGGGAAGTTGGTGCTGGGGTCAGGGTGACCTCGCAACATCATATCCCTAAAGCTGATATTAACAGCATCATAAATCATGGTGTTTATCTTTCACAAGGAATTCACAAGATTCATATTCTTTTTGAGTTGGTATAATGGGCTTTAAAAACTAGATATCTATTCTTGAATTCATTCCTCATCACTATGAGGACACGATTCAACTCACGGTCATAGACATGGCCTTCCCGTTGTTCATCGATTTGCTCGAGCGGGACCAGTAATGTCTCCATGGTGAGACTTGTTGTTATTGTGTTTGGTATATCGAATACGTCACGGGTAGCTTGCAGGCGAGATACTCTCGGTAACTTGCCGGGCTCTCCGAGAGGTGCGGAGGAATAGAAATTGGGTCAGCCATGTTGGCTGCTTGTAAGGCGAATGCCCTACTGCTGTGCTATCAACTCATATCCTAATATATATATATGCATATGTGTATATATATTATATACTATACATACTGAAGCAATAGCACAGCGGGTAGGGTGTTTGCCTTGCATGTGGCCAACCTGAGTTCTATTCCTCTGTCCCTCTTGGAGAGCCTGGCAAAATACCGAAAGTATCCCGCTTGCAGGGAAGAGCCTGGCAAGCTCCCCGTGGCATATTCGATATGCTAAAAACAATAACAACAAGGCTCACAATGGGGACATTACTGGTGCCTGCTTGAGCAAATTGATGAACAACGGGAGGAAAGTGCTACAATGTTTCTATATATACTATGTATTATATAATATTTTATTATATAATATATGGGACAATAACTCATAAATGATGAAAAAGACAATTTGGAATCTTTATTAGTCACTGTTCTCTGGTCAACCAAAAGAAACCGAGATTTTCAGGCATTATACTCTTAATTGACCAGACACCCTCCCCGGGACTCACACAAACCTACCAAACCACGGTTATGAATCTAACGAAGCAGCCATATGCCAGGAGCAGGCAGATGAGATGAAATCAGAAAATCACAGAAGAATCAGAAGTGACATCCTGCAAGTTGAGCAAGAAAACAATTCCCACACTACACAAGCAAGTCACCCAAATTTAATTGTATGCTTGCAGAAGAGTTGAGAAATTATTTGGAAATAAGACTATAGAGAAGGGGCCAGCACATGCAGCTCGCCTCCCGAGATGAGAAGCAGGAGGCAGCCATGGAGGTGGATGTGGCAGTAAAACAGAGGCAGGATGTGTACGGGAACGCCCAGGCAGAGAGCACCAGGCTCAGACACATACTCCCCTGACAGACCGTGGACTGCATGAGGGTCCTGTAGGTTTCACTCTGCATATTAGGTCATAATAGTGAATAAAACGAACCAAGTCTTAAAGATCATCGACAGATTTTTCTCCCACCTGTTTTATTCAAGTCAAATCAAAGAATGAGAAAATTGACTTACCTTCAAACCTAGACTCCTTGACTGAAGTCCAGACCCCAGATTTCTTACTGATTCCTGCCAAAGATGGCATCATTGTCTTAAAAAAAAAAACTTAAAATGCTGATATTCTAAGTGCAAAGACGTACAAATCACTTCAGATGTAGAACTGGTTATGGATATGGAGGTGATGAAGTTAGAACTGTAGAGCTAGTTAGCCTAAACATATGAGAAGCTGTCTGGGAGCCCAGCTTCTGTACCTTACTAAGGGGTCACAGAGAGTTAGGACTGAGGCTTAGACATCAGGGCCTCCTGTTGCTGTGGTTTCCTACTGCCAGGACTCCCTCACTGGAAACGCTTCTTCGCCTTAAGTGAGACACGGGAACTGAGAAAGAGTTCGAAGTATGGACGGGTGTCTTCTAGCCTCTGATGACAATACCTAATTATCACGCCACACAATTCCCATTTGCAAATCGCTATGAGTTGCAAACAAGCAAAGCCTAAAACATAGAAGAGTATGCTGTGTCCCTGACAGAGTGAAACAGCCCGGGCATCTGACCACGGTGAGGCCAGCACACACCGACTCTCAGTGGTGGCCAGAGGTAGACTGCACGCAGACTGCACTCACCACAAGATCATTTAAAACAGGCTCTGCATGCTCGAACAGTTTAAAAACCCCAAGTGCTGGTGATCAGTTAGGAGTCTGCCATCTTGGCAGATCATTGTTTAATTTGGCCTGAATTTAGATTCGGATCAAATGCATTATGTGGAATAAAATCACATACATGTTTATATACACATTAAAGATATTTATATACAAATTTACTCATGGCATATGTGTGTATATTTCTATTCTTCAGATTGTTTTGGATAGAGAGTGAACAAATCAACCTGACAAAATTAAAGCACAGTTTCATTAGAAACTACCAAGTTTCTATAAAAACACATCTATAAATCAGGGATACCAGCCCTTCAAATGGTGTGGGTGTGGGGATGAGTTCAGTTTCGGGCCAAGGGAGTTTGGCACGACAGGGTCAAGGCAAGCAGGGATAGGTGAGTTGAGTTGGCCAGGCCATGTACTGAGGATGGCTCCAGAGCCTGGCCACCAGGACTTGAGCTATACGTGTATAATTATAAAGAGATAAAACATTTCTGTATCACTTAGTTCACCACTGCATCCAGTGGCTTTGATCTACTTGCAGAACTTAATGAGTGCTTTCTCTTTGTTTCATCAAGATTTTTCCCAAAGGGAAGAGTTCCAAGATTACTTCTATGTGCCATCCTACCACACAAAGAGATACTGTGTGCATTATCTTGGATTGCGTTTCCCTTTTAAAGTATCATAGAACAAAACATCCTTTGTCTTAAATTCCTAAAATTAAACAATCTTGTCAGAAAATGTCTTTTATAACAAAGCATTAAGCAACAGTGCACGTGCCAAATACTGTCTGATTAAAGTGAATAAATAAAAGGTTAAAAAAATAGCATTGCTTTTTATAAGGAACACAGAGATGACAAATATATAAGATCTTTGTGGGGGTAGGGAGTTGCTTATGTAAAGCAAAGAGAGCGATCTGGAAGTTACATCTGAAAATATAAAATTAGGAGTTGAGAGAAACCCCCAGGAAGATGAATTCCTACCTGTGGCCAAATAGAGGATATGACCAGTATATCCCTGCCCCACTCCACATCCCCTTGGCCCCGTGGAAGAAAAGACCTTGGTCCTCCCAGAAGGCGAGGTGGATCTCAAGGGGTGCATTTATTTGTGGATCAGAATGAACTTTTGTGCGTCCGTCAGGTCATGGTCCCACGCTGCAGGGAGGACAGACCATTACTGGAAGCCCTGGGCAGGGCTGACCCTGGCCATCCCACTGAGTGCTGAGAAAGGCGAGTGAACCACAACCTGAACCACGTGGGCAGATGTGCTTCCTGCCCTTCTCTCCCCTGGTCCCCATCCTGGCCTGGCTCACGGTGAACTCTGACCCTACCGGGGAATGCTTGTCAGTAGTAGGGATCAAGTGTGCGAAGCTAGGGGCCAAGAGACGCAACACAGTTGGGTCTTGCCATGGATGTGGCTGACCCCGTTTGATCCCTGGCATCAATCATCACCAGGTGCAGTCCTGAAGACCCTCAAGAACCCCATTGGGTGGCCCTGTTACTCCCTAAACCCACATCTTTCGCCCCTGCCTTCTGAGCACTGCTTGGAAAACTCCACTATTGCACTGTAGCACTGTCGTCCCATTGTTCATCGGTTTGCTCAAGCAGGCACCAGTAATATCTCCATTGTGAGACTTGTTGTTACTGTCTTTTGGCATATCGAATATGCCATGGGGAGCTTGCCAGGCTCTGTTGTGCAGGCAGGATACTCTTGGTAGCTTCCCGGGCTCTCCGAGAGGGAAGGAAGAATTGAACCCAGGTTGGCCATGTGCAAGGCAAACGCCCTACCCTCTGTGCTATCGCTTCAGCCCATCATCCTAAATTAAAAAATAATGGGAGAGGATGTGAGGAGACAGTACAGCAAGGAAGGCGCTTATCTTGCATGTGGTCCAGACTGGTTCAGTCCCTGACACCATGGATGGTCCCTTGAGCCCTTCCATGAGTGATCCATGAGCTATCGCTTCAGCCCATCACCCCAAATTAAAAAAGAGGATGTGGGGAGACAGTACAGCAAGGAAGGTGCTTATCTTGCATGTGGTCCAGACTGGTTCAGTCCCTGACACCATGGATGGTCCCCTGAGCCCTGCCAGGAGTGATCCATGAGCACAGAACCAGGAGGGAGCCCAGGGCACTTCAAGGTTCTGGCCATGAACAAAAACAAAATAAAGAGTGGAAGTTATGCTGCCTATACCCAGTAAACATCATACCCAGAAAAACTCCCCGGGATATTTAAGTGACTTGGGAGCTATCTGTATAAATGCATATTCCCACATATGTCTGATAAATCAGGCCCCTAAAGTAAAAATGCAGCATTCAAGAGCATCTGTATATTTACTGCTTTTCTTCTGCAGCATAGGTCCTGTAAGGCCAAGAAGAGAAAATTGTACTCATTTCATCTTAAGAGCATATAATATTGCTGAAACATGATTCACATGGGTTGTAAAACTCTCTACTCACCTTATTGCCTCATTCTGCAACCCCAGGAGTAATAAATAATAAACTTACTAAAATCTGAGAAATATCATGCCAAATTTCTCAAGCCAAGATGAAAGAACGAAAGGGGACGTAAAGAGAAGAGGAAAAGAAGGGGAAAAGACAGGGGAAGAGATTTTTCAAGGGGATGAAAAGGCGTGATAGTAAGTGATTTCTATAAGGAAAAAAGAAAGTTCTGGAAATAGCAGAGAATTAATTCATAGATATGTTCAGAAAAACTGGGAGTGTGTTAGTTCAGACAAACTTGGGCTAGGGGTGGAAATGGTCTAGGAAAGATTAAGACTTTCTGAGGCCAAAGACAGAAACAAGAAACCACAAACCTTTAAATTATATTTTCATAAGCTTCAAATCC
Organism: Sorex fumeus; assembly: GCF_029834395.1. Lineage (NCBI taxonomy): Eukaryota > Metazoa > Chordata > Mammalia > Eulipotyphla > Soricidae > Sorex > Sorex fumeus. The sequence continues at coordinate 6,746,456 of NW_026606321.1, read as the reverse complement.
TGGTACAAATAATCACTGAAATGCTGAATTCCATATAACTCAGTTTGAGAGCTTAATTTCTCCTTCGGTAACAATGTAAAACAATCATCATTTACAGTATGTCCTTATAATAGGAGCTGGTATGATACAAAGATACAAAATAATTCTATGTAAAAGACAGCATATGTTGAACATTTGATGCAGGCCCTATATAAGGAAGTATATATAAGAGGTAGCAAAATGAGGAGTTTCAGAAACTGAAAGTCAGGTGGATTTTCCAATCCAAGTCCAAAAGTTGATTCAATGTCAGAACCTTCCCATGGCACCTCGATGCCAGGTCAAGATGAAGACATTTCCTGGATCAGATGACAGCATTTCTGGATGATTGACAACCTCCAGATGTTTTCTAGGTGAGTGACCTTGTGAAGATTATGACCTGGAGGGAAATAAAACATAAAAATAAAAAAAGAGGCAGAAACAAAACACAACCACTTTCATGTTTCTTAAAATTCAGATATGATGGAAATGTGACAGACTTTAAAACAAGCAGATTGTTGATCTTCTCAATGCAGTGAATAAGATCAGTCTTCTCTTTAAATTCACTTACAAGGTGCACTTACAATCTGCATCCTGATACTAGCTTTGCTAGATTTGGTAGAATCCAGGTTCATGGTATAAATTCATAATCACTAGCCACAAACTTCAGGATTAACAGGTTTTGATCATGTTATTTGTTTGTTTTCTTGCTTCTTCCTGGCCTATCTTAGACACAGGCCATGGTCAAATCTTTGCAGTCATTCGTCAAACAATCACCCTTCATTTGCCCAATCATTTTCTTTATGTGCATCTCCTGCACTGAGGTCCTGCGGCTGGGTTCATGTTCTTATTTTTTTTCTTTTTTGGGTCACACCTGGGATTCTCAGGGGTTACATCTGGCTTTGCACTCAGGAATTACTTCTGGCAGTGCTTGGGAGACCATATGGGATGCTGGGGATAGAACCTGGGTTGGCCGCATGAAAAGCAAACACCCTACCTGTTGTACTATCATTCAGGCCCTGGGTTCAGGTTCTTATCTTAATTTTAAAAACTTAGCTGTTCCGATTTTTGTTTCTTTTATTTTTATTTCTGTGTTTGTGTTTTATTTGGGGAGATTTTGGGGGGACCACATGTGATGGTACTCAGGACTTACACTTGGCTTTACACTCTGACCACTCCTGGTGGGGCTCAGACATTGAACCCCAGTGAGTGTACAAGAGCCCTACCCACTGTACCATCTCACAGGCCCCTGATATTTTATTTATGAATATTAATTTTGAATATTAATTTTGTATTAGGACTGCTTACAGTATTAAATCATATCATTCTTGGGGCTAGAGAGATAGGATGGAGTAAGAAGATTTCTTTGCATGCAGCCATGCACTTTGACCCTTGGCATAGCACATGGTTCCCTGAGGACCACCAGAAATGAATCCTGAGCACAGAGTCAGATCTAGTCCCTTTATATCTCTGGGTGTGACCCCACCACACACACACACACACACACACACACATACACACTCACACTGAGGTTTATGGCCTCATATTGAAAACAATTTTAAAATGATTTTGTTTTTGAGAGGTTCAGGCCACACCTGGTTTTGCTCAGGGATTACATCTGGAAGGCTCTAAGCTAAGGGACCACTTCTTGTGATGCTGGTAAACTGTGTATGCTAGCAAAGGCCGAATTCAGGCCCATCTTGTCCAAGGCCAATCCTACCTATGGCCATAAGCTGCTTGTCTAACTCCTGATTTGTAGCTGACACAGAGAAGGGCTCATTAACAGGAGGCTGAGATATGTGATCTTATAGAATTTTTAAAAATCTCTCTTAAAAACTTCTTTTTCTCAATTTCTTTAATCTATTTTGAAATAAAAATACAAAAATAAGGAAGAGACAAGTCGTGTCAATTTTTTTTATTAGTGAAACACCATGAGGTACAGTTGTAGACTTACAAATTTTCATGCTTGGGTTTCAGTTATACAATGGTCGAGTACCCATCCCTCCACCAGTACCCATTCTCCACCACCAATGATCTTAGTAGCCCTCCCACCCCCACACCCCACCCCACTCCCCTACCCTGCTTCTGTGGCAGGGAATTCCCTTTTGCTCACTCTTTCCTTCAGGGTCTTGAAGTTTACAATAGAGGTAATGAGCTGCCATTGTGTTCGGTCTATAGTCTACTTTCAGCACACATCTCGCATCCCGAGCGAGTCCTCCAAGCATCCTTTAATAGTGTCAATTATTAATGCAGTGTTTGCTTAAATACTTCATATATTCCTGATGGATCAATCCTTCAATGAAAATCAGTCAAGATAAGCTTATGGATATGAGTGTACATAAGCCAGAATAACTAACCTGTAGTGGTAAACCACAAAGCAAATAGGGCACATATCTTACATGGGTTTCCCCAACAATGGCTTATATAAAATGCATCATAACCTACCTGCCTCTCATGAATAACTGAAGTGATAATGGGGTTACGAGTTTTTAATTAAACATTTTTTTCAGTTGATTGTAGAACATGCATTTCTAAAATTTGAAACCCAAAGAGATTCCACCTACCTTTTTTCCAGTGCTAACTAACATCTGGCAAAATTCTTGTTCACAGTGACAGACATTCACACAGCACCACGCAAAGCAGCTGCACCATTGCCAAACTTTCCTAGCCGGGCCCAAGTCCCTCGCTTCCCAGTCATCCTTTCAAGATGACAGATAAAGGAAATCAGGCAGTGTCACATCATTCAGGATGGGATTTTCCCGCTCAGCATCATTTCTCTGCAGATGTGACTGTATAAGACACGGGCACTGCCTGCCTTCTGTCAGTGGGATGCCCCCGGATGCTCAAGTGTGCCACACTGCATGGCCTTACACTACCTGCTGAGTTGCTTCGTTGTCTCCCAAGTGGGACTCAGAGACTTGATGGAGGTGGGAGGGAGGCCACTGGCAATTCTCAGCTCACTAGGCCAGGGGTTTAATGCAAGGTCAGAGAGGATGTGAAGCTGCTCAGATATTGGGGTTCTGGGAAATTGGGGTCACTCTGTCAGTGATGAGAGACTCTGGGTCACTCTCAGTGGGGCTCAGACTCTCCTGGGTTATACCCAGTGATGCTTGGGGACAAATCAGAGCAGTAGAATGTTAGGTATGTGCCCTCATTACTGTCTCCTCTCCCCATTCCTACCTGCTGGCTTTTGCATAAATCTACCAGACTATTTTAACTGTTTTCCAAATCAGTGTTATTCTTATCACTATAGATCCCCACCAATGACCTCTGCATGTCCCAGTGTCTTTGTATTCTTTGAAACTCTGGATGTGGTCACAAGTTTTCATTTTTACACCTTCCTGTAACTCTGCAGTATTTATCTCACTGGGGTTTGAATTTGCCTTTCCTAATGCCTGGTATTCTGCCCTTGTTCTGTAACATTGGTATATTAGTTGGTGAAAAGTTGTAGAATGGATTACAGGGGAGACACATGTCCAGATGCAGCTGAAACTCACTGTGCAAACGGCTCCTGAGAAAAAACTCTGGGGGTGGGGAGGAGTGAACAACTTCAGAGTTGACTAAAGAGAACATTGTTAGAGAGCATGGGGTCAGCTCCCGACCAAGCTGAGTTTGGACAGTCTGCTCATGACTCACACTTGAGTGTGTCTGGTGCACTAAACCATCTCCTACTCATTCCTCAGGAGCCTTGGCTCCAGGCCTTATCCTCCCACAGACAAACCTCAAAGGGTTCCAACCCACTGATCTATCTTGTCTCTGAAGTTCTTTCAAGACGCTGTCAACTCTATTTATAAAAGAAGTGCTCTAGTGAATTTAGCTTCACCAAATAGGCAAGAAAACAGTGCTTAGCATATACAAGCAACCTCGGCCTATGGACCAAAGGCTATACTTTGTTTCTGGTGCTGGGTCTTGGATCCAGGGCTTTCTGCCCATGAGGAACATGTTCAACTGATAAAGAAAATAGACCCCAGTGCTCCCTGCCCCCCTTATGAATGGTTGAGCCTCCAGGGAAAGGAGAGCGGCCAAAGACAAACGGTGACATCTGCTCTATAGGAAGTGCTTGGGACAACTTGGATATACCCCACCCCACACTGCAGAACCAGCTCAGAATGTCCTTGAGGTGACCTAGACTCCACTTTGCAAAATAATGTAGGTGGAAATGTCCGCTTCTATAATCCTCTGCCAGCATGGGTTCATTTTTTGTTTTTGTTCTTTTGTTTTGGGACCACATCTAGCGATGCTCAGGAATAACTCAAGAATTAGCCCTGATGGTGCATGGGGAAGCATATGGGGTGCTGGGGATTGAACCCAGGTCTGCCACATGCAAGGCAAGTGACCCACCCGCTCGCTGTACTATTGCTCCGCCCCCTGCATGTGTGCAATTTATCCCATGCATGGCAACACTGCATGCAATTGTGAATTAGAGTAGCACTGTAGCACTGTCCTCCCATTGTTCATGAATTTGCTCGAGCGGGCCCAGCAAAGTCTCCATTGTGAAACTTGTTGTTATTGTGTTTGGCATATCGAATATGTCACGGGTAGCTTGCCAGGCTTTGCTGTGTGGGCAAGATACTCTTCGTAGCTTGCTGGCCTCTCAGAGAGGGGTGGAGGAATCAAACCCGGCTTGGCTGGGTTGGCCATGTGCAAGGCAAATGCCCTACTGCTGTGCTATTGCTCCAGCCCATGAATTAGAGTGTACTGTAAAATTTACATTCAAAAATAAATTCATATAATTTACAAATATGGTTTTACAACTTTGCTTCCAAAATGGCCACATAGCATAAGTTTTAAGATTATTCAGAAAATGTTCTATAACTTTGCAACTGTGTATCTCATTATGATTCAATTTTAAAAAATGTTCAAAATATGCAGAAATATTTTACTGAGAAAATGAGTCATCACAGAGAAAATGGAGGACAATGGAGGATTATTTGTTGACTGGTTTTATGCATAAGTTTCTTCACAACATGCATCAATAAATCTTTTATTTGTGAGTGTGTGACCTGGGTTTCTCAGTTTCATTTTTAAATTATTATTGAATGCATTGTTTTTAATTTTTTTATGTTTTCTTGCCAATTACATGTACTAGTACTTAGAAATGTACATAGGGTTTAAAAATAAAAGATGAAGAAAATAAAACTTGAAAACACTGACTTCAGTTCAAACATCCTGAAAGAGTATTACATATTATTTGTATATGTGTGTGTTTGTGTGTGTGTAGTTTATATATCAGTACAGTTCAAAAATCTAAATTCTTATAAGAAATAAAGAGGTAACAGAAATAATATGTTGGACACTTATTTTCTTATCAAATACTATTGTTGGATACAGTGCCCTTTTCAGCATTCAATGAAAGAATAGTCCACTTTATTTATAAGGCCTTGATTTCTTGCTTGGGGAAGAAAATGGTTTTGAGAAACAAAGGGGTTGATCTAAGCCAGAGTCAAAAAAAGATGGTGAAAGCACATGGAGATAATTTCCCAAAATATAGTGTTAATGATAAATTGTTTCATAGCATTTACTGGGAAAAAATTGAAAACAATTTGGAGTACTTTTACTGAAACTCCCAGATAACAGGTTTTGGTGAACAGTATAACAATATAATTAATTAATTCCCAAACTTTAATATTTTTGAGAAGGAAATAGGATGCAATAATTATGCACGGCTAATTAAAATTATAAACAAAACTGATTTTTCCTAATCTTTAGACAATCAGCACTTAACACCACCCCTCCCCAATCAGTATATCAATGACAGTGCTTTGCCACGCTTTCCAGTTTTACATACTGGTAAAGGTAAAGGTAAAGGCCCTCCCGTTGTTCATCGATTTGCTTGAGCGGGCCCAGTAACGTCTCCATTGGAGATTTTGTTGTTACTGTGTTTGGCATATCGAATACATCACGGGTAGCTTGCCAGGCTCTGCCGTGCGGGCAAGATACTCTCAGTAGCTTGCCAGGCTCTCCGAGAGGGGCGGAGGAATCGAACTCGGGTTGGCCATGTTGGCTGCATGCAAGGCAAACGCCCTACCGCTGTGCTATTGCTCCAGCCCATACTGAGATATTTGTTTTCTTTGGGATCTGTCTGTAGGTTTCATACTTGATGGTAGAGATTTTCCTGTGACTGACATGCAGTGAGTGCCCTTGGCCTCCCTGACATCAGGAAATGGAGACAGCTAATGGACAAGAGGGCCCATCAATCCATTCTTACTGGAACGGGAAATTCTAACCTCAAAAGTTTTAAATACAAGTTTAGAGTTTTTATCCAAGACTGGAAGGGATTTCATGGTTTTTCAATTTTCATGCACTTAGGGCTTGATGAATGAATAAAAGAGTGAGAACTTTGCACTGTTTTTAGAGCAATAAAGTTATTATTGATCCCACAGTGTCTTTCATTTGTCCCAGAGTGGCCTGTTCTGGGTTTAATAATCTGGATCACTCATCAGCTGCATGAGTCTTTAATAGTCCGAGAAAGACTTTTTTTTTCAATTTCCTTATATTCTCTTCAACAGCCAATTTAATTGTGGACCAGTTTTATAACATGCACTTGGAGTATTGTTTGAAAGGTGGACACATGAGAGAGACTGACTAGGGCCGTAGTTGTTTCAACTAAACAAATGGAGACCAGGAGGAAGGGAAAAGAGTACAAGAGACTCAGGTGTCTTCTTTCAAATCCTTGCCCTCTGTGGAACTGATGTTTTCTCTCCCTGACATTTTCTCTCCTTGAGTCCATCCATTTGCTCATCAGTGTAATGAGGACATTCCTTTGCACTTAGAATTGTGTGGAGGATGGAGGACTTGGAATTTGAGTCTTCCTCTACCCAGTACAACGGAAAGGTGAAATCTTTCAAAAAACCTTCACACACCGTGATTCCAGATTTTCTTGCAGTAAGATACCTGGAGTTTGTCTTCCCTGCCAACAGAAAATGTGTGCAATGTCCACTATGCCACTATTGAAGCCAAATCAGACCTGGACTATAGGACTATAGGAAGGTGATTCATTGTGTAGCCTCACTCAACAGCCCCTGAGTCCACAAAGGACTAACCTTTGAGAGTCATAAAACAGCATGAGGAGTTCAGCATCCCACTTTCAGCAAGAGTTGGCTAATTCTGAAGAGCGCAACATCCATTTGTGGGTATCTTGCCTGATGAAACAAAGGCCAAGCCTTCTCAGGATCTTTGCTTTGATTTCAAAGTCCTTTCTCCTCTCTGTTTAATTCTGGGGATTTCCTTTCCACTTCATTTCCAATCCCCACTTGTCTTGGGTTTGCTTGTTCTCTGGCATTCTCTTCCTTTTGTGGACATCAGATATCATTTTCCCAGGGAAAGACAGCAGACAGCTCATGCCTTTGAGATTCTGAGACCAAAAGGGATTGTCCGTGCTTCCATCCTGTTAGAGGTCACCCAAAGTGTAACTGCAGCCCGGTTATCCCTAGTCCTCTGAGAGGAAGCATACATTCTGGGGGCAGGCAGGAGTGTACTGAGATCTACAAAGTGCACCACTGCACCATCAACAGGCTGACCTTAGATGATAAAAGATCAGTAAACAGTGAAGAAAGTGGAACTGAAAAAGTGAGGATGGGAATTGACTGACCCTGGCACACTCCCATCATCCTATTCTTGAGCATCCTACAGCAGTTTTCTTTATATATATATATATATATTTTTTTTTCATTTTATTAAATCACCGTGAGATATAGTTACAAGCTTTCATGTTTGAGTTTCAATCACACAGTGATCAAACACCCAACCCTGCACCAGTGCACATTCCCCACCACCAATATCCGAAGTATACCCCCCCTTTCCCACTCTCCCACTGCCTCCATGGCAGACAATATTCCCTATACTCTCTCTCTACTTTTGGGAATTATGATTTGCAATATAGATATTGAGAGGTTATCATGTTTGGTCCTTTATCTACTTTTGGCACACATCTCCCATCCCGATCAATTCCTCTAACCATCATTTTCTTAGTGATCCATTCTCTATCCCAGCTACCTCTCCACCCCCCTACCCTTCACCCTCCGCTCATGAGGCAGGCTTCCAAGTATGGAGAAATATTCCTGGCCCTTGTATCTACTGTCCTTGGATGTTAGTCTCATGTTATGTTATTTTATATTCCACAAGTGAGCGCAGTTCTTCTCTATCGGACCCTCTCTTTCTGACTCATTTCACTTAGCATGATATGATCCATGTCTATCCACTTATAAGCAAATTTCATGACTTCAGCTCTTCTAACAGCTGCATAATATTCCATTGTGTAGATGTACCAAAGTTTCTCTAAAGCAGGTTTCAAAGCATCCTCAGCTATCACAAAGCACACACAGCACACACTCTGTTCCTCATGCTTGATGCCCAACCATGGCATCAAGGTGGAACTCAGGTTAATAAGACATTGTACCAGAAATTCAGCTCTTACATCCCTTTATTTCCAAAGAATCTCTCTCTCTCTTTTATTAGTGAAACTCCATGAGGTACAGTTGTAGACTTACAAACGTTCATGCTTGGGTTTCAGTTATACGATGATCAAGTACTCCATCAGTGCCCATTCTGCACCACCAATGAACCCAGTTGCCCTCCCACTCCCCCACTCCCCCACCCCACCCCACCCCACCTCTGTGGCAGGGAATTCCCTTTTGCTCTGTCTTTCCTTTAGGGTGTTGTGGTTTGCAATAGAGGTATTGAGTGGCCATCGTGTTCAGACTATAGTCTACTTTTAGCACGCATCTTGCATCCTGAGAGAGTCCTCCAAACACCCTTTACTTGGTGTTCCCTTCTCTATCTGAGCTGCCTTTTCCCCCAGCATGTGTGGTTGGTTTCCAAGTCATGGAGCAGACTTCCTGGTACTTATCTCAACTATTCTTGTGTGTTCGTCTCTCATTCTGTTACTTTATATTCCCCAGATGAGTGCAGTCTTTCTATGTCTGTCCCTTTCATTCTGACTCATTTTGCTTAGCATGATAATTACCATGTAGAACTACTTGCTTGCAAATTTCATGACTTTATCTTTTCTAACAGCTTAATGCTATCCCATTATGTAGATGTACCAAAGTTTCTTTGACCAGTCATCTGTTCTCAGGGTTTTTTCCAGATTTTGGCTATTGTGAACAGTGTAGCAATGAACATACAAGTGCAGATGTCATTTCGACTATACTTTTTTGCCTCTCTGGGATATATTCCAGGAGTGGTATTGCTGGGTCAAATAGGAGCTCAATTTCCAATTTTTTGAGAATCGTCGATAGTGTTTTCCAAAAGGGCTGAACTAGTCGGCATTCCCACCAGCAGTGAAGGAGGGTCCCTTTCTTGCCATATCTGCGCCAACACCAGTTGCTTTTGTTCTTTTGGATGTGGGCCAGTCTCTGTGGTGTGCGATAATGTCTCATTGTTGTTCTGATCTGCATCTCCCTGATGATTAGAGATGTAGAGTATTTTCTCATGTGCCTTTTAGCCATTCTGGTTTCTTCTTTGACACCCAAGGATATCTCTGTTAAAGATTCTCCTGCTGGAGTTTCAGTATGATGCCACTCAGATTATAACAAGCTATATCAACTCTCATTTAGAACTTCTTATAACTAACTTTGCAGAGTCTCACTCAGGTTGAATGTCAGTGCAGTAAGTGCACACACTTATTAGCAGGATGAAAGCCAAGAGCTCTGAGAACTGGGTTTCCCACAGACTAAAGTGATCAGTTAACTTCCTGGGAAGATGGAGTCTCTGTGACTCTTAAGTACAGCTGTCTCTTCTCGAAGTCTGCATCATGGAAAGCTCTTTTTTGCCATTCTGTCAGTATCAGGAATGAGGAGTAATTCTGAATGCTCTCTCCACACACTATATGCAGGGATCTTAGGAAGGAATTCAAGAGACCGACTTCATGCAGAAAGAGGGTCATCTTGTTTTTGTGACTGTGGGTCAGAAGGAGAGACACACATAGATATAAGCAATCTTCTCAGTGGATTGTGTGCTAGTTTGATTGTACCACACCCTGGATCTGATTTTTCTTGTATACAGGACCTTTGTCATGTTGATTTTCTACTCTGTGTGTAGCTAAGGAATATGGATGGCAGGATATCAGCATATGCACTAGCAAAGCCTAGAAAAATGGTTATTCCCTGTGCTTCTGAGTTCACCAAAAACATGCCCACTTGGAATAGAGCAGCATTGCTCTAGTTGCTGAATCCAAGGCCATCTTTATTTAGCTAACCTGGAACTAACCCAAAATATGTACCCTGGACAAATGCTGTTTGATGAACGTCACTGAGGTCTCTACTTGTTTGCTGTGTAGGCGTGTTTGAAACTACAAAATTGATATTTTAAGTTAAGAGTGATTTGAATATGTTATTGAATCTGGAGTCACACCTGTAAAAAGTAGGTAGGAATGGAGAATGAAGCTGTGGCTTATACAAGGAACCCAAAGGAACTTCCATAGGGAGAGCAAGAAAAGACTAGGGAGGCAGAACAAGCATGCTGTCAGAAATATGCTGACAAGATTGGTAAAAGAAAGCCAAATTTGAGCATATGCCAAAAAGTAAGAGCTGAGTCGGTTATGACTAGTGCAGAAACTTTTTCTGATCGAGGAGCATCAAGACAAAAAGAGCACTGATATCTGAGAAGCCCACTAAGATTCAAGCTGAGCAATCACTCCCTGAGACTTGCTAGCAGTCATTGTTGTTTTGGAAAAAACAGCTTTCATATATGATAGGTGTCAGAATCCAAATGAAGGTTATAAGAAATATCTGGGGTGCTAAGTAGCTTGTGAAAAAGAGTAAATGGAGATTAATCTTGCTGAAGAAAGTTACCTGTGGCAGAAGACTGGTGAAAAGAAACTCTTCTCCATCTTCTGAGAGTTTGTTTTTTGGCTTTTGAGCCTCACCCACCAGTGCCCAGGGCTTACTCTCTATTCTGTGCTCAGGGTCACTCCTGGTGGTGAGGCCCATCCACAGTGGGGTATGCATGGGTGCAGCTTTCATGAACAGCCTTTTTTTTTGCTTTTTGGGTCACACCCGGCAATGCTCAGGGGTTACTCCTGGCTCTGCGCTCAGGAATTACTCCTGGTGGTGCTTTGGGGACCATATGGGATGCTGAGAACCGAACCTGGGTCTGTCTCGTGCAAGATAAATGCCCTACCCGCTGTGCTATGGCTCCATCCCCATGGACAGGAATCTTAAAGTCTGTAATAACCCCTCAGCTGCACCCAAGGCTTTGGTTACTGAGAAGGAATTCAAGGGAAACTCGAAGTTGAGAAAACTGTGTCTCTCTCCACAGCAGACGCTCGTCTCTCTAAGCCGCGTCTCAGGAAACAAGTTGGAATTGAGTTCCATCTGTTCCACACTTGCATCTTGGTTCTGAGTTGGTTAAAAAAAATTCACAAGGAGGAAACAGGTTTTATTTACCAGCTTCACAAAAGCAAGAAACAGGCGATTCATTTTCAGTCTGTGTGTCTCTATTGCATTGCTTTACAGATCAAGGGCCCTGTGTTTTAAAATTAAATTGGAGAGGAAGAAATTCAGCTTCAGCAAGGAGAGATGAAAGCAAGCAGACCCCTGTGGGAGAGAGTGTGCAGGAAAGAACCCCCCGGGGCTGCGGTAATGCTTCCCCAGACCTGGGAGTGAAAACACACCAGCACAAACACTGCTGAGGAGTTTTCTTTGTCTGCTGGGAACCTGGCACACCTCAAATTTTTCTAAGAAGTACAAAACAAAGCAGCTGAAAAGCCAAGGACTGGGGAAGCAGGAATGGAGTATAATCTTCATCTCTGAAGTTTCCTAAACTATCTCTCCTGCCCCACTTTTCCAAGCAGACAGCTAGAGCTGGGGAATGACAATCATTCACTGATGGACTAGAACATGGCGGCCCACTCTTGCATCCTGAGCAGGTACACTGGGCTGTCCAGAATTCTTCCCCCCATGTGTGGTCTAGGGTAGATTGAGGTTTAAGACAATATTGAGGATTCCATGATTTCTGACTGTGATTTATTTATGGGAGGAAGAAGTGGCAGTTGGGGACCTTCTGGCCAGGATTCTGGCAGTATGGTCTACTAGACCTTCTGGGGAAGGTTTCTTCAGGAAAAAGAGAAAGTTAGGTGGGTAGAGAGATAGTCCATCTGGCGAAGCACCTGCCTTGTACATGACTAACCCAGTTTCTTCTCTGCTCCACATATGGTCTCCCAAGAACCACCAGGAATGATCCCTGGGCACAGCTGGGCATGGACCAGAAAAAGAAAATAAAAGAGAGAAAGAGAAGACAGCTCCTCTTGATTTGGTTGGATATAAAACCTGAACCCAAATAGCCACACTGTGGGACTGAGGAGGGAATGCAGTGGGTTGGGCACTTGTCTTGCCTGTGGCTGGCCGAAGTTAGATCCTCGGCGTCCCTTATGATCCACTGAGCACCACCAGGAGTAACCCCTGAAAATTGCCTGGTGTGACCCCCAAACAAGCAATAGAATTCCAAAAGCCATGTTGCTGCTATCCTGAGAAATAGCCAAGGGACAAGTTGAGGATGGCAAAGTAGAAAACGGAAGGGATTTTAACCAGGTACTCTTGATCCAGTAAGTAAATGACTGTGAATATTTAGATGTATGAAACAATACTTCACTATTTCTATTCAAGCAATTTGAGTCATCAACAGTAAAGAAGAAAGAGATAGATAAACAAATGATAGATACCCTTTGCACAGCATTGAAATTCATGTTTCCAAACAACAGATATAGTTTATCTATATACACATATGTTTATATAGATTTTACAAGGTAAATCCTGTATTATAAAATGACTCAGATCTACAAACCATAAATAACATTAAGCTCATTTGATGCCCAACCTCGTCAACTGTCTGATGTTGGAGATATAGTCTGTCCTTGTACGAGAGTCATGTGGAATTATTTCATCCAAGTTATGTAACATTCTCATTTATTATATTTTCTTCTTTAGAAATCAGAAACTTCCCCTAAGCAATAAACAACGTACATCCTAGAAAATTAGAGCGGATCATAGACTCTGCCTGATCACTGAGTCACAGGCAGTAGGGCTGCAGAATTCAGAGAAGGGAAAGTTGCTCAGATTCCAGAGCATAGTGAGAACGTGTGGTCAAAGGCCTGGGCCGGCCCAGGTTGGTGCAGCATGGGAAGGACCATGGAAACTCATTTAGGAATTTCTGCCGGGGTCTTCAACTGCAGAGCAAAGGCAAGAAATGTATTCCTCAATGGGATCTCTTTGAGGACACCAATCGATTTCAGCTACCAGTATTCTAATGAATGATTACTACAAACTCTCTAGAGATTATGAAGTATATGATTGGTGTTACATACTCTTACTTGGACAGAAACTGCTGCTCATTGTCATGGCGGTCACAGAGCGCCTCTGTGAGGGTGTATTATAGTTACTAGCTTCATGCTATTAAAGTTCATAACATTCACTTTCTGTTGCTGAAATAGAGCTTCATGTCACTCTTACTTATTACTACTGTATAAATGATCATGGAAGTTTCTTTCATTAAAAAAATTCTTTTATGCATTGACAAATAAATACTGAAAACAATTTTTTCTCTGCTAGAGTAAATTTCAAACTGAACAGAAAGACAAAAACCATGAAACTGAATAGAAAGACAAAAACCATGGATATTATGTGAAAGATTATGTATATATTTTGTGCTATGTGACCCAAGATTTTTTTAGGCAGACATCTGGTATAATATATATAATATCTGTGTATTTGCGAATCTAACATCTCAAATGTGATCGTCATTAAACTTGAAATTCGGTTGGGGTGAAGGTGGTCAAGGCAGGTAGAAAAACTTTATTAGAGTTATATCAACAATAGATAATATAGCACTGTTTACAGACCAAGACTTCACAAGTTATGCCTTGAAATTATAACTTATTATATATTTGCACTAAAGCAACCTCACTTTTCTGTCTTGGCTTGGTAAACTGCAGCTAATATTATTATCTCTAAATAAATAGGCTTAGTATCTAAAACAGTTCTTGCAAATAATAAATGTTTCATAAGAGTTAGCAATTATCATTAGTTTATTCCCAATTACTGGAGATTAATTTGAAAATAATGAACAGAAAATGGTAACTCATAAATAGGAGTTCATAGATTAGTTAAGTAATCAAGAACTTAATATTTCTTTATTATGCTTATTTTTTAAAGTGACTTTGTGCTTTGAAAGTCATTTTTCCAGGGATGCTATACTGCACAAAAGCACGATCTCATAGTCCTTGGTGCTGGGGTTCTAAGACGTGGGGACAGCAGGCTGCCCTCTTTGGTACTGGGATGTGACTCTGTCCTAATACCCTGCATAAAGGCTGCTATACTGTTGGGTAATCTGTGATATCTCCAGCTTGGGCCATTTTTCCTGATCTTGTGTCCTTTCTCTCCTTGTGGTCTTCTGTGTGCATCTGTCTAAAAGTGACCCTCCCCTGGAATTTTGGAGGAAATAAGGCAAAATAATTTACATTCAGAGCTGCTCTTAATTAGAACTCCAACATGTGAATTTTACAGGACACAGTTTTTTTCTTAAAAATGGCAAATTTGTAGTATTCTATTGTTTGCTATGATACCCACATGGCCTTCTTTTTTCAATAAGTGTATACCATGTTTAACTTATTTGTTATTCATAGACAGTTCATTCAATGTGGAAACATTGTTATATTTTACTTTGTTTGGTATTTTAATACGTTGACAATAGGTAAAAGAGAATTAAGCCATGTGTGTCAGTTTATTCTGAAGCAAACTTTTTGAAAATTTCTAATGCATTTTAAATTCTAAATCATATTGAAAAATTTGTGACAATATTATCACCAACACTGTTACTGATGGTTTTGATCATGAATTTTCCAATATTCCCTTAATACAGCAAGTAATTTTTAAACTAGGTAGCAACTTCTTTGCACACATTTGTTTTGAAACAATAATTGATTTATTCTTGTATTACTCAGTGTTCTCCATAAAAACAGAACCAATGGGATTTATATAGATAGAAATGGAGAGAAATTTATTTTTGAAGGATTTACTCACTCTGTTGTGGGAACTGGCAATATGAAATTTATAACACAAATAATATTATAGGGACCTGGGAAATACTGTCGCTCTTGAATCCAAAAACAGAATCCCTTCTTCACTGAGGACTCTGTCTTTTCCTCTGAAAACTTTTTGATTAATTGGACAAGATCTACTACATCAGGGATAATAGTGTTTTGTTTTAATTCTAATAATATAGATGTTGACATGGTCTGGCCATGTGAACACTAAATTGATCATTGCAATCCTTTATTACTAAATTCTGTTAAAGTCCAAGATGAAGTAATTCAGTGCAGTTTACACAGGCAGGAGTAGAAGTATATGTTTCCCAGGTTAATAAGTAATCATATTCCACAAAAACATATATAGCTTGTTTTGACCTCTTTCCCCCAAATTAGAAAAATGGTATTGTTTAATCAGTAGGGAAAATAATTAAGACAATAGCACTTGACCAGTAAATAACCTCATTGGGGTCAGAGACAGAGCAGTTGTGTCAGGGCACATGCCTTGCCTACAGCCCACACTGACTCAATCCTGACACCACCTGGTTCTCCGACCATCACCAAGGAGACCCTGTGAGCCCCCAAGTGCCCGCACTTGGACTGGGTGACCCACCAGTCCTAAGCAATAATATCCTCTGGTCTGAAGCAATGACGTATTCTTAATCCCTGTTTTGAAGATCAGGCTGGTCAAAAATTGCTGGAAGAAGCTGGGCCCTCCAAAATACCACTTGGGAATTCCCCGGAAACCCTCAAAATACATTATAGTATGTTTGGGGGAGGAAAAATAACTCTTACTTGAACTGTCACAGAGTCGCTAGTAAATTATCCATGAAATTTTATGTTGCTAAGTGAATGGAAAATATTAAAAAAATATCTAAATTTAATTCAATTCTCAGTGTATGCCTTCTGATTTTATCAGCTGAATTTATCAGTAAATAAAATTTGTAAAATATACAAATGTTGGGGGTAAAAGTGTTTAATGACAGACAAGAAAAAGTCTGACTGAGCCTACTTTCCTTCCCGTCGCCAACTCGTAGGAAGTGTGCCCTGGGTTTTGGCCACAGTAGCTGCTCAGATTTTGCCAAATGAGTCATAAGTGACCCAAAGCCCAAAACGTCCTCTTGTTTCTTCCATCACCTGTCATTTTTATATCCAATCCATAAACCATTCATTTTTTTCAATTCCTCAACTCCCAAATTCTTGTTCTTTAGTACCGTAGGGTTTTGCACGAGCCCTATGAATGTGTAGAGCACGCTAAAGTATAATCAGCAATAAAATGACCTTTCTGTTTTTTGATTGTGCTGGCTCAACAAGGCTAAGTTTGGGAACTACATTTTCCAGGACCCAACTTATTGAGTGGCTCAGGGGTAAAGCAACAAGGGAAAACTTAAAGGTTTTGAATATGGAAATCCTCTAAATTTTAGAATAATCCACAGGAAAGGTTTTATGTCTGGTGAACAGATGTCTCACTTGAATCACTACAAGGTGTATTGCCTCTCTACTAATGGGGAGTCTGAATCAGTTCCTAATTCAGGGTCTTCTGAATAAATAACCATTGATTTTTCCATTGGAATATCCTTGACCATGCTAGACTGAAAGAAAACAATAATGTAAATCTTCCTCTTATTTCCAAGGAGACTGATCAAAGTCTCTTTATAAGAGGTTATTGTGCTGGGGAAGGAATGCTCTATTTTGTAAGAACTAAATGTTGGTTTGAAGGAATGTAGTGGTTTCACAGAAGAGTTAGATCTTTAGAAAATGATAAAATATCACAATCTCATCGTATGGCAACTTCAACCACTATTCCAGTTGTGGTCTCCTCATGGAAGTTAATGCATGGCCTCTTCAGTCATCTGGTGAATGCTTTTATGGCTATATACTTAAGTAAAGTAAATTGTGTATGTGGAATTTATATGACAGTGCCAGAAAACCCAAATCAATCCTCCAACCCTGAGTAGTAATCTACTTACGAATGCTGTAGAACAACTGACTATTGCACTTTGTCAATGTTTGTTTGACTTCTGTCTTCAACTGCACCTGAAAAAAGAAAGGACACTGGACAATGAATCAAATAATGACCAGCTAACCTGTGATGTCCTTCAAGAACTAGGAGATATCTCAACTGCCAGCAACCAAGCTGAAGGCATATACAGTAAATTAAAGTCAAACTGAGATTTTTCTATATGAGCTTTGGCTTTAGTAAGATGTGAAGAAAAAATAATTTGAAATAGGAGAGTCGGACTTATATGCTTCTCCTCCCGATTTGTTGCCTTCTCTCTGTCACCATGGCATGGCCACACAGGACTTGTTGATAAAGAGAACTTGGAACTAGTTCACAGATAATTTTTCATTACCTGTTGTCTTTCTGGTCATGGGTCAAGTACATCCCTGCATCCTTCTCCTTCAGCATACCCACCTTTATGGAACCATGAAGGGAAGTAACAAAAGGAAATCTTTTCCCAGTGGGCAGAACATTCAAAGATGATCCAGCTGTTCATGTCCACTGGAGGGAGATACCACAAAAAATTATCTCTGATACTCATTCACTTGTCACTTGTCGTCCCATGTTCATTGATTTGCTCAAGAAGGAGCCAGTAACGTCTCCATTCGTCCTTATCGCGTGATAGTGTAGCCCAATGGCATATTGGAGGCTCTTTCAGGGTCAGTGGAATGAGACCCGTTATTGTTACTGTTTTTGGCATATTGAATACACCACAGGTAGCTTGCCAGGTTCTGCTGTGCAGGCGGGATACTCTCAGTAGCTTGCTGGGTTCTCTGAGAGGGCCAGGAAATACTGTTCTTTCACAGTGGCTAAACGATTGGTAGTCAGATCAGGAACTTCATAGGAATTCAACTGGGAAACAGGTGACAATGGATGCAGGGAAAAAGTCTGTGGGAAAGCATGGTGATTGGAAATGGCATCCTATGATGTTATTTGTCCCATTGATAATGCTATGAATGAAATAACTGTAGGAGGATAGAATAAAATTTGCAGAAGGGCTTAAATGAGTGATTTGGAGACTGCAACATAGGGTAGTGTAGTCATGGAAGCCTTAAAAATATTTTGATATAGAATTTTTTTTCTTAAAAATATCATTTAGCACCTCACCAGAAACTCATTTTATTTAAGTGAACTAACAGAAAGGAACCAAGTAAATGCACTGAGAACTACCACTACTCTCCAAGGTCAGTTTGACATGCCCTGTGGGGTACTACTGCCCACACTGGGTAACCCTGTCCTATGGGAGTGCTCCTCCATAAAAAGAGACATACTGCATGACTGCACTTGGTAGAGACTCATAATCTATATTTTCTGTCTCTTTAAACCTATTTGACCCAAGGAAATCTCACTTAAATCATAGAGATCTGTGAACTGTTGTAAGTCAACTAATTACAAGGTTTCAAAGGGAAATTCAAATCTCTGGAAGTGTAATGCGCAAGCCAGAATCATGATTAACTGGGTCCTTGAGCACATCACAACCTATTCATGCTCTTCTCCACTCAGTACCTCTGCCTGATTCTTTTCGTCTTGTTCATTCTTTTAAACCATTGCACCATAAAATTTTGTATGTGACCTCAGAGATCAACCTTGTTAACTTTTCTTGCCTTGGGTTTTATAGATGAAGAAACAAACCCAAAAGGTAAAAAGAAGTACAAGTCTGATGGGACGGAAAATGAGACATTAAAAAAATAATGATCACTAACGTTTCCAACTGTGCTTACATTCTTTGTACCAGATACTGCTCTCAGTGTTTCACATTTATTCAATTTTTCCATTTTTGTAAAATCTTATTTTTATTTCCATGGAAAATTAGATGTGAGAAGTAAATTAATTTATCCAAGTCACATGGTTAACATTTGATGAAAGATTGTGATAAGAGTCTGATGCAGATAATTAATTGGTTACATTTTTATTACATCTTTAGTATCATTTTCTTTCCATTTTTTTCCTACTTTTTATTAATAGAACTTGATAATTCAAGAGCTAGTACTAAAGTTTCTGAACTAAGAGGTTTTCCTACTCACAGATCTTACTTTTTTGCTACCTGTTTTCCCCTTGGTTCCTCAATCACAGCTTGACAACAATATTGGAGTAAATTCAGCTCACTTTCTATTTGTTAAAGTCAGAGGGTTTCTTTGAGTTTACTCTTATAAGAAAACTTTTATGAAAATTATTTTCTTCTTCAGAGACTATAAAACCCAGCTACCGGAACGTGTGCCGCGTGACATCTTATTATCTCATTCTTGCTTTGGCAACCTGGCAGCCTACCAAATGTAACCTGCCCACACGGCAGAGTCTGGCAAACTCCCCGTGGCATACCCAATATGCTAAATCCCAGTAACAATGATGGGTCTCATTCTCCTAACCCTGAAAGAGCCTTGAATGTGGTACTTTTTAGAATCTCAGGGCTAGGACGAAGGAGACCTTACTGGTGCCTGCTCAAGGCAACCGACAAACAACAGGATGATCGTGATCGTGATTTTCTTCTTCCCTTTTGGTGTTTTGACTTTTCCCAAAACTTTCACGTTACTATAAAAGCTTTTGATATTACAAGTAAAAATAAATTTCTGCATATTTTAATAATTATATTTATCCATGTACTTACTTGCATACATCAATGATTGATATTCAATTATATCAATATAATTCTGTGAAGCATTACAATCCATTGACTAATTTCCCTCCAGCTCCACATGTTCTTTAACTGAGATCTAAACACCTACCGTATTTTTAGGCAGATGTGGATAGATATAAAAAATAAGCTTAAGCCTTTCAATAAAAAGTGACCTTTTCATTCTTTCCTAAGAGACACTAACACCTGTTCTTGTGGTTCTTTTCAATAAGCTCATTGCTAAAAGAAAACAGCCACTCCTCAGTTGGATGATAGAGTCTGATCTTCCAGAAACTGCTGGCTTCTTCTTCCAAACACTGCTTTAATTTCCTCCAAGTTTTCTTTCTTTCTTTTTCTTTTATTTTTCCAGTTTGTTGGGCCACACATGGTGGTACTCAGGGCTTACTCCTGGCTCCATACTCAGGGAGCATTCCTGGCAGTGCTCAGGGACCTCATAGAGGGCTGGGAATTGAACCCTGGTTGGCGATATGTAAGTCAAGCATCTTACCTGCTATATGCTCTTTGCAGCCAGTTTTTACAAAATTCCAGTATGTCTTAACTTGTTGCTCTTTCAGGTTTTTACAGAAAATAAAGAAGTCATTACTCAAGAGAAAAAGCAGCTAGAGCATGCCAGTGTTTTCTCACTTATGATCAGATAACTTTTAAACTAATGAAGAAAATAAGGGTCATGTATGATTAGCATAATATCTAATAGATGACACTTGAATCATGAACATAAATTAAGAAATTTCAATATATTAGGGTGAAAACTAATTGAAAAGAGAGAATAGCATCCTTTCTAGTTTTCTAAATAAAGTACAGGCTGTACAGGCTTAAGTAGCAAGTAATTAACTTTTCTACATGACTTGAATAAATGAAAAAAATAAAACTGGGTAAGTTTGTGTTTGGCAAGGGAGAAGGACAACTCTCTGCTCCTGCATTCAAGATGGGTTTTAAAGGAATCAGTTTTCTACTGGAGTAAAACTGTGTTTGTTTTCAAAGAACACAGCACAGTACTCTAGGGCTATGTAAGGAAATAATTACAGTGCCCAATTCATCCGAAAGCCTCTGAGATTTTCTCTAGCTACTTTTATTTACTGTGGTACATTAGGCAAGAGACATACTACAGGAATTAAAGCACTTGGCCTTGCATGAAGCTGACCCCAATTTGATCCCTGGCACCATATGTGGTCCCTCAAGAACAGAGCCAGAAGTTCTGAGAATCTCCAGATGTGGCCCCAACCCTCCTCCCCAAATGCAGTATAAGCTTCCTAGCATATTTGCATGTGGGGTGGGGCTATGCCTATCTGGGCTTACTCCTGACTCTCAGGGGTCAATCCTAGGGGTGCTCAAAGATCCAACAAGGGTTGGCCACATGCAGAGCAAGCACCATAGCCCCCACATGCAAAGCAAGCACGATAGTCCCTCTGGCTCACATTCACATGTTTTTTAATCAGAGGTGGGATCTGATCAAGGACCAACAGGCACTGCTTATTAAGTTAGGACTCAGGTTTGAAACAACCAGCTAAATTACAATTTATCCTTTGGAAATGTTGATTGTTGGTTTACTTTTCTAGCTCTAAATGTTCTGTAAATAGCATGCTATCTTGCGTGATAAATTCTTTCTGTTTCAAGCTTGTCTTTGTAATGCCAGATTATCTGGGCAGTGAAAGTTTTGTCTTACGTTCTCCAATATAAAGACTTTGAATATAACAACTTCTTTTAAAACAATGTCATGGTTTTGCAATCCAACATACAGCTAAGTTACTTGGGAGTTAATGTTTACAGAACAATGGCGAAATCCGTCACTGACGGTTTTAGGTTGCAAAATGAGATTAAGAAACACCATGACAGATGTTATTTTCTCTTATCTCTTTGTTTGATTTGGGGGCCTTTATTGGCTGTGCTTGGAAGCTACTCCCAGCCCTGAGCTCCAGAATCACTCTAGGCAGTGCTCGGACGACCATGGAGAGCCAGAATTGGAACCCAGGCCCTCTCCATGCCAAGTAAGTGCCCATCTGAGTTATATTTCTGTTCCTCTCCTGTGGTTTTGATGCCCTTCCACCACTATCTTTTTTCTTCCACTTCAAAATGTTAGAAACTCCTTCTGCAGAGTATCAGGCAGTTCCTCTGAAGAAATGAAATTAACTTCACCTCCTGGAGGTATCTATTCATCCATTTTTCAATGTATTCGATTCGTCGATTGCCTCGAGCAGGTCCCAGTAACGTCTCTTTCATCCTAGCCCTGAGATTATATTCAAGGCTATTTAGGAGAATGAGACCCATCATTGTTACTGGTATTTGGCATATTTGGTATGCCACGGGGAGTTTGCCAGTCTCTGCCCTGTGGGCAGGCTACATTCCATAGCCTGCAAGTTTGTCCAAAATAGGAATGAGACAATAAGATGTCATAAAAAAAAGTTCTGATAAGATGTCAGGGGGCCAGGTGGTGGGTGTGACCCCCGCCTACTGGAATTTGGAGGATCTGGGTGGAAGATGCTCGACTCCAATTCGAGTAGGCTTGGAAGTCTCGGCCCCAGAACCCGCGTGGCTTTGTCCCTCTGCCAGGACCTTCATGTGTGCGGAGAGTGGTCTCAGCATGGTGGTGGCTGGTCCTGGAGGTCAATGTATTCATGCTTCCCTAATTGTGCAGTTATAAACATGGTACACCAACTAAACAACTTTGCCTCCATTGTCTGAAGGAAGGTGTGTTGTGAGAAACTGGAGTCTGAAAGAGACTGTGGAGAAAAGAACACTGACAAGGAACACATGTGCCCTCTGTGCATGACTTATGAGCTGTTTTTTCAAAGCAGCTAAAACCGCACAGGTGACAAAAGCAGAAGGAAAAAGATTCCTCAACTATGTTGTCAAAAATGTACCATTCATGATTGCCTTTGAGCAGTTCTTCCACCAAAATAGGACAACATTTGGGTGAAATCATGGTAGATTCTTTTGTGATTACAGGCCTGATTCACCAGAAATGATAAGTGTTTGTGAAAATAAGCTGCAAGTAAAGTGCCTACCTAAATTAGAACAAGACACAGATCTATTTCCAGTCTGGACATGTAAAGAAATATGCATTATAACCTTTCAGTACCTGTATTGCAAACCATAATGCCCCAAAAGTGTGTGTGTGTGTGAGAGAGAGAGATGCATAGAGAGAGAGGGAGAGAGGGAGAGAGGGAGAGAGAGGTAGAAGGAAGGGAGAAAGAGTAGAGAGAGAGAGGGAGAGGGATAGGGAGAGAGAGAGGGAGGGAAAGGAGAGAGAGAGGGGGAGAGGGAAAGAGTGGGAGAGAGGTAAGAAAAGGATAGGGAGAGAGGGAGAGGGAGAAGAAGAGAGAGGAAAGTGCCTTCCATAGAGGCAGGCGAAAGGAGTGGGTGGCGGGAGGCTAACTGGGGATATTGGGGGTGAGAAATGTACATTGGTGAAGGGACAGATGTTGGAACACTGTATGAGTGAAACTGAATCATGAATAATTTTGTAACTCTGTATTTCACAGTGACTCAATTAAAAAAAATCTACAGATTTTGTTGATCTTTTTCCCCTCAAAAGAAAATGAAAATTCCCACCTTGGAATCACTACTCTGCTTTAGTCATTAATTGTATTTGTTGGACATATGCTTTACAGTACCCCTTTAAACATGAGATCTGGGGTCAGTTAATTAGACTTCCACAGTTTACACCTAAGAAAGGATCCATCCTGGAATTTAAGTCCTTATATTCTGACTTTAGATACTGACACTGAATACATTCTGTTTCTGAATTCAGATTTAATTATTCAGTCGACCCCAGTTTGATGGTGAATAGTTTCAAAAGTACATTTTGAAATAATATTATTTGAAGACAATGTAGCATATTTTCAGTAAAAATGATTATAAGTGTATTCTTTTCTGGAATCTTTGTTATGTTTATCATATGTCTTCTTTTGTAAACAGCCAATTTCCTATTTTACATCTGGGAACTTTGTATATTCTTTAAATTAGGATGTAAAAGGCATCTCAGAAAAGACATAAATCTAGTGTCTTTTTAGTTGCATAACTTTTTATTTGTATTTTGTGAAGATTGAGCCTTAAAGATATAAATTTCGGGATATCTTGTAAGTTTTTTGCTTCACAGATTTTGAATTATTTATGAATGCTCTGTGCTTATAGATAGTAAAGTCATTGCTATACAGATATGTTGTCAATTTTTAACCTCTCTTAAAAAATGTGCATTTGTGCCTTGCGTTTATGTCCTATGCTGGAGGAGAATTTCTTGTTTGGTTTTCGGAACACTCTCACTTAGCTTGGTGTCTGCCTTTGACAGGTGAGATACAAACACCTTCATCAGATGCCTGGATTTAACCAGAGTAGCTCCTTGCAGCCTCCCTGGTTGCCTTCCCAGAGTCTATATTCCTGCTTGCAGTAAGTCTGAATCAGTAACTTGTTTAATTTTGTGGGGTGGAGCTACTCCTAGCGTGGCTGGAAGCTGCTCCTGTGTCTATATTCTAGAATTTCTTCTGGTGAAGCTCCAGGGACCATGGGGTTCTGGGGACTGAACCAGGTTTGGAAGTTCCCTAAGCTGCATAAGTATCTCTGGCTCCTGATTCAATAACTGTTGAAGACACAATGGGTTATTTTGATCAGGATTTGGATTTGAGAACTATTGATATAATTTGGCTTAGAGAATTTTGCTATGATTTTTCTGGAGTAATCACACTGAGGTAGAAGAGGCAGCATAGAAAATCACTGAGATATGGGCTGGAGAGATAATGTTGTGGGAAAGATATTTAGGGCAAGAGCAAAAAAAATCAAAGAAAGGAAAGAAAGAAAGAAAGAAAGAAAGAAAGAAAGAAAGAAAGAAGGAAGGGAGGGTAAGAAAGAAAGAAAGAAAGAAAGAAAGAAAGAAAGAAAGAAAGAAAGAAAGAAAGAAAGAAATGTCTTGCTGGTATGGTGCCACCAGCAGGTCAATCCGTACCTGTGAGGTGAGTGCATCAGCAGCCTCATGGCGCCTTCAGACTTCCAGATACCCCAAAATTGCTGCTGTGCCTTTGGCCAGACCCTCAAAACTCGGGGCAAACTTTACCAATAAAGTAAAAGGCCAAAAGTTAGGTATGTGAGAGACACACCTGCAAACCACATCTGGCTCAGCTATATAATGGGAGGCAAGTCCTCTCTGGTTCCTGATCGAACTGCTTAATGGCCATGATTCCTGAGACTCAGAAACAAATCTCGAAACCCAGCGGCTTTTTGGCAGAAATGCCTCTGGACTGCACAGTACGTTGCTGTTGCCAGGCCACCCCAAGGGGGAAAGGGTGTTGTCCCTCCGCCTGCTCCCCCTAGGCGGCTCGGTGGCTGCCATCTTCCAGAGGCCACTGGACAGTTAGGTTTGGACCCGCAGTGACAAGACACGTGGGCCTCACGGGATGGGAGTGGAGCTGGCCCTTTCCTCACCATCCCAACAAGACCCCGAGTCGCCGTGCACAAACGACCTCTCTCGTTCTGATCAAGCTACTTAACGGCCATGATGCCAGAAACTCAGAAACAAATCTCGAAACCCAATGGCTATTGGCAGAATTGGCAGAAATGCGTCTGGTCTGTGCAGTAGGTTACCGGAACTGGGCCACCCCAGATGGGAATAAGTTTCAGACCTTGGCCTGTTCCCCCTGGCGACCTGGTGACCACCATCCTCCAGAGGCCACTAGACAGTCAGGTTTGGTCCCTCAGTGGTGAGACATACAGGGCCTCACGGGATGGTGGTGGAGCCTGTCCTTTCCTCCCCCTCCCATGTGGGGCCCCTAGTCACTGCCCACAAATGGCCTCTCTGGCTCCTCATCAAGTTGCTTAATGACCATGATCCCAGAGACTCGGAAACAAATCTTGAAACCCAGCGGCTTTTGGCAGAAATGTGTCTGGGCCCCACAGTATGTTACTATTGCTGGGCCACCCCAGGGGGGAAAGGGTGCTATACTTCTGCCTGCTCCCCTTTGGTGGCTCGGTGGCCGCCATCCTCCAGAGTCCATTAGACAGTCAGGTTTGGTCTCGCAGTGACGAGACACATGGGACCTCATGGGGTGGGGGTGGAGCCGCCCCTTTCCTCCACACCCCAATGAGACCGCGAGTCACCGCCCACGAACTGCCTCTCTGGCTCCTGATCAAGCTGCTTAATGGCCATGATCCCAGAGACTCAGGAACAAATCTCGGAACCTAGCAGTTTTTGGCAAGAAGTACCTCCAGATTTAATTGTTGAAATTTTGGAATTTCAAAATCGCGCGGCCACTACTGCAGCCACGTGGCATAGTATGTTATTCATAACCAGTAATAGAAAACAAATTGTCTACTGTTACCTTTTCAGCAGATCTGAGTGTTGGGATAAAATCCCAAATAATAATGGTGGGTGTGGAGTCGAACACTGCCCCCGCGCCTGGCTGTCCTCGCCAGGGCTCCTTGGAGGGGAGCGGGTTGAGCTTTCCTCCCCGCCCCGACCAGGGCTCCGGCAGCCGAAGACCTCCAGGACCAGCCACCACCATGCTGAGACCACTCTCCGCACACCTGTAGGTACCGACAGAGGAACAAAGGCAAGCGGGTCCCAGGGCTAAGATCTCCAAGCCTACTCAGATTGGGGCTGAGCATCCTCCACCCAGATCCTCCGAATTCCAGTAGGCGGGGGTCACACCCAACAACTGGCCCCCTGGCAGCAACGGCCAAGACTCAGAGACTATAAAAACCAGCTCCTGGAAGAGAACACTGCAGTCTCCTGCCCCCCGCTCCTGGCTGTCCTCGCTGGGACCCCTTGGAGGGGAGCGGGTTGAGCTTTCCTCCCCGCCCCGACCAGGGCTCTTATTATGACATCTTATTATGGCATCTTATTATCTCATTCCTACTTTGGACAAACTGGCAGGCTACCGAATGTAACCTGCCCACACGGCAGAGTCTGGCAAATTCCCTGTGGCGTACCCAATATGCCAAATACCAGTAACAATGATGGGTCTCATTCTCCTAAAGAGCCTTGAATATAGGACTTTCTTAAAAGTCTCAGGGCTAGAATGAAGGAGACGTTACTGGGGCCTGCTCAAGGCAATCGGCGAATAACAGGATGGTCGTGATTCATGATCCGTGGAGTCGAAATGTTGAATGTAATCAAAGTATAGAGAGAGTAATTTGGAAATCATCTGCCCCACAGGTAGGGGGAGTGTGTGGGATAGGGGTATACTGGGGATTTTGGTGGTGGATAGTGGGCACTGGTGAAGGTATGGGTGTTTCATTGTATGATCGAGACTTAAACCTGAAAGCGTTGTAACTGCTCTCACGGTGATTCAGTAAATAAAATTATAAAAAATGGGGGAAAAAAAGTTCGTCAGAGTTCATGCACAATTCAATCAGCCTAATCAGTGGCTGAATAAATAGCAGTGCTCCTACATAAAAAAGTAAAAAAATGCCTAGAACCAACATTTTTGCCATTACTAACTTTATATTTAAAAATAAAAAGGAGAGAATAAGAAGAAGTTGTTTGATAGGTTATTGGTCTATGCATGGTGAAGAGAACCTTGACTTTTGTTTCACCTTTCCTTTTTAAGTCCAAAATATGTGTGAACTCACATGCACCCTATTTATTCATTTCTAATGAAATATGTGACTTACTGGCAAGACTGTGATTCTAATGTGCATGAACAACCCTAACCCCAATGAGACCCTCATCATTTAGGACTGCAGAAGGCCAATTCTTCAGTGAATATAGCACACATTAGTGTCACACACATTACCCGATTAAAACCCTAATCACTCCCAGGAGGTGTGCTTCTCCCTTAGAAATGGCTGCACCTACTCCTATGAATTTTGCTTGACTTTATCCTTTTCTTTCATTTCTTTTTTGACTTTTGAGTCACACCCAGCAGTGCTCCAGGCTTACTCCTTGCTAAGTGCTTAAGGATGCCTCCTGGTGGTGCTCAGGGAACCCTGTGGGATGCTAGGAATCCAACCCCGCTGGGTTGCGGGCAAGACAAACACCCTCCCCATGGTACCTTCTCTGCACTCTGCCCCGACATCCTCCTGCTTCTATATACACCGTGTCCTTTTCTTGAATTCTTTCTCCTGTCTTCACCTGATTTTATGTCTTGATGTCTGGGGTGAAGTTACTTGCATTAACAACATTCAAAATAAAGAGGAAAATGTCATCCCAACTTGAGTTCTGTGACTACTCTGAGACTCCAGATGACTGGAACTGACTTCTGAGCTATGCAGATCCAGTTGGCTGAAGAGATCCTGGCGGCTCTCACTGTGAGTCTGGCCTGGAAGTTGCCCATACACGTAAGATCTCACTCTAGTCATTAAATCCTGAAGTCTCCTTTATCCTGTCACAATCAGGACTTTGATTCCATGTCCAACCCACATTCATACAAAGTAGCCCTAGTAAGTTAGCGACCCACTAGAGACCACGGGTATGGTATTTAATTTTGTTTGGGAATTTACAAATTTGCTGTAAATATGAAGAAAAGCATGATAGTGATTTGGATTGGAAATGAATGTGCATGTGCTCTGTGGGGTCCTGTTTCCTCCCACCCTGACCCCACACTCTCAGCCAGTGAAACCTCTGCAAAAAACTCCCATCTGAAAGATGAAACTCCACTGACCCAGCAAGTGGAAACAAAGATAAACAAATGGGGCTACACTTAACTAAGAAGCTTCTACACCTCAAAAGAAACAGTGACCAAGATAGAAAAACAGAGATTGGAAAAAATTATTTACCCAATGCCTATCTGATAAGGGGTTAATATTCAAGATATATAAGGCACTGGTATAACTTTACAAGAAAAATCATCCAAACATCAAAAAATGGGGAGAAGAAATGAACAGAAACTTTCTCAAAGAAGAAATACAAATGACCACACACACACACACACACACACACACACACACACGCTCTGCATCACTAATCATCAGGGAGATGCAAATCAAAACAACAATGAGATATCAACTCACATAACAGAGACTGGCACACAACCAAAAGAGCAAGAACAGCCAGTGCTGGCATGGATGTGAGGAGAAAGAGACTCTCATTCATTGTTGGTGGTAATGATGACTGCTCCAGCCTCTTTAGAGAAAACATATGGCATTCATCGAAAAGCTAGAACTTGATATACCTTTTGGCCCAGCAATACCACTTCTGTGAATATACCCAAAAACACACAGCAGAAATATCACCTTTATGTCTATGTTTATTGCAGCAGTATTCACAACAATTAGAATCTAGAAACAACATGAGTGCCCAAGAACAGATGACTGATTGAAGAAACTATACAACAGAATACCATGCACCTATTAGGGAAAAAGCAGAAATCATGAGTTTCACTTATAAATGGATGGACACGGAGAGAAATGAGTCAGGAGGAGAGTGACAGACATTGATTGTACTCATTTGTGGGATGTGAAAAAAAAACATAATATGAGACTAATACCCAAACATAGTAGAAACAAAGACCAGGAGGATTGGTCCACAGTTGGAAGCCTGCTTCAAGTGCTGGGGGAGAAGACAACTGGGATAGAGAAGTGACCACTGTGACAAATATAGTTTGAATTTATCACTCTGGAAAAGGACTGCGTGCTGTAAGTAGGTAAAGAAACAAACATGATAACCTCTCAGTATCAGTATTGCAAACCATAATGCCCAAAAGGAGAAAGAGAGAGAGAGAGAGAGAGAGAGAGAGAGAGAGAGAGAGAGAGAGAGAGAGAGAATGCCTATCATAGAGGGAGGCTGGTGTGGGGTCTGGCAGGAGAGAAACTCGGGATATTGGTGGTGAGAAGTATACATTGGTGAAGAAATAGAATTGGAAGATAATATTACTGAAACCTGATCATGATCAGCTTTGTAACTGTGTATCTCACAGTGACTCGATAAAAAAAAGTCCTATTGAAAATTACTAAAAAAACGCCAGCAGTTTCATGTTACACAGTTGACCCTTCCTCTTTTCACTTCTACATTTTCCTGTTTTTGTCAGATGACAACAGTTGAGAGAAGCTTTTATGCCACAAGATGAGCTGAGCTATTAAATGATTAACGGTGAAACTTCAAAACTGATTCACCAATACTCTTGTAATGGGAAGTCAAGAGTCTCAGAGAGGAAAGTAGTGAGTGTGGTTGAGTGCATCTATGCCATTGGCTTTGCACAGGCGACCTTGGGAAGAATGTTCCAGTGGCCCAGGGATGGAGTAAATCAGAAGTGTGATGGTGGAAATGTGGAGGGATATGGGGACAGATAATCAAGACCTCTAGAAGATTCCTTGTTTGCATCGGGAATCTGAGGAGATAGGTCACTTTTTAATATATTGCCTATGAACAGGCCACTGTGTCGGGAGAACTGTGGGGTTTTTGAAGGGCTCTGTTACTGCTGCTTCTGCATATTACATGGATGAGTCATATATGAGCCATGAAGGCAATGACACTGAAGACATCTGGCGGGCTGGTGCCAGTCTTACACACCTTCCACAGGAACCTGACCTCAATCAGAGCTGGTCAACAGGAGGGGAGCAGGGATGTGTCTCAGTGGTGCAGCACTAACCTTGCACGTTCCATTTCTGGCACCAAATGGTACTGGGAGCTCGGCCAGAATTGACCTCCGAACACTGGGCTGGAAGTAGCCACCACGCAACTTTTTTTGTAATTTAAAACAAAAAATGAAATGAAACAAGACAAAAACCCACAAATCAATTAGAAGGGTTAAAGAATGTGAATGGTGGGGCAGGGCTGAGGGGCTTGGGGTGGTGCAGAGACAGGGGTAAAGGGCTTGCCTTGCTCTGAGCACAGAACCAAGAGTGAGCTCTAAACAGCACACAGTGTGGCAAGAAGAAGGAGAAACATGGAGAGGAGAGGGGGGACATGGAAGAAGAGGAAGAGGAGAATAAAAAGATGAAGGAGCAGGAAGAGAAAAAGGAGAAGGAGGAGAATGAATTTTACAAAAAAGTTTTTTTCTAATTATATTTCTGAAATGTAGTACTGTAGCACTGTCCTATGTTGTTCATTGATTTGCTCGAGTGGGCCCATCGAATACATCACGGGTAGCTTGCCAGGCTTTGCCGTGCTGACGAGATACTCTCCGTAGCTTGCAGGGCTTTCCAACAGGGGTGGAGGAATTGAACCTGGGTCATCCGGGCTGGCTGTGTGTAAGGCAAACGCCCTACACACTGTGCTATCGCTCAAGCCCTTCCTGAAATGTATCAGTTGAAAAGTCAAATCCATTTATCATTGTGTATAAAATGCCAGCACTTTGGGTGTGCTGGGGTTGTGAGGTTGTAAGGACAAACTTGTTTTGTGTCTTGCTTGCCTCAAGGTTGCTTACTACCTACTGAAAGAATCAAAAAGGCTCAGCTAGTGTTTTGTGGGAGGTACAGGAGGAACATTTCCTCTGTTTTATGAGGTAAAGGAGTTAAGACATGCAACTGCTCACATAAAGGTCAGGCACTTAGCTCAGGCAGGTTTATTAATAAGAATAGTAACAGCTTATGTAGCATTTAACTGCTATTTGTTAAGTAGTTAAGTATTTAATTCCTTTTATTCCTGCACCAGTTGTTACTTATAGTAGTATCATTTACAGATAAAGGTAGTAGGGAGAGAGATTGGGGCTGGAGCAATAGCACAGCAGGTAGGGCGGGTTCAATTCCTCCGTCCTTTTTAGAGAGCCCGGCAAGTTACCAAGAGTATCCCAAAGAGCCTGGCAAGCTCCCCATGGTGTATTCAATTTGCCAAAAACGGTAACAACAAGTCTCACAGTGGAGACGTTACTGGTGCCCGCTCTAGCAAATCGATGAACAACAAGAGGACAGTGCTACAGAGAGAGAGAGAGAGAGAGAGAGAGAGAGAGAGAGAGAGAGAGAGAGAGAGAGAAAGAGAGAATTAGTGGCACGTCATTAGAGATATATCAAAGGAATAAAACCCCAGCCCAGTGAGACAAAAAGAGCTAGTGTACCCAGCACGTGGGGGGATGTGAAGGAGCTTAGAGATGTTTAAGTTTGGGGGTATGGAGAGATAGTACCTCTGATAGCATGCTCGCTTTGCAGGGTCCAGCCAGGGTTTGATTCTGGCAGTCCATATTGTCCCTCAAGCACTGCCAGGAGTGATTCCTGAGCACAGAGTCAGGAACAATACCTCAGCATGGCTGGGTGTGACCTCCAAACCAAGAAATTAATAAATATAAAAGCGGCAGGGTGTTTGCCTTGAGCGCAGCCAGCCCAGGCAAGCCAGGTTCGATTCCTCTGCCCCTCTCGGAGAGCCTGGCAAGCTACCGAGAGTATCTCGCCCGCACGGCAAAGCCTGGCAAGCTACTTGTCACATATTTAATATGCCAAACACAGTAACAACAAGTCTCACCATAGAGACGTTACTGGGCCCACTCGAGCAAATCGATGAATAATGGGCAGACCATGACCGTGACTGTGATAAAATAAAATTTGAGTTGGCACTTTTTAGATGGAGTAAGTCCCAAAGTGTGCTTTGAGAGACTGGCTAGAGTGACGGCAGGTTAACAGGATGTGGGTGAAGGATGCCCTTAGCCTCCAGTTAAAGGGCTTAGATTTTACTAGGGTCTAGTCAGTAGGAAGCTTAGGAAAGACTTTAAACTCTAAAAGGACATGTTTGGTTCGCATTTTTAGAACTTTTGCTGGATGTATAGGCCTAAGGCTAAGTTAGGAGGGTGTGGGAAGAGCCCTTTTAAGAGTAATTCGTAGAAAAGATGAAGTCATGAAATTTACATACAAGTGGTACAATATGGAAAGTATCATGCTAAGCGAAATGAGTCAGAAAGAGAGGGATAGACATAGAAAGATTGCATTCATCTGGGGGATATAAAGTAACAAAGTATGAGATTAATACCCAAGAATAGCTGAGATCAGCACCAGGAGGATTACTCCATAACTTAGAGGCCAGCCAGGTATCCTAGAGGAAAGGGCAGTTCAGATAGAGAAGGGAGCACCAAATAAAGTATGTTTGGAGGATCCTCCCAGGAGGGGAGATGCATGTCGAAAGTAGACTATGGACTGAACATGTTTGCCACTCAATGCCTCTTTTGCAGACCACAACACCCAAAAGGAGAGAGAGAACACATGGGATTGCCCTGCCACAGAGACAGGGGGGATGGGGGATGGGGGTGGGAGGGATATTATCCATGGTGGTGGAAAATGGGCACTGGTGGAGGGATGGGTATCTGATCATTGTATAATCGAAACCAAAGCACAAAAAATTGTAAATCTACAACTTTAAAAAAAATAAAATAAAATAAAGGGGGAAAAAAAAGAGTAATTCGGTTGGGAAATATCTGGGTAGAGCTGATGGGGTGGTCTTAGCATCCAGCAAGAAAGACATTTGGTGAATTAAGGAGGGTGTGCCTGGAGATTTGCTACAGAAACCCCAGGCATCCTCAAAGAGGAATGCCTTTCTTTTCTAGAGAAGGGAACTAAATCAGTGATTGGCATGAGGCTGGACAAGAGCCGGGAAGCCAGACACACTGGAAACACTGTCTCCTCCATGCAGGGGAAGCAGGATATTCAGTAGTTTAGGCCAGAAAACTGGAAATGAAAGCAAAAAAAGAAATGAAGGTTTTGGTCAAAATCTGATCATTTTTCTGAAGCCGGGGATGGGGGTGGTGGTGGTGGGGAGTTACCTTTTACACTTCCTGGAGGATGTATTTGTCTGGAAGGGAGTAGATAAACGGAATGAAAAGGAAACTCTGCTGATGAAATGTTATGATATGATAATCCCCTTTCTAACACCTCCTCTTCATGGCTTTCAACTCCAAACTGCTTTGGAGCTCAGAGACGCTGCAGTGGCGTTGGCTTGCTGGTCCGGCACCCAGCACCCTGATCTCTGTTCTGCATCCTTGGGGGCTCCCAACCAACTCACCAGGCTACACTGGTATCCGTGAAAGGAACACAGAAACACGATGGGCAACTTTTCAAAAAATGTGATAACGATTTAGAATTTCTATGAAGCATCTCCATCATATTAAATTTGGGAAATCATTGTATTTAAATTCACAAGTACATCATCCCAGATTATGAATGAATATAGCATTTTCAAGCAATTACCCACAAGCCTTTATTCTGGTAACACACAATATGCTTTCCAAGTCTGTGTTTTATTAGGTTGGAGATGTAAGATGTATGATATCTCATTATCTCATTCCTACTCTGGACAAATTGCAGGCTATCGAATATAGCCTGCCCACAGGGCAGAGTCTGGCAAACTCCCCGTGGCACACCAAATATGCCAAATACCAGTAACAATGATGGGTCTCATTCTCCTAAAGAGCCTTGAATATAATCTCAGGGCTAGGATGAAAGAGACGTTACTGGGGCCTGCTCGAGGCAATCGACAAATAACAGGATGATGAATAAAAAAAAATGTAAGATCCATTTTGAAATTTTACTTTGGTATTTTAAAATATTTCTATTTATGGGTAATTGATAAGACCAACATTGTCAAATTTCTACCTACTTTTTTTATATGATCTCAGCCTAGGTACAAAATGAGCTGTGATGTGTAAAAATATGCTGAGAATAGTTTTCTCCCATGGATTACTTCAAGATAAAGGTAAAGGCCCTCCCGTTGATCGTCGATTTGCTCGAGCGGGCCCAGTAACGTCTCCATTGGAGACTTTGTTGTTACTGTGTGTGGCATATCGAATACGTCATGGGGAGCTTGCCAGGCTCTGCCGTGCGGGCGAGATACTCTCGGTAGCTTGCCGGGCTCTCCGAGAGGGGCGGAGGAATCGAACTCGGGTCGGCCATGTTGGCCGCTTGTAAGGCAAACGCCCTACCCACTGTGCTATCGCTCCAGCCTTCAAATACTCTTTAAATTGGTGACTTGGACCCAGTGCTTGTATTTTAGGGGAAATAATTATAGCAAACTGAAATTTTGTTTGAGCATGCAGTGCTGGTTTTGGGGGAAACAGAACACAAATTTAGGGTGTAGCTCTCTTCTGATGGGCTTGCTGCCTGGTAGAAGATATCACCCTGTTAAGATTAAGTCGCAGAGATTATGAAGGGTTTTGAAGTCAGTCCATATTCAAAATAGTCTCAATTCATGCTTCTTTATAGATATATCATTTATATACATTGTACTAACCAGTATTAACTTAGCTATAAATATAGGCAATAACATGTCAATGTTTGTAAACTTCTTATAAAATAAATTATTTGAAATTTTATCTTGAGACAAGGTTTTAAAAAAATTAATTTAGAAAATTTTTATTTGAGATTCTGTGGTTCACAGTCCTATTAATAATGGTTTCTTATGCACATTATTCCAACACCACACCCATCATCAGTGTACCCATCATCAGTGTACTCAACACTCCTTACTCTGAATCCCCCAAACTTAATTGTGTGTGTCAATTCTCCCATTTTGCTGCCTTCGAATCTTTGTTGTTACCTTGATATGTATCTTTAAGTACCACATATGAGAGAGATCATTTTGTGTCTATCCCGTTCCTTCTGACTGACTTTACTCGGCATTATATCTTTTAATTCCATTCATATTGCTATATATTTTCTTTTTCAGAGCTGCACTGTGTGTGTGTGTATATGTGTAATGTGTGACAACTTTTTGATCCATTCATCTGGATCAAGATGGGAAGTTGCGTTTTCCCCATATCTTGGCTATGCTACTAAATGTGGCAATAAATTATGCACATATCCTTTGAAATTAATAGAATTTTCTGTTTTGGGGATAGATGCACAAGTTTAGACCACATATTCTGCCGTTGCCTGAACAAGCTCAGAGACTATTGATTAAGTCAGTCTGAGACTATGATAAAAAGACCCAAATGATGTCACTGCAAGACCGAGCACCAAGAATTCCTCATTCCACTCACTTAATGACTACCAGTTATTTAACTTTATGTTGGGCTCCTGTCTTTGTTCCGTTCTTCCTGCAGATAAGATTTATTGAGAAACCCAATTATAGGGATGCCCAAGATCCATGACACCATCCAATAGCTCTAACCCCATCTCCCAATCTTCCAACCAAAGCTAACCACTGCAGCAGCTCCATGCAGGCATCACATGTATAGTTTGTTGTATCACAGTGCAGTGGTTTTCTGATTAGTTATTGTTATTTCTCCAAATAAAAAATGTTCTGCCCAGAAAGTTGATGTCTAAGCTGGTACAGAGACATGTTATAGTCAGACTTTAGAGCAGTTCTGGCCCTATTCCCATTTGTATGACCTTTAAGATATAAAAAAAAACATGAAAAATCATTTTCAAATGTTACACAAGGAGAACATTAAATATAGCACCCACAGAGGCTCTGCCATAATAAAATGAATACCCATGACAACATCACTCCAAATAAGGGAAGTGGGGGAGGTGAACCTATACTTGGGACTGTCTTAAGACTCTTTAACCCACCTTCTGCTGATCCTTCAGGAAATGCATACCTGGATATTGTGTTTGGCATTCATTATCTTCCCTCTTTTCTTTCTTTCATGTTTAATTTTGAAGGCATTTAAAAAAATTTTTAGTCAATCACCGTGAGGTACAGTTACAGACTTACAAATTTTCCTGCTTGAGTTTCAGTCAACAATGATTGAGTATCCATTCCTCCACCAGTAACCATTTTCCACCACCAATGGTCCCAGAATCCCTCCCACTACCCTACCCCATCCCTTATCCAACCCGCCTCTGTGGCAGGGCATTCCCTTTTGCTCTCTCTCTCTCCTTTTGGGTGTTGCAGTTTGCAGCAAAAGGTATTAAGTGGCCATCATATTTGGTCTATAGCACAGCGGTAGGGCGTTCGCCTTACAAGCGGCCAACATGGCCGACTCGAGTTCGATTCCTCCGCCCCTCTCAGAGAGCCCGGCAAGCTACCGAGAGTATTCGATATGCCAGACACAGTAACAACAAAGTCTCCAATGGAGTCGTTACTGGGCCCGCTCGAGCAAATCGACGATCAACGGGAGGGCCTTTATTTATTTATTTATTAGTCTACTTTCAGCCCACATGTCCCATTGTGAGCGGGCCCTCCTAGCACCCTTTACTTGGTGGTCTCTTCTCTATTTGTGCTTCCTTTTCCCCCAGCATGGGAGGTTGGCTTCTAAGCTGTGGAGTAATCCTCCTGGTATTTATCTCTACTATTTTCTGGTGTTTCTCTCCCATTCTGTAACTTTATATTCCACAAATGAGTGCAATCTTTCTATGTCTATCACTCTCTTTCTGACTCATTTCACTTAGCATGATACACTCCATGTTGATACACTTATATGGAAATTTCATGACTTCATCTTTTTGAAGGCATTTTAAACTTACAGAAAAGTCTCACATATAACATAAACCGTTTGGAAATAAGTTACCAGTCTGATTCCCCATTGCCTACCTAAAAATTAGAGCATTTTTTTTTTATAGAAAAGAACATTTTTATGGGAATCTGTTGTGCAGCTATCAAAATCCTTACATTAATTTTGATGCATCTGCTACTTTATATAACCTTTGGTCTCCTTTCAGACCTTACAGTGTTCCAGCAATGTCCTTTATCGTGAAAGGAAGTGGCCCAGAAGCAGGCAGTTCAAATCACAGTGTTTTTGATGTCTGTCTCATCTCTTTTTGTCTGAATAGCCCTAACATCTTTCCTTGACATTCATGATGACACTTTGAGGATTCAAGGTGTGTTATTTTGTAGAAGCTCTCTCCACTGCAATTTGTCTAATATTTCCTCAAGATTAGATTCAGGTTATATGTCCTTGACTGGGATATGATAAAATGAATACTGCATTCTCAATGTTGTCCATCAGGTAGTAAGTGATTTCAATTTGTTCCAGTACTGGTCACTTGATTAAGAAGGTAATCAGTGACTAGATTTCTACAAAGCAAAGTTATTCTGTTTTCCTTTGTATTGAATAATTAATTAATGTGTATATCACATTCCTTCTTATACCAATATGGGCTTTGTGTAGGTGTGCTTGGTTCATTGGATTCTACACTATTATTGTCATTATTTTGATTAGCAAGTTTACCCAGATTCTGCCAGTTGGGAAAACATGCAATTCTGGTTTTTTATCTTTGTGATATATTATCACGATCATTTTTTAGCCTCTCCTAGCTTTTTTGGTTTAAGTTTTTCCATCTCATATAAGTTTCCTACCCTTGCATGTAATTTCTCCTGTAATAATACTCTAAGCCAGAATGAGCTTTAGCTCACAGCTACTGGGCATCACTGCTCTTAGGGGATCTCACTGAACAAAGTTAATGATGCAGAAAAACTCTCCGTATGGTACTCAGACTTTGATAACCAAACCCATTTATTTCCATTTCCTTCTGGAATCCAACCTTCACTGCCATGCCACCCAGTAGATCATGCAGATCCTCCCCAGACTCCAATCCTTGACACTTCTCATTGGGTTGACCCCTTCCCAAGATGGGCATCACTGCATGCACCATCTCTGGACCAATCACCTCCAAAAGCAGATTCCCCCACTGGGCTTCCCTGCAGCTTCCTGTTTGTCTCTGCAAGAGTCTTTTATGCTGTTGCATGTATTAATTATTTAATTTATCTTTTTACTGTTTTCACGTGGACTGAAGCAATAACACAGAGGGGAGGGCGTTTGCTTTGCATGTGGACGACCCAGGTTCGATTCCTCTGTCCCTCTCGGAGAGCCCGGTAAGCTACCAAGAGTATCCCACCTGCACAGCAGAGCCTAGCAAGCTCCCCGTGGCGTATTCAATATGCCGAAAACAGTGACAACTAGTCTCACAATGGAGACATTACTGGTACCTGCTTGGACAAATCAATGAACAATGGGAGGACAGTGCTACGGTGCTACTGTTTCATGTATTCCAAGGCATAAATACATCCAACTGTCAATCTCCTGAGCAGCTTGCTGCCACCGAGCTATAAAAAGGAGATAGTTTACGCCAGACACCTGCTTTTCTCCTGGGAGTCTGGAATTTTAGTCTGTGCTGGACAGAGCACCTACACCAACAGCACCCCAATACCCAAACAAATAAACAAGCCAACAAACACACAAGACCTGCTAACCGCACACAGCATCTCTCTCTGTTGGCATTCTCCTGTGGAAAACACTTTAACCTTGTTGCAAGTCTTCCCTGGAAAGAAGGTGCCCTGGCTCCACTGAGAGTTGGTTCCTGTCCCAACTCTACCCATGTACCTTTCCTTCTGCTGGTTTTGTTTTGTTTGCTGCAACCAATGAAATCTAGGAGCAGATGACAGAGGTGACCATTGAATTCTGTGAGTCTTAAATAAACCCCACACTGAGGGACTCCAGCCAGGAATAGTTTCCTAGACATTTTCTAGTTCAGTGCATGGCTCCTAGCTTACTGTTATCAGTATGTCCACAGGACCCTGGTTGCTTTAATTTATATTTTTACTTATTTTGTAGAGGGGAGCAGTGCTGTGCTCAGAGGTTGTCCCAGCAATGCTCAGAGACTATGTAATGCCAGGGATCCTGCATGCAGAGCGGGAGTGAGTCTGTTGAACTTATCTTCTGCCCTGTGACGCTTTTAACATTTATTTATATTAAGTAAATATTATTTCTTTTTGTATTATATTTTCCATGTTATTTATTAGACTTCCTTCGCTGATCAAACTATAAGAGATATTTTTATTAGTCCTTTGAAAACAAACATGCTTGTAGATTTCTATTACATTGCTATCTTTATATCTTTTTATCTTTCTATTACATTGCTATTCTATTACATTTCCTATCTTTATCATCTTCATTGGCTTTTTGGTGTTATTCTTGTACTTTTTAAATATATATATATACATAACTTGATATGTATACAAGTCATTAATGACCACTTTTTATTTTCTAACACAAATACTTTAAACTATTGATTTATCTGTATACACTTTTTTCAAGCATTCTATTAATTTTGATTTGAGATATTTTCATTACAGTTGAGTTATCTATAGTTACAACTCAACTGTAATAATAATGAAGTTTTTTCCATTATTATTTCTTTCTGGACCACTAAAACATCTATAGCTTTTAAGATATGAAACTTTTTTGCATATTTTGTTAATAAGCTGCTTTTTAAAAATTATTTAGAGAATACTGTATGCACATAATAATGGTTTTCTGAAATTAGTTGTGGCTATATTTAGGACTGCTAGTTTCTAGTAGATATATTTTAGTTTCAGGTGTGGTTATAAAAAGTTTTATTGGGGATGGAGAGATAGCACAGCAGGTAGGGTGTTTGCCTTGCATGCAGCTGACCCAGGTTCGGTTCCCAGCATCCCATATGGTCTCTTGAGCACCACCAGAAGTAATTCCTGAGTGCAGAGCCAGAAGTAACACCTGTCCATCTCCAGGTTTAGACCCAAGAAGCAAAAATAAGTTTTATTCATCATTTATGAGGTGGACAATTATATATATATATCTTCATTAAATATTAATTATATTTTTGAAATTCGTGCTTAGTCAGTAATCTATCAAATAATAAAATACTTGGTACACGTATTCTTTTTCTCTATGATTTTATACTTTCCTGTATATATTTTAAATTTTATTTTAATAGATGCTAAACAAAGTTTTATATAATTCTTATTAGTGGAATTATTTGGTTAATGGCCTTTTAATCCTTGAATGATCTTTTCTAGAAGACTACTTTGTCTTAGTTAATAGAAGTGTTTAGCCCTATGTTATCTTAATATTTAGCTACTTTCAATTTTGCTTTCAACTTATTTCAGGCCCTTACATAGTGTATATTTCCTGTGAAATTATTTAGTTGAACTTTGATTTTTATTAAATCTAGATGTTTTCACATACCTTGATGTTTTCCTGTGGCCATATCTTCATATATTTCCCAGGCCTGGCAGAAAGGACAGCAGGTAAGGCACTTGCCTTGGCATATGACCAACCCCAGTTCCAATTCCATCACTTCGAGACTCACTCCTGAGCACAGAACCAGGAAAAGCCCCTCACCACGACAGGATGTAAGGCGGCAAGAAAGCGAAAGAAAACATGAAGCAAACGTTTGCCTTATTAGAAGCTGAAACTCAGAAAACTCAATTAGTTATTCAATTATTTAAAATCGACAAAAATACATTCCTTGCATGTTAATGCTCGTGGTGTGTTATGCAAAATGACCGTGTTCCCAAGCAAAGGGGAAATGGGAGAGGGGCATGGCTTTTATTTCTCGTTTAACACAAATGTTGGGCTCAAAAGAAGATAAATGGATGATTAAACCTATTCCTGTGTCCAATCTCTTGTGAGACCACATACCTTGGAGCTTCTGGAAGAGTCCATTAAACAATTATGAGAAATGGGTTGGAAAAAACAGCAGCAACTTATTGTACTGGCTGTGAAGTGATTTTGATTCTGTGCAAGTTCTAGATGTCTCAGAAAGCCCTGGGGAGACCTGGCCTCACTGCTGAGCTAATGTCATCTGCTCTTATGTACTCTTTGTTTTTTATAAAGCAGGATGCTTAAACCTTTAATAATAATTATGAAGTTTAAAATCTCTTCCTTGTGTCTACAACCTCAGTCATTCCCTTCCCTGGGTAGGAGCTCCCAAATAGTGCTCATGGGTCAGGGGGGCATTTGCTGAAGTACCAGGCCACCAGCTAGATGGTCA
This sequence comes from Sorex fumeus, assembly GCF_029834395.1. Lineage (NCBI taxonomy): Eukaryota > Metazoa > Chordata > Mammalia > Eulipotyphla > Soricidae > Sorex > Sorex fumeus. The sequence goes on along the minus strand of NW_026606321.1, from coordinate 6,705,248 downwards.
ATACTGGCCTGTGGCACTCTGATGCTTTTCGAGCCCAGTGGCGAGGGGACAATTCTTGGGGACTCCTGTGGTCCTGAGAATTGAACTCCGGTCCTTGTGCATTCAGCAGAGATGGTGCTAGGTCCTGAGCCAGCTCTCTGGCCCACGCTGTCATTCTTCCTGAGTGGGGTATGACTTGAACATTCTCTGCCTCTACCTCCCCACACTGCCTCCTCAATTTGTGGCCACCCCTGGTAGTTCTCAGGGCTTATTCCTGTTTCTGTGCTTGGGGATCACTCCTGGTGGAGCTTGAGTTATTGTAGGAGGACAGGGATTGAGTCCAGGTGGGCCGTGTGCAAAGCAAATGTCTCTCTCTCTCTCTCTCTCTCTCTCTCTCTCTCTCTCTCTCCTATTGCCAATGTTTATCCAGAGTATAAAACTAATGCTAGTGAAGGGAGAGTGTTCACACACATTTAAAAGTTTTCGTTCTACCCTCTCTCAACAAAGAATTCTCCAGCATCTCATTTATTGCTGATTCTCCCACTCTGATCCATGCACTGTGAAAGTCCAGGCATCTCTGGCTGTGCAGCTATCACTGATTGGCTATTTCTCTTCCTCTGTTCATGTCTACACCATGGGTTTTAAGGATGGTTAACAAGATTGTGAGCAAAGTCTTACCAGGGGGCTGTCTAGATCCTTTCCTTTTTTTCCTTTATGGGTCACACCTGGCAATTCACAGGGGTTACTCCTGGCTCTGCACTCAGGAATTACTCCTGGCAGTGCTCAGGGGAACCTATGGGATCCTGGGAATCAAACCCGAGTCGGCTGCATGCAAGGCAAATGCCCTACCTGCTGTGCTATCACTTCAGCCCCAGTCCTTGTCTCTTAAGAGAAAGAATTCACTCAAGAAAAATCCCCACCTGGACAGAACCGTGCAGGTTTTTAATAAAAATCAAGGAGAGGAAAAATAGGAGGCTGAGGGGCCACACAGGCTGGGCCAGCAGCAGGAGCTGCTCCCTGACCAGTGGCCCTTTTTCCCAGTGACTTTCATTTCCCGAATTGTTCTTTGCCCACTGCACCTGGGAGGGCAGGCCCAGGTCTAGGTGATCAGTGGTCAGATGCCTTCATCATGAAAGACCCAGGGTCAAGTAGTTCCCCCACCTCACAGCACTGTTTGTAAGGATCCCGGCTTTGGGCATTCTGCAGCTTTCCAGCCACGCTTCACGGAGCTTTGGTTCTGGGCAGCTTCTCCACCAATGTCAGGATTCTAGGAGAGGCCTGGAGGGTCTCATCTCATGGTCTTAATTCCCCTCCCCCACCGAGACTTCTGTTTGGAAAAGGAGCATTTAGGTAAAATTAGCATTAATATCTCCATCCAACGTTAGGATATATAAAAAATGCATGCTGAGCAGAACCTGTGAATCGAGGTTGCCAACTTAGAGAGAATATGGCAGCAGCAGGAAGGAGGGACAGGAAACAGTTTTCCAGGTTTGTCGAAAAAGCATGAGACTTTGAGGCTGGATTGATAGCACAACGGGTAGGGCATTTGTCTTGCACGTGCCCGACCCGGGTTTTGATTCCCAGCATCCCATATGGTCCTCTGAACACCACCAAGAGTAATTCCTGAGTGCAGAGCCAGGAGTAACCCCTATGCATTACTGGGTGTGACCCCAAAAGCACTGTAGCACTGTCTCTCCCATCATTCACCGATTTGCTCGAGCAGGTACCAGTAATGTCTCCATTTTGAGACTTGTTGTTACTTTTTTTTGGCATATCAAATACACCACAGGGAGCTTGCTAGGCTTTGCTGTGGGGGGCTGGATACTCTCTGTAGCTTGCCGGGCTCTCTGAGCGGGGCGGAGTATTGAACCCAGGTAGGTTGCGTGCAAGGCAAATGCCCTACCCACTGTGCTATCGCTCCAGCCCCAAAAATAAAAAAGAAAGAAAGAAAGAGAAAGAAAGGAAGAAAGGAAGAAAGAAAGACAGAAAGAAAGAAAGAAAGAAAGAAGAAAGAAAGAAAGAAAGAAAGAAAGAAAGAAAGAAAGAAAGAAAGAAAAAGCATGAGGCATGAGACTTAGAAGAAAACCTGCCTTAGTGGCCTACATGATCCAGAGGATTCGATTCAAGGGCAAATGCTGAAGGGTCCCCCTGAAGGGTCCCCAGGCCATTGGTCTCCTTGCTGACTTCATAGATACACAGAACAGTAGGTTCATGTGGCATGAATACATATATTTACACAATCATTGAATCTTCTGTGAAGGAAATTGGTACATGGAAGTTCAAATAAACACAAATTCACAGCCTTTACCTGCTCAGTCTTGATAATTTATGTAAATGGCAACTGTTGATAGATATTATGATTTCAAGAAATTGAGCTTTTGAAAAAAAAGTTTCACTGATTGGTAAATCATCACATCAAAACCAGAAGATGAAGACTTGAATCCCAGTGCATCTATCTTGTACCTTCTGCAGCACTGGACAGAGGTTTTGAATTCTCTAGGCTTCAGTTTCTCCTTCCTACATTGACGCTGCTGGGGGTTCCTCAGGTGGTTTCTGTGAGGGGCGATAGCCGTGAGAAAAATCTACTCCTTTCTCTCTCCCCGCCTGCCACCCCGTGAACTCCTGGGAGACCTAGCACTGAGCACCCAGAATTCCATGATCTTGACTCACAGTTACTCCACACCAGAAACTGCTCTGCCTCTTCCGACACCTGTTCCCACAAAGACAGGAGGCAGGAAACAAGACATCTTTGCGACAGTTCTGTGAGAA